>NC_056004.1:57746194-58946194 GCF_018446385.1 Zingiber officinale | reverse complement strand
CGCCGACTCTCTTCTTCTTCCCTTCCGCCTGAGCAACACCGAGCCTCTTCCTCATCCTTATTGAGCTCACGACGTCGGTGCCCTAGCTTCCGATCCGCCGCCGATCGATCACCGTTCTTGTCGCAGCACCGGTTGCTTCTTCCACGCGATGCCAACCCTCGGGCTCACTCCAGACTTCACCGAGTAGTGTCGGCAGTCGGCCAATCTCCTCTACCCTAGCGTTGATCGCGTTGCCACGAGCTTGCTTCTTTCTCCTCTTTGCCGAGTAGTGCCTTGCCTTCTCTGCCCTAGCGATAGTAGCTCGGTTCCTTTTCACCTTCGGCCAACATTTCTTTCTGCCCTAGCTCAGGGTCTTCGGTATTGCTGTAACGCCCGCCCCTCCTGCTAGTAGGGCGGGGTTACTTTACTTAACCATTACTATTGCGGAAACATACATGCATATTAAAATTTCTTTCGAAAGTAAAATAGTAGAAATATCCTGAAGTCATGCGGGACAATAACATAATACACTTAATTCATGTCAACATAACAAAATAACATAAGCAGGTCTTTTATTTATCTTAGCCAAGCCACCACCACACACATCTCCTTGCCTCTCCTGCAGCTCCCCTAGGTCATCCATTCTTTGCCTTTATCTGCGATACAAGGAAAGTAAGGTATAAGCACACGGGCTTAGTAAGATCCTTTCCTACTCACAAAATCTATATATCAAGCATAAACACATAAATATATAATCATGGAAATATGATCATCTAACATCATATGGTGAATACATAGCATCATAACATATTATCCCATAAAGAACATCATGTTATATCCTATCATAGATCATCATGTCATATAAATCATAAGGGCATAGCATGTCATATCATAAATCATAAAGAACATCATGCTATATCATATCATAAATCATCATGTCATATAAATCATAAGGGCATAGCAAGTCGTATCATAAATCATATCGTGTAAGATGTCTTTTAAAACATGTATCATGTCATATGCAAGATGTCTTAAAACATATCATATAGTACTTGAACATAATATCATCATGAGGGCCCGGCTTGTACCATATACATACATAAATGCGCGCAATCCCTAGGACAGGATAGCTAGCCCCGAACCTACTAGGGATCTAGGTACGTACTACGACCATCGACCTAGGGGCGTACTAAGGGGCCCATCCTTTTACTAGACCCGTTCATAGTCCGTCGGCCTAGGGGCGCTTATGGAGCCCACCCTTGGTACAAGTCATACAAAGTAAAATAGCATATCATGGTTCATGTCATAACATAGCATATCATATCTTATCATATCATGAAGAGTGCTCTTAATCCCCAAAGGGAAGCAACTCTTAGGCCTTCACTTATCATATCATAAAGAGTGCTCTTAATCCCAACAAGAAGGGAAGCAACTCTTAGGCCTTTGCTTATCATATCATAAAACATGCATATTTGGGCACATAGCACATCCTAAGAGACATTATTATACATGGGTCATAAGCATACATAAATGAGCATGTTATTTATCATATCATAAAGCATGCATACTTGAGCACATAGCACATCATAAGAGACATAATCATGCATGGTTCATAGGTATACGTAAATGAACACATCACCTATCATAGAAAAGATATGATAATGCATGAAATCATTAAATAACATCTCTTAATTCATAACGTAGCATGTGAGGCACATCTAGGCTCCTAAACCCATAATGGTCGAAAGTTCAAGAGTATGAACTTAAACTCTAAACATCATATAAGCATAAGAATCTCATGTTAACTTCATATCATATCACAAGGAAGGTCATAAGCATGTTAATCAAATTTCTAAGCTTTCCTAGGTTTTGATCCTTATCATGGCCGAAGGTTCATGAAGAAGGAAAATAAATTCCAAATAACATACAAGCATGAATACCAAGCTAACTTCATATTATATCATAAGGAGATTCATGAGCATGCTAGATTAAATTTTTAGCTTCCTTGAACCCTAAAGTTTGTTCATGGCCGAAACCTTCATGAGGAGGAAACCAAGCTCTATGCAACATGCAAGCATAAATATCTAGCTAAATTCATATCATATCATAAGGAGATACATGAGCATGCTAGGTTAAATTTTTAAGCTTCCTTGAACCCTAAATTTGGATAATGGCTGAAACCTTCAAGAAGAGGAAACCAAGCTCTAAGCCACATGCAAGCATAAATATCTAGCTAAATACATATCATATCATAAGGAGATACATGAGCATGCTAGATTAAATTTTTAGCTTCCTTGAACCCTAAAATTTGTTCATGGCCGAAACCTTCATGAAGAGGAAACCAAGCTCTAAGCAACATGCAAGCATAAATACCTAGCTAAATTCATATCATATCATAAGGAGATACATGAGCATGCTAGGTTAAGTTTTTAAGCTTCCTTGAACCCTAAATTTGGATAATGGCCGAAACCTTCAAGAAGAGGAAACCAAGCTCTAAGCCACATGCAAGCATAAATATCTAGCTAAATACATATCATATCATAAGGAGATACATGAGCATGCTAGATTAAATTTTTAGCTTCCTTGAACCCTAAAATTTGTTCATGGCCGAAACCTTCATGAAGAGGAAACCAAGCTCTAAGCAACATGCAAGCATAAATACCTAGCTAAATTCATATCATATCATAAGGAGATACATGAGCATGCTAGGTTAAGTTTTTAAGCTTCCTTGAACCCTAAATTTGGATAATGGCCGAAACCTTCAAGAAGAGGAAACCAAGCTCTAAGCCACATGCAAGCATAAATATCTAGCTAAATTCATATCATATCATAAGGAGATACATGAGCATGCTAGATTAAATTTTTAGCTTCCTTGAACCCTAAAATTTGTTCATGGCCGAAACTTTCATAAAGAGGAAACCAAGCTCTATGCAACATGCAAGCATAAATACCTAGCTAAATTCATATCATATCATATCATAAGGAGATACATAAGCATGCTAGGTTAAAATTTTAAGCTTCCTTGAACCCTAAATTTGGATAATGGCCGAAACCTTCATGAAGAGGAAAACAACTCTAAACAACAAACAAGTATGAATATCAAACTAACATCAAAACATGATAACCCTAAGTTAGCTTTATATCATATCCTAAGGAGAGTCATGAACATGTTAGACTAAGTTTTAAGCTCTCCTAGGTCTTTCATTCACATCATGACCGAAACCCTATAGTATAATACCACTAGGTTCCAACACATACAAGCATGCAAACACTTAGAATCTTTCATACCATTTCATAGAGAAGATCATAAGCATGATAACCTAAATTTTTAACCTCTCCTAATCCATTATTTCAAGTCTTGGCCGAACACTTTATGAGTATGGCATTAAGTTTTAAGCAACATACAAGCATAAGGGCACCAAACCAATCTGTTATCATAGCATACATATCATAAGGACATAGTGAACATGGTTAGTTTAGGTCTTAAGCTTTCCTAGGTCCTTCATCTACACTTGGCCGAAAGTTCACAATTATAGATCTAGGTTTTAAGTAAACATACAACATAAGAACATTAACTAGCTTCTTATACTAGGGTACTTATCATAAGGACATAATGAACATGCTTATTTAGGTCTTGAACTTCCCTAATCCTTTTATTCATGACTTGGCCGAACACCTTAGGAGCATGAAATTAAGTTTTAAGCAACATACAAGCATAAGAACACCAAACTAATCTCTTATCATAGCATACATATCATAAGGATATAGTGAACATGGTTAGTTTAGGTCTTAAGCTTTCCTAGTTCTTTCATCTACACTTGGCCGAAAGTTCAACCTTGTGACCCTAGGTTTTAAGCATTCTAATCTTATGGAAAACATAAACAACTTGTACCACAGGTGAGGGGATACTTACATCTATCCGCTTATTGATCCTAAAGAAAGTGGTACCCTTGTGAGGAGGAAGAAGGAGCTTCTCTTCCTAGTTCTCCCTTTTGTTTTCTCTTTCTTGTAAGGAGTAAGCCTTGAGACTCCTTCTTAGGAATTAGTTTCCTTGGAGAGAAATCCTTAGCTTGGTTTTTAGAAATGAGGGAGAGAGGGCTCTATGTCTCGGTGGAGAAGGAAGAAGGAGAAAGAAGGAGGAGGAAGGATTAACAACTTTCTTTTCTTCTCTCAATCCTATTTATTTCTCATGTAAATGAAACATGTCTTCATTCATCCCCTTAACCCCTCTATCTCTACCCTCTCTTAATTCCCACGAAATTAGAGGAAAAGAAAGGAAGGAAAGCAACTTGGCTTTTGCTTGCTTCTTTCCTTAACCAAGAGGAAGAGGAGGTAAGCTACTTGGTTTTCTCTTGTTCCTTTACTTAACTATCTTCTTACTTTTAACTACAATTTCCATTCTTTTCTATTCATCTATTATCCATTACCCTAATGGTTACCATACACCAATTTAACTCTATTATTTGTGGGAGGTTCAAGGTTCAAACCTTAACCTCACTTCCATTTTATTTTATTTTGGTTTATATTTCCATTTCTCTTTTTTTTTTCTTTTATTCTAAAGGAAAAATACTCATAGGTATAGCTTATCATTTCGTGGGTGTTACAATTGTTGTGGTCAGAGCCGCCATTATCGTGGAGCAAGTTGTGTACCATTGAGGTAATAATTTAACTCTAGTAGCATATGTTTGTGGGTTGAATTGCTAGGGTTTTGATTTAGGGAATCTGGTATAGGGGTCAGCCGCCCTACCAAGCTCCGATCACCAATTCCCAACAACAAACTTCTCCGATTGCGGGCCAGCATTAACACGATCGAATTTGGATGAGTTTGTTTGGATATGGTTGATTCATTACATGGTTGTTCTTGTGCAGTTAGGTTAACTGGTGTTAAGTTAGGAATGGATTGTTTTTAATTTGATGTAAGGTTAGGTTGATTAGGTCTAGATTCTAATCTAATTGATTGGTGGAACGATTAGGGTTTAACGAAGTTAACCCTAGTTAATCAATGGATTGGATTTTAGCCGGAGATTTGTTTTAGCTAATTAACTTAAGTAATTAGTTAAATCTGTATATTATGCATTACAGGATTTTGATTCGAGACGGGCGTCTCGACGAAGGATTTCTGGATTGGATCTTCTATTGAGGTAGGTACTTCTTGCTTTGTTTCTTTTAGTACTTTGACCTTGGTGCATGAACTATTTTGGATAAGAAATTATTTTTACCTTGACTCCACTCTTAATTTTCCTGCGTTTGATACTTCCACGCAATCTTTGAGAAATTCATTTCCATATCTATACAGTCTCTTATTGTTGTCCATGATTAGTAGCAGATACTAGATACCATGTTTGTATGCTTTGACTATTGTTTATTACTTACTATAATGAGCATGCTGGCTTCATGTAGCATACCTAATTTTATTTATATTTGTATGATGATTGTTGCATTTGGCGCATCATGTCATGGCATGCATGTCAACGGCCAATTCTCCCTTGCGGTCAAGAGAGTCATTGACCAGGGCTGCATCCTCAGCCACTCGAGAGAATGATAGCTGGAGTTGATGTCGCTTGTCCTGTCGTGCCGCACTCGGCCACTCATGGAGTGGTAGCTGGAGTTACGAGTAGCAGGGACCCTGTCGCAGATGTAGCTAGTTAGCTACTATGCAACTGTCCCCTCAGCCACTCGTGAGAGTGTAGATGGAGTGGTGTATAGTCTGTCACTAACCCAGCCTCTCGACCATACAGGGGTCATGGTGCAGAGAGGTGGGCGGGAGTGACCATCCGTGCATACGCTGTTGTTATTATATTTGTTTTGGCTGCTGCTGTCTATATATGCTGTTATTACTTACTTACTGTTGTTGTTCACATATGTTGATATGCTTACTTGTGTTGAGATATATTCTCATTGTAGATGTTTGGTCATTGGAAATTTTTATATACTTTGCTTATTACCTCTGTAGTTATGAGCAGTACTGTAGCAGATTAGTACCAGTTCTGACCTACTATATCTAGCCTAGGATATGGTTTCAAGTATAAGCATTTATTTTGATTCTATTGTAGTATCTGTTATTTCCTCTTATGAGACTGTATACCCTTGGCCCACTTTCTATTTGCATATTACATTCATGCACTATCTTATCTTTACCCGCTGAGTTCCAATACTCACCACCTCGCAATTTGGTTTTCTTTCGCCAGGTAACAAGTAGATGAGTCATGGATGCTTGGAGAGTCCCGGCTGCAAGTCCTGGGTCCCACGTCACACACGATGATAGTTTTCTTTTTTGGATTTTGTTACTGTTTGGGTGACATGTTAATTTTTCATATTTTTCTTTTGAACAAGTCATTGTGGATTTTTGGAGTTTAGTCTGGTGGTTAAAGGTATTTTTGTTAGTATCGTTGTTGGTCCTATGTTCTTATTGTTTGGTGTTTTCCGTTGCGTTTACGTTGTTGTGTGTTTACTTTCAGCCGTGTAGGCCTATTAAACTGCATGGTTGTGATTATTTTGTTTCAGCTGAGTGGGCTGATGATATAAACTGCGTGGTTGTGTATATATCCCAGCCGTATATGGCTGATGTATATTTTGTATGTAGAAATGCTTCAGATTGTCACCCGTACAGGGGAGATGCTGCCGAAATTTCTTCGGACAGGGACTTCTTGGGGTGTGACAATTTTATGGTATCAGAGCCGGTTAGAGTCAAATGTGAGGTTTTGTGTTTTTCGGATTTCGATCTTGTTCGATTTATGATTTTCGGTGTTCCGATTGTTTTGTTCTCCCTTTGTAAGTTGATCCCTTGATGTGACTCTAGAGTTTTGGGACCAGGCAGCGGCAGGATATCTCCGAGCTATAGGATGTAAGTTGTCTACTGCTAAATCATTTTCCTTATATACTTATTACTAACAGGAATGGCACGAAGAGGGTCAACTGCTATGCGTAATCATGGACAAGGTCGACCACGAAAACAACCCACGGTGGCGATGGGTCCCGAACCTACTGCCCAAGGGATGGAGTTTACAGGAAACCCGAATGAGGTTGATTCAGGCAGCAGTGATCGGAATCCTCCAACCTCTACTAGGGAGCGTGAGTTACAGACACCGGGAGTACCACCTTCTATACCTGCTCCAGACACTACTGGTTGGGTAGTGGATAGAGCTCGAATACCCTTGTTGGCGAAGTCTGTAAAAGATCGAACTACTCTATTCCATGGGGGTGATGATCCTTGGGCGGCTCGTAGCTGGTTGAAGAACTTGGAGAGCACATTTGGGTACATGAAGTGTACAGATGAAGAGAAGGTCGAGTTGGCCGCATATCATCTTCGGGATCAGGCTGTCACTTGGTGGGACATGCAAAAGACAATCTTTGGGGGACAACACGTCACGTGGTCCATGTATCGTGAGGCATTTGAGAGACAGTATTTTCTGGTTCCATTTTGTCTAGCCCGTCGTCAGGAGTTTCTGAATCTCAAGCAAGGCGACCGTTCTGTGATGGAGTATAATGCAGAATTCAGTAGATTGGCTGAGTTTTGTCCTCATCTAGTGGCTCAGGATTATGATCAGATGCATCAGTTTACTCAGGGACTTGCAGCATACATATGACTCAAGATGTTAGGATTTCCAGGTAGTTCTTATCGAGAGGTTTTAGATCGGGCGTTATTCATTGAGATGACTCAGCAACAAGTGAATCTGGAAAAAAGTAATAATAAACAAGCGACACGGAAGAAAGAGAAAAGAGGCCAAAGCCCACGGGTTACTTCAGGAGGATCCTCTCCACCTCAGAAGACAAGGCGAACCTCGGATGGGGGTTCTTGTTCCTCTCAACGAGATCGAAAGAATGACTTTAGAGGGATCATGTGTTTTCAGTGCAGCTCCAAAAGTCATACCAAAAATGATTGCTCGTTGGATCACGCTATATGCTTCTATTGTAAGCTTCCAGGGCACGAGAGTCAGAATTGCACTCTGAAGGTTCAGTTGGAGACGACTAAAGACATCACTCAGGAAGGGTGACCTGCCCAGCCATGACAGTAGAAAGGACCTCAGAGGACTCAGAACACCTCATATCAGCCGCAACTACCGGGGCCCCACGGAAAAGTATGCCATAATCAGAGTCAGGAGTATCCAGTGATGCCAGCGACCACGCAGTACTCCACTGTAGCGTCCCCTTATCAGACATATCCGGTACAGCAAGACCCTGCACCTCCATCTCAGCCTTATCAGGCATTCCAGCCGCAGCCTCAGCCTCAGCCTCAGCCTCAGTACCCGCAGCAGCAGCAGGGTGACGCTCCTTCGATTCCACGTCAGCCTACTTTAAGGATGCCGCCATCGAGTGCAGAGGTGGGACGTGGTTATGCCATCACACGGGAGGAGCCGCAGCGGGCTGAGGGATTAGACTTCCGAGGTATTAGCCAATTTATACATTTAGTGTAGATCTATTGATAGATACTAGTAGTTCTCATTCGTTCATCTCTCAGGTATCTTAGGATAAGATCGAGGGGTTACCTACACGCCGGACACATGAGTTAACAGTATATGTACCATCTAAAGGGGTACTTATTATTAGTCAAGAAGTCAAGAATGCTCTTTGGACTTGGATGGTTGGACACTTGTGATGGATCTACTGGTGTGGGAAAATGTGGGGTTTGACATCATCCTAAGCTTAGATTGGATGGCTATAAAACATGTCATTTGTTGTTTAACGCATTTAGGTCGTAAATTTGGGGACCAAATTTTTATTAGTGGGGGAAAATGTAAAATATGGTAACAAATAATAATTAAATAATAAGGTTTAATAGACGAAAAACTGTAATGGAATTTTTAGGAATTTTTAGAAATTTTTTGGGATTTAATTGGAGCTCGTATGATGCATTTAGATGGGGATACACTAATGGGCCCGATAAAAACCTGTTAGGAATACCCGGAAGTAGGAGTTGATTAAGGAATAAACTTAGGGTTTAATTGCACTAAACCTAAGTTTGTTTTTATAAAAACCCTCCAACCCTAGATTCACACCCGACACCTCCTTCCCCGATTTCTCTTCATCGTCGCTCGAACTACTCTCCTCATCTCACCATCGCCGACTCTCTTCTTCTTCCCTTCTGCCTGAGCAACACCGAGCCTCTTCCTCATCCTTGTTAAGCTCGCGATGTCGGTGCCCTAGCTTCCGATCCGCCGCCGATAGATCACCGTTCTTGTCGCTGTAGGTTGCTACTCGGAAAACCCAATGACTCCACTATACAAAAATTTTGTACGTGATCTGAACCTTTCCTAGCTACCATGTGTTCTTTTAAGTTAAACTTGTATCTCCTGCGGAACTTAACACGTTTGATTCCAAGTTTAACTTATATGTTCTTTTATGTTTAGATTTAGATCTCCTGCGGAACTTAACACGTTTGATCCAAATCACCTAGGTTATAAATTCAATTAAATATTAGTTTGCAAAATTGGCTTCCAGTACTGCTTGGCGAGGCCCTTGACTTTCTTGGATATGGGAGCAACTACCACCGACTAGACAAAGCCTTTTAAGGAAAGTTAATATTTAATTTCCTTATATAACTCTAGGTTAACCAAAAGGAATAATCAAATCACAAGGAAAAAAGAAAAAGAACACAACATCGAAATTAAATTCGAAAAACAAGAATCGAATGCCTCTTGTATTTGGTATTTATACAAAGAAAAATTAACTAGTATGATGCGGAAATTAAATACTAGTTATACCTCTTCCTTGTATGCTAAAAACCTCGAGATCTTCTGCCGTATCCCTCGCCTCCTTTTGGACGTCGTGTGGGTGACGATCCTCCAAGACGAACACCACCCGGAGAGCTTCTCCTCCTTCTCTAGAATTCGGCCACCACCACCATAAAGGAGCAAAAGAGAGCAAAGGGAAGAGAGGGAGAGGGGCCGGCCACTTGATGATCTCCAACAACACAATATCAATTGTTATGTTTTTCAAGGCCTCCCCTTCCCCCCTTTTTATATTAGTTTCCCAACGGAAAATTATAGAAAGAGTTTTATAAAAAATTAGACTCATTCCTATTTCCTTTTAATTTCTTATTTTTCTTTCCTTTTAATTAATCAATCCTAGATTGATTTATTAATTAAACAACTATTTGTTGATTTTAATTATTTGACCGGCCCCTTGTTTGGGCACCAAGTAAGGTGGCCGGCCACTTATTAAAAGGGAAAGAAAGAAAAAAAAATTTTATAAAATTTAAAAGAAGAAAACTTTTAATAAAATTTTACAAAATCCCTTTTTTCTAATGTGGATATTAAAATGAAAGTTTTAAAATTTAAAACATCTCTAATAATATTTCTTTTTAAAAGAAAGTTTTATAAATTTTACAACTCTCTTTTAAAACCTTGTGGCCTAATTTAAATTAGGAAAATTTTATAAATTTTTAAAATCTCTCTTTTTACAAATTGTAAATATCTGAGGAAATTTAAAAATTCAAAAACAACCTTCCTAATTTAAATATTGCGGCCGGCCCCCTTGCCCAAGGTAAGGGCCGACCACTTCTAAAGAATATGTGGCCGACCATTGCTTGGTCACCAAGCAATGAACCGGCTCTTCTTGGATACCAAGAGAGGCTTTTCTTTGGATGGACTTGAGGTTTTATTGAGGCTACAACAGGGACCTAGAGGAGAAATTGGTTTTGGCCTTCCGATGAGCTTGAGTATCCCGTGCTCGCCCCGAACACACAACTCAAGTTCATCGATAATTACTCATTCCACTAGAGAGTTATTACCGCACTACCGCACCAATCCCAAATTACATTATGGGCTCCTTCTTATCATGAGTGTGTTAGTCTCCCTGTGTTTAAGATTACGAATGTCCACTAATTAAGTGAGTTACTGACAACTCATTTAATTAATATCTAGCTCCAAGAGTAGTATCACTCAACTTTATTGTTATGTTGGACTAGGTCCACCTGCAGGGTTTAACATGGCAATCCTTATGAGCTCCTCTTGGGGACATTCTCAACCTAGATAACTAGGACACAGATTCCTTCTATAATCAACAACACATACTATAAGTAATATCATTTCCCAACTTATCGGGCATATTGATTTATCGAGCTAAACCTCACCCTTTGATAAGTCAAAGAAATAAATATTAAATATACATGCTTGTTATTATATTAGGATTAAGAGCACACACTTCCATAATAACTAAGATCTAGTTCTTTTACTAAGTCAGTACAAAAAGAACTTATCTAAATAATCCTACTCAATACACTTAAAGTGTATCAGTGTAATTTTATTAGTCACGATAAACTAATACTTAATTACACTACGTCTATTCTGATGGTTTGTTCCTTTCCATCTTAGTCGTGAGCAACTGTTTATAATTTATAGAGAACCGACAACATGATCTTCTAAGTGTGACTCCACACTCCATGTTATCTACTATATAAATTAATTGAACAATTACATTTAACATGTAACGACCACCCTTCTTACTACTACTACACTCTAAGGATGACCGTTACTTAACTACTAACTCTACTTAACCGGTATGATTAAAAATCATATGGAAACCCTACCGAAAAATTTCGGCAGAGTCTCCCCTGTACCGGTGACCATATTCAACAATACATGCAATATATACTCAGCCACAAATGGCTGGAACACATATCAAACACACAAAGGGAACAACATCACCATGTAGTTTAATGAAATCAAATCATGCAAGTAATGAATAGCGGAAACAAAATAAAAACATACGATTAACTAACAACGGAAGACTAAATGACTCATCTAATACATTCTTAATAAATGACAATCTTAATAAATTCTTAAACTAAGTCCCAAGGTTTCCATAGTCCTGGCATCACACACCATCCGCGCCACCTTGTCGCCTTCCTTGCTAAATCTTTTCTTTTCCTTCATCTGCAGTAAGAGAAAGTGTAGTCTATAAGCAAAATTTGCTTAGTAAGCGCTATCTAACTCACAAAAACTCGATCTGCATGTGAATATACTGAATGCTCAAAGGAAGACTACTCATGCTCATCTACTAGTAAATAAAAAACATACTGAAGTGCTAAACATGTAAAGCTACTCATACTCTTCTAATAGCAAAGAACAGTAAACTAATCTAAATAACATGCTAGCATAAGAGAAAACTCAACTTGCTGATTTTAAAATAAAGTGAAACTTAATTCATCTGTTCTAAACTTATCCTTTAATACTTTATAGTTATGTAAAACTTTTTTTACTTGTTCTAAAACTTATACTTATAATACTTCAAAATAATAATCAACTTCTTCTTGGGCCCGGCAACTGTACTTGTTATGCGCGCATCCCTAACTAGACCCGAGATAGCTGGTCCCGAATCTAGTAGGATTTGCTAGGTTATCTAAACCTAGGGACCGACTATGGGAGCCCAGCCCAAGGACTACTGAGAGTCCTGTATACTAGGTTATCTAAACCTAGGGACCGACTATGGGAGCCCAACCCAAGGACTACTGAGAGTCTAGTACAGTGCCATTGATAAAAGTAAAATACTTGTTATCTTTTAATACTTCTAATATATAATGCCTCGGCATTTTCTTTAGCACCTTGTGTGCCAAAATCCCTAAAGTCTTGACTTCGGGATCTACTTAAGGCCTTGGCCTTTTCTTTCTTTTCTTTAGCTTGCTTATACTTTTCTTAAACTCAAAGTACATAATACTTAACAAGATATGCACTATGATACTTAACAAAAACTGCACTACTAATATATGAAAGAATTCAAGCTTGGTACGGTGACAAAAGAAATCAAACCGCATGTTAGAATAAAGAGACTTAAATCTGTACACTTGAATGAAGGTAGCAAGGAAATATATCTAGGCCTCATGCTCAGATTCAATAAAAAGAAATTCTGAAATTGAAACTTCACTACTCGACCAATGAATCAAAACTGCTATGCTAAACAATTCAAAGACTGCAATGCAAGCTCTAAAGCTAATATGGGATCAATGGGTTGTTCTTGTTCATCGTATAGCACAAAAGAAATGGGCTGTTCTAAGCTTCAAATGAGGCTGTTCCTATCTCATGCATAGCACAACAAATTGAAAGGTTGTTCATGTCAAATACACAGCCCAAACAAAGGCCAAAAACGTGCAGGAACTTAAAAGAAACCCCACGGCATGCTCACCAAACCATGCAGCAGTGTATACCCATTGCAACTTGAAAGAAATTGGCTACTGGAAACCAACACAAGCATAACCAAACCTTATACTCAGTACCACAGTAAGGAGAACAGAGGAAAGCAAGACCAGAGTATAAACTCGGCAATCCCATTTTGTCCTACCAGATAGCTATCCATAAACATGAAAGCTAACATGAGGAACCATAATCATCTATCATATGCCTAAACTAAACAATTCATTTCCTTTCAATAAACTAAATTATCTGATAGAAAGCTTACTGATATTACTGAATATTAACACCAAACCTTAAACTATGTAAAATAATCTAGAAGGAAAAACATCTAGCATATCACATTAAAGAAACAAATCTAAACTATTCTCAACCAAAAAAAACATCTAGTAGGAGTAGTGCAAGGAAGGCAAATCGGGTTCAAAGACTTCTCAAATCTGTCCCATGGGATCAAAACCACTACGACGAAGCAAAGCCGCATCAAATAGCATGAAACTAAGTAGCATAGAATCCGATCAAAAGCACAAAGCACCTACAATCTGTCCCAAAGCTTTCGGGAAAAAGGAAAGGAACAATCGGAGCTATACTACTGCAGGTGAGTAGCGACTTACCGGCGATTCTTGGACTTACAACCGAAGGAGAGGAAGGTCTAGGGTTTCAAAGCTTGAAAACTTGCGGCTTCTTCTTGTGCCCGCGCTGACCTTGCCGAGAGAAGTTCGGCTTGGTGAAGGATCCGTGGAGGAGAGAGCTCGCCGGCGCCGGAGACCAAACTTGGTTTCTTCTTCGTTTCCGCCGTGAGAGAGGAGAAGAGTCGCCGCTCGCGTCAGGAGAGGAAGGGTGAGGAAAGAATTTAGGTTTCGTAATTAATCCCTAAGTTCTTCCTTTTAATACTCTAAGGTTTCTGTTAACTAGTACTACTTAAATATATTTCGATATAGATTTAGTTAAGAAAAGTTCGGCTGGTCTGTTGGTGGGCTGCGTTCTGCTTAAAGCCTAACTCGTGGGTTCGAATCCCAGCTGCAACTATTTTATTTCCTATTATTGTACTGTTCCTAACTACTACTTAAATATATATCGCTCCATATATGATTAACAAAATACCTGTAGACCAGATGGTTGAGCTGCGTTCGTTAAGACTTGGGTTCGGGTCCGTGATCTTGGGTTCAAAACCCGGCTTCAACATATATATATTTTTTTTTCTTTTACTTCTTCCTCTTGGTAAAAATACCAAACGAACTCCAAAAATTGCATAAAAATACTCTATAAATTCCTAAAAATCTCTAGAATTTTTCTAAAACATTTCTAGATTTTAATAAGGACGTTTAGAACTCTAAATCATGAAATTTGGGGTGTTACATAACAAATAAATGTAAACATTTGACCAATGTGATTCTTTATTTCAAAATAAATGTGTACAAAAGCTAAACTTTTAAATATACACTTCAACAATCTCCCACTTATACTAAAAGTCTAAGCTGCCATATCTGTTGCCATACATCTGATTCTCATCCCCTCCACATGCCGATCAAAAGCTTTCGCCGGAAGGGCCTTAGTGAAAGGATCTGCCAGATTATCTGCTGATGCTATCTTGGCGACGACAACTTCTCCTCGCTTAACGATGTCTTGTCTCGTATCAGGTGGTACTTGCGCTCTATATGTTTACTTGCCTTATGGGCTCGTGGTTCCTTCGAGTTTGCAATTGCTCCACTATTATCGCAATAAATTGTGACGATCTTGGACAAACCAGGAATCACATCTAAGTCCATTAGAAAGTTCCTGAGCCATACAACTTCTTTGGCTGCCTCAGAGGCTGCCACATACTCAGCTTCTATGGTTGAGTCTGAGTCGCATTTCTGCTTAACACTCCTCCATGCAATGGCTCCACCTCCTAAAGTAAACGCATAGCCTGATGTAGACTTACTGTTGTCCCTATCTGATTGGAAGTCCGAATGTGTGTAACCCACAGGGAGTAAATCGTATGCTTGGTAAACTAGCATATAATCTCTATTCCTTCTCAGGTACTTTAATATATGCTTTACTGCAGTCCAATGTCCTTGTCCAGGGTTACTTTGATATCTGCTAACCATGCCCACGGCAAAACAGATATCAGGTCTCGTACACAACATTGCATACATAAGGCTTCCTACAGCCGAAGCATAAGGAACTGCCTTCATGTCCTCAATCTCCTTTGATGTTTTTGGAGACATCTCTTTAGATAAGGCTACTCCATGCCTAAAAGGTAAGAAACCTTTCTTGGAGTTTTGCATGCTAAAACGAGCAAGGATTGTATCTACATATAAAGCTTGGGATAGGCACAACATTCTTTTCTTGCGATCCCTTATAACTTTGATCCCAAGGATGTGTGCACATTCTCCTAAGTCCTTCATATCAAATTTTTTGGACAACCATACCCTTACATCCGATAATACCTTGACATTATTGCCAATTAACAAAATATCATCTACGTATAGTACAAGAAATACCACCATGTTTCCGTTACACTTCTTGTATACACAAGACTCATCCGGACACTGAATAAATCCATATGACTGGATTACTTCATTAAACCGGATGTTTCAAGATCTTGAAGCTTACTTCAGTCCATAAATGGACCGATTAAGCTTGCACACTAGATGCTCTTTGCCCTTTTCAATGAACCCTTCTGGTTGCTTCATATGGATGTTTTCTTCAAGACTTCCATTAAGGAAAGCTGTCTTGACATCCATTTGCCAAATCTCATAATCCATATGAGCGACAATGGATAAGAGTATCCGGATAGACTTAAGCATAGCTACCGGTGAAAAGGTCTCCTCATAATCGATTCCCTCTTTCTGAGTGTACCCCTTCGCAACAAGCCTTGCTTTGAAGGTTTCTACCTTCCCATCTGTCCCTCTTTTCCTTTTATAGATCCACTTGCATCCAATGGCTTTTACACCATCAGGTGGTTCTACAAGCTCCCAGACCTTATTTGAATACATAGATTCTATTTCGGAATTCATTGCCTTTTGCCAAGATACTGCATCTATATCTTGGAGTGCTTCATCATATATCTGGGGATCTGGTTCATGTTTGCCTGGGATCAAGTCCGAAGACCCACGCAAAAACATGAATCTCTCGGGCTGCCTTACAACCCTCCCACTACGATGAGGCACCGTTTGTGGTTGTGTATCATGTGTGACACGTGTTACAGTCTCTTGTGGTACTTCATCTTGTAATGTTGGTACTGAAGTAGACGTGTCCTCTCTAAGTTCTTCTAGAACAATTTTACTACTGGGCTTGTGATCCATTATATAGTCTTCTTCTAAAAACTGGGCATTGGTGCTAACAATGACCTTCTGGTCTTTAGGACTATAAAATAAACCGCCTTTCGTTCCTCTGGGATACCCCACAAACATACGAACTTCTGTACGAGATTCTAACTTATCAGCATCTTGTTTCAGCACATGTGCTGGACTACCCCAAATCCGAATATGTCTTAGACTGGGCTTCCGCCCATTCCATAATTCTGTGGGAGTAGAAGATACTGATTTAGAAGGTACTAAGTTCAGAATGTGCACTGCTGTTTCCAGAGCATATCCCCAAAACGAATTTGGTAATTCTGAATAACTCATCATCGATCTAACCATCTCCATAAGAGTCCTATTCCTTCGTTCTGCCACACCATTCTGTTGGGGTGTACCAAGTGCGGACAATTGGGATTGAATCCCGACCTCTGATAAGTAATTCCTAAACTCTCCTAAGAGGTATTCGCCACCACGATCAGACCGTAGTGTCTTGATACTTTTACCTAGATATTTCTCCACATCAGCCTTGTACTCTTTGAACTTATCAAAGCACTCAAACTTGCGGCGCATTAGGTAAATGTATCTATATCTTGAATAATCATCTATAAAAGAGACAAAATATTCAAAGCCACCTCTAGCCTGGATAGACATAGAACCACACAAATCAGAATGAACCAATTCTAACACTTCTTTGGCTCTATACCCGTTGGCCTGAAAAGGTCTCTTGGTCATCTTACCTACCAAGCAGGATTCACACGTTGGAAAGTTTTCCAACTCTAATGGACCCATGAGTCCATCGGCTACAAGCCTTTGAATCCTATTTAAGTTAATATGACCAAGCCTTAGATGCCAAAGATGTGTTTGGTTCATTTCCGAAGGTTCTTTTCTCTTATTAGAGTTAGAAGATGTGTTATTAATTTCCATATTTTGCTTTGTGGGAGAAATTGGATTCAAAGTATATAAATTGTCAACCAATGCACCAGAACAGATAATCACTTTATTTCTCTTTATAACCACATTGTTACTAAAGGAAACTGAATATCCATCCAAATACAGTTTAGAAACTGAAATTAAATTCTTTCTAAAACTGGGTACATAAAGATAATGCCTTAAAACCAATTTCCTATTCCTATCAAATGATAAGTAGATGTCTCCCACTGCAACAGCCGCCACCTAAGTAGCATTGCCCATGTAGACAGTTATCTCTCTATCAAATAGTCGCCGGGTTTCCTGGAACCCCTGCAAAGGATTGCAGACATGATCAGTGGCTCCCGTATCTACACACCAGGTGCTGGTAGATAACACCGCTAAACATGTTTCAACTACTAGAGTATGAGATATACCTTTATTGTTCTGTTTCCTACGAGGACAGTCCGCCTTCCAATGTCTAGTCTGCTTGCAAATAAAGCACTTGCCCTTCGGCTTCTTTATTCCAGCTTTTTGTCCTGCACCTTGAGGTTTATTCACCTTCTTTGCTGAGACATTTTGTTTCTTCTTCTTCTTGCCTTTCGGCTTAGAAGTAGAACCATTTTTAGCATAGTGAATTTGAGAATGTTGACGAAACAACCCTTCGGCTGCCTGAAGTTCTGTCAGAAGTTCCGCCAATGAATACATCCTTTTATTCATATTATAGTTCAGGCGAAAATGCTCAAAACTTCTGGGCAGCGTTTGGAGGATGATGTCGACCTGGGTTTCCCCATCAATTTCTCCTCCAAGAACTTGTATTTCGTTTAAGTAAGCCATCATCTTGAGAATATGATCCCTCACGGGAGTCCCCTCAGTCATGGTGGTTGTCATCAGTTTTCTCATTGCTTCTTGCCTAGCAGCCCGATTCTGATGTCCGAAGAGTTCCTTGAGATTGTTCATTATATCATAGGTTGTTGGTAAGTCCTGATGCTGATGTTGCAATACATTTAACATCGAAGCCAAGATGTAACACCGCGCCATCTCATCAGCTTTTACCCATTTACTATGATACTGAATCTCCTCTGGGGTAGAATCATTGCTAGGTGTTTCTGGGCATTCCTCTGACAGTACAAACTTATAGCCCTCAGCAGTTAAAACAATGTTCAGGTTTCTTTTCCAATCTATATAGTTGGGACCAGTAAGTATGTTTTCTTTTAGAATAATGGCCAGTGAGTTGAAAGTCATCCTAAGAATCACAAAATAAATTTTGGTCAGAACTCTAAATTTAGAATAATATTGATTCCTCAAACAATACTATTTTAAATTAACCAACACCTTAAAACACCGTGAATTTTGTATGCCACGATAGTGTGGACGTATACAAATTCAACATTTGTAAAAGGAGGGTATTTTATTATCTTGTCAACCTAACTTTTTGACAAATAAAATTAATAGTTGGTTTCCTTCGGTCACACAACTAATAGCAGTGACTCCGATGGGGAGGATACTATTAGACGTGCCTAAGTGTATAACATTACTTGACACTAAGTCCATTAATAAGATTGTGCCCCTTCCGATGGGGAAGATCACACGCTCTAAATTAATTTCCTATAGTCATCCGAAATGGAAGTTTGGTCTAGTGATCCGCAAACAAACTCATCCGATATGGAGGAAGGCACTCAGAGCCAACGCACAAGTTTGTTTGCATCACTTATAAACCAGTAATGGAGACCGTGGAATTCACTAAAACAAATCCCTCTCCCACTTAGTTATTAAAGTGAGGAATTTTGATGATGCTAGCCTACTAAACATGTACACTAACATTCACACACAGCACAATATAAAAGCAATAAATAGAAAAACTAATTTTCAACTATTATGACTTTTATCTATTGTTGTCCTCCATGTGTCGTCATCCCTAGCTGCTGCCATCTTTGGTCACTACCACCGGGTCTAGTTGTGGCATCCATCTTGCTCCTTGTTCCACTGCGCCACTCTGATCCTCAAAAGGTTCCACGCCTTGCAAGATTCGATCTGCGACATAAATAGAATTTTACATTTTTCGATCCTATATTCCTCGAAGGAATGTACATGTAAACTAGATCGAACATAAAATAAAATTTACATCCATCGATCCTATATTCCATAAACGGAATGTACATGTAACTAGATCAAAAAATAAAATCCTAATAAAACTAAATACAGCTCCTGCTGAATTTTATAATACAATCATGCACACATAATAAATGCCCTTGACATATCCAAGGGTCCAATCACACACATAATAACTATAAGTCATAATAGTTGGATCCTGCATCCACAAAGTTAGCACATCCTACTATTAACCTGCCTAAATTATGTATGACATGTGCATAATTAAACTAATACCAAATACACAGAGGCAAAACCCTAGCTCTGATACCAATTGTTGGTTGCTACTCGGAAAACCCAATGGCTCCACTATACAAAAATTTTGTACGTGATCTGAACCTTTCCTAACTACCATGTGTTCTTTTAAGTTAAACTTGTATCTCCTGCGGAACTTAACACGTTTGATTTCAAGTTTAACTTATATGTTCTTTTAGGTTTAGATTTAGATCTTCTGCGGAACTTAACATGTTTGATCCAAATCACCTAGGTTATAAATTCAATTAAATATTAGTTTCCAAAATTAGCTTCCAGTACTGCATGGCGAGGCACTTGGCCTTCTTGGATATGGGAGCAACCACCACCGACTAGACAAAGCCTTTTAAGGAAAGTTAATATTTAATTTCCTTATATAACTCTAGGTTAACCAAAAGGAATAATCAAATCACAAGGAAAAAAGAAAAAGAACACAACATCGAAATTAAATTCGAAAAACAAGAATCGAATGCCTCTTGTATTTGGTATTTATACAAAGAAAAATTAACTAGTATGATGCGGAAATTAAATACTAGTTATAACTCTTCCTTGTATGCTAAAAACCTCGAGATCTTCTGCCGTATCCCTCGCCTCCTCTTGGACGTCGTGTGGGCGACGATCCTCCAAGACGAACACCACCCGGAGAGCTTCTCCTCCTTCTCTAGAATTCGGCCACCACCACCACAAAGGAGCAAAAGAGAGCAAAGGGAAGAGAGGGAGAGGGGCCGGCCACTTGATGATCTCCAACAACACAATATCAATTGTTATGTTTTTCAAGGCCTCCCCTTCCCCCCTTTTTATATTAGTTTCCCAACGGAAAATTATGGAAAGAGTTTTATAAAAAATTAGACTCATTCCTATTTCCTTTTAATTTTTTCTTTTTCTTTCCTTTTAATTAATCAATCCTAGATTGATTAATTAATTAAACAACTATTTGTTGATGTTTAATTATTTGACCGGCCCCTTGCTTGGGCACCAAGCAAGGTGGCCGACCACTTATTAAAAGGGAAAGAAAGAAAAAAAAAATTTATAAAATTTTAAAAGAAGAAAACTTCTAATAAAATTTTACAAACTCCCTTTTTTCTAATGTGGATATTAAAAGGAAAGTTTTAAAATTTAAAACCAAGTTTTAAAATTTAAAACATCTCTAATAATATTTCTTTTTAAAAGAAACTTTTATAAATTTTACAACTCTCTTTTAAAACCTTGTGGCCTAATTTAAATTAGGAAAATTTTATAAATTTTTAAAATCTCTCTTTTTACAAATTATAAATATCTGAGGAAATTTAAAAATTCAAAAACAACCTTCCTAATTTAAATATTGCGACCGGCCCCCTTGCCCAAGGCAAGGGTCGGCCACTTCTAGAGAATATGTGGCCGGCCATTGCTTGGTCACCAAGCAATGAACCGACTCCTTCTTGGACACCAAGATAGGCTTTTCTTTGGATGGACTTGAGGCTTTATTGAGGCTACAACAGGGACCTAGAGGAGAAATTGGTTTTGGCCTTCCGATGAGCTTGAGTATCCCGTGCTCGCCCCGAACACACAACTCAAGTTCATCGATAATAACTCATTCCACTAGAGAGTTATTACCGCACTACCGCACCAATCCCAAATTACATTATGGGCTCCTTCTTATCATGAGTGTGTTAGTCTCCCTGTGTTTAAGATTACGAATGTCCATTAATTAAGTGAATTACTGACAACTCATTTAATTAATATCTATCTCCAAGAGTAGTACCACTCAACTTTATTGTCATGTTGGACTAGGTCCACCTGCAGGGTTTAACATGGCAATCCTTATGAGCTCCTCTTGGGGACATTCTCAACCTAGATAACTAGGACACAGATTCCTTCTATAATCAACAACACATACTATAAGTAATATCATTTCTCAACTTATCGAGCATATTGATTTATCGAGCTAAACCTCACCCTTTGATAAGTGAAAGAAATAAATATTAAATATACATGCTTGTTATTATATTAGGATTAAGAGCACACACTTCCATAATAACTAAGGTCTAGTTCTTTTACTAAGTCAGTACAAAAAGAACTTACCTAAATAATCCTACTCAATACACTTAAAGTGTATCAGTGTAATTTTATTAGTCAAGATAAACTAATACATAATTATACTACGTCTATTCTGATGGTTTGTTCCTTTCCATCTTAGTCGTGAGAAACTGTTTATAATTTATAGAGAACGGACAACATGATCTTCTAAGTGTGACTCCACACTCCATGTTATCTACTATATAAATTAATTGAACAATTACATTTAACAAATAAATGTAAACATTTGACCAATGTGATTCTTTATTTCAAAATAAATGTGTACAAAAGCTAAACTTTTAAGTATACACTCCAACAGTCGCAGCACCGGTTGCTTCTTCCACGCGACGCCAACCCTCAGGCTCACTCCAGACTTCACCGAGTAGTGTCGGCAGCCGGCCAATCTCCTCTACCCTAGCGTTGATCGCGTTGCCACGAGCTTGCTTCTTTCTCCACTTTGCCGAGCAGTGCCATGCCTTCTCTGCCCTAGCGACAGTAGCTCGGTTCCTTTTCACCTCCGGCCAACATTTCTTTCTGCCATAGCTCAAGGTCTTCGATATTGCTGTGGTCAGAGCCGCCATTGTCGTGGAGCAAGTTGTGTACCATTGAGGTAATAATTTAACTCTAGTAGCATATGTTTGTGGGTTGAATTGCTAGGGTTCTGATTTAGGGAATCTGGTATAGGGGTCAGTCGCCCTACCAAGCTCCGATCACCAATTCCCGACAATAAACTTCTCCGATTGCGGGTCAGCATTAACACGATCGAATTTGGATAAGTTTGTTTGGATATGGTTGATTCATTACATGGTTGTTCTTGTGCAGTTAGGTTAACTGGTGTTAAGTTAGGAATGGATTGTTTTTAATTTGATGTAAGGTTAGGTTGATTAGGTCTAGATTCTAATCTAATCGATTGGTGGAATGATTAGGGTTTAACGAAGTTAACCCTAGTTAATCAATGGATTGGATTTTAGCCAGAGATTTGTTTTAGCTTATTAACTTAAGTAATTAGTTAAATTTGTATATTATGCATTACAGGATTTTGATTCGAGACGGGCGTCTCGACGAAGGATTCTGGATTGGATCTTCTATTGAGGCAGGTACTTCTTGCTTTGTTTCTTTTAGTACTTTGACCTTGGTGCATGAACTATTTTGGATAAGATATTATTTTTACCTTGACTCCACTCTTAATTTTCTTGCATTTGATACTTCCACGCAATCTTTGAGAAATTCGTTTCCATATCTATACAGTCTCTTGTTGTTGTCCATGATTAGTAGCAGATACTAGATACCATGTTTGTATGCTTTGACTGTTGTTTATTACGTACTATAATGAGCATGTTGGCTTCATGTAGCATACCTAATTTTGTTTATATTTGTATGATGATTGTTGCATTTGGCGCATCATGTCATGGCATGTATGTCAACGACCAATTCTCCCTTGCGGTCGAGAGAGTCGTTGACCAGGGCCGCATCCTCGGCCACTCGAGAGAGTGGTAGCTGGAGTTGATGTTGCTTGTCCTGTCGTGCCACACTCGGCCACTCATGGAGTGGTAGCTGGAGTTACGAGCAGCAGGGACCCCGTCGCAGATGTAGCTAGCTAGCTACTATACAACTGTCCCCTCGGCCACTCGTGAGAGTGGTAGCTGGAGTGGTGTACAGTCTGTCACTGACCCGGCCTCTCGACCATACAGGGGTCATGGTGCAGAGAGGTGGGCGGGAGTGACCATCCGTGCATACGCTATTGTTATTATATTTGTTTTGGCTACTGCTGTCTATATATGCTGTTATTGCTTACTTACTGTTGTTGTTCACATATGCTGATATGCTTACTTGTGTTGAGATATATTCTCGTTGTTGATGTTTAGTCGTTGGAAATTTGTATATACCTTGCTTATTACCTCTGTAGTTATGAGCAGTATTGTAGCAGATTAGTACCAGTTCTGACCTACTATACCTAGCCTAGGATATGGTTTCAGGTATGAGCATTTATTTTGATTCTATTATAGTATCTGTTATTTCCCCTTATGAGATTGTATACTCTTGACCCACTTTCTATTTGCATATTACATTCATGCACTATCTTATCTTTACCCGCTGAGTTCCAATACTCACCACCTCGCAATTTGGTTTTCTTTCGCCAGGTAACAGGTAGATGAGTCATGGATGCTTGGAGAGTCCCGGCTGCCAGTCCTGGGTCCCACGTCACATACGATGATAGTTTTCTTTTTTAGATTTTGTTACTGTTTGGGTGACATGTTAATTTTTCACATTTTGCTTTTGAACAAGTCATTGTGGATTTTTGGAGTTTAGTCTGGTGGTTACAGGTATTTTTGTTAGTGTCGTTGTTGGTCTTATGTTCATATTGTTTGGTGGTTTCCGCTGCGTTTACATTATTGTGTGTTTACTTTAAGCCGTGTAGGCCTATTAAACTGCATGGTTGTGATTATTTTGTTCCAGCCGAGTAGGCGGATGATATAAACTGCGTGGTTGTGTATATATCCCAGTCGTATGTGGCTGATGTATATTTTGTATGTAGAAATGCTTCAGATTGTTACTCGTATAGGGGAGATGCTGCCAAAATTTTTTCGGACAGGGACTACCTGGGGCGTGACACTAGGCGCCCAGAATGGACCTATATAAAGGACCTTTGACCCAGAGCTTCAAAACCATAATAACTACAAGTTTTCTTCTTGCTCAGTGCTCCAAAAAGGCTCCCACAATGCTACTACGCTCCACCGACAACTGGCGATCAAGACTTTTCAATTCTATTGTTGTTGTTGGTAACTTTTTCCAGTTCTTGTACTTAACTCCTATAATCTTTTGCGAACCGTTAGTGGATTGCCCAACGAAAGCACTTGATGAGTGTCGACCTTGGAGTAAGAGTCGTCGAAAGCTCCAAACCAAGTAAAACTCGATTTGTTAGCATTGGTTCATTTTTTTCTCTCGCTACGAACTTTGATTAATTCGCTATCAATTTTCACGATCCCTATTCACCCCCCCTCTAGCATTCTTTTCGATTCTATAGTAGGGAGTATTCATGATGTGATGTTAATGTATTAACTATAGATTTGCCAATTTCCCTATTTAATGAGATGTATATTTCTTGTTCTTGTTTGATTGAATGTGTGTGTGATTAATGAATTCTTGTATGTGTTGTTTGATTGTATGGATGTGAAGGATTAGTCACCATGTATGGTAGATGTTGTAGAATGTACAACCAGGAGGCCCTTAGTGACAGAGGATATCCCTTTAACTAGACTTTCTAGAGTATCGCCTTGAAAGAGGGACTAATTCTCTATAAGAGATTAGGTAATTAGAGTTTAATGAGTTTTCATCAATTCAATGTTAGAAAGTAACTTGTGTAATCTAGATTGTAAGACTGGGGACCCTCATATGACAGGGGTATCCCTTAATCAGATTTTCTATGTTATCTTTTCTACTTAATAGCATTAGAAAAAAAATGGTGTAGATACTCTGATGCAACCTTCACGAGTTCATGTCGGTAATTTGTTAGAATCCCTACAAGTATGTAAGTATGGAGATAAGGAGATGAACAATTCATAGAATAACAACTAGTATTATGAAGAAATTGAAATCCTAAGATCATTCCTTCAAACGAATTCCAACTTTCCTCTCTTTGCTTGCTTGCTCACTTTCTCTCTCTTCCACACACACACACTCCTGCTCTTGAGTTCTCAAGATTTTACACAACTTCGATCGTCTATATAACTCACTTTTTAGACTTAATTAGTGATCAATCAATAGGCCACGTGGACTCAATTTTTTATTACTTGATGACTTAACCGTGGACTTGCGGTTTTAACAACAGTAGGCAACCCCAAAAACTATAAAAATAAAACTCAAATAAGAAACAAAATAAGATATTGAAAACAAAAACTGAAATGAAACAATGAACCCTTGGGTTGCCTCCCAAAAATCACTCATTTTAGGTTGCCCTTAGCTCAACTTGGAGCCTTTTCATTGAAGGGGTTGTGCACCCCTCGAACATGGCAGGATAAGACTTCTTACCCTTCCTTCATCCATGCTCTTATAGGGATGGTATATTTATCATTCTTGGTCATAGGTTTTTTGTTGGTTAGTCCTAGGAAAATCGTACCGGTTCCACTGTACAAAAATTTTGTACAAGTGTCGAACCTTTCCTTAAATAACCTATTGTGTTCTTTAGAAGTTAAATTAGGAATAGCAAACGGAACTTAACATCATTGATTCCAAATTTAACTTATCTGTTCTTAATGGTTTAGATATGAATCGCAAGCGGAACTTAACACTATTGATTCAAATCCATCGATGTTATTAATTCCATTAAATATTAATTTCCAAAATTGGCTTCCAGGACTGCATGGCGAGGCACATGGTCTTCTTGGATATGGGAGCAACCACCACCGTCTAGAAAAAGCCTTTTAAGGAAAGCTAATATTTAATTTCCTTAAATAACTCTAGGTTAACCAAAAAGAAACAATCGAATCACAAATTCAAAAAATGAAGAAAACACAAACTCGAAAAACTAATTCGAATAACTAGATTTAATGCCTCTTGTGTTTGGAATTTTAACAAAGAAAAATAACGAGTATGACGCGGAAGAAAAATACTAGTTATACCTTCTCTTTGTATCCTAATGACCTCGAGATCTTCTGCTGTATTCCTCGCCTCGCCTTGGACGTCGTGTAGGCGACGATCCTCTAAGATGAACACCACCCAAAAGCTTTCTCCTTCTGCCTCTAAAATCCGGTCACCACCACCACCAAGGAGAAAAGAGCAAAGGGAAAAGAAGAGGGGAGAGGGAGGGCCGACCACCAAAAGAGACTCCACCAAGAGAATAAGAATTGTATCTCATGAGGCATCCTCACCCCTTCTTTTATATTACTTTCCCAAGGAAAATAAGGGAAGAATTTTTACAAAAATTAAAATCTTCCTCTTTTTTTTCCTTTTCCCTTTTTATTTTACTTTTCTTTCCTCTTGATTGAATCAATCACCAAATCATTGGATGATGATTTTAATTTTATTTTTATTTGGCCGGCCACCTTGCTTGGGCACCAAGCAAGGGTGGCTGGCCCCCTTAAGAGGAAGGAAATATATTTTTTTTATAAAATTTTACAAGAAGAAATCCTCTTATAAAATTTTACAAGCTCTCTTTCAATTTCCAAAAGTAGGAGTTAAAAAAGGAAAGTTTTAAAAATTAAAACCATGTTTAGAAATTTAAAACTTCTCTTATAAAATTTCCTTTTTTAACATAGTGAAAAAAAATTTAAATTTTAAAACTTTTCTTCCTTTTTTTTTTCTAAACCATGAGGATGGTTAAAAAGGAAATTTTAAAACTTTTAAACTTTCTTTTAAAACATGTGGCCCAATTCAAATAAGGAAAGTTTTATATTTTAAAATCTCTCTTTTAAAACTTGTAGTTTTCTACAAAGAGAAGATTTTAAAAATTTAAAACACCCCTCCATTTTTGAATTATTGTGGCCGACCCTAACATGCTTGGGCACCAAGCAAAGGGTCGGCCCTTTAAGAGGAGATGTGGTCGGTCATTGCTTGGTCACCAAGCAATGGACCGACCCCCTTCTTGGACACCAAGATGAGCCTTTCTTTGGATGGACTTGAGGCTTTAATGAGGCTACGACAGGGACTTAGAGGAGAAATTGGTTTTATCCTTCCGATGAGCTTGAGTATCCCGTGTTCGCCCCGAACACACAACTCAAGTTCATCGATAATAACTCATTCCACTAGAGAGTTATTATCTCACTACCGCACCAATCCCAAATTACATTATGAGATCCTTCTTATCATGAGTGTGTTTGTCTCCCTGTGTTTAAGATAACGAATGCCCACTAATTAAGTAAGTTACTGACAACTCACTTAATTAATATCTAGCTCCAAGAGAAGTACCACTCAACTTCATTGTCATGTCGGACTAAATCCACCTGCAGGATTTAACATGGTAATCCATATGAGCTCCTCTTGGGGACATTCTCAACCTAGATAACTAGGACACAGATTCCTTCTATAATCAACAACACACAATATAAGTAATATCATTTTTCAACTTATCGGGCATATTGATTTATCGAGCTTAACCTCACCCTTTGATAAGTCAAAGAAATAAAGATTAAATATATATGCTTGTTATTATATTAGGATTAAGAGCACACACTTCCATAATAACTAAGGTCTAGTTATTTTATTAAGTCAGTACAAAAAGAACTTACCTAAAATGGTCCTACTCAATACACTTAGAGTGTACCAGTGTAATTTATTAATCAAGATAAACTAATACTTAATTACACTACGACTATTCCGATGGTTTGTTCCTTTCCATCTTAGTCGTGAGCAACTGTTTATAATTTATAAAGATCCGACAACATGATCTTCTATGTGTGACACCACACACCATGTTGTCTACTATATAAATTAATTCAACAATTACATTTAACAAATAAATGTAAATATTGACCAATGTGATTCTTTTATTTCAAAAATAAATGTTTACAAAAGCTAGGCTTTTAGTATACACTCTAACAATCTCCCACTTATACTAAAAGACTAAGCTGCCATATCTGCTGCCATACATCTGATTCTCATCCCCTCCAAATGTTGATCAAAAGCTTTCACCGGAAGGGCCTTAGTGAAAGGATCAACCAGGTTATCTGTTGATGCAATCTTGGCGATGACAACTTCTTCTCGCTTGACGATGTCTCGTATCAGGTGGTACTTGCGCTCTATATGTATACTCGCCTTATGGGCTCGTTGTTCCTTCAAGTTTGCAACTGCACCGTATCACAATTAATTGTGATGATTTTGGGCAAACCAGGAATCACATCTAAGTCTATTAGAAAGTTCCTGAGTCATACAGCTTCTTTGGCTGCCTCAGAGGCTGCCACATACTCAGCTTCCATGGTTGAGTCCGAGACACATTTTTACTTAACACTCCTCCATGCAATGACTCCACCTCCTAGAGTAAACACATAGCCTGACGTAGACTTACTATTTTCCCTATCTGATTGGAAGTCTGAATCCGTGTAACCCACAGGGAGCAAATCGTCTGCTTGGTAAACTAGCATATAATCTCTAGTCCTTCTCAGGTACTTCAATATATGCTTCATAGCAGTCCAATGTCCTTGTCCAGGATTACTCTGATATCTGCTAACCATGCCCACGACAAAACATATATCAGGTCTCGTACACAGCATTGCATACATAAGGCTTCCTACAGCCGAAACATAAGGAACTGCCTTTATATCCTCTATCTCCTTTGATGTCTTCGAAGACATCTCTTTAGATAAGGCTAGTCCATGCCTAAAAGGTAAGAAACCTTTCTTGAGTTCTGCATGCTAAAACGAGCAAGGATCGTATCTATATATGAATCTTGAGATAGGCACAACATCCTTTTCTTGCGATCCCTTATGACTTTGATCCCAAGAATGTGTGCACATTCTCCTAAGTCCTTCATATCAAATTGTTTGGACAACCATATCCTTACGTCTGATAATACCTTGACATTGTTGCCAATTAACAAAATATCATCTACGTATAGTACAAGAAATACCACCACGTTTCTGTTACACTTCTTTTATACACATGACTCATCCGGGCACTGAATAAATCCATATGACTGGATTACTTCATTAAACCGGATGTTCCAAGATCTTGAAGCTTGCTTCAGTCCATAAATGGACCAATTGAGCTTGCACACTATATGCTCTTTGCCTTTTTCAATGAATCCCTCTGGCTGCTTGATATGGATGTTTTCTTCAAGACTTCCGTTAAGGAAAGCTGTCTTGACATCCATTTGCCAAATCTCATAATCCATATGAGTAGCAATGGATAAGAGTATCCGGATAGACTTTAGCACAGCTACCGGCGAAAAAGTCTCCTCATAATCGATTCCCTCTTTCTGAGTATACCCTTTCGCAACAATCCTTGCTTTGAAGGTTTCTACCTTCCCATCTGCCCCTCTTATCATTTTATAGATCAACTTGCATCCAACGACTTTTACACCATCAGGTGGTTCTACAAGCTCCCAGACCTTATTAGAATACATAGACTCTATTTCAGAATTCATTGTCTTTTGCCAAGATACTGCATCTATATCTTGGAGTGCTTCGTCATATGTTCGGGGATCAGGTTTATGTTTACCCAGGATCAAGTCCGAAGACTCTCCCAAAAACATGAATCTCTCAGGTTGCCTCACAACCCTCCCACTACAACGAGGCACAGTCTCTAGTTGTATATCATGTGTGACACGTGTTGCAGTTTCTTGTGGTACTTCATCTTGTACTGTTGGTACTAAAGTAGACGTGTCATCTCTTTTTCTACTAGAACTATTTCACTCATGGTCTTATGGTTCATTACATAATCTTCTTCTAAAAATCGAGCAATGGTGCTAAAAATGATCTTCTGATTTTTAGGATTATAAAACAAACCACCTTTCGTTCCCTTAGGATATCCTACATGTAACGACCACCCTTTTTACTACTACTACTCTCTAAGGATGACCGTTACTTAACTACTAACTCTACTTAACCGGTATGATTAAAAATCACATGGAAACCCTACCGAAAAATTTCGGCAAAGTCTCCCCTGTACCGGTGACCTTAAACTGACATACATAACATAATATACACAGCCACAGGCGGCTGGAACACATATCAAACTCACAAAAGGAATAACATCACCACGCAGTTTAATGAAATCAAATCATGCAAGTAATGAATAGCGGAAATAAAATAAAAACATACAATTAACTAACAGCGGAAGACTAAATGACTCATCTAATACATTCTTAATAAATGACAATCTTAATAAATTCTTAAACTAAGTCCCAAGGCTTCCATAGTCCTGGCATCACACACCATCCGCGCCACCTTGTCGCCTTCCTTTCTATAACTTTTCCTTTCCTGTATCTGCAGTAAGAGGAAGTGTAGTCTATAAGCAAAATTTGCTTAGTAAGCGCTATCTAACTCACAAAATCTCGATATGCATGAGGATATACGGAAATCTAAAACTGAATGCTCAAAAGGAAATCTACTCATGCTCATCTACTAGTGAAAGAAACATACTAAAAGGTTAAACATGTAAAGTAAATCTATACAATCATGCTAGCATAAAGAACTAAACTTACTGAATTCTAAATACCTTCTGAATCTTATTTCACTTGCTTAAAGACTTATTCTTTAATACTTTATACTTATGTAAAACTTGCTTTACTTGTTCAAAAACTTATACTTATAATACTTCAAAATAGTAATCAACTTCTTCTTGGGCCCGGCAACTGTGCTTTTACTTTTGTAACGACCCGACCCATTTGGCGGCCCATTTGACGGCCCATTTGGCGACCCTATGGTCGTCGACCGTCGACCGTCGGCCGAGCCGTTACTACTAGGTTATCTAAACCTAGGGACGACTATGGGAGCCCAGCCCAAGGACAGAGAGTCCAACACAGTGCCACTGATAAAAGTAAAATACTTGTTATCTTTTAATACTTCTATATAATGCATCGGCATTTTCTTTAGCACCTTGTGTGCCAAAATCCCTAAAGTCTTGACTTTGGGATCTACTTAAGGCCTTGGCCTTTTTCTTTCTTTTCTTTATCTTTCTTATATTTTTCTTAAACTCTTAAAAAGAATATAGGCATGCTACAACAGAATTAAATCAAAGGAAAGGAATCTGACTTCTATAAGCATGCTACATCAGAAACAAATCAAAAGAAAGTAAATCTAACTTCTTCAAACATGCTACAACAGATCTCAAACAAAGGAAGACAAATCTAACTTCTTTAAAAATAGAATATAAGCCTCCTTTTATCATGTTCGTAATATGCAAAAATCTATCTTTTACTTTGAACATTAACATGGTGGAAAACATGCACTTTTGATTTAACCGAAACATGATGTCCTAGCAAGATCAATCTGAACCATTCCATCTACATTAATCTGAAGCAAATGCAAAGCTACATAAACTAAACTAAAGCACTTCCATAATTACAAACATGCATCGTTCACATCAATTATAGCAAGGATAACAGTTAACCTTTAATTCTCAACTAGCAAACATGCACTTTCAAAAGAAAATGAAACAATGAAAACATTTGCTACCACACCTAAACATAATCCTTCTAATCTGTTCGAAAATTCTGCTGTCAACTCATATCAATGTAAGCTTAAACATAATAGCAATATATTGGTCATGGAAAAATCCTAACAATACACAAGAAACCATTGCAAAATAGTCCTCAGGTTCTTTACTGTCGAAAAGGAAAAGAAATCCCAAAGCCATCACCAAATACAGAAACTCATCTCGAAAATCCCATGGTCACATACTTAATTAAGCAAATCTCGGAAATCTCCTTTAAATCCCTAGCAACAATTCACTTACAAGAAAGCTCTAAGGTTTCATGCAAAGCTTCGGACACAAAGAAAGGGACAAGGAATAAACCTCGGAGCTATCCTACTGCAGGTGAGTAGCAACTTACCTTAGGCTTTTCTTGGACTTACAGCCGGAGAAGAAAGCTTCCAATGCTTCTAGGGCTTGCGGAGGATCTCGCAAACTCGCCCTCTTCCTCGTGTTTACTGTTCCTTCTTGACGAGAGGAGCTCGAATCCAAGAAGAGCTCGTGGAGAAGTCCCCTTTGGACGGCCGCCGAAGAGAAAACCTTAATCTCTTCTCGGCTTCGTTTCCGCCCGATCCCGCCGTCGCACACGCAGAAGAGGAAGAAGGAAACGGGATTTTAGGTCACGGGAATTAACACGTAAGTTCTCCTTTTTATAATCTCCATATTCTGTTAACTTGTTAAATAAATTTTCTTACCCTTTCTAAACAAAACTGACGACTGGTTCACTTGGTGGGTTGCGTTCTGCTTAAAGCCCAACTCGTGGGTTCAAATCCCAGTTGCAACCATTTTATTTCCTATTATTTTACTGTTCCTAACTACTACTTAATACCAATTTATTTCCATATTTGATTAACAATGACCGTTGGCAGAGTTGGTTGGCTACGTCCGGTTAAGATCTGGTTCAAGTCCGAGGTCTTGGGTTCAAAACCCAGCTTCAACATTTTTCTTTCTTCTTTTTTTTTTAAACTTCTTCCTCTTGGTAAAAATACCAAACGAACTCCATAAATTACGTAAAAATACTCTAAAAATTTTTAAAAATCTCTAGAATTTTTCTATAGCATTTCTAAATTTTAATAAGGTCTTTTAGAACTCTAAATCATGAAATTTGGGGTGTTACAATTCTCCCTCCCTTATAAAAAGTTCGTCCTCGAACTTAGAATAATTCTGGACATTTCTATCTCATACTGTCCTCATGCTCCTAGGTAACTTCCTCATGCTTCTGGTTCTAAATGACTTCTACTAATGATAATCTTTTGTTCCTTAGTCTCTTAACTTCTCTATCCTTTCTAAACATACTTATGTATATATGAATATAAGAGAAACCAAACTAAAATTGTCTCTATTCTTTCTAAGCATATGTATCAAAACATAGAAAATTAAAACATGAATTTTCTTCTTTCCTAAGCACATATAAGCAGATACTCTATACTGCAAATAATAAAGAAAGCATAAAAGAAAATTAAATACTTTCTTACTTGAAGACGACAAGGATGATGCTGATGTGTGATGCTGGAGAATGGGAACTACTCTGATACCAACTGAAACGACCACCCTTTTTACTACTACTACTCTCTAAGGATGACCGTTACTTAACTACTAACTCTACTTAACCGGTATGATTAAAAATCACATGGAAACCCTACCGAAAAATTTCGGCAAAGTCTCCCCTGTACCGGTGACCTTAAACTGACATACATAACATAATATACACAGCCACAGGCGGCTGGAACACATATCAAACACACAAAAGGAATAACATCACCACGCAGTTTAATGAAATCAAATCATGCAAGTAATGAATAGCGGAAACAAAATAAAAACATACAATTAACTAACATCGGAAGACTAAATGACTCATCTAATACATTCTTAATAAATGACAATCTTAATAAATTCTTAAACTAAGTCCCAAGGCTTCCATAGTCCTGGCATCACACACCATCCGCGCCACCTTGTCGCCTTCCTTTCTATAACTTTTCCTTTCCTGTATCTGCAGTAAGAGGAAGTGTAGTCTATAAGCAAAATTTGCTTAGTAAGCGCTATCTAACTCACAAAATCTCGATATGCATGAGGATATACTGAAATCTAAAACTGAATGCTCAAAAGGAAATCTACTCATGCTCATCTACTAGTGAAAGAAACATACTGAAAGGTTAAACATGTAAAGTAAATCTATACAATCATGCTAGCATAAAGAACTAAACTTACTGAATTCTAAATACCTTCTGAATCTTATTTCACTTGCTTAAAGACTTATTCTTTAATACTTTATACTTATGTAAAACTTGCTTTACTTGTTCAAAAACTTATACTTATAATACTTCAAAATAATAATCAACTTCTTCTTGGGCCCGGCAACTGTGCTTTTACTTTTGTAACGACCCGACCCATTTGGCGGCCCATTTGGCGACCCTATGGTCGTCGACCGTCGACCGTCGGCCGAGCCGTTACTACTAGGTTATCTAAACCTAGGGACGACTATGGGAGCCCAGCCCAAGGACAGAGAGTCCAGTACAGTGCCACTGATAAAAGTAAAATACTTGTTATCTTTTAATACTTCTATATAATGCCTCGGCATTTTCTTTAGCACCTTGTGTGCCAAAATCCCTAAAGTCTTGACTTTGGGATCTACTTAAGGCCTTGGCCTTTTTCTTTCTTTTCTTTATCTTTCTTATATTTTTCTTAAACTCTTAAAAAGAATATAGGCATGCTACAACAGAATTAAATCAAAGGAAAGGAATCTGACTTCTATAAGCATGCTACATCAGAAATAAATCAAAAGAAAGTAAATCTAACTTCTTCAAACATGCTACAACAGATCTCAAACAAAGGAAGACAAATCTAACTTCTTTAAAAATAGAATATAAGCCTCCTTTTATCATGTTCGTAATATGCAAAAATCTATCTTTTACTTTGAACATTAACATGGTGGAAAACATGCACTTTTGATTTAACCGAAACATGATGTCCTAGCAAGATCAATCTGAACCATTCCATCTACATTAATCTGAAGCAAATGCAAAGCTACATAAACTAAACTAAAGCACTTCCATAATTACAAACATGCATCGTTCACATCAATTATAGCAAGGATAACAGTTAACCTTTAATTCTCAACTAGCAAACATGCACTTTCAAAAGAAAATGAAACAATGAAAACATTTGCTACCACACCTAAACATAATCCTTCTAATCTGTTCGAAAATTCTGCAGTCAACTCATATCAATGTAAGCTTAAACATAATAGCAATATATTGGTCATGGAAAAATCCTAACAATACACAAGAAACCATTGCAAAATAGTCCTCAGGTTCTTTACTGTCGAAAAGGAAAAGAAATCCCAAAGCCATCACCAAATACAGAAACTCATCTCGAAAATCCCATGGTCACATACTTAATTAAGCAAATCTCGGAAATCTCCTTTAAATCCCTAGCAACAATTCACTTACAAGCAAGCTCTAAGGTTTCATGCAAAGCTTCGGACACAAAGAAAGGGACAAGGAATAAACCTCGGAGCTATCCTACTGCAGGTGAGTAGCAACTTACCTTAGGCTTTTCTTGGACTTACAGCCGGAGAAGAAAGCTTCCAATGCTTCTAGGGCTTGCGGAGGATCTCGCAAACTCGCCCTCTTCCTCGTGCTTACTATTCCTTCTTGACGAGAGGAGCTCGAATCCAAGAAGAGCTCGTGGAGAAGTCTCCTTTGGACGGCCGCCGAAGAGAAAACCTTAATCTCTTCTCGGCTTCGTTTTCGCCCGATCCCGCCGTCGCACACGCAGAAGAGGAAGAAGGAAACGGGATTTTAGGTCACGGGAATTAACAGGTAAGTTCTCCTTTTTATAATCTCCATATTCTGTTAACTTGTTAAATAAATTTTCTTACCCTTTCTAAACAAAACTGACGACTGGTTCACTTGGTGGGCTGCGTTCTGCTTAAAGCCCAACTCGTGGGTTCAAATCCCAATTGCAACCATTTTATTTCCTATTATTTTACTGTTCCTAACTACTACTTAATACCAATTTATTTCCATATTTGATTAACAATGACCGTTGGCAGAGTTGGTTGGCTACGTTCGGTTAAGATCTGGTTCAAGTCCGAGGTCTTGGGTTCAAAACCCAGCTTCAACATTTTTCTTTCTTCTTTTTTTTAAACTTCTTCCTCTTGGTAAAAATACCAAACGAACTCCAAAAATTACGTAAAAATACTCTAAAAATTTCTAAAAATCTCTAGAATTTTTCTATAGCATTTATAAATTTTAATAAGGTCCGACTGAATGCCCAGCTTCAACATTTTTCTTTCTTCTTTTTTTTTTAAACTTCTTCCTCTTGGTAAAAATACCAAACGAACTCCAAAAATTACGTAAAAATACTCTAAAAATTTCTAAAAATCTCTAGAATTTTTCTATAGCATTTCTAAATTTTAATAAGGTCTTTTAGAACTCTAAATCATGAAATTTGGGGTGTTACACTACAAATAGACAAACTTCTGTACGTGATTCCAACTTGTTAGTATCTCCCTTCAGCACATTTGCTGGAATACCCCTTATCCGGATATGATTCAGACTAGGCTTACGCCCATTCCATAATTCCATGGGAGTAGAGGGAACTATTTTAGAAGGTATCATATTCAGAATGTACACTGCTGTTTCTAAAGCATATCCCCAAAATGAATTTGGTAATTCTGAATAACTCATCATCGATCTAACCATTTCCATAAGAGTCTTATCCCTTCGTTCTGCCACACTATTCTGTTGGAGTGTACCAAGTGCAGACAATTGGGATTGAATCCCGACTTCTGATAAGTAATTCCTAAACTCTCCAAAGAAGTATTCGCCACCACGGTTAGACCGTAGTGCCTTGATACTTTTACCAAGACGTTTCTCCACATCAGCCCTATATTCTTTGAACTTATCAAAGCATTCAGACTTGCAGTGCATCAGGTAAATGTATCCGTATCTTGAATAATCGTCTATAAAGGAGACAAAGTTTTCATAACCACCTCTTGCCTGGATAGACATAAGACCACACAAATCAGAATGAACCAGTTCTAACGCATCTTTGGCTCTATACCCCTTGGCCTTAAAAGGTCCCTTGGTCATTTTACCTTCGAAGCAGGATTCACATGTCAGAAAGTTTTCCAACTCTAATGAAACAAAGAGTCCATCGGCTACAAGCCTTTGAATCCTACTTAAGTTAATATGACCAAGCCTTAGATGCCAAAGATATGTTTGGTTCATTTCCGAAGGTTCCTTTCTCTAATTAGAGTTAGAAGATGTGTTATTAATTTCCATATTTTGCTTTGTAAGAGAAATTGGATTTAAAGTATATAAATTGCCAACCAATGCACCAGAATAGATAATCACCTTATTTCTCTTTATAATCACATTGTTACTAAAGGAAACAAAATATCCATCCAAATACAGTTTAGAAACTGAAATTAAATTCTTTCTAAAACTGGGTACATAAAGATAATTTCTTAAAATCAAACATCTATTCCTATCAAAAGATAAGTAGATGTCTCCCACTGTAACAACCGCCACCTTAGGAGCATTGCCCATGTTGACGGTTATCTCTCCTTCAAATTGTCGTCGGGTTTCCTGGAACCCCTACAAAGAATTGCAGACATGATCAGTGGCTCCCGTATCTGCATATGAGGTGCTGGTAGATAACACCGCTAAACATGTTTCAACTACTAGAGTATGAGATATACCTTTATTGTTCTGATTCCTACGAGCACAATCCGCCTTCCAATGTCCTGCCTGCTTGCAGATGAAGCACTTGCCCTTCGGCTTCTTCATTCCAGCTTTTTGTCTTGTACCCTGAGGTTTATTCACTCTCTTTGCTTAAAAGACCTATTTTTTCTTCTTCTTGCCTTTTGACTTAGAAGTAGAACCATTTTCAGCATAGTGAATCTGAGAACTGTGACGAAATATACCTTCTGCTGCCTAGTTCTGTCAGAAGTTCCGCCAACGTATACTCTCTTTTGTTCATGTTATAGTTCAGCCGGAACTGCTCAAAACTTCTGGGTAGCGTTTGGAGAATTACATCGACCTAGGTTTCCCCATCAATTTCTCCTCCAAGGGCTTGTATTTCGTTCAGATATGCTATCATTTTGAGGATATGATCCCTTACGGGTGTCCCCTCAGACATGGTGGTTGTCATTAACTTTCTCATTGCCTCTTACCTAGCAGTTAGACTCTAGTGCCCAAAGAGTTCTTTGAGATTGTTCATTATATCATAAGCTGTAGGTAAATCTTGATGCTGATGTTGCAATACATTTGACATTGATGCCAAAATGTAACACCACGCCATCTCATCTGCTTTTACCCATTTCCTATGATCCTCAATATCCTCTGGGGTAGAGTCACCGTTAGGTGCATCAGGGCAAGCCTCAGTCAGTACAAACTTATAGCTCTCGGCAATAAGTGTTAGAGTGTATACTAAAAGTCAAGGTTTTGTAAACATTTATTTTTAAAATAAAAGAATCACATTGGTCAGTATCTACATTTATTTGTTAAATATAATTGTTCAATTAATTTATATAGTACATAACATGGTGTGTGGTGTCACACTCAGAAAATCATGTTGCCGGTTCTTTATAAATTATAAAGTGTTGCTCACGACTAAAATGGAAAGGAACAAACCATCGGAATAGTCGTAGTGTAATTAAGTATTAGTTTATCTTGATTAATAAATTACACTGGTACACTCTAAGTGTATTGAGTAGGACCATTTAGGTAAGTTCTTTTTGTACTGACTTAATAAAAGAACTAGACCTTAGTTATTATGGAAGTGTGTGCCCTTAATTCTAATATAATAACAAGCATGTATATTTAATATTTATTTCTTTGACTTATCAAAGGGTGAGGTTTAGCTTGATAAATCAATATACCCGATAAGTTGGGAAATGATTTTACTTATAGTGTGTGTTGTTGATTATAGAAGGAATCTGTGTCCTAGTTATCTAGGTTGAGAATGTCCCCAAGAGGAGCTCATAAGGATTGTCATGTTAAACCCTACAGGTGGACTCAGTCCGACATGACTATAAAGTTGAGTGGTACTACTCTTGGAGCTAGATATTAATTAAGTGAGTTGTCAGTAACTTACTTAATTAGTGGGCATTCGTAATCTTAAACACAGGGAGACTAACACACTCATGATAAGAAGGAGCCCATAATGTAATTTGGGATTGGTGCGGTAGTGCGATAATAACTCTCTAGTGGAATGAGTTATTATCGATGAACTTGAGTTGTGTGTTTGGGGCGAACACGGGATACTCAAGCTCATCGGAAGGCCAAAACCAATTTCTCCTCTAGGTCCCTGTCGTAGCCTCATTAAAGCCACAAGTCCATCCAAATATATGCCCATCTTGGTGTCCAAGAAGGGGGTCGGTCCAATGCTTGGTGACCAAGCAAGGGCCGTCCACATCCTCATCTATAGGGGCCGGCCCTATTTCTTGGTGTCCAAGCATGTAGGGGTCGGTCACAATATTCAAACAAGGAGGGTTGTTTTGAATTTTTTAAAATCTTCTCTTTGTAGACAACTATAAGTTTTAAAAGAGAGATTTTAATTTTAAAAACTTTCCTTATTTGAATTAGGCCACATGTTTTAAAATAAAGTTTAAAAGATTTTAAAACTTTCCTTTCTTAACCATCTTCATGGTTTAGAAAAAAAAGGAAGAGAAGTTTTAAAATTTAAATTTTCTATCACTATGTTAAAAAAAAGAAAATTTTATAAGAGAAGTTTTAATTTTTAAAACATGACTTTAATTTTTAGAACTTTGCTTTTTTAACTCCTACTTTAGGAAAGAGAGATTGTAAAATTTTATAAGAGTTTTTCTTCTTGTAAAATTTTATAAAAAAATTATTTCCTTCCTCTTATTGGGGCCGACCACCCTTGCTTGGAGCCCAAGCAAGGTGGCCGGCCAAAATAAAAGAAGGGGTGAGGAGGCTTCATGAGTCACAATTCTTATTCTCTTGGTGGAGTCTCTCTAGGTGGCCGGCCCTCCCTCTCCCCTTCACTTTTCCCTTTTGCTCTCTTCTCCTTGGTGGTGGTGGTGGCCGGATTTTAGAGGAAGAGGAAGAAAGCTTTTGGGTGGTCTTCATCTTGGAGGATCGTCGCCCACACGACGTCCAAGGCGAGGCGAGGAATACGGCAGAAGATCTCGAGATCATTAGCATACAAAAAGAAGGTATAATTATCAATTGTTTTCAACATCATGCTAGTTATTTCTTTTTGTAAGAATTTCAAACACAAGAGGCATTTGATCTAGTTTTTCGAATTAGTTTTTCGAGTTTGTGTTTTCTTCTTTTTCAAATTTGTGATTCGATTGTTCTTTTTGGTTAACTTAGAGTTATTTAAGGAAATTAAATATTATCATTCCTTAAAAGACTTTATCTAGGCGGTGGTGGTTGCTCCCATATCCAAGAAGGTCATGTGCCTCGCCATATAGTCCTTAAAGCCAATTTTGGAAATTAATATTTAATGAAATTAATAACAAATGTGGATTTGAATCAATAGTGTTAAGTTCCGCTTGCGATTCAAATCTAAACCATTAAGAATAGATAACTTAAATTTGGAATCAATGATGTTAAGTTCCGTCTGCGATTCCTAATTTAATTTCTAAAGAACACAATAGGTTATTTAAGGAAAGATTCGACACTTGTATAAAAAATTTTTACAGTGGAACCGGTACGTTTTTCCTAGGACTAACCAACAGAAAGAATAATGTCCAGGTTCCTTTTCCAATCTATATAGTTGGGACCAGTAAGTTTGTTCTCTTTTAGTATGATGGACAGTGGGTTCAAAGTCATCCTAAGAATCACAAAAATAACTTTGGGCAGAACTCTAAATTTAAAATAACATGGATTCCTCAAACAATACTATTTAAATTTACCAACACCTCAAAACACCGTGAATATTGTATGCCACGTTAGTGTGGACGTATACAAATTCAACATTTGTAAGAGGAGGGTGTAACCCATTAATTTTATTATCTTGTCATCCTAACTTTATGACAAATAAAATTAATAGTTAGTTTTCTTTTGGTCACACAAAACAATATCAGTGACTCCGTTGGGGAGGATACTATTGAATGCGTCTAAGTGTATACCATTATTTGATACTAAGTTCATTAAATAGGATTGTGCCCCTTCAATTGGAGAAGATCACATGCTCCTAAATAATTTCCTATGACCATCCATAAAGGAAGTTTGATCTAGTGATCCATAACAAATCCATCCGTTGTGGAGGGAGGCACTCAGAGCTAACACGCAAACTTGTTGCATCACTTACAAACTAGTAATGGAGACCGTGGAATTTATTAAAATCCCTCTCCCACTTAGTTATTTAAAATGAGGATTTTAACCTATGCTAGCATACATCAAATGCACATAAACATCACAGTAAATAAAAGCAATAAATTTGGAAATTAATTTTCCAACTATTATGGCATTTTCCATTACTGTCTTCAGTGTGCTCCAACCTTAGCTGGTGCCATTTTTAGCCACCACCATCGGGTTGAGTTGTCGCATCGATCTTACTTCTTATTCCGCTGCATCTATGGTCCTCCAAAAGCACCACGCCTTGCTAAGATACGAACTGCGACAAATATAGAATTTTACATATATCGATCCTATATTCCATAAAGAATGTACATATATTCTAGATCGAACAAAAAATAAAATTCTAAAATTAATACAGCTCCTGCTGTATTTAATACATACAATCATGCACACAAAATAATGCCCTTGACATGTCCAAGGGTCCAATCACACATAATATCTATATGTCATAATAGTTGGAGCCTACAACCACAAAGTTAGCACATCCTACTATTATCATGCCTAAATTATGTATGACATGTGCATAATTAATTTGAAAACCAAAACACACAGAGGCAACCCTAGCTCTGATACCAATTGTTGGTTAGTCCTAGGAAAATCGTACCGGTTCCACTGTACAAAAATTTTGTACAAGTGTCTAACCTTTCCTTAAATAACCTATTATGTTATTTAGAAGTTAAATTAGGAATCGCAGATGGAACTTAACATCATTGATTCCAAATTTAACTTATCTGTTCTTAATGGTTTAGATTTGAATCGCAAGCGGAACTTAACACTATTGATTCAAATCCTCCTATGCTATTAATTCTATTAAATATTAATTTCCAAAATTGGCTTCCAGGACTGCATGGCGAGGCACATGACCTTTTTGGATATGGGAAAACCACCACCGCCTAGACAAAGCCTTTTAAGGAAAGCTAATATTTAATTTCCTTAAATAACTCTAGGTTAACCAAAAAGAACAATCGAATCACAAATTTGAAAAATGAAGAAAACACAAACTCGAAAAACTAATTCGAAAAACTAGATCTAATGCCTCTTGTGTTTGGAATTCTAACAAAGAAAAATAACTAGTATGATGCGGAAGAAAAATACTAGTTATACCTTCTCTTTGTTTGCTAATGACCTCGAGATCTTCTGCTGTATTCCTCGCCTCGCCTTGGGCGTCGTGTGGGTGACGATTCTCTAAGATGGACACCACCCAAAAGCTTTCTTCCTCTTCCTCTAAAATCCGGCCACCACCACCACCAAGGAGAAGAGAGCAAAGGGAAAAGAAGAGGGGAGAGGGAGGGCCGGCCACCAAAAGAGACTCCACCAAGAGAATAAGAATTGTATCTCATGAGGCCTCCTCACCCCTTCTTTTATATTACTTGCCCAAGGTAAATATGGGAAGAATTTTTATAAAAATTAAAATCTTCCTCTTGTTTTTCCTTTTCCCTTTTTATTTTCCTTTTATTTCCTCTTGATTGAATCAATCACCAAATCATTGGATGATGATTTAATTTTATTTTTATTTGGCCGGCCACCTTGCTTGGGCACCAAGCAAGGGTGGTCGGCCCCCTTAAGAGGAAGGAAATATATATATTTTTTATAAAATTTTACAAGAAGAAATCTTCTTATAAAATTTTACAAGCTCTCTTTCAATTTCCTAAAGTAGGAGTTAAAAAAGGAAAGTTTTAAAAATTAAAATCATGTTTTAAAATTTAAAACTTTTCTTATAAAATTTCTTTTTTTAACATGGTGATAGAAAATTTAAAATTTAAAACTTCTCTTCCTTTTTTTTCTAAACCATGAGGATGGTTAAAAAGGAAATTTTAAAACTTTTAAACTTTCTTTTATAACATGTGGCCTAATTCAAATAAGGAAAATTTTATATTTTAAAATCTTTCTTTTAAAACTTGTAGTTTTCTACAAAGAGAAGATTTTAAAAATTCAAAACACCCCTCCTTGTTTAAATTATTGTGGCCGGCCCCTACATGCTTGGGCACCCAGCAAAGGGCCGGCCCTTTAAGAGGAGATGTGGCCGGCCATTGCTTGGTCACCATGCAATGGGTTGGCCCTCTTCTTGGACACCAAGATGGGCCTTTCTTTGGATGGACTTGAGGCTTTAATGAGGCTATGACTAGGACCTAGAGGAGAAATTGGTTTTGGCCTTCTGATAAGCTTGAGTATCCCGTGTTCATCCCGAACACACAACTCAAGTTCATCAATAATAACTCATTCCACTAGAGAATTATTATCTCACTACCACACCAATCTCAAATTATATTATGGGCTCCTTCTTATCATGAGTGTGTTAGTCTCCTTGTGTTTAAGATAACGAATTTCCACTAATTAAGTAAGTTACTGACAACTCACTTAATTAATATCTAGCTCCTAGAGTAGTACCACTAAACTTTATTGTCATGTCGGACTAAGTCCACTTGCAGGGTTTAACATGACAATCCTTATGAGCTCATCTCAGAGACTTTCTCAACCAAGATAACTAGGACACAGATTCCTTCTATAATCAACAATACACACTATAAGTAATATCATTTCCCAACTTATTAGAAATATTGATTTATCGAGCTAAACCTCACCCTTTGATAAGTCAAAAAAATAAATATTAAATATATGTGCTTGTTATTATATTAGGATTAAGAGCACACACTTTCATAATAACTAAGGTCTAGTTCTTTTATTAAGTTAGTACAAAAAGAACTTACCTAAAATGGTCCTACTCAATACACTTAAAGTGTACCAGTGTAATTTATTAATCAAGTTAAACTAATACTTAATTACACTACAACTATTCCGATGGTTTATTCCTTTCCATCTTAGTCGTGAGTAACTGTTTATAATTTATAAAGAACTGACAACATGATCTTCTGTGGATGACACCACATACCATGTTGTCTACTATATAAATTAATTGAACAATTACATTTAACAAATAAATGTAGATATTGACCAATGTGATTCTTTTATTTCAAAAATAAATGTTTACAAAAGCTAGGCTTTTAGTATACACTCTAACAATCTCCCACTTATACTAAAAGACTAAGCTGTCATATCTGCTGCCATACATCTGATTCTCATCCCCTCCACATATCGATCAAAAGCTTTCGCCGGAAGGGCCTTAGCGAAAGGATCTGTCAGGTTATCTACTGACGATGTCTCATATCAGGTGGTACTTACGCTTTATATGTTTACTCGCCTTATGGGTTCGTGGTTCCTTCAAGTTTACAACTACACCGCTATTATCACAATAAATTGTGATGATTTTGGGCAAACCAGGAATCACATCTAAGTCCATTAGAAAGTTCCTGAGCCATACAACTTCTTTGGCTGCCTCAGAGGCTGCCACATACTCAGCTTTCATGGTTGAGTCAGAGACGCATTTCTACTTAACACTCCTCCATGCAATGGCTCCACCTCCTAGAGTAAACACATAGCCTGACGTAGACTTACTATTGTCCCTATCTGATTAGAAGTCTGAATCCGTGTAACCCACAGGGAGCAAATCGTCTGCTTGGTAAACTAGCATATAATCTCTAGTCTTTCTCAGGTACTTTAATATATGCTTTACATCAGTCCAATGTCCTTGTCCAGGATTACTCTGATATCTGCTAACCATGCCCACGGTAAAACAGATATCAGGTCTCGTACACAGCATTGCATACATAAGGCTTCCTAAAGCCGAAGCATAAGGAACTGCCTTCATATCCTCTATCTCCTTTGATGTATTAAGAGACATCTCTTTAGATAAGGCTACTCCATGCCTAAAAGATAAAAAACCTTTCTTGGAGTTCTGTATGCTAAAACGAGCAAGGATCATATCAATATATAAATCTTGAGATAGGCACAACATTCTTTTCTTGCGATCCCTTATGACTTTTATCCCAAGAATGTGTGCACATTCTCCTATGTCCTTCATATTAAATTGTTTGGACAACCATATCCTTACGTCCGATAATACCTTGACATTGTTGTCAATTAACAAAATATCATATACGTATAGTACAAGAAATACCACCACGTTTTCGTTACACTTCTTGTATACACATGATTCATCCGGACACTGAATAAATCCATATGACTGGATTACTTCATTAAACCAAATGTTCCAAGATCTTGAAGCTTGCTTCAGTCCATAAATGGACCGATTGAGCTTGCACACTAGATGCTCTTTGCCTTTTTCAATGAATCCCTCTGGCTGCTTCATATGGATGTTTTCTTCAAGACTTCCGTTAAGGAAAGCTGTCTTGACATCCATTTGCTAAATCTCATAATCCATATGAGCAGCAATGGATAAGAGTATCTGGATAGACTTTAGCGTAGCTACCGGTGAAAAAGTCTCCTCATAATCGATTTCCTCTTTCTGAGTATACCCTTTTGCAACAAGTCTTGCTTTGAAGGTTTCTACCTTCCCGTCTGTCCCTCTTTTTCTTTTATAGATCCACTTACATCCAACGGCTTTTACACCATCAGGTGATTCTACAAGCTCCTAGACCTTATTAGAATACATAGACTCTATTTCAGAATTCACTGCCTTTTGCCAAGATACTGCATCTATATCTTGGAGTGCTTCGTCATATGTTCGGGGATCAGATTCAAGTTTACCCGGGATCAAGTCTGAAGACTCTCCCAAAAACATGAATCTCTCAGGTTGCCTCACAACCCTCCCACTATGACGAGGCACTGTCTATAGTTGTGTATCATGTGTGACACGTGTTGTAGTTTCTTGTGGTACTTCATCTTGTACTATTGGTACTAAAATAGACGTGTCCTCTCTTATTTCTTCTAGAACTATTTCACTCATGGCTTATGGTTTATTATATAATCTTCTTCTAAAAATCAAGCATTGGTGTTAACAATGATCTTCTGATTTTTAGGATTATAAAACAAACCACCTTTCGTTCCCTTAGGATATCCTACAAACAGACAAATTTCTATACGTGATTCCAACTTGTCAGTATCTCCCTTCAGCACATGTGCTGGACTACCCCATATCCGGATATGATTCAGACTAGGCTTTCGCTCATTCCATAATTCCATGGGAGTAGAAGGAACTGTTTTAGAAGGTACCATATTCAGAATGTACACTGCTATTTCTAAAGCATATCCCCAAAACGAATTTGGTAATTCTAAATAACTCATCATCGATCTAACCATTTCTGTAAGAGTCCTATTCCTTCGTTCTGCCACACCATTCTGTTGGGTGTACCAGGTGCAGACAATTGGAATTGAATCCTGACTTCTGATAAGTAATTCCTAAACTCTCCAAAGAGGTATTCGCCACCACGGTCAGACCGTAGTGTCTTGATACTTTTACCAAGATGTTTCTCCACATCAGCCCTATATTCTTTGAACTTATCAAAGCATTCAGACTTGCAGTGTATCAGGTAAATATATTCGTATCTTGAATAATCGTCTATAAAGGAGACAAAGTATTCATAATCACCTCTTGCCTGGATAGACATAGGACCACACAAATCAGAATGAACCAGTTCTAACTCATCTTTGGCTCTATACCCCTTGGCCTTAAAAGGTCTCTTGGTCATTTTACCTTCCAAGCAGGATTCACATGTCGGAAAGTTTTCCGACTCTAATGAACCAAAAAGTCCATCAGCTACAAGCCTTTGAATCCTACTTATGTTAATATGACCAAGCCTTAGATGCCAAAGATATGTTTGGTTCATTTCCGAAGGTTCTTTTCTCTAATTAGAGTTAGAAGATGTGTTATTAATTTCCATATTTTGCTTTGTAAGAGAAATTGGATTTAAAGTATATAAATTGCCAACCAATGCACCAGAACAGATAATCACCTTATTTCTCTTTATAATCACATTGTTACTAAAGGAAACAGAATATCCATCCAAATACAGTTTAGAAACTGAAATTAAATCTTTATAAAACTGGGTACATAAAGACAATTTCTTAAAATCAAACATCTATTCCTATCAAAAGATAAGTAGACGTCTCCCACTGTAGCAGCCGCCACCTTAGTAGCATTGCCCATGTTGACGGTCATCTCTCATTCAAATAGTCGTCGGGTTTCCTGGAACCCCTACAAAGAATTGCAGACATGATCAGTGGCTCCCGTATCTGCATATGAGGTGCTGGTAGATAACACCGCTAAACATGTTTCAACTACTAGAGTATGAGATATACCTTTATTGTTCTGATTCTTACGAGCACAGTCCGCCTTCCAATGTCCTGCCTGCTTGCAGATGAAGCACTTGCCCTTTGGCTTCTCCATTCCAGCTTTTTGTCCTGTACCTTGAGGTTTATTCACTCTCTTTGCTTAAAAGACATGTTTCTTCTTCATCTTTCCTTTTAACTTAGAAGTAGAACCATTTTCAGCATAGTGAATCTGAGAACTGTGATGAAATATACCTTCTGCTGCCTGTAGTTCTGTCCGAAGTTCCGCCAACGTTTACTCTCTTTTGTTCATGATATAGTTCAGGTGGAACTGCTCAAAACTTCTGGGTGGCGTTTGGAGAATTATATCGACCTGGGTTTCCCCATCGATTTCTCCTCTAAGGACTTGTATTTCGTTCAGATAAGCCATCATTTTGAGGATATGATCCCTTACGGGTGTCCCCTCAGACATGGTGGTTGTCATTAACTTTCTCATTGCCTCTTGCCTAGCAGTCCGACTCTGGTGCCTAAAGAGTTCTTTGAGATTGTTCATTATATCATAAGTTGTTGATAAATCTTGATGCTAATGTTGTAATACATTTGACATTGATGCCAAAATATAATATCACGCCATCTCATCTTCTTTTACCCATTTCCCATAATCCTCAATCTCCTCTGGGGTAGAGTCACCATTAGGTGCATCAGGGCAAGCCTCAGTCAGTACAAACCTATAGCTCTCAGCAGTAAGAACAATGTCCAGGTTCCTTTTCCAATCTATATAGTTGGGACCAGTAAGTTTGTTCCCTTTTAGTATGATGGCCAGTGGGTTCAAAGTCATCCTAAGAATCACAAAAATAACTTTAGGCAGAACTCTAAATTTAAAATAATATGGATTCCTCAAACAATACTATTTAAATTTACCAACACCTCAAAACACCGTGAATATTGCATGCCACGTTAGTGTGGACGTATACAAATTCAACATTTGTAAGAGGAGGGTGTAACCCATTAATTTTATTATCTTGTCATCCTAACTTTATGACAAATAAAATTAATAGTTAGTTTTCTTTTGGTCACACAAAACAATAGCAGTGACTCCGTTGGGGAGGATACTATTGAATGCGTCTAAGTGTATACCATTATTTGATACTAAGTTCATTAAATAGGTTTGTGCCCCTTCAATTGGAGAAGATCACACGCTCCTAAATAATTTCCTATAACCATCCATAAAGGAAGTTTGATCTAGTGATCCGCAACAAACCCATCCGTTGTGGAGGGAGGCACTCAGAACCAACACGCAAGCTTGTTGCATCACTTAGAAACTAGTAATGGAGACCGTGGAATTTATTAAAATCTCTCTCCCACTTAGTTATTTAAAATGAGGATTTTAACCTATGCTAGCATACATCAAATGCACATAAACATCACAGTAAATAAAAGTAATAAATTTGAAAATTAATTTTCCAACTATTATGGTATTTTCCATCACTGTCTTCAGTATGCTCCAACCTTAGCTGCTGCCATTTTTAGCCACCGCCATCGGGTTGAGTTGTCGCATCTATCATGCTTCTTATTCCGCTGTGTCTCTGGTCCACCAAAAGCACCACGCCTCACTAAGATACGAACCGCGACAAATATATAATTTTACATATATCGATCCTATATTTCATAAAGGAATGTACATATATTCTAGATCGAACAAAAAATAAAATTCTAAAATTAATATAGCTCCTTCTGTATTTGATACATACAATCATGCACACAAAATAATGCCCTTGACATGTCCAAGGGTCTAATCACACACAATATCTATATGCCATAATAGTTGGAGCCTGCAACCACAAATTTAGCATATCCTACTATTACCCTGCCTAAATTATGTATGACATGTGCATAATTAATTTGAAAACCAAAACACACAGAGGCAAACTCTAATTCTGATACCAATTGTTGGTTAGTCCTAGGAAAATCGTACCGATTCCACTGTACAAAAATTTTATACAAGTGTCTAACCTTTCCTTAAATAACCTATTATGTTCTTTAGAAGTTAAATTAGGAATCGCAGACGGAACATAACATCATTGATTCCAAATTTAACTTATCTGTTCTTAATGGTTTAGATTTGAATCGCAAGCGGAACTTAACACTATTGATTCAAATCCTCCTATGCTATTAATTCTATTAAATATTAATTTCCAAAATTGGCTTCCAGGACTGCATGGCGAGGCACATGTCCTTCTTGGATATGGGAGAAACCACAACCACCTAGACAAAGCCTTTTAAGGAAAGCTAATATTTAATTTCCTTAAATAACTCTAGGTTAACCAAAAAGAACAATCGAATCACAAATTCGAAAAATGAAGAAAACACAAACTCGGAAAACTAATTCGAAAAACTAGATCTAATGCCTCTTGTGTTTGAAATTCTAACAAAGAAAAATAACTAGTATGATGCGGAAAAAAAATACTAGTTATACCTTCTCTTTGTATGCTAATGACCTCGAGATCTTCTGCTATATTCCTCGCCTTGCCTTGGACGTCATGTGGGTGACGATCCTCCAAGATGAATACCACACAAAAGCTTTCTTCCTCTTCCTCTAAAATCCGGCCACCACCACCACCAAGGAGAAGAGAGCAAAGGGAAAAGAAGAGGGGAGAGGGAGGGCCGGCCACCAAAAGAGACTCCACCAAGAGAATAAGAATTGTATCTCATGAGGCCTCCTCACCCCTTCTTTTATATTACTTGCCCAAGGTAAATAAGGGAAGAATTTTTACAAAAATTAAAATCTTCCTCTTATTTTTCCTTTTCCCTTTTTATTTTTATTTTCTTTTCTCTTGATTGAATCAATCACCAAATCATTGGATGATGATTTTAATTTTATTTTTATTTGGCCGGCCACCTTGCTTGGGCACCAAGCAAGGGTGGTCGGCCCCCTTAAGAGGAAGGAAATATTTTTTTTTTTATAAAATTTTACAAGAAGAAATCCTCTTATAAAATTTTACAATCTTTCTTTCAATTTCCTAAAGTAGGAGTTAAAAAAGGAAAGTTTTAAAAATTAAAACCATGTTTTAAAATTTAAAACTTCTCTTATAAAATTTCCTTTTTTAACATGGTGATAGAAAATTTGAATTTTAAAACTTCTCTTCCTTTTTTTTTATAACCATGAGGATGGTTAAAAAGGAAAGTTTTAAAACTTTTAAACTTTCTTTTAAAACATGTGGTCTAATTCAAATAAGGAAAGTTTTATATTTTAAAATCTCTCTTTTAAAACTTGTAGTTTTCAACAAAGAGAATATTTTAAAAATTCAAAACACCCCTCCTTGTTTGAATTATTGTGGTCGGCCCCTACGTGCTTGTGCACCAAGCAAAGGGTCGGCCCTTTAAGAGGAGATGTGGTCGGCCATTGCTTGGTCACCAAGCACTACAACAAAAATATTAAAAGACAACGGTTAAAAATCATTGTCGTAGGCCCTTTAAAACTGTTGTAATTGGCAGTGTTGTTAAAAGTGGGGGGCTACGACAACGGTTTTAAACCGTTGTCTTTGAATGAAAAGACAATAGTTTTGCAACGGTTTTAAACCGTTGTCTTTGAATGAAAAGACAACGGTTTAAAACCGTTGTTGTTTAGAGTATTTTTTAATAGCATTGCCCGTTACAATCGTTTTTAGGGCTACGACAATGGTTTTTAACCGTTGTCTTTGAGAGTGATAGACAACAACAACGGTTTTAAATTGTTGTCTTTTAAATTATTATCTTTTAATACCAATATATCATATTTCAATATAAATATATAATAAAGAATCATAATCACAAAAGAAAAATATTTCCCACATCAATGTCATTCAGAATGTTACTTATACAAGAATTATAATCACAAAAGAAGAAACATGTCTCATATTTAAATAAAATTTATCTAAATACAAATAAACAAATAAGTTCCATTTACAACTAATGAACAATAGTCAACTAATGAACAAGTCCCATCACAATCTTCAACTAAGGAACAAATAAGTTCCTTATGATTACTTCAACACATATCTCATTGCAGCCATTTTTCCAACTTCTCAAGCTCTCCAGAATCTAACCATTCGTGTCCTTGATGAGATAACTACACTATTAGCAAACCTCCTGAATCTAATAGAGGATTCATTAATCGACTTCCTTTGATGTTTCCTTGGACTTGCTCTTGTTTGTAGCTAAGAAGCCACAACAGCAGCCTCTCATCTTCCTAAAACATCAAAATAATACGTTCGAACAACACACGCACATGAGATTTTTGTCTAAAGAAATTTACCTGCTACTGCTTCTGCTACTTGTTTCAGAACTGCTTTTGATTCTTCTTCCTCCCCTATCTTGCAACTCTTGTAGCCCCTTCTCTGCTTCTAGCTTTGGAGACACCTTTGTAAAAGAATTAGACCTCGAGCTCTTCGTCTTCCCTCCATCTAAAACTGGCACAAAGGTTTTGATGAACAAGCCTCCTTTGCTTCTATCCGTTGCTTTCTCTGCCTTATTCTTGGCCCCTTCCTGCCTTGTCTCTGCAGCTTCCTCCACCTTCTTCACTATCCTTGGAGTCTCCACCAAATCTCTCAGTGATAGCTCATAAGAAATAAAATTCTTGGATGTCGGAGATGCCCGCCACTGGTGCCTCCATTTATATAAAAGCAACTTCTCCTAGTTCTTAAAATAATGCTTCATTACATATGGTTCAAAAATTCAAAGATTCTTATAAACCAATTGATTGCAAAATACTGACAAATAATAAAACAACACAACCTGGAAAGACTCAGATTTCATCTTTGCAAGGCTTGTCACTTATCCCAATGATTTTAAATTCTTGATTTGTATGAGTTGTCTTCACTCTCAAATTTTCAAAGCTCTTTTAGCCTAGCAACAACAACAGTGAAAAAAATAATCTTAGTAGACACAATATGAAGAATGAAACAAGTAAGCTAAAACAAGTTGCCTCAATAGGTATATTATATATAGGCATTCAATAACCTAGAAAATAAACATAAAGAACAAATTCTTAATCACCTTGTTCAGTCCAATTGGTATGCATCTTTGACATTTTGATTTGCAAGTAGAAAACCAACCACTGGTCTAGGACACACAGTCATAGTAGTAGAGACATCTATATTCAACAAATAAGAAAGATAATAATATTTTAAAACAATAAAGTGATTGAATGACAATGCAAGAAAAAGCAAATAGCAGAAGTGTAGAGACATTGTAAGTTCTTACCAATACTCAAAGAAAGGCCTTCTTGTGAAGTCCTCAAATTACAAGGAAAACCTCTGCATCCTATGACTCCACCACCAATGTTAGTAAAGTTTTTAGGATTATTTTAAAAAAATGATTATCTCACAAGAAGACATTCCCTAAAAATGTATTTTTGTAACTATCAGAATGCAACAAACAAACCCACAATTATGTAATCCATAATTTCAACAATAAATGACTAGAAGGAAATTCACATACTATTTTGCTGCATGTTGCTGCAAAATAATATCAAGAACTCGTAAAGCCTCCTGAGAGTTCTCAGTTTCATTGGTATCTATGTTTATACCAATAGCTCCTTCAAAACAGTGGACTTGTAAGTTAGCATCAGATTGAATAATGTCACCGTCAATATTTTATACAGTCCTAGCTTTATCATCCAATAAGCAGCAAATAATTTAGACCCAACCTTTAAGGGATTTTGACATTTGCTTCCTTAATGCATACAATCATCGTCTTAAGGAACCTCAACTATGCTCGTGAGGGCCCATTCAACTCTATATAAGATTATATCACTAGTGGTAAGATTCAAATCTTTTAAATAATGTTTTTTTCACTTCCTTTTCTCTTAAAAGTCACATTGACACTTCTAATTGATTTGATATGTCTAACTAGATACTCTACTAGTCAACTTTCTAAGTCGATCTATTTTCTTGTATTTGCACATCTACTGGAGCAAATCTAATGGGTCCTTGACTAATTTTAGTCTTTTTTTAATAGACCATCAGTGAGAATCACATTAAAAACCTTTATTTTCTCTGAATATATCCATTAATTTCTCTTATTTAGTGAATGACATTGATAGTTGATCTTCCAAACATAAAATCAAATTGGTTCTTAATATTTTTTGTTCCATCTCTTGTTGTGTTGGGGGGAAATCCTGGTCATCCTCTTAGAGCTATCTTGAATACAACATAGTCTATCAACTACCATTTGCCACCAACATGTCACCTGCTAAGAGATGGCTATTAACAATCTTCTCCAAGTTCCTCTAATAAGCCACAATATCTCATACACCTACTCTTTGTCCAGCATATGTTTTCTGAATAACAACCATCTATTCTTACATAGCCATTAAGCTTCTAATTGATTACCTGCAACTATATTGAATCATCCCTGTAAGTACTTTAACTATAGAAAGAAACACGAATCTTGAAATAAAACAAATGAGAAAATTCAAAAAGCCCTCTATACTTATATACTCTGGATTAAGATAGACACAGGTTATAAAGTAATCCTATATTTCCTCCATAACTCTGCTGATAGCATATATTGCAAAATACATAAAAAGTCACTTGAACAATGATGATCGCTAGATTAGTGGTAGTGTGATTATTAGCAACAAAAGCAGAGTGGGAGTTGGTAATTGATTAGGTAGGCTAAAGTTTATAAATTAGATATAACAAATGACCAAGAATCATGACAGCATGAGCGACTATTCATCAAAAAGAACATTTCAACCAACCTAAGTCCAAATAGAAACATTTAAAAATATGGCATCTCGTTAGCCAAATAAACTTTAGAAGAGATTCAACTTCTACTAGAATAATCTGGCAAGTTAGAACATGTATGACATGTAATTAACAAAAAGGACAATAACTCAATAACGAAAACCCACAAGATTATGGAACAATTTGACTTAAGACTTATCATAAAGCATAGTGAATGAAAACTAATGGGAACAAAGTAGGTTCTTGCATAGGTAAACGGGGACGGACAGTTGGGTGTACCCTAAAAACTAAAAGATCAAGAAATTTTACCGGCAGGGACGTGGTTAAGAGTGATGCCAGTGTTGTTCAGCGCTTGCACCGCGGACTCGGCTATCTTGCTTGTGTCTCCGAAGACAGAGATTGAGACGAGGCCGCGATACCCCATCTCCGCCAACGCTGAGCTTATGTTTTGGGTGATCAGGTGCGGTTCGCATGCCTTTGGAACCTAGCAGTTCTCGATATCCCACCACACTGACGTCCTCACAGTGGCATACTCATCCTCCACCACCGGGCCAGTTGGCACAGATCCGCTACTCCCTCCCATAGCCTAACCCCTTGGATGTTGATGCTTAAGGAACCTCAGCCATCTACGCTAAAGTTGGACTCCCTCTTGGATGCTGATGCTTAAGGTTTCGGTAGGAAGGCTAAGGGAGGAGAAGATTGTATGAGGAGAAGGGTTTAGGGTTCGGGAAGGCTAAGGGGGGGAAACAGGGCGGCAAAAAATTTTCGGAGAGAGAGAAGCAAAACATTGCTACAACAAAAACGACGATGGGGGAAAACGGCGAAAGAATAAAGTCAAAGACAACGGTTTATTAAAACTGTTGTCTTTGACCACTAAAAAGCACTTAAAGACAACAGTTTTAGAAAATCGTTGTAAAAGGTGTTGCTGATTTTACAAAAAGTCGCTTAACAACAACGATTTTTGCAAAACTGTTGTCTTTTATTTTTTGGAGGAGCACAAAGACAACGGTTTTGTCAAAAATCGTTGTCTTTTACCAAATTAACAACAGTTCCTTCTAAAACTGTTATCTTTTAACATTTTTTTTTGTAGTGAAGCAATGGACCGGCCCCCTTCTTAGACACCAAGATGGGCCTTTCTTTGGATGGACTTGAGGCTTTAATGAGGCTATGACAAGGACCTAGAGGAGAAATTGGTTTTGGCCTTCCGATGAGCTTGAGTATCCCGTGTTCGCCCCAAACACACAACTCAAGTTCATCGATAATAACTCATTCTACTAGAGAGTTATTATCTCACTACCGTACCAATCCCAAATTACATTATGGGCTCCTTCTTATCATGAGTGTGTTAGTCTCCCTGTGTTTAAGATAACGAATTTCCACTAATTAAGTAAGTTACTGACAACTCACTTAATTAATATCTAGCTCCAAGAGTAATACCACTCAACTTCATTGTCATGTCGGACTAAGTCCACCCTGCAGGGTTTAACATGGCAATCCTTATGAGCTCCTCATGGAGACATTCTCAACCTAGATAACTAGGGCATAGATTCCTTTTATAATAAACAACACACACTATAAGTAATATAATTTCCCAACTTATCGGGCATATTGATTTATCGAGCTAAACCTCACCCTTTGATAAGTCAAAGAAATAAATATTAAATATATGTGCTTGTTATTATATTAGGATTAAGAGCACACACTTCCATAATAACTAAGGTCTAGTTCTTTTATTAAGTCAGTACAAAAAGAACTTACCTAAAATGGTCCTACTCAATATACTTAGAGTGTACCAGTGTAATTTATTAATCAAGATAAATTAATACTTAATTACAATACGATTATTCCGATGGTTTGTTCCTTTCCATCTTAGTCGTGAGCAACTGTTTATAATTTATAAAGAACTGACAACATGATCTTCTGTGTATGACACCACACACCATGTTGTCTACTATATAAATTAATTGAACAATTACATTTAACAAATAAATGTAGATATTGACCAATGTGATTCTTTTATTTCAAAAATAAATGTTTACAAAAGCTAGGCTTTTAGTATACACTCTAACAATCTTCCACTTATACTAAAAGGCTAAACTGCCATATCTACTGCTATACATCTGATTCTCATACCCTCCACATGTCGATCAAAAGCTTTCACTGAAAGGGCCTTAGTGAAAGGATCTGTCAGGTTATCTGCTGATGCAATCTTGGCGACGACAACTTCTCCTCCCTTGACGATGTCTCGTATCAGGTGGTACTTGCGCTCTATATGTTGTTACGCTCCGCAAGTGTACGGAAATGTCGCAAGTAATATAAAAGATTATCGTATCCACAGGGACTGGAATAAGCACTAGAAATGTCTCAATGCGAATTAGCTAAACAACTATCCAATCATTTCAAAAGCAAAGTAAAGGTAAACAAATCTAATATTAGAGATCAACAAACAAGAGTTTAGTGTTTTGGGTTATGATAAAGGGAGATTCTAGGAGTTTCGGTTTCTTTGTAAGATTTCTTGAGTGTAAATGGTTCACCAATTCTTATTCCTCAATTGCCAAGCATGTAGAAAGTTGTCGGTTCCCTCTTGCAATAGACAACCGGCTAAGGACTGAGAAATGTATCTAAATAGGATTAATTAGACATGAACCTACGTTGTCCTTACACAGAAGCGCACCTATTACTATGCCTTCCTCGGATATCAACATAGAAGCCCACACCTTATTAATCTATAAAGATACAAGAAGTTAATCATAGAATCCATCCTACTCTCTTGAATATTCCTATTTCCTCTTCAAGATTATCTTTCAAACGTCCTTACACGGGCTTGCACCTGTCACGTGGATCCCTCGGATGATCGAGTGAGAGTTTATCCTTATCAAGTCCATAAGAAATCCAAACAATCAATCAAGAATGAGAATTAAGCACAAACCACCATCAATCATTCAAGATCTAATTGATACAAGCAAGATAATGTCATTGAAACAAGAAAATGGCAAATCCATAAGAGATTACATCAATCCATCATACAAATACTCCCTTAATCCTAGAATACAATATCTACTCCATGAATCAAGGAAGAAAACCCAAAAGAATAGAGATTACAAGCATTCCTTGAATCCCCAATCCAAGAAAACAAGAAGAGGGGAAAAGAGAAAACTTATCTACAAAGAAGCTTCGTCTTCGGATCCAATCCACGCTCCGGAGTCGAAATCGTCAAGATCTCCCTAAGAATCGCCCAGAAATCCTCCCAAGAATGGGAGGAAACCACCAAATCTTGCTTTCTCCCAAAGGGGGAGAGATCCTTTTTCAATTCATGAAGAAGGGTTTAAATAGAGGAGGGAATCGGGCGCCACACGGCCCCGTGACACGGCCGTGTGAGATTCACACGCCATGCTCCACGGCCGTGTGCTGCACATGGCCACAGCCTGCTTAGTCTCTGGAAATGCTACACGGCCGTGTGGTGCACACGGCCACAGCCTGCTTGGTCTCTGGAAACCTCACACGGCCGTGTAGATCCACACGGCCATGTAAGGCTTCTGCTCTGGTTGGCTTCAAATCTTGACACGGCCGTGTGAGGTTCACACGGCCATGTCATCTTCCTCTTCTGCTGGTGCCAAAACTCCACACGGCCCGAGCTCCATCCCAGTGCATGGCCGTGTGAGGTACACGGCCTGGTGCTTTCTCCCTTTGTTTCCTCCAAGGCTTGCCCAAAGATGTAAATTCTTCACCAAATCGACTCCTGCGTACAGTAAATGCACAAAAAGCAGATCTCCGAACCAAAAGAGTAAATATGCTAAAAGGAAAGCTGGAAGTATACAAATGCATAGATCAAGCATGCTCAAAGTATGTAAATGTGCGTAAAAACATGCATAAAAGAGTATATAATCTACGCACATCACACCCCCAGACTTAAACCTTTGCTTGTCCTCAAGCAAAATGCTGCAGTCTAAATTCATAAGTTCTACAACACATTCATAAAACCCAGTGCACTTTCCTAACTCTATCAAAAAGTTTCATTAACAAGCTTGATCATGGAAACAAGTAAAGTATGGTTCAAGCATAAGAATCTTGTGCGCAGTGTAAAAGTAACTCAACACCCTTCAAGTTCAATCCATGTCCTAGTCAAGTCGTCATCAAATTTGAATTCCTAATGTTTCCAGTGAAAGACAAGTAACCAGTGATAGGCACTTACTTACCATTCACTTGGTTCATATTTCTCAACTAACCCAAGGTCTCAAAGGTGTGCTCAATCTCAAGGGAAGCTAAGCAGTCATTTCCCCAGTAACCTAACTCGGTCTCAAATGGGTGACTTGCTAGATTCCACTCATGACAACTGTTTTTTATATCCCTTATTGTTCATTTTTTCATTTTTTTTTATTTTTTTTTTATAAGTGTTTGCATTGTGCAAAACTTATTCACAAATGTACTTTTAGCACACATGTTGGGATATTTTGATTTTTCCAAATGAGCTTTAATGATTTGAGCCTCATCCAGTAACCAAAATGAAAGTTGAGAAATCACCATGGAAACCAAGTACTAAGCAAACAAGATGAATCATGACTATTTCAATGACATCAACTATTCAAGCATCAAGCACAAGTGTAGTGAAGATAAAATCCTTAAGGTTGAACCAAAACTAAAACTCATCACCATAAGATTCTTAGCTTGTTTCATGCTACCCAAGATAGAAAAAAGAACTACACAAAGTTTACTAGTAGCATCATGCGAACATCATAAATCGAGACAATAATCGTGCTAACATTTCACTTGAATCCAAGAAAGCATATAAGTGAAGATTTGATGTTCTCAAAATTTTTTTTTTTTGCCATGATTATTTCAAAAACAAGCAAAATAAAGCAACAAGCAATGAAAATAAGAACCAACATGAAAAACTAATCAAAAACTAAAAACTGAAAACCAAACTAAACAATACATGACACCCCCCCAGACTTAAACTTTTCATCGTCCCGATGAAATCAGTATGGTGGAGGAGGTGGAGGTGGACGAGGGAAAGGAGGTCTACGACGTGGTTGGCCAATAGGAAAACTAGGAAAACCTGGAATCTCACCCAAAGATCTATGATACTCATATAAAGCATCAACTTGTTGGCTAGTAAGCGTCATACTCTGCATAAAATCTCTCATCCTAGCCTGATCAGTATCATAATCCTGCACAAACTCAGCCACTTGACCTTGAAAATTCCTCGTAAACTGAAAATGATTTTGTACCTCCCTAAACTGATCATCAGATAAAGAGAAGCGCCCCTCCAACATTTTTCGTTGGGAATCTTGCTTCTCATGAAGTGATTCTAGAGACGTACGAAAATCTGAAAAATCAAACCTAGAAGATCCCGTGCCATATGCAAAAGAATGCCTAGCAGGCTCCATAAAACTAGAAGGCTGCGTATGTCCAGATGACGAGGGTTCATTATGTGGCTCAGTGTCTCCAGGTATAGAAGGGTTATCCTCAAAATCTAACTCAGAAATTACCCAATTAGCCCAGTTACGAATAGTAGTTCGTTCAGGAAAAGGAAGTGGTAAAGGAGAACCACTCCTCCTAGGAAACGCGAAACCATTCTCATCCCGAACGATCATTTTCATAGCAAGACATGTATCAATGTCAATCATGTCATTACCATGAATTATTTCCAACCCATCAACATCAAGATTTAAATTACAAGCTATTCGGGTAATCAAACCACCAAAAACAATTGATCCCGATGATGCCCTAGCTGATCTCAATAAGGTTTGAACAAAATGAAAACCAGAGTCAAATTCAACCTTATAAAGCATAGCCCATAAAGCATAAAGCTCTATCTTCTTAACCACCCCATCACTCTCTCCCCTACCAAAAATAGTTTTACTCATGACTCTATGTAGATACCTAAAGATGGGGTTTTGCATATGGGAGGCCTTAGCTCTTGAAGGCTCATAAGGTTGATCTAACCCAGTTATTGCATTTCAAAAATGATTCCAATTAAACCTTGGGTCAAACCTACGAGGGCTACCGGTGGTTATTCCAAAACAAGAATTAAAGTCACTAAATGCCCATAGAAATTCTTGATTCATTAATCTAAAAGAGATTTTTCCAAAATAATCATCTTCATTAGTAAAATGGACATCCAATGAACTTAAAAATTCCAAAACAAGACGAGGATATGTAGGCAAATGTGTGTACATAATATCACTCCAATCCAAAAACCCAATCATCAAATCTACATCTTCCCTAATTCCAAGCATATCAAGAACAGTTGGGTCCATATATCTAGTACACACTATCTTTCTATTGACAAGAATTGTAAATCTAGTTACTTGATCATCATTTCTGAACACGATATTGAATTCATTGTCATTACCTTCGTTGCGTGAAGTCCTTTTGCCTTTGCCCTTCACTGGTCGTTTTCCTTTGTCTCTTGATGGCTCCTTCTCTTTGTCTCCACTAGATCCACCACCTCCTTTGCGTAATCTCTTCAAAATATTGGACATCTTGATGAGTTTAGATAGGGGAAGAATTATTTAGAGTTGTGGAACTTTAAAGAGCAAAACTTCAAAGAACAAAAGATCTTAGGTTAAGAGAACAAAAGTCCAAGTCTTATAGAGGAGGAGAATCGGATCTAAAAGATCTTGAGAGATTAGAGAGGAGTTTTTAAGAAGTTGGGAAAGAAAGATATGTTTTGGAGAGTTGGGGGTGTGCGGAACACGGCCAAGATCTGGCCGTGTGAGGTAGGAGGTAGACTTTAATAGTTCTCCTACACGGGCCGTGTAGATCTACACGGCCTCCCCATCTTTCCTCTCGGGATTCTTTGCACGGGCCGTGTAGATCCACACGGCCTCCCCCTCTTCCTTCTCTGGATTCCTCGCACGGCCGTGTCTGGGACACGGCCTCTCCTTCTTTCCTCTCGGGATTCTTTGCACGGCCGTGTCTATGACATGGCCTATTCCTTTTTCCTCTCGGGAGATCCCACACGGCCGTGTCTGGATGACACGGCCCAAACACTTCCATCCTCTGCAACCTTTGCCTGGCCGTGTATAGCACATGGCCTGACTCTGTTTTGCACCTAACCTGAAAACAAAATCAAAAGAATGCATCAAACTAAAAGAAATTACAATACAAATCAAAACTAACTAAAAAAAACCCTGGGTTGCCTCCCAAGAAGCGCTTGTTTAAGGTCTTTAGCTCGACCAAACTTAATCATTCGCTCCTTTTCCTCGCCCTTGGAGGACAGATATACTTTTCGTTTCTGTTGGGAGATCTTCTCCCAACATCTTCCACCACATTGTCTCCTTCATTTGGTGGCCTTCCATGAGGATGGAAATTCCATTCCTCAAGTTTATAAATGCTTGTCCTGCTACAAGCATTTAAAAGAGACAAGACATGGTTAGAGATATTAGATAAATCATATTCCAACTTTTCCTTACCAATTACCAAAGAAAGCTTATGATTTTTGACATCAATTATAGCTCCAGCTGTAGCAAGGAAAGGTCTCCCTAATATGATAGGAATCCTAGGGTCCTCTTCCATGTCCAACACAACAAAATCTGTGGGAATAACGTTCCCATCCACCTCTACCGGCACATCCTCTATTATACCCAAAGGGTACCTGCAGGAATGATCGGCAAGTTGAAGTGCCATAGTAGTAAGTTTAATGTTTTTGAGACCTAATTTATTACAAATTGAATAGGGAATGAGGCTAACACTCGCCCCCAAATCACAAAAAGCCTTTTCAAAAAATTCTTTTCCTATGTTGCAAGGAATATAAAAGCTCCCTGGGTCCTTCAGCTTTGGAGAAGTGTTCTTCTCAAAAATAGCACTACATTCCTCACTAAGCGCAATGGTCTCGACCTCTCCTCTTCTTCTCTTATTTGACATGAGATCCTTCAGAAATTTGGCAAATCTAGGCATTTGTAGAATAGCATCAATAAGAGGTACTTCAACACAAATTTCCTTAACCTTTTCTAGAAACTTGCCAAATTCTTCATCCTTCTTGAGCATTGTAAGTCTCTGAGGAAAAGGGACAGCTTTGCTCTGATGGTTCAGTGGAAGAGTCTCTTCAACCTCAATGGTACTCTCCTCATTAGCTTGAATCTGATTTGGTATAGGAGGAGAGAGCTCTTCTTCTTTTTGTTTCCCTTTTGAAGCAGTCACTTGGGAGTCTCCCAAGGTCTGTCCGCTCCTAAGCTCAATCCTATTGCAATGCTCCATGGGATTCACATCAGGTTTTCCTGGAAGCTGTCCTGGTGCTCTGGATGATGAGGAAGCTAGTTGGGCAATTTGACTATCCTGGATCTTTTGATGCTTTTCAGAATTATCCATTCTCTGAATGAGCTTTGCTAAATCTTGCTTCATTTCATTCTGATTTGAGATAATTTCTTCAAGCATCTTTTCAACATTTGACTTTGGTAAGCCTTGAGAAGATAGATGTTGAGAATTTTGTTGCCCAGCTTGAAAATTTGGTCTTGCCCCCATAGATGGTCCTTGATCTTGATTGTTTCTGTAAGAAAAATTTGGATGACTCTTCCATCCAGGGTTATAAGTATTTGAGTATGGGTTCTTCTGCCTTTGATTGTAACTCATGATTGCATCGCATTGTTCAAGTTGATTGATTTGTGCAGTGATAGCTCCCAATGGACATGAGTCATTTGAATGCTCTGAACTCCCACATACTTCACAAGATGTACTAATAGCATTGACCATATTAGCACTAGTCCCCATATTCTCAAATTTCTTTGTAAGAGCTGTAAGACCATTGGATTCGATAGAGGGGGGGTGAATATCGATTCGATAAAGATGAGTATAAACGCAGCGGAAAACTAAAATAGACACAGGTGTTTTTTACTTCGTTCGGAGTCTGTGACGACTCCTACTCGAAGGCCCGTACTCCGTGAGTACTTTCGTTGGGCAATCACTATCAATTCGAATGAAGATTACAAATAAGTACAAGAATTGACAGAAATAAAATACCGACAAGAGAAGAAGAGTTAGACTTTAAGAAAGCGCTTTGTCGGAATAGCCTCGTGGCGTCGCAGGAGCGTAGAGCAGCAGAGCAAGCAGTAAGTTCTCAGTGAAGACTTGATATCTTTTTGAAGCTCCTACCTGGGGCTTCTTTTATATGCTGTCCCGGGCGCCTGGATCCCTTCCGGGCGCCTGGAACGTGACGTAGCTGCACGAACCATGATGCTCCACGTGGCGACGACTCGGCTGGATGAAATTTGCCTTCCGGGCGCCCGGATCCCTTCCGGGCGCCCGGACCACCTTGTTTCAGAAAGCTCCTTTTTCCTGCAAAACAGGGTTAGTCCGAGGCAAATATGTATCCTGTAAAACAGATTGTTAGCACAGTTAAAGTTCAATAGATGGATAAGAAAGAGTATGACTTAGATTCCGTCTTTCCGAGACCGGAATCTAGTCACGATCTCGACTTAGATATCCGAAATGGATCTAAGCCGGATCGACGCCTAATGTCCCCTTCCCGGGAACGCGTCCTCACAGTCACTCCCCTCCAGTGACTTACCTCACTTACCTGCCAGACGTCCGGTCAGCCCGTCGACCCGTCTGGACTTCTCGCCAAGCGTCCGGTCAGCCCGTCGACCGCTTGGACTTCTCGCCAGCTATCCGGTCAGCCCTCTTGCCAAGCGTCCGGTCAGCCCGTCGACCCGCTTGGACTTCTCGCCAGCTATCCGGTCAGCCCGTCGACCTAGCTGGACTTTTCCTGCACACTTGATAAAAGTGTCAGACAACAACAAACCTAACTTAACCTGATTTGTCATTCATCAAAACCTGAGTTAGACCGTTAGTGCTAACCGCACCAACAAGAGCATCCAATTTTGCAGACAAAAGAGTGACTGCATCTACATCAAACTTCCCTGATGCTTTAATTGTTGGGTTTACAGAGGAATAGCCACCACTTCTTTCATTTGCCCATTGATGATGATTTTGTGCTACACTTTCAATGATTTCTTCGGCTTCATCTAAGCTTTTGTTCATAAGTGCCCCTCCAGCAGCTGAATCAAGGGACACTTTAGTATGATAATTGATACCATTGTAAAAAGTGTGCAACACTAACCATCTTTCCAACCCATGATGTGGGCATTGTCTAAGCATACTATTATATCTATCCCATGCTTCAAAAAGAGATTCTGAGTCAGTTTGCTTGAAGCTTGCAATTAAATTCCTCATATGAGCTGTTTTGCTTGGTGGATAGAACTTATCAAGAAACTGTTGCTCACACTGCTCCCAAGTGGTGATGCTGTTAGGGGCCAAAGAATTCAGCCATTGCTTTGCCCTATCTCTTAAAGAAAACCCAAATAATAATAATCTAACTGCATCTGAAGGAACTCCATTCATTTTCATGGTACCACATATTTCATAAAAGACCTCTAAGTGTTGATTAGGGTCCTCATGAGGTCCTCCACCAAATTGGTTCTGCTGCACCATAGATATAATTGCGGGTTTGATCTCAAAGTTATTAGCTTCCACTGAAGGTCTTGAAATACTAGATCGAAAACCTCTCGCATAGGGTGCTGCATAATCCTTAAGTGGTCTATTTGCCATATTCAAATGTTCCTGTTCTTCAATTTGCCTTTGCAGAATTCTTCTTTTATGGAAAGTTCTGTCAATCTCAGGGTCAAAAGGAAAGAATTCCCCTGCAAAGTTAGATCTTCGCATACACAAGAACAAGATAACAATTGACAATTCAACAAAAAAGAAAAATAAAAGAATAAAAAATGTAGAATTGAGTTTGTACACAAAGAATTAGCAAGAAGTGAAAGTTATACAAGAAAGTAAAAAAAAATAGAAATCTAATGATTAGTTACAACTATGCAATATGAAAGGAAAACAAATGTTATGTTTAGTCTAACTCAATTGATAATTCCTAATGTTATAGCGCAGTCCCCGGCAACGGCGCCAAAAACTTGTCGCAAGTAATATAAAAGATTATCGTATCCACAGGGACTAGAATAAGCACTAGAAATGTCTCAATGCGAATTAGCTAAACAACTATCCAATCATTTCAAAAGCAAAGTAAAGGTAAACAAATCTAATATTAGAGATCAACAAACAAGAGTTTAGTGTTTTGGGTTATGATAAAGGGAGATTCTAGGAATTTCGGTTTCTTTGTAAGATTTCTTGAGTGTAAATGGTTCACCAATTCTTATTCCTCAATTGTCAAGCATGTAGAAAGTTGCCGGTTCCCTCTTGCAATAGACAACCGGCTAAGGACTGAGAAATGTATCTAAATAGGATTAATTAGACATGAACCTACGTTGTCCTTACACAGAAGCGCACCTATTACTATGCCTTCCTCGGATATCAACATAGAAGCCCACACCTTATTAATCTATAAAGATACAAGAAGTTAATCATAGAATCCATCCTACTCTCTTGAATATTCCTATTTCCTCTTCAAGATTATCTCTCAAACGTCCTTACACGGGCTTGCACCTGTCACGTGGATCCCTCGGATGATCGAGTGAGAGTTTATCCTTACCAAGTCCATAAGAAATCCAAACAATCAATCAAGAATGAGAATTAAGCACAAACCACCATCAATCATTCAAGATCTAATTGATACAAGCAAGATAATGTCATTGAAACAAGAAAATGGCAAATCCATAAGAGATTACATCAATCCATCATACAAATACTCCCTTAATCCTAGAATACAAGATCTACTCCATGAATCGAGGAAGAAAACCCAAAAGAATAGAGATTACAAGCATTCCTTGAATCCCCAATCCAAGAAAACAAGAAGAGGGGAAAAGAGAAAACTTATCTACAAAGAAGCTTCGTCTTCGGATCCAATCCACGCTCCAGAGTCGAAATCGTCGAGATCTCCCTTAGAATCGCCCAGAAATCCTCCCAAGAATGGGAGGAAACCACCAAATCTTGCTTTCTCCCAAAGGGGGAGAGATCCCCTTTTCAATTCATGAAGAAGGGTTTAAATAGAGGAGGGAATCGGGCGCCACACGGCCCCGTGACACGGCCGTGTGAGATTCACACGGCCATGTCCAGTTCCCTCTCTGCCAAAGCTGCACGGCCGTGTGACTCTCTGGAAATGCTACACGGCCGTGTGGTGCACACGGCCACAGCCTGCTTGGTCTCTGGAAGTCTCACACGGCCGTGTAGATCCACACGGCCATGTAAGGCTTCTGCTCTGGTTGGCTTCAAATCTTGACACGGTCGTGCGAGGTTCACACGGCCATGTCATCTTCCTCTTCTATTGGTGCCAAACTCCACACGGCCCGAGCTCCATCCCAGTGCATGGCCGTGTGAGGTACACGGCCTGGTGCTTTCTCCCTTTGTTTCCTCCAAGGCTTGCCCAAAGATGTAAATTCTTCACCAAATCGACTCCTGCGTACAGTAAATGCACAAAAAGTAGATCTCCGAACCAAAAGAGTAAATATGCTAAAAGGAAAGCTGGAAGTATACAAATGCATAGAACAAGCATGCTCAAAGTATGTAAATGTGCGTAAAAACATGCATAAAAGAGTATATAATCTACGCACATCATATGTTTACTCGCCTTATGGGCTCGTTATTCCTTCGAGTTTGCAACTGTACCTCTATTATCATAATAAATTGTGATGATTTTGGGCAAACCAGGAATCACATCTAAGTCCATTAGAATGTTCCTGAGCCATACATCTTCTTTGGCTGCCTCAGAGACTGTCACACACTCAGCTTCTAGGGTTGAGTTCAAGACGCATTTATGCTTAACACTCCTCTATGCAATGACTCCACCTCCTAGAGTAAACACATAGCCTGACGTAGACTTACTATTGTCCCTATCTTATTGGAAGTCCGAATCCGTGTAACCCATAGGGAGCAAATCGTTTGCTTGGTAAACTAGCATATAATCTCTAGTCCTTCTCAGGTACTTCAATATATGCTTTACAGCAGTCCAATGTCCTTGTCCAGGATTACTCTGATATCTGCTAACCATGCCTACGACAAAACAGATATCAGGTCTCGTACACAGCATTAATGCTACATAAGGCTTCCTACAGCCGAAGCATAAGGAACTGCCTTCATATCCTCTATCTCCTTTGATGTCTTCGGAGACATCTCTTTAGATAAGGCTACTCCATGCCTAAACGGTAATAAACCTTTCTTAGAGTTCTGCATGCTAAAATGAGCAAGGATCGTATCAATATATGAAGCTTGAGATAGACACAACATTCTTTTCTTGCAATCCCTTATGACTTTGATCCCAAGAATGTGTGCACATTCTCCTAAGTCCTTCATATCAAATTGTTTGGGCATCCATACCCTTACGTCCGATAATAGCTTGACATTGTTGCTAATTAACAAAATATCATCTACGTATAGTACAAGAAATATCACCACGTTTCCGTTACACTTATTGTATACACATGACTCATCCGGGCACTGAATAAATTCATATGACTGAATTACTTCATTAAACTGGATGTTCCAAGATCTTGAAGCTTGCTTCAGTCCATAAATGGATCGATTGAGCTTGCACACTAGATGCTCTTTGTCTTTTCCAATGAATCCCTCTGGTTGCTTCATATGGATGTTTTCTTCAAGACTTCCGTTAAGGAAAGCTGTCTTGACATCCATTTACTAAATCTCATAATCCATATGAGCAGTAATGGATAAGAGTATCCGGATAGACTTTAGCATAGCTACCGGTGAAAAAGTCTCATAATCGATTCTCTCTTTCTAAGTATACCCTTTCGCAACAAGCCTTGCTTTGAAGGTTTCTACCTTCCCGTCTGTCTCTCCTTTCCTTTTATAGATCCACTTGCATCCAACGGCTTTTACACCATCAGGTGGTTCTACAAGCTCCCATACCTTATTAAAATACATAGACTCTATTTCAGAATTCATTGCCTTTTGCCAAGATACTGCATCTATATCTTGGAGTGCTTCATCATATATTCGGGGATCAGGTTCATGTTTACCCGAGATAAAGTCCGAACACTCTCCCAAAAACATGAATCTCTCAGGTTGCCTCACAACCCTCTTATTACGACGAGACACTGTCTCTAGTTATGTATCATGTATGACACGTGTTGTAGTTTCTTGTGGTACTTCATCTTGTACTGTTGGTACTAAAGTAGACGTGTCATCTCTTATTTCTTCTAGAACTATTTCACTCATGGTCTTATGGTTCATTACATAATCTTCTTCTAAAAATCGAGCATTGGTGCTAAAAATGATCTTCTGATTTTTAGGATTATAAAACAAACCACCTTTCGTTCCCTTAGGATATCCTACAAATAGACAAACTTCTGTACGTGATTCCAACTTGTTAGTATCTCCCTTCAGCACATGTGCTGGAATACCCCTTATCCGGATATGATTCAGACTAGGCTTACGCCCATTCCATAATTCCATGGGAGTAGAAGGAACTGTTTTAGAATGTACCATATTCAGAATGTACACTGCTGTTTCTAAAGTATATCCCCAAAACGAATTTGGTAATTCTGAATAACTCATCATTGATCTAACCATTTCCATAAGAGTCCTATCCCTTCGTTCTGCCACACCATTCTGTTGGGGTGTACCAAGTGCAGACAATTGGGATTGAATCCCGACTTCTGATAAGTAATTCCTAAACTCTCCAAAGAAGTATTCGCCACCACGGTTAGACCGTAGTGTCTTGATACTTTTACCAAGACGTTTATCCACATCAGCCCTATATTCTTTGAACTTATCAAAGCATTCAGACTTGCGGCGTATCAGGTAAATGTATCCGTATCTTGAATAATCGTCTATAAAGGAGACAAAGTATTCATAACCACCTCTTGCCTGGATAGACATAGGACCACACAAATCAGAATGAACCAGTTCTAACGCATCTTTGACTCTATACCCCTTGGCCTTAAAAGGTCTCTTGATCATTTTACCTTCCAAGCAGGATTCACATGTTGGAAAGTTTTCCAACTCTAATGAACCCAAGAGTCCATCGGCTATAAGCCTTTAAATCCTACTTAAGTTAATATGACCAAGCCTTAAATGCCAAAGATACGTTTGGTTCATTTCCGAAGGTTCTTTTCTCTCATTAGAGTTAGAAGATGTGTTATTAATTTCCATATTTTGCTTTGTGAGAGAAATTGGATTTAAAGTATATAAATTGTCAACCAATGCACCAGAACAGATAATCACCTTATTTCTCTTTATAACCACATTGTTACTAAAGGAAACAGAATATCTATCCAAATACAGTTTAGAAACTGAAATTAAATTCTTTTAAAACTGGGTACATAAAGATAATTTCTTAAAATCAAACTTCTATTCCTATCAAAAGATAAGTAGATATCTCCCACTACAATAGCCGCCACCTTAGTAGCATTGACCATGTTGACGGTTATCTCTCCTTCAAATAGTCGTCGGGTTTCTTGGAACCCCTGCAAAGAATTGCAGACATGATCAGTGGCTCCCGTATCTGCATATGAGGTGCTGGTAGATAACACCGCTAAACATGTTTCAATTACTAGAGTATGAGATATACCTTTATTGTTCTGATTCCTACGAGGGCAGTCCACCTTCCAATGTCCTGACTGCTTGCAGATGAAGCACTTGCCCTTCGGCTTCTTCATTCTAGCTTTTTGTTCTGTACCCTGAGGTTTATTCACTCTCTTTGCTGAAAAGACCTGTTTTTCTTCTTCTTGCCTTTTGACTTAGAAGTAGAACCATTTTCAGCATAGTGAATCTGAGAACTGTGACGAAATATACCTTCTACTGCTAGTAGTTCTGTCAGAAGTTCCGCCAACGTATACTCTCTTTTGTTCATGTTATAGTTCAGGCGAAACTACTCAAAACTTCTGGATAGCGTTTGGAGAATTATATCGACCTGAGTTTCCCCATCAATTTCTCCTCCAAGGACTTGTATTTCGTTCAGATATGCCATCATTTTGAGGATATGATCCCTTACGGGTGTCCCCTCAGACATGGTGGCTGTCATTAACTTTCTCATTGCCTCTTGCCTAGCAGTCTGACTCTAGTGCCCAAAGAGTTCTTTGAGATTGTTCATTATATCATAAACTGTTGGTAAATCTTGATGCTGATGTTGCAATACATTTGACATTGAAGCCAAAATGTAACACCGCGCCATCTCATCTGCTTTTACCCATTTCCTATAATCCTCAATCTCCTCTGGGGTAGAGTCACCGTTAGGTGCATCAGGGCAAGCCTCAGTCAGTAAAAACTTATAGCTCTCGGCAGTAAGAACAATGTCCAGGTTCCTTTTCCAATCTATATAGTTGGGACCAGTAAGTTTGTTCTCTTTTAGTATGATGGCTAGTGGGTTGAAAGTCATCCTAAGAATCACAAAAATAACTTTGGTTAGAACTTTAAATTTAAAATAATATTGATTCCTCAAATAATACTATTTAAATTTACCAACACCTCTAAACACCGTGAATATTGCGTGCCACGTTAGTGTGGACGTATACAAATTCAACATTTATAAGAGGAGGGTGTAACCCATTAATTTTATTATCTTGTAATACTAACTTTATGACAAATAAAATTAATAGTTGGTTTTCCTTTGGTCACACAAAATAATAGCAGTGACTCCGTTGGGGAGGATACTATTGAATGCGTTTAAGTGTATACCATTACTTGATACTAATTTCATTAAATAGGATTGTGCCCCTTCAGTTGGAGAAGATCACACGCTCCTAAATAATTTCCTATAACCATCCATAAAAGAAGTTTGATCTAGTGATCCGCAACAAACTCATCCATTGTGGAGGGAGGCACTTAGAGCCAACACACAAGCTTGTTGTATCACTTACAAACAAGTAATGGAGACCGTGGAATTTATTAAAATCTCTCTCGCACTTAGTTATTTAAAATGAGGATTTTAACCTATGCTAGCATACATCAAATGCACATAAACATCACAGTAAATAAAAGCAATAAATTTGGAAATTAATTTTTCAACTATTATGGTCTTTTCCATCACTGTCTTCAGTATGCTCCAACCTTAGCTACTGCCATTTTTAGCCACCGCCATCGGGTTGAGTTGTCGCATCTATCTTACTTCTTATTCCGTTGTATCTCTGGTCCTCCAAAAGCACCACGCCTCGCTAAGATACGAACCGCGACAAATATAGAATTTTACATATATCGATCCTATATTCCATAAAGGAATGTATATATATTCTAGATCGAAAATAAAATAAAATTCTAAAATTAATACAGCTCTTGTTGTATTTGATACATATAATCATGCACACAAAATAATACCTTTGACATGTCCAAGGGTCCAATCAACACAATATCTATATGTCATAATAGTTAGAGCCTGCAACCACAAAGTTAGTACATCCTACTATTATTCTGCCTAAATTATGTATGACATGTGCATAATTAATTTGAAAACCAAAACACACAGAGGTAAACCCTAGCTCTGATACCAATTGTTGGTTAGTCCTTGAAAAATCGTGTAACGGCCACCCTTCTTACTACTATTCTGAGGGTGACCGCTACTGGTTCTACTAACTACACATAACTAGTACTAGCTACTTAACACTAGAAATGCTTTAAACTATTTGTTAAAAACATATCACATATCAAAATGCTTTAACCTGTTCTGATATTATTACTTATTTAAACATGCAAATAAGTATAACAACCAGCAAGTGTAACATATAGACAAGGAAACTTATCTCTACTATTTTCAACTTCCTTTATTAACTTGCATTCATGAAATCCTACCTAACATTCCTTGTTACAAGATGTAGTTATTCATTCTACAACCAAACAGGAATAAAAGGGAAGTTAATTAAAACTACTGCTCACTCATTTCAACAAATCCGAACATCACATGATTTTCTTCCATAAAACAAAAACCGCTACAGTACTTCCAAAACGAACCAACTCAAACAATGAATTAGCTTATTTGCAATGGTTTAAAGCATAATTATATAATGATGAAGGCATGCTACTGTTTAGCTATACAGACATGCGATTTACCTTAACTGAAGTGGTTTACTGCAATTATAAATCAAGCAGTACTAAGAAACGTTTCAGCAATACTAAATCCAGACAGTCCGGCGGTAAGGAAGGAAACATTCTAGCCATAACAAATAGACATCCAATCATAACCAGATGTATTAGCATGTTTCCATAACAACATTTAAAACTTGTATGCATGTGTATACCTTTGCATAATTCGGTCATGGCTGTTCTTACTAATATTGCATGCATAACAATGCATCAACAGCCAAAACTTTAACCATTCATAAGGAAACATTAAACCAAGCTAATGTGAAACTTTAGCCTAAACCAATATACGAGTTGCCAATTCCAGCAGAATCAATTTAGCATAATATCAACATGAATAAAGGTAGCCAATTCCAGCAGAATCGAAAGCTATTAGTCCAGCAACCAAAAATAGACTAATTTCACAATTTATGGCACTAATTAGAGTATTAAACAGATTATGGAACATGTAAGAAGGAATCAAACTAACAGGGGCAATTGGAAGGTACAAAATCAAATCTGTATCTGCTTAAGGAAATTGAACTAATCTGCACTTACTAATAGAAAAAAAAGTATGACTAAATTATATCCAGCAATTAAAAGAAAACTTCTATTCAACTCTTATCAGATTCTTAACAAAAATTCATTTAAATCCTCTAGCAAGGTCCCAAGCTTCCATATCAGCCACCACACACACCATCGACGTCTCCTTGTCGCCTTCCTTCATATCACTTTAGCTTTTCCTTTACTTTTATCTATATCTGCGGTAGGAGGAAAAAAAAATAGTATCTATAAGCTAAAAGCTTAGTAAGTGCTTTCTACTCACAAAATCCGATAAGGAATGCATAAACATAACTGAAAACAGGGAGTACATGCTCAACATGAAAATAGCAGATAGAACTACATCACATGAAAATAGCAGATAGAACTACATCATGCATCTCTAAAGGAAACAACAATTTAACTTGCTAGAAATTTGCAACTTAAATAAAAGAACTTGTTCTGTTTGTTTCCAAATTAATACTTTTATACTTTAAAATAATATTCAACTTTACTTGGGCCCGGCATTGTACCACTTTGCGCGCCTTTCTTAATGAGAATTGAGGTAGCTAATCCCAAAACCATTAAGACACTTCTAGACCTTATGTCTAGGGGCAACTTGGAGCCCATCCCTTGGACCTTGTGTCCGGTACATGCCCTTTTAAAAGTAAAATACTTTTCTTTATATCCTTCTTTAAATACTTCTTCTAAATAAATGCCTTGGCATTTATTTAAGCACTTAGTGTGCCTTGGTTCTAAATTCTGAACCTTAGGATCAGATTGTATCTTAGTATTGCTTTTCTTGTACTTCTCTCATTTATTCAGCAAACAAGAGATTTTAAACTACATGGCACTGATATATATATCTGTATATATTCAAAACAAAACTCAACAGTACTTAAAAGACTACATGGTCATATGAAATATGTTTGGTCAGGTCCACGGCAGCAAACAGATTCCAAATAGCAAACTTGTAAAACCAATTTATTCTTGAATCTTAACAATTCTTTGATCATGCCATGTCTTGAAGGAAACATAACTACTTAGATATGCTTGAAATGTAAGGTAAATACATTTAGATAAGCATGCTGTAACAAATCAAGAAGACACTTAAAAAAATCTGTCCGTGATCTAAAAAACAGCAAAAGAACTTGAACCAAAGCCCAAACCGAAATGCTAGCAAAGGTTGAAATCTGGACAATAGGCTAGAATGAAGGGCTGCTCTTGTTCATTACACAACAACAAGAAAATGCGAACAAAAACCCCAAAAGCTACTCCTACCGCAGGTGAGAAGCACTTACATCGGGTTCTTGAACTTACAACCGAAGAGAAATGCCCTAGGGTTTCGGTAGAGCTTCGTTTCTCCCTTCTCCTTGTGTTCCCCGAGCTTTCCTTGCCGGAAAGGTCACCCACGGTTGGAGACCGGCCGGAAAAACCCCTCGCCGGCGTCGGGAGGAGGAACCCTAGCCTTGGTTGCGGTTTCGCCCGAGAGGAGAACAGCGCCGTCGGGAGAGAAAAAGAGGGGAAAAGGATTTTTTTAGGGCTCGGGAAGAAATTTACCTCCTTAAATAACCTGGGTTATTTTGGTTCCATCTATTACTTAAATATATTTGTTCCCCCACTTAGTTAACAAAACGAGCTCAGCTCGGTTGGTTGGGCCGCTTACTGCTTGGGCCCGAGAAGCTGGGTTCGAATCCCAGCTCTTGCACTTTGGTTTTTATTTTATTTTTCTTTTTTTTTTTTTTAAACTTTCTCCACTCGGTAAAAATACCAAACGGACTCCAAAATTTGCATAAAAATACTCTAAAAATTTCTAAAAATCTCTAGAATATTTTAAAAGCATTTCCAAATATTTTTAAGGATATTCAGAACTCAAAATAAGGAAAATTGGGTCGTTACAAATCGTACTGGTTCCACTATATAAAAATTTTGTACAAGTGTCGAACCTTTCCTTAAATAACCTATTGTGTTCTTTAGAAGTTAAATTAGGAATCGCAGGCAGAACTTAACATCATTGATTCCAAATTTAACTTATCTGTTCTTAATGGTTTATATTTGAATCGCAAGCGGAACTTAACACTATTGATTTAAATCCACCTATATTATTAATTCCATTAAATATTAATTTCCAAAATTGACTTCCAGGACTGCATGGCGAGGCACATGACCTTCTTGGATATGGGAGCAACCACCACTGCCTAGACAAAGCCTTTTAAGGAAAGCTAATATTTAATTTCCTTAAATAACTCTAGGTTAACCAAAAAGAACAATCGAATCACAAATTCAAAAAATGAAGAAAACATAAACTCGAAAAACTAGATCTAATGCCTCTTGTGTTTAGAATTCTAACAAAGAAAAATAACTAGTATGATACGGAAGAAAAATACTAGTTATACCTTCTCTTTGTATGTTAATGATCTCGAGATCTTCTGTTGTATTCCTTGCCTCGCCTTGGACGTCGTGTGGGCGACGATCCTCCAAGATAAACACCACCCAAAATCTTTCTTCCTCTTCCTCTAAAATCCGGCCGCCACCACCACCAAGGAGAAGAGAGCAAAGGGAAAAGAACAGGGGAGAGGGAGGGTCGGCCACCAAAAGAGACTCCACCATGAGAATAAGAATTGTATCTCATGAGGCCTCCTCACCCCGTCTTTTATATTACTTGCCCAAGGCAAATAAGGAAAGAATTTTTACAAAAATTAAAATCTTCCTCTTGTTTTTCCTTTTCCCTTTTTTATTTTCCTTTTCTTTCCTCTTGATTGAATCATTTACCAAATCATTGGATGATGATTTTAATTTTATTTTTATTTGGCTGACCACCTTGCTTAGGCTCCAAGCAAGGGTGGTCGGCCCCCTTAAGAAGAAGGAAATATATTTTTTTTATAAAATTTTACAAGAAGAAATCCTCTTATAAAATTTTACAAGCTCTCTTTCAATTTCCTAAAGTAGGAGTTAAAAAAGGAAAGTTTTAAAAATTAAAACCATGTTTTAAAATTTAAAACTTCTCTTATAAAATTTCCTTTTTTAACATGGTGATAGAAAATTTAAATTTTAAAAATTCTTTTCCTTTTTTTTCTAAACCATGAGAATGGTTAAAAAGGAAAGTTTTAAAACTTTTAAACTTTCTTTTAAAACATGTGGCCTAATTCAAATAAGGAAAGTTTTATATTTTAAAATCTCTCTTTTTAAACTTGTAGTTTTCTACAAAGAGAAGATTTTAAAAATTCAAAACACCCCTCCTTGTTTGAATTATTGTGGTCGGCCCCTATATGCTTGGGCACCAAGCAAAGGGCCGACCCTTTAAGAGGAGATGTGGCCGGCCATTGCTTGGTCACCAAGCAATGGATCGGCCCCCTTCTTGGACACCAAGATGGGTCTTTCTTTGGATGGACTTGAGGCTTTAATGAGGCTACGACAAGGACCTAGAGGAGAAATTAGTTTTGGCCTTCCGATGAGCTTGAGTATCCTGTGTTCGCCCCGAACACACAACTCAAGTTCATCGATAATAACTCATTCCACTAGAGAGTTATTATCTCACTACCACACCAATCCCAAATTCCATTATGGGTTCCTTCTTATCATGAGTGTGTTAGTCTCCCTGTATTTAAGATAACGATTGCCCACTAATTAAGTAAGTTACTGATAACTCACTTAATTAATATCTAGCTCTAAGAGTAGTACCACTCAACTTCATTGTCATGTCGGACTAAGTCCACCTACAGGGTTTAACATGACAATCTTTATGAGCTACTCTTGGAGACATTCTCAACTTAGATAACTAGGACACAGATTTCTTCTATAAACAACAACACACACTATAAGTAATATCATTTCCCAACTTATCGGGCATATTGATTTATCGAGCTAAACCTCACCCTTTGATAAGTCAAAGAAATAAATATTAAATAGATGTGCTTGTTATTATATTAGGATTAAGGGCACACACTTCCATAATAACTAAGGTCTAGTTCTTTTATTAAGTCAGTACGTATAGAACTTATCTAAAATGGTTCTACTCAATACACTTAGAGTGTACCAGTGTAATTTATTAATCAAGATAAACTAATACTTAATTACACTACGACTATTCCGATGGTTTGATCCTTTCCATCTTAGCCGTGAGCAACTATTTATAATTTATAAAGAATCGACAACATGATCTTCTGTGTGTGACACCACACACCATGTTGTCTACTATATAAATTAATTGAACAATTACATTTAACAAATAAATGTAGATATTGACCAATATGATTCTTTTATTTCAAAAATAAATGTTTACAAAAGCTAGGCTTTTAGTGTACACTCTGACATTTTTTTTCTCCACTTGTTGGACTCAGTGTTAATAAGAACCCTAGAGTCGATCATGTGATAATTGTTGTATGGACTCGATGTGTCATATTCCTATATATATTTTTAAATGCATTTCTTTATGGTTATTATACTTACTTGTATTGGTACCAAATAACTGAGTATAATAGCGTCCTTGAGTAGAAGGTTCTTATCTATATCAATCGATTGGTTGAATTGATAATGAGATGATATAGAGAACACTACTCTTAATGATTCTAGTCAAGTATTAACATTTAGGGACAATGTTAATGTGATGAGACTAGCATGTACGTCAACTCGATGACTTGATCTCACAAGTCATGGGTATTAGATATCAAGTTGACACATGGGTATACATTGGAGAATGTATACTAAATTACCCACCATAAGAAAGTATCATAGATCGTTATATGAGTGTCATATACTTACTCATGTGACTATTAGTATGACTATCAGTCCTTGGACCTGAAGTCACCATGATTCCCCACATAAGGAGTTGCATACTTTGGCTTCGTCAAACGTCACCCGTAAATGGGTGGACTATAAAGGCGACTACTGGGTATGTAACAAATTATGTGGAGGGATGTGAGTGATGTAGATGGGATCTATTTCTCTTATATGACGGAAGTGATATCATGATTCTTGATAGAGCGAGACCACTAAGTGCATGGTCATGCTCAAATAAGTCAATATGAGATATTGAGCTCATTTGATTAAAGTGAGTCTACTTGGAGTTCAAGACATAGATTGATCAGAGGATGACACTGTCTATTCCTAAATTGATCAATTTAGATGTCAAGGATAGAAGGGCATTGTCACATATTATGAGAGTCACAATTAGTAGTCACAATGGTGATGTTGGATCTCAACATTCTTGTAACTTGGGTAGTAATGATATGTTGCTAGATACCGCTAATTGCTTATGTTTCTAAATGGGTTTAGGAGTATTTCCAACGTTACAATAACCTATAGGGTCACACACAAAGGGCAGTTAGATAGAGATTAGGTTCATATGATGGATCAAGAGGATTAGGTTCATGTGATGAACCAAATTGGATTAAGTGAAATCCAAATTAGACTAATTAAGTTGGACTCAATATGATTCATTAAGTCAATTTAAACCAATGAATAGAGATTCATTAAATTAAATTGATTTGAATCAAAGGTTAGATTTGATCAACCATGGGAGATAAGAGGTCAAGTTTGACTTGACTTGAGAGGGAAGATGAAGGGTCAATTTTGACTTGACCAAATGCCACTTCATTTTGACTTGGCATGGGCCGGCCAATGATGATGTTCCACATCATCAAGGCTACATCATTGTATGTCACCTCATGAGGAAGACCAAGAGCCATGACTCTTGGTATTACATGGAGGTATAAGTGCTCTAAAAGTGGCCGGCCACATTGAATCAAGGCAATTCAAGGCTTCTTCTTCTTCCTCTCTTCTCTTGCTCTCCTTCTCCTCCATTGTCGAGACCTCTCAAGAGTTCTAGCACACTCTAAGTGGTTTTCTCCACCTTTTGTTCGTGTGGATATGTGTAGAGGAGTGTACACTTGACACTCTACGAGATTGGCAACCACTTGGACGAGCGGGATAAGCGAAGGGCATCACAACAAGCGTAATCCTTCTTTTCATGTAGATCTAAGGTTGATCTAGTGTATACAAACATGTACATGAATATTTTATTTATTTTCGCACGGATCTGTGGCTAGCTTCGAGGTTTTCGCAACGCAAAAAGTGATTTTTTCTTTTTGTATTATTATATTATCTTCGAGGTAATCAGTATATATGTATATATATATATATATCATTGCTTTTATGTATGTGATGCATGCTAATTGTTAGTTAGAGCCCTAGAGCCAATCATTTGATGATTGTATGGACTCATGTATATCATATTCATGTATATATATTAAGGCATTTGGTTTTTGGTTATTATGTTTATTTGTATTAGTGCCAGATAAAATAAGTATAGTAACGTCCTAGAGTAGAAGGTTCATACCTATATCAATCGATTAGTTGAATCGATAGTGAGATGATATAGGGAACACTACTCTAAATCATTCCTAGTCGAGTATTAACATTCAGGGACAATGTTAATGCAATAAGACTAGCATGTAGGTCAGCTCGATGACTTGATCTCACAAGTCATGGATATAGAGATATCATGCTGACACATGGGTATACATTGGAGAATGTATACTGAATGACCCACCATGAGAAAGTATCATGGATCGTTATATGAGTGTCATATACTTTCTCATGTGGCTATTAGTATGACTATTAGTTCTTAGACCTGAAGTCACCATGGATCCCTACATAAGGAGTTATGTACTTTGGTTTCGTCAAACGTCACCCGTAACTGGGTGGACTATAAAGGCGATTACTAGGTATATAACGAATTATGTAGAGGGATGTGAGTGATGTAGGTGGGATCTATCCCTCCCATATGACGGGAGCGACATCGGTATTCTTGATAGAGTGAGACCACTAAGTGCATGGCCATGCCCAAATGAGTCAACATGAGATGTTGAGCTCATTTGATCGAGTGAGTCTACTTGGAGTTCAAGATTTAGATTGATTAGAGGATGACATGGTCTATGCCTCATATTGATCAATCTAGATGTCTAGGATAGAAGGACATTTGTCACATATTTTGTGAGGAGTCACAATTGGTAGTCACAAGGTGATGTCGGATCTCGACATTCTTGTAACTTGGGTAGTAATGATGTGTTTGTCACGCCCCAAAGGAGTCCCCCTCCGAAGAAATTTCGGTAGCATCCCCCCTGTACGGCGGACAATCTGAAACTTTCTACATATCTCCATACCTCAGCCACATGTGGCTGGAATAATAACAATAAATATAACAAAACCACACAAACATCCACGCAGTTATATATAATCAAACAAAGCAGTAATACTCTGACTCGAAAACCACCCTACTCAACTACACTCGTAAAGCTCAAAACCGATGAACTCACCTCTTCTGCTGTCTAGGCAGGCATGTAGTAGAATAAAATCCAAATCCAAATCCATCGACATAATAAAATCTGTATCATGTCCATAAGTAGAATAATCCAAAAACAAAACAAGTTTAAAACATAGTCTATGAAAGAAAAACCAAAAGACTAATCATATCCTCGAGGTCTGCAGGGACCAGCAACTGGAACTCTCTCCTGACAGCATCAACCTGAAAATATCAACAATGGAGGTGGGGTGAGTCCAACACTCAGCAGGTACAATTGATATGCAAAGTAAAGAAATATCACCTAACACTAATCATGCGTACAGTCTCCTGATAAGAAAGATAAAAATGCATCCAAGTAAACAGGAGAATCTTGTACTAACCAGTCCCGAGTATAAGGTCAAACAGTCAGGGATAGGGAAAATCAGATGCATGTCAAACATAGGTATCCAAACAATATGCAGAATATAAATGCAAACACAAACACAATCAATAAATGCATCATGCATATGATGCCAATGATGCGCCCTGGTCACCCGACGCCATCGATCATCTCATACAAAAGTGAGGCCGAGTGGGTAGGGTTGTGACAACCGTGCACTCTGTCGTCACTACTCCCGATGAGTGACCGAGTGGACGGGATGCTGTCGGAGTACACCTATCCTCCTACCCCAAATCATAAATGGGGAGCGCAATGCTCTCAACTCCCGGTACACGACGGGAGGAATCCTACGGATAACACGTTGTGTCACACTACCCATGAGCGGACCAACGGTGCCTAACAAGCAACACACTCTGCCTGAATCGACCACTAACCCATGAGTGGTGGTGTGTGCGGATCCATGGCGATGTGCTCAGCAATAATGGAGCGGACTATCGCACAGCATGCAATCATGCAAATGATGCATGGCAATAACCATATAAACATCCTGACCTAATCCATATATATAGAAAAGTGCACCCTAGGTCAACGAATCATATTGAATCAAAGGTACACAGAAGGTATAAAAACCTAGGTCCTGAACATGGTCAAGTATGGTATATCACTACCCCCTATAAGCATGTATAAACAGGTAAAATATACATGAGATGCAAATCAATCAATCAATCAAGCACGTACCAAGATTTGGGTAGTGATTAACCGAAACAGATAAGAAACACAATTAATGCAACATGTTAATTCCATTACTAAGCATATCAAAGACAAAAATTCAAAAGTACCCGCCTCCGATAAAATGGTGCAAATCTGACTCCGAGATACTCGTCTCGCGTCAAAGTCCTGTTTCACCAATGTAATATATTTTATTTAGCTACATTTCTCATAAATAACCAAATAAAAATCTATAACCCTAAATTAGGGGAAAACCCAAATCATATGTCCATCATCCTGTCTAAACAATTGGACGATCAATTAGGATTAGTTACCTAATCCTCAATCCACCCTTTGATTAAAAATCTAAAACCTAAGTCCAATTACCCATGCATCTAAAACATGATGAATCACATATTCCATTTTAAATGTAATTCAAACATAACCCTAATTCAAATCTACACATGATCAACCATCTAAAATAATCGAATCAAAATCATGATCAATAACATGTATCAAATGCCCTACTCCTTACCTTATTCCTCAGCCTTGATTGTTAATCCACCGCAGAGACAACTTGCTACCGAGAACAGGTCTCACTGCCAGAACCCATCACTTCCAGTTAGTCACCAAAATCAACACTCAACCTCTACAAACCTATACAAAAACAAAATGCTGCCCAATTCCTCCAAATATGATATCAACCAAAGCTTAATTAGCAAACTCACCAGTTCTGGATCAGAGGTAGCTGTTGGTGGCTACAACGGCCGGAACTAGGGCACAGGAGAAAGGGTAAGGCCGAGAGATGTGTGTCGCGGGCTGAGCACAGAAGAACAGGTCGACTCTGTGAGTTGCGGCCGGCGGTGTCTCGTCGGACCAGAGGAGGGAAGAGGGAGGCAGCGGCGTCAGTGAGCTCGGCTAGGGCACCGAGGGGTGCGGCTCGGGAGGAAGAAAAGGAGAAAAGATGAAGAAATGGCCGGCGGCGGTTGCAGTAGTCGGCGATCGAGCGGCGCCGGGTGGCTAGGGCAGGGAGATTAGGGTTTCGGCTTCACCGAGAAGAGGAGGAGATGAAGAGGGGAAAAAACGTCGTGACCGGCGATTAGGGCATGGAGGAGAATCGGGCGGTGTCGGGGAGAAGGGCTCAGGCTCGCGGAAGAGGAAAAAGAAACGGGAATAAAAAGAAATTAAGAAAAGGAAATGTAAATATAAACATTTCCTCGCTTAAACGGGTCGCCTAAACAGGCTTTTCCGGATCCCGTTTTTATCCCCGTCAACTCGTCCATACGAGCTCTGAAAAATTCCTGAAAAATTTCCAAAAATTTTGGAAAATTCCCTTATTCATATCCGCCTATTTTCGGTATTTTACATTCTCCCCCACTAATAAAAATTTGGTCCCTAAATTTCATCATCTACCATCAGCAAGTACTAACAACAGGCAAAGAGTGTAGATGCTGAACGGTAAATAAATCACATACCTCAAGTGAAAAGATGGGGATATCGAGCTCGGATAGTGTCCTCGAGCTCCCAAGTAGCCTCCTCGTCCGAGTGATGCTGCCATCCGACTTTAACCAGCCGGATAGTCTTGTTCCGCAACTGATGCTCTTTCCGGTCGAGAATCCGTACCGGAACCTCCTCATATGTAATGTCAGGCTGGACAGGAACTGGAATATCTGTCAGCACATGCGTAGGATCGGGTACATATCTCCTCAGCATGGATACATGAAATACATCGTGCACGCCTGACAGGGACGGTGGTAGTGTCAGTCGGTAAGCTACTGCTCCGATCCTCTCCAAGATCTTGAAAGGACCAATGTACCGCGGAGCTAGCTTACCTCTGAGGCCAAATCTCTTCACCCCTTTCGTGGGCGAAACTCGTAGAAATACATGGTCGCCAATAGAGAACTCTAGTGGTCTGCGTCTCCGATCAGCATAACTCTTCTGACGATCCTGCGCCTCTGACATCCTCCGTCTGATAGTACGGACCAACTCTGCATCCTGCTGAACTCTATGAGGTCCCAACAACTGAGCCTCTCCAACCTCATCCCAAAGGACGGGTGTCCGACAAGGTCTACCATACAACGCCTCAAACGGTGCCATCTGGATAGCCGAATGGAAGCTGTTGTTGTAGGCAAACTCTACCAACGGCAGATGGTCCTCCCAACTGCCTCCGAAATCCATAACACATGACCTCAGCAGGTCCTCTAAAGTCTGAATGGTCCGCTCTGACTGTCCATCTGTCTACGGATGGAAAGCTGTACTGAAACGGAGCTGTGTGCCCAAGGCCTGCTGCAGACTCTGCCAGAAACGAGACGTAAACCGTGGATCTCTATCCGAAATGATACTCAACGGAACACCATGTAGTCTGATAATCTCTCGACAATACAAATCTGCTAATCGATCCAGGGGATCAGTCCTCCGAATCGCTAAAAAGTGCACGGATTTGGTTAATCGATCAACGATTACCCAAATCGCGTCATGGCCTCGTCGTGTCCTCGGCAATCCTACCACAAAGTCCATGGTAATGTGATCCCACTTCCACTCAGGAATAGGAATCCGCTGAAGTAATCCTGCAGGTCTCTGGTGTTCAGCCTTCACCTGCTGACAGACAAGACATCTAGCTACGAAATCCGCGATGTCTTTCTTCATGCCGTTCCACCAGTAGGAACGCCTCAAGTCTCGATACATACGGGTCCCACCTGGATGGATCGCAAATCGAGAACGGTGTGCCTCCTGTAATAGCTCCTGTAAGACCGGATGAGACTGAGGTACGCATAATCTGCCTCGGAAGTATATGATACCCTCCTCGTCTCGTGTAAACTCGGTCTGCTGCCCGGAAGCTATCTGACTGCTAATAAACTGCAAATGCTGATCACTAGCCTGTGCCTCTCGGATCCTCGTCCTGATCGACGACTGAGCAACCATGGTAACAAGAATACCCTGCTCTGTCGGTCCCTGCTCCTCAAGATCTAACTCAGAAACTCGAATCAAGTCTGTAACTGAAACTCGGTGGCAAGCCAAAGTCCCTCTAGACTTCTTGCTGAGTGCATCTGCAACCACATTAGCTTTCCCCGGGTGGTAGCTAATGGTACAATCATAGTCCTTCAGGAACTCCATCCATCTCCTCTGTCGAAGATTAAGCTCCTTCTGAGTGAAAATATATTTGAGACTCTTATGATCAGTGAGAATCTCAAATGTGATACCGTATAAATGATGTCGCCATAGCTTCAGAGCAAAGATGATGGCAGCTAACTCCAAGTCATGAACTGGGTAGTTCTTCTCATGCTCCTTCAGCTGACGAGAAGCATAAGAGACTACTCTGCCGTGCTGCATCAGAACAGCGCCCAAACCCTGAAGAGACGCGTCGGTGTAAAGTACAAATCCATCCTCTCCAGAAGGTAAAACCAAAACTGGAGCCGACACTAATCTCTGCTTCAGCTCCTGAAAGCTGGTCTCACAATCCTCGGACCATACAAACTTCACGCCTTTCCGGGTAAGACGTGTCAGTGGCATAGCAATACGCGAGAAGCCCTCGACAAAACGTCGGTAATATCCGGCCAATCCTAGAAAACTGCGAATCTCCTGAACTGACTTCGGTTGCTCCCAACCGGTGACAGCCTCGATCTTCTGAGGATCAACTGAAATACCTCTGCTAGAAACCACGTGTCCCAGAAAAACCGACTGAGGATAGCCAGAATGCACACTTGCTGAACTTCGCGTACAGCTGATGTCGTCGAAGAATCTCCAAGACTGTGCGAAGATGCTGTGCATGCTCCTCCTCGGAACGAGAGTAGACCAATATGTCATCAATGAAAACGATAACAAACTGATCCAGATACTCCAGAAAGATGCGGTTCATCAAGTCCATAAACACCGCTGGAGCATTGGTAAGCCCAAATGGCATTACCAAAAACTCATAATGACCGTATCTGGTACGGAAAGCTGTCTTCTGAATATCTGAGTCTCTGACCCTCAGCTGATGATATCCGGATCGCAGATCAATCTTAGAATACACTGATGTACCTCTGAGCTGATCAAACAAATCCTCAATCCGTGGTAATGGATATTTATTTCTGACAGTCACTGAATTCAGCTGCCTGTAGTCAATACATAACCTCATGGTGCCGTCTTTCTTCTTGACAAATAGAACTGGAGAACCCCATGGTGAAACACTAGGGCGAATGAATCCTCTGTCTAAAAGCTCCTGGAGTTGAACCTTCAGCTCGTTCAACTCTTTTGGTGCCATACGATACGGAGCTTTCGATGTCGGTGCGGTTCCCGGAATCAGCTCAATAGCGAACTCCACTGGCCTTCTGGGAGGCAAACCAGGTAGCTCCTCTGGATATACATCTGGGTACTCCCGGACTACAGGAACGTTGGAGAGCTGCGAACTACTACTGTCCTCAGTACTAATCAACGATAACAGAAAACCATGACAGCCGTGTGACAGCAGCTTCTGCGCCTGAATCGCCGAAATAATCGAGATACCGTCGTCTCTGATGCCAGTGTGGTTCGGAGGCTGGAAGGTGACCACCCTCGTCTGGCAATCAACGGTAGCATGATACACTGACAGCCAATCCATGCCAAGAATGACATCAAACTCGATCATCTCCAATACTAGAAGATCTACCGTAAGTATCATGTTGCCAAAGTCTAACAGGACAACCTCAGAGTAGTCACAGACGGTCTGGTCAGGGTACTTCTGGGGCGTCTCGTAGGCCTCAGAAATCAGGGCGGTCTTCTTCAGGACGTTCCCAGTTTTCTCGCCAGAGAATGCAACCACCTTCCGTGATACTCATTGTTTCGAGATGTGGATCGAGATCACCTCACCCCTTGCTCTGGGACGATCGGTTTGCTTTTATTGCAACCTGGGCACCAGAGCCGAGATTGTCGGTGAAGGCTCAGGCACCGCTTCGGAGGGTCAGGTCGAGAGGACAGTCTAGTCGTCGAGGCATATCGAGGAGGGCGAAGCCCAATCTTCAGGGAGCAGCTCCCTCCGTAGCAGCATTTGGCATGCTTGGACAGGAGTACTCCAGTGCTTCTGTAGCACCCCAAAGTTTTGCTCCAGGACCTTATTATCCGACTCAGGGGCAGTATCAGACTCAGTCTCAGCCAGCTGCACAGTATCAGTCACCATCCTCTCAGTCTTATCTGGCACATAGTCCAGCAGCCGCAGCAGCCGCTGGCAGTGTTACCACCTCCTCCTCCGCCAGAGACTGGTAGTGTTCATGCGATTACCAGAGAGGATGCTCAGCATCACATGTCACGCCCCAAAGGAGTCCCCGTCCGAAGAAATTTCGGTAGCATCCCCCCTGTACGGCGGACAATCTGAAACTTTCTACATATCTCCATACCTCAGCCACATGCGGCTGGAATAATAACAATAAATATAACACAACCACACAAACATCCACGCAGTTATATATAATCAAACAAAGCAGCAATACTCTGACTCGAAAACTACCCTACTCAACTACACTCGTAAAGCTCAAAACCGATGAACTCACCTCTTCTGTTGTCTAAGCAGGCATGTAGTAGAATAAAATCCAAATCCAAATCCATCGACATAATAAAATCTGTACCATGTCCATAAGTAGAATAATCCAAAAACAAAACAAGTTTAAAACATAGTCTATGAAAGAAAAACCAAAAGACTAATCATATCCTCGAGGTCTGCAGGGACCAGCAACTGGAACTCTCTCCTGACAGCATCAACCTGAAAATATCAACAATGGAGGCGGGGTGAGTCCAACACTCAGCAGGTATAATTGATATGCAAAGTAAAGAAATATCACCTAACACTAATCATGCGTACAGTCTCCTGATAAGAAAGATAAAAATCCGCAGAGAGACTGTACTAACCAGGTCCTGAGTATAAGGTCAAACAGTCCGAGGGATAGGGAAAATCCTGTATGCATGTCAAACATAGGTATCCAAACAATATGCAGCATATAAATGCAGCAAACACAAACACAAGCAATAAATGCATCATGCATATGATGCCAATGATGCGTCCTGGTCACCCCTGACGCCAGTCGATCATCTCATACAAAAGTGAGGCCGAGTGGGTAGGGCTGTGACAACCGTGCACTCTGTCGTCACTACTCCTGATGAGTGACCGAGTGGACGGGATGCTGTCGGAGTACACCTATCCTCCTACCCCAAATCATAAATGGGGGAGCGCAATGCTCTCAACTCCCGGTACACGATGACGGGGAGGAATCCCTGCCGGATAACACGTTGTGTCACACTACCCATGAGCGGACCAACGGTGCCTAACAGAGTCCCTGCTGCAACACACTCTGCCTGAATCGACCACTAACCCATGAGTGGTGGTGTGTGCAGATCCATGTAACTGGCGATGTGCTCAGCAATAATGGAGCGGACTATCGCACAGCATGCAATCATGCAAATGATGCATGGCAATAACCATATAAACATCCTGACCTAATCCATATATATAGAAAAGTGCACCCTAGGTCAACGAATCATATTGAATCAAAGGTACACAGAAGGTATAAAAACCTAGGTCCTGAACATGGTCAAGTATGGTATATCACTACCCCCTATAAGCATGTATAAACAGGTAAAATATACATGAGATGTAAATCAATCAATCAATCAAGCACGTACCAAGATTTGGGTAGTGATTAACCGAAACAGATAAGAAACACAATTAATGCAACATGTTAATTCCATTACTAAGCATATCAAAGACAAAAAGTCAAAAGTACCCGCCTCCGATAAAATGGTGCAAATCTGACTCCGAGATACTCGTCTCGCGTCAAAGTCCTGTTTCACCAATGTAATATATTTTATTTAGCTACATTTCTCATAAATAACCAAATAAAAATCTATAACCCTAAATTAGGGGAAAACCCAAATCATATGACCATCATCCTGTCTAAACAATTGGACAATCAATTAGGATTAGTTACCTAATCCTCAATCCACCCTTTGATTAAAAATCTAAAACCAAAGTCCAATTACCCATGCATCTAAAACATGATGAATCACATATTCCATTTTAAATGTAATTCAAACATAACCCTAATTCAAATCTACACATGATCAACCATCTAAAATAATCGAATCAAAATCATGATCAATAACATGTATCAAATCCCTACTCCTTACCTTATTCCTCAGCCTTGATTGTTAATCCACCGCAGAGACAACTTGCTACCGAGAACAGGTCTCACTGCCAGAACCCATCACTTCCAGTTAGTCACCAAAATCAACACTCAACCTCTACAAACCTATACAAAAACAAAATGCTACCCAATTCCTCCAAATATGATATCAACCAAAGCTTAATTAGCAAACTCACCAGTTCTGGATCAGAGGTAGCTGTTGGTGGCTACAACGGCCGGAACTAGGGCACAGGAGAAAGGGTAAGGCCAAGAGATGAGTGTCGCGGGCTGAGCACAGAAGAATAGGTCGACTCTGTGAGTTGCGGCCGGCGGTGTCTCGTCGGACCAGAGGAGGGAAGAGGGAGGCAGCGGCGTCAGTGAGCTCGGCTAGGGCACCGAGGGGTGCGGCTCGGGAGGAAGAAAAGGAGAAAAGATGAAGAAATGGCCGGCGGCGGTTGCGGTAGTCGGCGATCGAGCGGCGTCGGGTGGCTAGGGCAGGGAGATTAGGGTTTCGGCTTCACCGAGAAGAGGAGGAGATGAAGAGGGGAAAAACCGTCATGACCGGCGATTAGGGCATGGAGGAGAATCGGGCGGCGTCGGGGAGAAGGGCTCGGGCTCGCGGAAGAGGAAAAAGAAACGGGAATAAAAAGAAATTAAGAAAAGGAAATGTAAATATAAACATTTCCTCGCTTAAACGGGTCGCCTAAACAGGCTTTTCCGGATCCCGTTTTTATCCCCGTCAACTCGTCCGTACGAGCTCTGAAAAATTCCCGAAAAATTTCCAAAAATTTTGGAAAATTCCCTTATTCATATCCGCCTATTTCCGGTATTTTACAGAGTTGCTAGATACCGCTCATTACTTATGCTCCTAAATGGGTTTCGGGCATTGCCAACGTTACAAGAACCTATAGGGTCACACACTAAGGACAATTAGATGGAGATTTGGTTCATATGATGAACCAAGAGAATTAGATTCATTTGATGAATCATATTGGATTAAAAGTAATCCTAATTGGGCTAATTGAGTTGGACTCAAGTTGATTCATGTATTTAATGAGTCTAATTTAGATTATGACTCATTAAACCAACTTAATATAATGAATTAGATTCATTATATTAAGTTGGCTTGAATCATATGGTTGGATTAGATCAACCATGAGAGAGATTTGATCAAGTTTGACTTGATTTGAGAGGAAGAGAAGAAGTCATGTTTGACTTGACTTTTTGCCACATCACTAGTGAGTTGGCAAGATGTGGACCAATAGGATTGCTCCACATCATCAATGTGTGCCACCTCATGGAGGTTACAAGCCTCCATAGCATTTAATGTGGCCGGCCCACATTAAATGAGGAGGTTACACTTGTTGCCATGTCATTTAGTGAGGTGGCAAGATGTTGACCAATAGTGTTGATCCACATCATCCTAGAGTGCCACCTCATGGGGGTTACAACTCTTAATGGTCTCCACATTAATTGGAATTAATGTGGGGGTTACACCTCCTAGAGTGGCCGGCCACTTGATGGCTAAGGGGTTTTTTGAATTTCCTCTCATTGATTCATTCACTCTTCTTCTCCCTTGGGTGCTCTCTCTTCTCCTTCTCCCATACCTTGGCCGAACACTCCATTGGTGCTAGCACACCTTGTGTTTTGGTCATCTCCTTCTACTTGTGTCCGTGTGGATACATATAGAGGTTGTCTACTTTGACAACTAGAGATCCGGCAACATCTTGGACAAGCGGGAACGCGAAGGGCTTCGCTACAAGGGTAATGATATTAACTTTAGTGTAGATCTAAAGTTTTTACAAACTCGTACAAGAAAAGGTTTTTCGATAATTTTGTTTACGAATCTTTGCACGAGATCCATGGCTTTGGGTGACTCGGGGTTTCCGCGACGCGAAAAAGCGGTTTTTGTTGCCCGAAGAACCCAACAGTGGTATCAGAGCCACGTGCAAAGACTTGTACGAGTTCGTTTGTATTTTTATGAAAAATATACCTTCTTTGATTTTCTGTAAAAATTGAGTTTTTAGAGTTTTTATGAGTAATTTTTCCGTAGAAGCGAAGCACAAGTGTCTCGGCACTTGTAGGCTTCGGCTACCGGAAAGTTTTCTTTTAAACGGCTTCGTTTTGCCCCAAATCCGTTTGGGACAGCGGGTCGGGTGCTATTAGATCACAAAGGAGCAACTCACGATGGTTAGATCGTGGGTAGGGGCATTTCCCCTAACCCCGCAAGGGAATTTGCTCCGCGATTGCACCCAAAATCGCTAAAAACGAACCCGCCGGGAAGATTTTTCCGAAACGGCAATGTCTCGACCCAAATCGTTTTGGGACAGCGGGTTTAGGCGCTGTTGGATCGCAAAGGAACCCTCGCGATGGTTAGATCATGGGTAGGGGCGCTGCCCCTGGCTCCGCAAAGGGATCCGTTCCGCGATTGCGCCCGAAACCGCTAAACGGGACCGCCGGGAAATTTTATTCATAAAAATTGTAAAAATTATTTTTAAAATTACAGAAAAATTATGAAAAATATATAATTTTGAATTATATATTAATTTGAGATAGTCATGGCCCAAATACCCAATAAGATTGGATTGTGTTGTCATGCCGTCATATGATTGTGTGTGCTGTATATTTATTTTTTTTTCCACGGCCTGTGCGTCGTGCCTTTCTCTTATTCTGGTTGTAAATTAGATTTAGACTCGAATGTAACTCGAGTTTCAAATTGTAATGTACAAATTGGAGCGGTGGAGGGTCCACACGAGACGGAGTTCCGAGGCGGGCACGAGCAACACAAGGTGGTCAAAGGGAGGAGCTTGGAGAAGCTGTTGACCCTAGGTTGACCATTCGATCTTCTCATTGGCTTGAGAAGATCGTAGTAGGGCCATGACTAAATCACAAATAGATTAATTAATTAATTGTTATGTATCTGATGCATGTTTAATAATTAATTAATTAATTAGTGCCTTAACGATTAGATTAGATCTAAGTCGTGCACATGATGCACCCTTGCGATTAGATTAGATCTAAGTCGTGCACAAGATGCATCCTTCTCGATTAGATTAGATCTAGATCGAACCAACTCTAAATGCCTAACCGTGCCGTGATACCTATCACTACCTCGATCACATGTATTGTTGAATCTGCCAAAGCAGAGCAATACATATTATCTTGGTAGGGTACGGAGGGACAATCTTGGTCCTGCCTATCAATGCATGGGTGAATACAAACTCAATTAGATTGAGTATTCCTAGTTACTCGGTTGGATCGAGTCAACTATAGGCATTCTTCCAATAGTTGGAAAGGTAGGACAAAATCACGTTTATATTAACTCTCGGGCGTATTAGCCAAAGCTAACTCGAGTTTTAATATAAATGCGGATATTGATTCTATAAACAAGAGTTGCATAGAGATGTAATTGGTAATCGTTACCTACCGATCATACTAAGCCTTGGGCGTATTAGCCAAAGCTAACTCAAGGGTTAGTATGATGTGGATCTTGTCCCACAAGAATTATAGAATTAAGTGGGAGCATCATTTAATTAAAGGCCTAATTAAATGATTTTTAAAGAATATGATATTTATTTCTGCAAATTTTCTGTTGTAGATAACCATGACGTCGAACACGAATTCCTTCTCCCTGCGATCTGTCCTTGAGAAGGACAAGCTCTACGGAGCGAATTTCCTGGACCGGTACAGGAACTTGAGAATAGTTCTCACTCAGGAACGTAAACTGTACGTTCTGGCCACTGCCACGCGAGCTGACCGGGATGCTTACAAGAAGCATCAAGATGACGCATTAGATGTTCCTGTTTAATGCTCGCGACCATGAACTCTGAGCTTCAGAAGCAACACGAGTTGATGGGCGCTTATGATATGGTTGAGCATCTTCGTCAACTATATCAAGGACAAGCAGGGCACTGGAAGAGGAACTTCACAGAATACCTGGAAGATCTTAAGAAGAAGAGAAATAAGATTTCTACTTCAGGTATAAATGTTATAGAAGTCAACCTCTCTATTTCTTCATCGTGGGTATTAGATACCGGATGTGCTTCGCACATTTGTACTAATGTACAAGCACTGAGAAATAGCAGAGCATTGACAAAGGGCGAGATAGACCTACGAGTAGGCAATGGAGCACGGGTTGCTGCTGTTGCTGTAGGGACTTATTTTCTATCTCTGCCCTCTGGGCTTGTACTAGAGTTAGACGATTGTTGTTATGTGCCTGCATTGACTAAGAATATTATATCAGTTTCTTGTTTGGACAAGAAAGGATTTTCGTCTATAATAAAGAACAAATGTTGTTCTGTCTATTTAAACGATATGTTCTATTGTAGTGCACCTCTGATGAACGGACTCTATATTCTAGACCTTAAGAGCTCTATCTATAACGTTAGTACTAAGAGGTTCAAATCGAACGATATGAACCACACCTATCTCTGGCACTGTCGCTTAGGTCATATAAATGACAAGCGCTTATCCCAGCTCCATAAGGATGGTTTGCTGGACTCATTTGATTTAGAATCATATGAGATATGCGAGTCATGCCTACGAGGCAAGATGACCAAGACTCCCTTTAGTGGGCACAGCGAGAGAGCGACTGATTTGTTAGGACTCATACATAGTGATGTATGTGGCCCTTTCAATGTCGCTGCTAGAGGCGGTTATAGGTACTTCATCACATTTACTGATGATTTCAGTAGATACGGTTATGTGTACTTGATGACACATAAGTCGGAATCCTTTGAAAAGTTCAAAGAATTCAAGAATGAAGTACAGAACCAGCTTGGCAAGAGTATTAAGATACTTCGATCAGATCGAGGTGGTGAATACTTAAGCCATGAGTTTCGTGACTATTTAGCTGAGTGTGGGATTCTATCCCAACTCACTCCTCCTGGAACACCACAGTGGAATGGTGTATCCGAAAGGAGGAATCGTACCTTATTAGATATGGTACGATCTATGATGAGTCACACAGATCTTCCGACATACCTTTGGGGCTATGCTCTAGACACGGCAGCTTTCATTCTCAACCGAGTTCCATCCAAGGCCGTGATAAAGACACCATATAGGATATGGACTGGGAGAGATGCCCAGGTGTCTTTCATGAGGATTTGGGGATGTGAGGCTTACGTACGACGTCAAGTCTCAGATAAATTAGGACCCAAATCCGACAAGTGCTATTTCATCGGATATCCCAAGGAAACTAAGGGATATTACTTCTACACTCCCAGTCAGCACAAGGTTGTTGTGGCAAAGACTGGAGTCTTTCTAGAAAGGGACTTTGTTTCTAGAAAGACTAGTGGGAGCACGTTCGATCTTGAAGAAGTTCAAGATGCGAACAATAGCACTGATGCCTCGATGGAAATTGAACTGGAACCACAAAGTGTTGTGGATGATGTTCCACAAGGAATTGAAAACAACAACCTGTTCAAGTAGACATACCTCTTCGCAGGTCTGATAGGGTACGTCGTCAGCCTGAGAGATACTCTTTTCTCTTGTCTGACCATGATGACATTGTGCTCATAGAGGATGAGCCTACCACCTATCAAGAAGCTGTGATGAGACCAGATTCTGAGAAATGGCTAGAAGCCATGAGATCCGAGATGGAATCCATGTACACCAACCAAGTATGGACTTTGGTTGATCCACCTGAAGGAGTAAAATCCATTGGGTGCAAGTGGGTCTTTAAGAGAAAGACTGACATGGATGGACTTATCTATAAGGGTCGCTTGGTAGCTAAAGGTTTCAAGCAGATTCATGGTATTGACTATGATGAAACCTTTTCTCCAGTGGCGATGTTTAAGTCCATTCGGATCATGCTTGCTATTGCAGCCTACCATGACTATGAGATATGGCAGATGGATGTCAAAACCACGTTTCTGAATGGAAACCTCCTCGAGGATGTGTACATGACACAACCTGAGGGTTTTGTAGATCCACTGTGTTGGGTTCTTCGGGCCACGAAAACCTCTTTTTCGCGTCGCGGAAACCCCGAAGGACCCAAAGTCGTAGATCCGTGCAAAGATTCGTATACAAAATTCGAAAAACTATTTCTTGTATGAGTTCAAAAACTGATCTACTACTTAGATCTACGAGAAAAATGTTTACCCTTGTAGCGATGCCCTTCGCGTTCCCGCTCGTCCAAATGATGCCGGATCTCAAGACCGTCAAGCGCCGGTCCTCTAGAAGTATCCACACGGACACACTAGATGGAGATGACCAAAAACCAAGGTGTGCTAGCACCTATGTGGTTCGGCCAAGGGAGGAGGACAGGGAGAGGGAGAGCTTGAGAGGAAGAACACAAGGAAGAAGAATGAGTTACACCACTTGAATGGGAAAAATGAAATTCTCCTTTTTTTTTCAAAGTGGCCGGCCACTCTCCATGGTAAAACCACCAAATTAATTGCATTAATTGCAATTAATATGAAATCATTAAAGAATTGTAACCCCCATGAGGTGGCACTCTAGGATGATGTGGATCAACACCATTGGTCCACATATTGCCACCTCACTAAATGACATGGCAACATGTGTAACCTCCTCATTTAATGTGTGCCGGCCACATTAAATGCTATGGAGGCTTGTAACCTCCATGAGGTGGCACACATTGATGATGTGGAGCAATCCTATTGGTCCACATCTTGCCAACTCACTAGTGATGTGGCAAAAAGTCAAGTCAAACATGACTTTTTCTCTTCCTCTCAAATCAAGTCAAACTTGATCAAATCTCTCTCATGGTTGATCTAATCCAACCATATGATTCAATCCAACTTAATATAATGAATCTAATTCATTAAATTAAGTTGATTTAAACATGAATCAACTTGAGTCCAACTCAATTAGCCCAATTTGGATTACTCTTAATCCAATATGATTCATCAAATGAATCTAATCCTCTTGGTTCATCATATGAACCAAATCTCCATCTAATTGTCCTAAGTGTGTGACCCTATAGGTTCTTGTAATGTTGGCAATGCCCTAAACCCATTTAGGAGCATAAGTAATGAGCGGTATCTAGTAACACATCATTACTACCCAAGTTACAAGAATGTCGAGATCCGACATCACCTTGTGACTACCAATTGTGACTCCTCACAAAATATGTGACAAATGTCCTTCTATCCTAGACATCTAGATTGATCAATATGAGGCATAGACCGTGTCATCCTCTAATCAATCTAAATCTTGAACTCCAAGTAGACGCACTCGATCAAATGAGCTCAACATCTAATGTTGACTCATTTGGGCATGGCCATGCACTTAGTGGTCTCACTCTATCAAGAATAGCGATGTCGCTCCCGTCATATGGGAGGGATAGATCCCATCTACATCACTCACATCCCTCTGCATAATTCGTTACATACCCAGTAATCGCCTTTATAGTCCACCTAGTTACGGGTGACGTTTGACGAAACTAAAGTACATAACTCCTTATGTAGGGATCCATGGTGACTTCAGGTCTAAGGACTAATAGTCATACTAATAGCCACATGAGAAAGTATATGACACTCATATAACGATCCATGATACTTTCTCATGGCGGGTCATTCAGTATACATTCTCCAATGCATACCCATGTGTCAACTTGATATCTCCATATCCATGACTTGTGAGATCAAGTCATCGAGCTGACCTACATGCTAGTCTTATTGCATTAACATTGTCCCTGAATGTTAATACTCGACTAGGAATGATTTAGAGTAGTGTTCCCTATATCATCTCACTATCGATTCAACTAATCGATTGATATAGGTATGAACCTTCTACTCAAGGACGCTATTATACTTAGTCTATTTGACACTAATACAATTAAGTATAATAACCAAACAAATGCCTTTATTAATATACAAGAATATGATATACATGAGTCCATACAATCATCAAATGATTGGCTCTAGGGCTCTAACTAACACACTGCATACTAGTAGAGTATGCAAGCTGCATAGGTCCATTTATGGACTAAAGCAAGCTTCTCGGAGCTGAAATCTTCGATTCGATGATGCGATCAAACAGTTTGGTTTCATCAAGAACAAAGATGAGCCTTGTGTCTACAAGAAGGTTGTAGGGGACATAGTTGTCTTACTCATATTGTATGTGGATGACATACTACTCATTGGGAAGGACATCCCTATGCTTCAGTCTGTCAAGACCTGGCTAGGGAGTTGCTTCTCAATGAAGGACTTAGGTGAGGCATCCCACATTCTAGGGATACAGATCTATAGAGATAGATCTAAGAGATTGCTTGGCCTAAGTCAGAGTACATACATTGACGAGGTACTCCTTCGGTTTACCATGCAGAATTCCAAGAAGGGATTTCTGCCGATGTCACATGGCGTGAGTCTTTCGAAGACTCAAGGTCCCTCTTCTAGAGAGGAGAGAGATCGCATGGATCAGATCCCTTATGCCTCAGCCATAGGATCGATCATGTACGCCATGCTATGTACTCGACCTGATGTCTCGTATGCTTTGAGCATGACGAGCAGATACCAGTCAGATCCAGGTGAAAGTCACTGGATAGCGGTCAAGAATATTTTTAAGTACTTATGAAGGACTAAAGAATATTTCTTAATATATGGAGGCAATGATGAGCTAACTGTAAAGGGTTACAATGATGCCAGCTTCCAGACCGATCAGGATGATTACCGATCACAGTCAGGGTTCGTGTTTTGCTTAAATGGTGGTGATGTGAGCTGGAAGAGTTCGAAGCAGGACACAGTAGCTGATTCTACAATAGAGGCCGAGTATATTGCTGCATCAGAGGCAGCAAAGGAGGCAGTTTGGATCCGCAAGTTCATCACTGAACTTGGGGTGGTTCCTAGCATCGCTGATCCAGTTCAGCTCTATTGTGACAACAATGGAGCTATAGCACAGGCGAAGGAACCTCGCTCACACCAGCGGACCAAGCACATACTACGGCGCTTCCATCTCATTCGAGAGATTATCGATAGAGGAGATGTTAAGATTTGAAGAGTATCTACAGAGGCTAACATCGCAGATCCCTTGACCAAGGCTTTGGCACAGAGGAAGCATGATGGTCACACTAGGTCATTAGGCCTTAAAGCCTATACTGATTGGCACTAGTGCTAGTGGGAGATTGTTAGTTAGAGCCCTAGAGCCAATCATTTGATGATTGTATGGACTCATGTATATCATATTCATGTATATATATTAAGGCATTTGGATTTTGGTTATTATGCTTATTTGTATTAGTGCCAGATAAAATAAGTATAGTAACGTCCTAGAGTAGAAGGTTCATACCTATATCAATCGATTAGTTGAATCGATAGTGAGATGATATAGGGAACACTACTCTAAATCATTCCTAGTCGAGTATTAACATTCAGGGACAATGTTAATGCAATAAGACTAGCATGTAGGTCAGCTCGATAACTTGATCTCACAAGTCATGGATATAGAGATATCATGCTGACACATGGGTATACATTGGAGAATGTATACTGAATGACCCGTCATGAGAAAGTATCATGGATCGTTATATGAGTGTCATATACTTTCTCATTTGGCTATCAGTATGACTATTAGTTCTTAGACCTGAAGTCACCATGGATCCCTATATAAGGAGTTATGTACTTTGGTTTTGTCAAACGTCACCCGTAACTGGGTGGACTATAAAGGCGATTACTAGGTATATAACGAATTATGTAGAGGGATGTGAGTGATGTAGGTGGGATCTATCCCTCCCATATGACGGGAGCGACATCGGTATTCTTGATAGAGTGAGACCACTAAGTGCATGGTCATGCCCAAATGAGTCAACATGAGATGTTGAGCTCATTTGATCGAGTGAGTCTACTTGGAGTTCAAGATTTAGATTGATTAGAGGATGACACGGTCTATGCCTCATATTGATCAATCTAGATGTCTAGGATAGAAGGACATTTGTCACATATTTTGTGAGGAGTCACAATTGGTAGTCACAAGGTGATGTCGGATCTCGACATTCTTGTAACTTGGGTAGTAATGATGTGTTGCTAGATACCGCTCATTACTTATGCTCCTAAATGGGTTTAGGGCATTGCCAACATTACAAGAACCTATAGGGTCACACACTTAGGACAATTAGATGGAGATTTGGTTCATATGATGAACCAAGAGAATTAGATTCATTTGATGAATCATATTGGATTAAGAGTAATCCAAATTGGGCTAATTGAGTTGGACTCAAGTTGATTCATGTATTTAATGAGTCTAATTTAGATTATGACTCATTAAATCAACTTAATTTAATGAATTAGATTCATTATATTAAGTTGGCTTGAATCATATGGTTGGATTAGATCAACCATGAGAGAGATTTGATCAAGTTTGACTTGATTTGAGAGGAAGAGAAGAAGTCATGTTTGACTTGACTTTTTGCCACATCACTAGTGAGTTGGCAAGATGTGGACCAATAGGATTGCTCCACATCATCAATGTGTGCCACCTCATGGAGGTTACAAGCCTCCATAGCATTTAATGTGGCCGGCCCACATTAAATGAGGAGGTTACACTTGTTGCCATGTCATTTAGTGAGGTGGCAAGATGTTGACCAATAGTGTTGATCCACATCATCCTAGAGTGCCACCTCATGGGGGTTACAACTCTTAATGGTCTCCACATTAATTGGAATTAATGTGGGGGTTACACCTCCTAGAGTGGCCGGCCACTTGATGGCTAAGGGGTTTTTTGAATTTCCTCTCATTGATTCATTCACTCTTCTTCTCCCTTGGGTGCTCTCTCTTCTCCTTCTCCCATTCCTTGGCCGAACACTCCATTGGTGCTAGCACACCTTGTGTTTTGGTCATCTCCTTCTACTTGTGTCCGTGTGGATACATATAGAGGTTGTCTACTTTGACAACTAGAGATCCGGCAACATCTTGGACAAGCGGGAACGCGAAGGGCTTCGCTACAAGGGTAATGATATTAACTTTAGTGTAGATCTAAAGTTTTTACAAACTCGTACAAGAAAAGGTTTTTCGATAATTTTGTTTACGAATCTTTGCACGAGATCCATGGCTTTGGGTGACTCGGGGTTTCCGCGACGCGAAAAAGCGGTTTTTGTTGCCCGAAGAACCCAACAGTGGTATCAGAGCCACGTGCAAAGACTTGTACGAGTTCGTTTGTATTTTTATGAAAAATATACCTTCTTTGATTTTCTGTAAAATTGAGTTTTAGAGTTTTATGAGTAATTTTTCCAGAGAAGCACAAGTGTCTCGGCACTTGTGAGCTTCGCCACCGGAAAGTTTTCTTTAAACGGCTTCGCTTTGCCCCAAATCCGCTTTGGGACAGCGGGTCGGTGCTATTAGATCACAAAGGAGCAACTCACGATGGTTAGATCGTGGGTAGGGCATTCTAACCCCGCAAGGGAATTTGCTTCGCGATTGCACCCAAAATCGCTAAAAACGAACCCGCGGGAAGATTTTTCCGAAACGGCAATGTCTCGACCCAAATCGCTTTGGGACAGCGGGTTTAGGCGCTGTTGGATCGCAAAGGAACCCTCGCGATGGTTAGATCGCGGGTAGGCGCGCTGCCCCTGGGCCCCGCCGCGATTGCGCCCGAAACCGCTAAACGGGACCGCCGGGAAATTTTACTCATAAAATTGTAAAAATTATTTTAAAATTACATAAAATTATGAAAATATATAATTTTGAATTATATATTAATTTGTGATAGTCATGGCCCAAAATACCCAATAAGATTGATTTTGTGTTGTAATTCATAATACGACCTGCGTGCCGTGTGTGCTGTATTTTTATTTTTTTTCCCACGGCCTGTGCGTCGTGCCTTTCTCTTATTCTGGTTGTAAATTAGATTTACACTCGAATGTAACTCGAGTTTCAAATTGTAATGTACAAATTGGAGCGGTGGAGGGTCCACACGAGACGGAGTTCCGAGGCGGGCACGAGCAACACAAGATGGTCAAAGGGAGGAACTTGGAGAAGCTGTTGACCCTAGGTTGACCATTCGATCTTCTCATTGGCTTGAGAAGATCGTAATAGGGCCATGACTAAATCACAAATAGATTAATTAATTAATTGTTATGTATCTGATGCATGTTTAATAATTAATTAATTAATTAGTGCCTTAACGATTAGATTAGATCTAAGTCGTGCACATGATGCACCCTTGCGATTAGATTAGATCTAAGTCGTGCACAAGATGCATCCTTCTCGATTAGATTAGATCTAGATCGAACCAACTCTAAATGCGTAACCGTGCCGTGATACCTATCACTACCTCGATCACATGTATTGTCGAATCTGCCAAAGCAGAGCAATACATATTATCTTGGTAGGGTACGGAGGGACAATCTTGGTCCCGCCTATCAACGCATGGGTGAATACAAACTCAATTAGATTGAGTATTCCTAGTTACTCGGTTGGATCGAGTCAACTATAGGCATTCTTCCAATAGTTGGAAAGGTAGGACAAAATCACGTTTATATTAACTCTCGGGCGTATTAGCCAAAGCTAACTCGAGTTTTAATATAAATGCGGATATTGATTCTATAAACAAGAGTTGCATAGAGATGTAATTGGTAATCGTTACCTACCGATCATACTAAGCCTTGGGCGTATTAGCCAAAGCTAACTCAAGGGTTAGTATGATGTGGATCTTGTCCCACAAGAATTATAGAATTAAGTGGGAGCATCATTTAATTAAAGGCCTAATTAAATGATTTTTAAAGAATATGATATTTATTTCTGCAAATTTTCTGTTGTAGATAACCATGACGTCGAACACGAATTCCTTCTCCCTGCGATCTGTCCTTGAGAAGGACAAGCTCTACGGAGCGAATTTCCTGGACCGGTACAGGAACTTGAGAATAGTTCTCACTCAGGAACGTAAACTGTACGTTCTGGAGCAGCCCATTCCGGAGGCTCCTCCTGCCACTGCCACGCGAGCTGACCGGGATGCTTACAAGAAGCATCAAGATGACGCATTAGATGTTCCTGTCTAATGCTCGCGACCATGAACTCTGAGCTTCAGAAGCAACACGAGTTGATGGGCGCTTATGATATGGTTGAGCATCTTCGTCAACTATATCAAGGACAAGCAGGGCACTGGAAGAGGAACTTCACAGAATACCTGGAAGATCTTAAGAAGAAGAGAAATAAGATTTCTACTTCAGGTATAAATGTTATAGAAGTCAACCTCTCTATTTCTTCATCGTGGGTATTAGATACCGGATGTGCTTCGCACATTTGTACTAATGTACAAGCACTGAGAAATAGCAGAGCATTGACAAAGGGCGAGATAGACCTACGAGTAGGCAATGGAGCACGGGTTGCTGCTGTTGCTGTAGGGACTTATTTTCTATCTCTGCCCTCTGGGCTTGTACTAGAGTTAGACGATTGTTGTTATGTGCCTGCATTGACTAAGAATATTATATCAGTTTCTTGTTTGGACAAGAAAGGATTTTCGTCTATAATAAAGAACAAATGTTGTTCTGTCTATTTAAACGATATGTTCTATTGTAGTGCACCTCTGATGAACGGACTCTATATTCTAGACCTTAAGAGCTCTATCTATAACGTTAGTACTAAGAGGTTCAAATCGAACGATATGAACCACACCTATCTCTGGCACTGTCGCTTAGGTCATATAAATGACAAGCGCTTATCCCAGCTCCATAAGGATGGTTTGCTGGACTCATTTGATTTAGAATCATATGAGATATGCGAGTCATGCCTACGAGGCAAGATGACCAAGACTCCCTTTAGTGGGCACAGCGAGAGAGCGACTGATCTGTTAGGACTCATACATAGTGATGTATGTGGCCCTTTCAATGTCGCTGCTAGAGGCGGTTATAGGTACTTCATCACATTTACTGATGATTTCAGTAGATACGGTTATGTGTACTTGATGACACATAAGTCGGAATCCTTTGAAAAGTTCAAAGAATTCAAGAATGAAGTACAGAACTAGATTAGCAAGAGTATTAAGATACTTCAATCAGATCGAGGTGGTGAATACTTAAGCCATGAGTTTCGTGACTATTTAGCTGAGTGTGGGATTCTATCCCAACTCACTCCTCCTGGAACACCGCAGTGGAATGGTGTATCCGAAAGGAGGAATCGTACCTTATTAGATATGGTACGATCTATGATGAGTCACACAGATCTTCCGACATACCTTTGGGGCTATGCTCTAGACACGGCAACTTTCATTCTCAACCGAGTTCCATCCAAGGCCGTGATAAAGACACCATATAGGATATGGACTGGGAGAGATGCCCAGGTGTCTTTCATGAGGATTTGGGGATGTGAGGCTTACGTACGACGTCAAGTCTCAGATAAATTAGGATCCAAATCCGACAAGTGCTATTTCATCGGATATCCCAAGGAAACTAAGGGATATTACTTCTACACTCCCAGTCAGCACAAGGTTGTTGTGGCAAAGACTGGAGTCTTTCTGGAAAGGGACTTTGTTTCTAGAAAGACTAGTGGGAGCACGTTCGATCTTGAAGAAGTTCAAGATGCGAACAATAGCACTGATGCCTCGATGGAAATTGAACTGGAACCACAAAGTGTTGTGGATGATGTTCCACAAGGAATTGAAAACAACAACCTCAAGTAGACATACCTCTTCGCAGGTAGGGTACGTCGTCAGCCTGAGAGATACTCTTTTCTCTTGTCTGACCATGATGACATTGTGCTCATAGAGGATGAGCCTACCACCTATCAAGAAGCTGTGATGAGACCAGATTCCGAGAAATGGCTAGAAGCCATGAGATCCGAGATGGAATCCATGTACACCAACCAAGTATGGACTTTGGTTGATCCACCTGAAGGAGTAAAATCCATTGGGTGCAAGTGGGTCTTTAAGAGAAAGACTGACATGGATGGACTTATCTATAAGGGTCGCTTGGTAGCTAAAGGTTTCAAGCAGATTCATGGTATTGACTATGATGAAACCTTTTCTCCAGTGGCGATGTTTAAGTCCATTCGGATCATGCTTGCTATTGCAGCCTACCATGACTATGAGATATGGCAGATGGATGTCAAAACCGCGTTTCTGAATGGAAACCTACTCGAGGATGTGTACATGACACAACCTGAGGGTTTTGTAGATCCACTGCATACTAGTAGAGTATGCAAGCTGCATAGGTCCTTTTATAGACTAAAGCAAGCTTCTCGGAGCTGGAATCTTCGATTCGATGATGCGATCAAACAGTTTGGTTTCATCAAGAACGAAGATGAGCCTTGTGTCTACAAGAAGGTTGTAGGGGACATAGTTGTCTTCCTCATATTGTATGTGGATGACATACTACTCATTGGGAAGGGCATCCCTATGCTTCAGTCTGTCAAGACCTGGCTAGGGAGTTGCTTCTCAATGAAGGACTTAGGTGAGGCATCCCGCATTCTAGGGATACAGATCTATAGAGATAGATCTAAGAGATTGCTTGGCCTAAGTCAGAGTACATACATTGACGAGGTACTCCTTCGGTTTACCATGCAGAATTCCAAGAAGGGATTTCTGCCGATGTCACATGGCGTGAGTCTTTCGAAGACTCAAGGTCCCTCTTCTAGAGAGGAGAGAGATCGCATGGATCAGATCCCTTATGCCTCAGTCATAGGATCGATCATGTACGCCATGCTATGTACTCGACCTGATGTCTCGTATGCTTTGAGCATGACGACCAGTCAGATCCAGGTGAAAGTCACTGGATAGCGGTCAAGAATATTTTTAAGTACTTATGAAGGACTAAAGAATATTTCTTGATATATGGAGGCAATGATGAGCTAACTGTAAAGGGTTACAGTGATGCCAGCTTCCAGACCGATCAGGATGATTATCGATCGCAGTCAGGGTTCGTGTTTTGCTTAAATGGTGGTGATGTGAGCTGGAAGAGTTCGAAGCAGGACACAGTAGCTGATTCTACAACAGAGGCCGAGTATATTGCTGCATCAGAGGCAGCAAAGGAGGCAGTTTGGATCCGCAAGTTCATCACTGAACTTGGGGTGGTTCCTAGCATCGCTGATCCAGTTCAGCTCTATTGTGACAACAATGGAGATATAGCACAGGCGAAGGAACCTCGCTCACACCAGCAGACCAAGCACATACTACGGCGCTTCCATCTCATTCGAGAGATTATCGATAGAGGAGATGTGAAGATTTGAAGAGTACCTACAGAGGCTAACATCGCAGATCCCTTGACCAAGGCTTTGGCACAGAGGAAGCATGATGGTCACACTAGGTCATTAGGCCTTAGAGCCTATACTGATTGGCAATAGTGCTAGTGGGAGATTGTTAGTTAGAGCCCTAGAGCCAATCATTTGATGATTATATGGACTCATGTATATCATATTCATGTATATATATTAATGCATTTGGTTTTTAGTTATTATGCTTATTTGTATTAGTGCCAGATAAAATAAGTATAGTAACGTCCTAGAGTAGAAGGTTCATACCTATATCAATCGATTAGTTGAATCGATAGTGAGATGATATAGGGAACACTACTCTAAATCATTCCTAGTCGAGTATTAACATTCAGGGACAATGTTAATGCAATAAGACTAGCATGTAGGTCAGCTCGATGACTTGATCTCACAAGTCATGGATATAGAGATATCATGCTGACACATGGGTATACATTGGAGAATGTATACTGAATGACCCGCCATGAGAAAGTATCATGGATCGTTATATGAGTGTCATATACTTTCTCATGTGGCTATTAGTATGACTATGCGTTCTTAGACCTGAAGTCACCATGGATCCCTACATAAGGAGTTATGTACTTTGGTTTTGTCAAACGTCACCCGTAATTGGGTGGACTATAAAGGCGATTACTAGGTATATAACGAATTATGTAGAGGGCTGTGAGTGATGTAGGTGGGATCTATCCCTCCCATATGACGGGAGCGACATCGGTATTCTTGATAGAGTGAGACCACTAAGTGCATGGTCATGCCCAAATGAGTCAACATGAGATGTTGAGCTCATTTGATCGAGTGAGTCTACTTGGAGTTCAAGATTTAGATTGATTAGAGGATGACACGGTCTATGCCTCATATTGATCAATCTAGATGTCTAGGATAGAAGGACATTTGTCACATATTTTGTGAGGAGTCACAATTGGTAGTCACAAGGTGATGTCGGATCTCGACATTCTTGTAACTTGGGTAGTAATGATGTGTTGCTAGATACCGCTCATTACTTATGCTCCTAAATGGGTTTAGGGCATTGCCAACGTTACAAGAACCTATAGGGTCACACACTAAGGACAATTAGATGGAGATTTGGTTCATATGATGAACCAAGAGAATTAGATTCATTTGATGAATCATATTGGATTAAGAGTAATCCAAATTGGGCTAATTGAGTTGGACTCAAGTTGATTCATGTATTTAATGAGTCTAATTTAGATTATGACTCATTAAATCAACTTAATTTAATGAATTAGATTCATTATATTAAGTTGGCTTGAATCATATGGTTGGATTAGATCAACCATGAGAGAGATTTGATCAAGTTTGACTTGATTTGAGAGGAAGAGAAGAAGTCATGTTTGACTTGACTTTTTACCACATCACTAGTGAGTTGGCAAGATGTGGACCAATAGGATTGCTCCACATCATCAATGTGTGCCACCTCATGGAGGTTACAAGCCTCCATAGCATTTAATGTGGCCGGCCCACATTAAATGAGGAGGTTACACTTGTTGCCATGTCATTTAGTGAGGTGGCAAGATGTGGACCAATAGTGTTGATCCACATCATCCTAGAGTGCCACCTCATGGGGGTTACAACTCTTAATGGTCTCCACATTAATTGGAATTAATGTGGGGGTTACACCTCCTAGAGTGGCCAGCCACTTGATGGCTAAGGGGTTTTTTGAATTTCCTCTCATTGATTCATTCACTCTTCTTCTCCCTTGGGTGCTCTCTCTTCTCCTTCTCCCATTCCTTGGCCGAACACTCCATTGGTGCTAGCACACCTTGTGTTTTGGTCATCTCCTTCTACTTGTGTTCGTGTGGATACATATAGAGGTTGTCTACTTTGACAACTAGAGATCAGGCGACATCTTGGACAAGCGGGAACGCGAAGGGCTTCGCTACAAGGGTAATGATCTTAACTTTAATGTAGATCTAAAGTTTTTACAAACTCGTACAAGAAAAGGTTTTTCGATAATTTTGTTTACGAATCTTTGCACGAGATCCATGGCTTTGGGTGACTCGGGGTTTCCGCGACGCGAAAAAGCGGTTTTTGTGGCCCGAAGAACCCAACACTAATGTAGGGTAATTAGTGCCTTAATGCGTATATGATACACATTCATGTTTAGATACCCATTAATACCTCGATCATTTGTTGTTGTTGAATATGCCAAAGCAGAGCAATGCATATTATCTTGGTAGGGTGCGGAGGGACAATCTTGGTCCCGCCTATCAAAGCTTGGGTGAGAACAAACTCAATTAGCTTGAGTATAGCTAGTTAACTCAATTGGATCGGGTAAAACTATAGGCATTTTCTAACTCTTGGGAAGATAGGATAAAGAACACATTTATCTTGATCCTATAAATAAGAGTTGCATAAAGATGTAATTGATAATTAGTTATCTACTGATCATACTAAGTCTTGGGTGATTTAGCCAAAGCTAACTCAAGGCGTAGTATGATGTGGATCTTGTCCCGCGACAATTATAGCTAATTGGTATGAATCTAGTAGTGTGGTTTGACTACATCCATGACTTGATTCTACAAAATCCCAATAATTCAGTGGGAGCATCATTTAGTTAAAGGTCTAATTAAATGATAAGTGGAATATGATATTTACTTTCTGCTTTATTTATGTTGTAGATTGTCATGTCGACGAACACGAACATTTTCTCTCTGCGTTCTATCCTTGACAAGGACAAGCTCAATGGAGCTAATTTCCTAGACTGGTATAAGAATCTGAGAATCATTCTCACACAAGAAAGAAAACTGTATGTCCTGGAGCAGCCCATTCCGGAGGCACCTCCTACCACTGCCACGCGAGCCAACCGAGATGCTTATAAGAAGCATCAAGATGATGCATTAGATGTGTCATGCCTTATGTTCGCAACCATGAACTCTGAGCTTCAGAAGCAACACGAGTTGATGACTGCTTATGATATGGTTGAACATCTTCGTCGACTATATCAAGGACAAGCAAGGCACGAGAGATTTGAGATCTCTAAGGCACTGTTTCAATGTAAGATGCAAGATGGGACTCCTATAGATCCATATGTCCTCAAGATGATTGGGTACATAGAGAACCTATAGAGGTTGGGATTCCCACTTGGCCAAGAACTGGCCACTGACTTGATCTTGCAATCCTTGCCAGAAAGTTACAGTCAATTTGTCATAAATTACAACATGAACGAAATTGATAAGTCACTGCCTAAGCTACTAAGAATGTTGCGAACTGCTGAACTCAACCTTAACAAGGTAAAGGCCAACTCCATTTTGATGGTGCAAAAGCATAAAGGCAAGGGCAAGCCTAAAAGTAAGGGAAAGTCCCAAGCCAAGGGCAAAGGCAAGGTAATGAAACCTAAAGGAGGGGTTGCCAAGGATGTTACCTACTTCCACTACGGTTAGACCGAGCATTGGAAGAGGAACTGCAAAGGATACCTTGAAGATCTTAATAAGAAGAGAAATGAGATTTCTACTTCAGGTATATATGTTATAGAAGTCATTCTTTCTATTTCTTCATCGTGGGTATTAGATACCGGATGTGTTTCTCATATTTGTACTAATGTGCAGGCGTTGAGAAAATTGACGAAGGGCGAGGTGGACCTACGAGTAGGTAATGGAGCATGGGTTGCTGCTGTTGCTGTAGGAACTTACTTTGTATCTTTGCCCTCTGGACTTGTACTAGAATTAGATGAATGTTGTTTGTGCCTGCTCTCACAAAGAACATCATTTCAGTTTCTTGTTTAGACAAGAAAGGCTTTTCATTTATAATAAAGAACAAGTGTTGTTCCATTTATTTGAAAGATATGTTCTATTGTAGTGCACCTCTGATGAATGGACTCTACATTCTAGACTTAGAGAACCTCATCTATAACATAAGTACCAAAAGGTTCAAGTCAAATGAAATGAACCGAACCTATCTCTAGCATTGTCGCTTAGGTCATATAAATGAGAATCGCTTTACCCAGCTCCATAAAGATGGTTTGCTAGATTCATTTGATTTTGAATCATATGAGACATGCGACTCATGCCTACTGGGCAAGATGACCAAGTCTCCCTTTAGTGGACATAGTGAAAGAGCAACTGACTTGTTAGGACTTATACATAGTGATGTATGCGGCCCTTTCAATATCACTGTCAGAGGTGGTTATAGGTACTTTATTACATTTACTGATGACTTCAATAGATATGGTTATGTGTATCTGATGACACATAAGTCACAATCCTTTGAAAAATTCAAAGAATTCAAGAATGAAGTACAAAACTAGCTAGGCAAGAATATTAAGATACTTCGATCAGATCGAGGTGGTGAATACCTTAGCCATGAGTTTCGTGACTATCTAGCTAAGTGTGGGATTCTATCCCAACTCACTCCTCCTGAAACACCACAGTGGAAAGGTATATCCGAAAGGAGGAATCGTGCCCTATTAGATATGGTACGATCTATGATGAGTCACACAGATCTTGCTATATCTTTTTGGGGATATGCTCTAGACACAGTAGCCTTCACACTTAACCGTGTTCCATCCAAAGTTGTGATAAAGACACCATATAGGATATGGACTGGGAGAGATGCTCAGATATCTTTTATGAGGATTTGGGGTTATGAGGCTTACGTTCGACGTCAAGTCTCAGACAGGCTGGGACCCAAATCTGATAAGTGCTATTTTATAGAATATCCCAAGGAAATGAAGGGATATTACTTCTACATTCCCAGTAAACTAGGATATTTCTAGAAAATGACTTTGTTTCTAGAAAAACTAGTGGGAGTACGTTCGATCTTGAAGAAGTTCAAGATATGAACCATAGCACTGAAACCTTGATGGAAGTTGAACTGGAACCACAAAATGTTATGGTTGATGAGATTGTTGCACAAGGAGTTGAGGAACAATAACCAGTTCAAGTATACCTACCTCTTCGCAGGTCTGACAAGATATATCGTCAGCCTGAGAGATACTCTTTTCTCTTGTCTGACCATGATGACGTTATGCTCGTTGAGAATGAGCCTACCTCCTATCAGGAAGTTGTGATGAGACCAGATTCTGAGGAACGGCTAGAGGCCATGAGATCCGAGATGGAATCCATGTACACCAACCAAGTATGGACTTTGGTTAATCCACCTGATGGCATCAAACACATTGGGTGTAAGTGGGTCTTTAAGAGAAAGATTGACAAGGATGGACTTGTTACCTATAAGGGTCATTTGGTAGCTAAAGGTTTCAAGCAAATTCATGGTATTGACTATGATGAAACTTTTTCTCCAGTAGCGATGTTTAAGTCCATTCGGATCATGCTTGCTATTGCAGCCTACCACGATTATGAGATCTGACAGATGTATGTCAAAACCACGTTTCTGAATGAAAACTTGCTCGAGGATGTGTACATGACACAACCTGAGGGTTTTGTAGATCCACTGCATACTGACAGAGTATGCAAGCCGCATAAGTCCATTTATGGACTAAAGCAAGCTTCTCGGAGCTGGAATCTTCGATTCGATGATGCGATCAAAGAGTTTGGTTTCATCAAGAATGAAGATGAACCCTGTGTCTACAAGAAGGTTGTTGGGAACACAGTTGTCTTCCTTGTATTGTATGTGGATGACATACTACTCATTGGAAATGACATCCCTTTGCTGCAGTCTATAAAAACTTAGCTGGGGAATTGTTTCTCAATGAAGGACTTAGGTGAAATAGCCTGTATTCTAGGCATAAAGATCTATAGAGATAGATCTAAGAGATTGTTTGGCCTAAGTCAAAGTACATATATTGACACGGTATTACTACGGTTTGCCATGCAGAATTCCAAGAAAGGATTTCTACCGATGTCACATGGTGTGAGTCTTTCGAAGACTCAAAGTCCCTCTTCTAGAGAGGAGAGAGACCGCATGGATAAGATCCCTTATACTTCAGTCATAGGATCTATCATGTACGTCATGCTATGTACTCGTCCTGATGTTTCTTATGCTTTGAGCATGACGAGCAGATACCAGTCAGATCCAGGTGAGCGTCACTGGATAGCGGTCAAGAATATTCTTAAGTACTTGAGAGGACTAAAGAATATTTCTTGATATTTGGAGGCGATGGCGAGCTAGCTGTAAAGGGTTACAGTGATACCAGCTTCCAAACTGACCAGGATGATTATAGATCGCAGTTTGGGTTCGTGTTTTTCTTGAATGGTGGTGTTGTGAGCTAGAAGAGTTTGAAGTAGGACATAGTTGTTGATTCTACAACAGAGGCTGAGTATATTGCTGCATCAGAAGCAACAAAGGAGGCAGTTTGGAACCGCAAGTTCATTATTGAGCTTGGGGTGGTTCCTAGCATAGCCGATCCTATAGAGCTCTATTGTGATAACAATGGAGCAATTGCGCAGGCTAAGGAACCTCTCTCATACCAGTGGACCAAACACATACTACGGCGCTTCCATCTCATTCGAGAGATCATCGATAGAGGAGATGTGAAAATTTGCAGAGTACCCACAGAGGCTAACGTCGCTGATCCCTTGACCAAGGCTTTGGCACAGAGAAAGCATAATGGTCACACTAGGTCATTGGGTGTTAGAGCCAACCCTGATTGGCACTAGTTCTAGTAGGAGATTATTAGTGAGAGCCCTAGAGTCGATCATGTGATGATTGTTGTATGGACTCGATGTGTTATATTCTTATATATATTTATAAAGGTATTTCTTTATGGTTATTATACTTACTTGTATTGGTGCCAAATAACTAAGTATAATAGCATCCTTGAGTAGAAGGTTCTTATCTATATCAATCGATTGGTTGAATTGATAATGAGATGATATAGAGAACACTACTCTTAATGATTCCTAGTCAAGTATTAACATTCAGGGACAATGTTAATGCGATGAGACTAGCATGTAGGTCAACTCGATGACTTGATCTCACAAGTCATGGATATTAGATATCAAGTTGACACATGGGTATGCATTGGAGAATGTATACTAAATGACCCGCCATGAGAAAGATCATGGATCATTATATGAGTGTCATATACTTTCTCATATGACTATTAGTATGACTATCAGTCTTTAGACCTGAAGTCACCATGGTTCCCTACATAAGGAGTTGCATACTTTGACTTCGTCAAACATCACCCATAAATGGGTAGACTATAAAGGCGACTACTGGGTATGTAACAAATTATGCGGAGGGATGTGAGTGATATAGAAGGGATCTATCCCTCCTATATGACGGGAGTGATATCATGATTCTTGATAGAGTGAGACCACTAAGTGCATGACCTTGCCCAAATAAGTCAATATGAGATATTGAGCTCATTTGATTAGAGTGAATCTACTTGGAGTTCAAGACATAGATTGATCAGAGGATGACACGGTCTATGCCTGAATTGATCAATTTAGATGTCAAGGATAGAAGGACATTGTCACATATTGTGAGAGTCACAATTAGTAGTCATAATGGTGATGTTGGATCTCAACATTCTTGTAACTTGGGTAGTAATGATGTGTTGCTAGATACCGCTCATTGCTTATATTTGTAAATGGGTTTAGGAGCATTGCCAACATTACAAGAACCTATAGGGTCACACACAAAGGGCAGTTAGATGAAGATTAGGTTCATATGATGGACCAAGAGGATTAGGTTCATGTGATGAACCAAATTGGATTAAGTGGAATCCAAATTAGACTAATTGAGTTGGACTCAATATGATTCATTGAATCAATTTAAACCAATGAATAGAGATTCATTAAATTAAATTGATTTGAATCAAAGGTTAGATTTGATCAACCATGGGAGATAAGAGGTCAAGTTTGACTTGACTTGAGAGGGACGATGAAGGGTCAAGTTTGACTTAACCAAATGCCACTTCATTGTGGCTTGGCATGGGCCAGCCAATAATGATATTCCACATGATCAAGGCTACATCATTGTGTGCCACCTCATGAGGAAGACCAAGAGCCATGACTCTTGGTATTACATAGAGGTATAAGTGCTCTAAAAGTGGCCAGCCACATTGAATCAAGGCAATTCAAGGCTTCTTCTTCTTCCTCTCTTCTCTTGATCTCCTTCTCCTCCATTGCTGAGACCTCTCAAGAGTGATAGCACACTCTAAGTGGTTTTCTCCACCTTTTGTCCATGTGGATATGTGTAGAGGAGTATACACTTGACACTCTACGAGATCCGGCAACCACTTGGACGAGCGGGATAATCGAAGGGCATCGCTACAAGGGTAATCCTTCTTTTCATGTAGATCTAAGGTAGATCTAGTGTAGACAAACATGTACATGAATATTTTATTTATCTTCGCACGGAGCCATGGCTAGCTTTGAGGTTTCCGCAACGCAAAAAGTGGTTTTTGCGGCTCGAAATGCTAACACATCCGGATATTACCTATATGGTCAACAAATTAAGTAGATTTATAAATAATCGAAATGATGACCATTGGAAGACTTTAATAAGGGTTTTTAAATATTTAAGATACACCTTAAAGTATAGATTATATTATACAAGATATCCAGTGGTACTAGAAGGCTATTGTGATACAAATTGGATATCTAATACAAAAGACTCTAAACCCACCAGTGGATATGTATTTACCACTTATGGTGGAATAATGTTATGGAAAACCATGAAACAAACGTGCATAGCTCGATCAACCATGAAATCTGAGTTTATAACCTTAGATAAAGCCACAGAAGAAGCTGAATGACTTCGTAACCTCTTAGAAGATATCCCATGTTGGAAAAAGCTAGTACCTGTAGTGATGATACATTGTAATAATCAATACCATTAGGCGGTTGATCTCTAACAGAGTTATCTTTGTTGTAACGCCCGCCCTCCCTGCTACCCTAAGGGACGGGGCTACGATATTCTACGTATAAATTTTTCTTTTTAAAACAGCGGAAGACTTAAAATAATTTTCATAGTTTTAATAAAACTTTTCTTTTAAATTTCTTTTGAACTATACTATCACATGGCATCAAAATCATAACATCAAATCCAGTGGAACCATAATGTCAAGCCACACATGTTTAGGTATCACAAGTCATAAAATACCAATGCATAGTTCTTTAAAGAAACTTTAAGCAGGTTCTTATTTATTTGGTTGCCTAGCCACTGCCACACACATCTTCGTTGCCCCTCCTGCTGCTCCTCTAACTCATCCAGCTTTTTCCTTTATCTGTGGTACAAGGAAAGTAAGCTATGAGCACTCATGGCTCAGTAAGTTCCTTTCCTACTCACTAAAACCAACAATCAGCACATAATCAAGAATGCATCAACAAGTCATAATCTCAACTAATCATGACATGACATAGCATTCTATTCAAGCATATCATGCATCATAATATAATCACAACTAGTCATAGCATATCAAGCATCACCATGGCCGAAACATATACATAGTGCATTGCATAAAACATAGCTAGACATGGCATAACAAACAAGTATTATGGTATATCAAAGCATGGCTGAAACATGTATATCAAAGCATCATACTATGGCCGAAACATGTACATCAAGGCATCATCATATCTATGGCCGAAATCTATATATCAAGCATCAACAAATCCATGGCCGAAACATGTCTATAAGGTATAGCATGAACATAACATAATCATACCTTATCATGGCATATCATAATCAAGAGCATAACATGAAACATAGCATAATCATAAGGTGTATGCAATATGATTTTGGAAAACATGTATCCGAAAAACATGTGTATGTCTCATGATCTTTAAAATCATTTTCTTTTACATATATACTTGAAAGTACTCTCAACATAAGGGGGATCCCGGCTATGTACCACTTACATATTGCGCGCAACCTTGTAGGTCCAAGGTAGCAAGTCTTGAACCCTACGAGGCAAACATACTAGGCCCTTAGTCCTAGGGGCACTTAGGAGCCCATCCCTAACGAGGTCCTTAGTCCCCGGGGCGCTTATGGAGCCCACCCTTGGTACAAGCCACTCACATATAAAGTAAAGTACATGTCATACATATCATGTATCATAAAAGCATGCATCACTTAGGCACACATCATATCGTAAAAGTATGCATCACTTAGGCATACATCATGTCATAAAAGTATGCATCACTTAGGCATACATCATATCATAAAGGTATGCATCACTTAGGCATACATCATGTCATAAAGGTATGCATCACTTAGGCATACATCTCATCATAAAGGCATGCATCACTTAGGCATACATCATGTCATAACAATATGCATCACTTAGGCATAGATCATAAAAACATGCATATCTTAAGCATAAAGCATATCATCAAGCATGCATGATTTAACCACATAGCATATCATGAAAGCATGCATATTTTAAGCACTAAACATAGCATTAAAGCATGCATAATTTAACCACATATCATAACATAAGCATGCATATTTTTAGCACAAAGCATATCATATCATAAAAGCATGCATATCATATCATAAGTCATAAATCACAAGCATACATATTGAGCATAAGGGTGTATCTTGTGATTATCCTATCATAGGAAACATGGTATCATATTTATCTTGGTTTTAAGCTTCCTAAACCCTTGTGGCCGAAACCCTTTAGAGCTCAATTTAGGTTAAACACAACATCCAAGCATGTGGCACCTAAATTATCATCATAACATTTTCATAGGAAGCATTATAAACATGATTAACTTAGTTTCTATGTTCCTCAAGTCCCTAATTTCATATGGCCGAAACCTTAAGGTGTGAAACAAGGTTCCATATGATATAAAAGCATGGACAACTTTAAATCATATTTATAACATTTTTACCAAGGAACAAGGTAAACACATTTGACACATTTGAATTAGTTCCTAAGTTCTTTAAGCCCTTAACATATGTCATGGCCGAAATTTAACAAGTTCTCATTAGGGCTACAAACAAGCATACAAGCATGTGAACTTGGACTAACATTATGTATAAATTCATACAAGGCATCATACAATAGTTATGGCCGAAACATACCCTAGCATTATTTTAGGTCATAAAACAACATATAGCAATTGAACCTTGGCTTTCTACTTATCATATTTCATGTAGAGTGACATGAGCATATTTAATTTAAGTCCTAGGGTTTCTAGGGCATCTATTCCTTCATGACCGAAACATTCAAGGGTTCATTTAGGTCATGGAAAAATTATACAAGCATGTGAAACAATCAACACATTATCCTATTTTCATAAGAAGTACTTTTAACACATTTGGTTTCATTTCTAAGGCCTCTAGGTCTTTTAAACCCTACATGGCCGAAACTCACAGAATATAAACTTGCTTCAAATAGCCTAAAAGCATGAGAATTTATACAAGTTTCATAGCATGTATAAGGACAAGCATAATGAGTATACATATGAATTGTGTCTTAGGCTTTCTAGGTTTCTTTTTCTCTTTTTTTTCTTTTATTTTTTCTCATGGCCGAAACCTACCATTCCTTAGCTAGGTTTTTAAGTGGCCTAAAGCATGAAAAACCTATGTAAGTTTCATGGCAAAAGTTACTAAGAAACATATATACAAATTGGTTCATGAATAAGCTAGGACCCCTTGTGGTCATACATATTATATGTCATGCAACTAATTTTTCTACACCCTAATTAAGCATGAGGGCATTAAACAACTTTCATATCTAAATAGCACAGAGGTCTTGAGCATATTAAAATTTTGTTTAAGCTTTTCTAAGCTATCCATCTCATCATGGCCGAAAAACCCTAAGAAGGAGTTCATGAAATTCTAGCAATATTCAAGCATACAAATCCTTTAAGATCTTTGTATTCTATCACATGAGCATGGTTATTTAAATTTAAAGGTCTTCCTAACCCTAAACCCTTTCTTGACCGAATCATATGAGTGGGTTTTCTTTTAGTTTCAAATATCTTCTAAGGAAGAAAACTAATACATGATCCTTAATATTTCATAGGGAGAACCTTGTACTAGTTGGGTAAAACAATAAATTTCCCTAGCCTCTTAAGAATATTTTTGGCCGAAATTCTAGGGTTCAGTACTCCTCTGATCAAGCATCATATAGGTATAAAATCATGAAGAAGAACCCCTTTACATAGCATATAAAAATCTATCATGTAGTGAAGACTAGTTTAAACACCATTAGATTTTGAAAGCTCTTCTTGGCCGAATTTTCTCAAACTTGTTTCTAGGTTTTAAAATCTTCATAAAATCCGAAAAGCACATAAAATCCTTGTACCACAGGTGAGGGGAAGCTTACATCCTTTTTCGCTTGTGGATCTAAGGTATGAAGAAGAAGAAGCAGCCTCTTCTTCTAGTTCCTTTCCCTTGATTCCTTTGCTAAGTCCTCCTTGTATCTTAGGCTTTCTTAGGGAAAAATTTGGCTTTGGGGCTGAAGATGGAGGAGAGGGGACTGTGGTGTTCTCGGTGAGGGAGAGGATGAATGAGAGAAAATGAGAGAAAAATAGTTTTCTCTTTTCTTGCTCCCTTTTATGTTAAGGGGGAAGAGGTAGCAAACTTAGTTTTTGCTTTCCTTCTCCCTTAGCCCTTTTTTTCTATTTTATTTTTATTTTTATTTTTTTATTTATCCTCATCATTCATGGTGAAATAAGGGGGAATGAATCCCCTTAATTAACCTCTTTTATTTTCGGCAAAATCAAAGAGGAAGAGGGAGAGGAAGGGAGGAAGGCAAATTGCCTTTCTCTTGCTCTTTACTTGTTTCCTTTTGGCTAGCTTTTACTCTTACCTTTATCATGAGTTTCCCTCCTTTGCTATCAACATATTATTCCTATCCCAACTGGTTATTACCCATTAATTCTATGAAATATAATATAAGAGGTTCAAGGTTCAATCCTTGACCTTCACTTCTTTTTATTTCATTTTATTTCTTTTTGCTTCAACTCACTTCCTATTATTTTTCTAAGGCAAAATCCCACATTCATATATTTATCTTACAAGCTTAGTGGGTATTATATTTGTTGATTATGTTAAATTGAAAGATAACTTAGCAGATCCATTTACAAAAGGTTTGAATAGAGATCAAATATATTGTGCATTAAGAGGAATGAGATTAAAAATCTACAAATAAAAATATTCATAATGGTAATCCAACCTTGTTGATTGGAGAACCCAAGATTTTGGTTCAATAGAACAAAATTATGAAAGTTTATGTAAGCACTAGGACTAATTCCCCTCTCATTCCTAGGATGGAAAAGTGCTACCTATAATATGTAGTGATGTTAAGTTATAAACTTTTAATGACTCTTATATTTAAAAAAGTAGAGTATGGTAGGATACTCTTTATAGGAGGTCACCTATATAAGTGAATTTGTGTGGAGATGATTTTTAGTTTTCTTGACTTGAACGGGACGTCCAAGATTAAGTGTGGGGGATTTGATAACCATGATTTTGGCTATATTATCTTGATTCATAATGCATGTTTTTAATGATATTTTCATAACTTAAAGTCATATTTACTCTACATTTCATAATTTCATTCTATCTTGGACCTAATTACAAATTAGCCTATTTTCATGGTATTTGATGCTAATATTTGTTAATTATTTTGTAGGCATCAAAAGGGTCATGTACCCGATCAAATCAGGCCACATTTGGGCTCAAATCAAGAGCTAATCAAGTCGATCAAGTCTTGGAGTGTTTTGGACATCCATTGAAGATCAGAGAGATCTAAGCCATCTGTTTAGGATATGGTCCATCCAAGCTACAAGGAAGCACATCACAGTCATAGATGAAGATCCAAGGGTTTTGATCCAGATCTGAGTTCATCCAGCCATTGATCAAGCCCAAGAAATCTGGACCGTCCAATTTAATCTGAGGCTGATTTAAATACTGTGAGGAACTACAGTGTTCCTGGGCTCGGACGCGATTTTCTTCTACAGTGTCTTCATCTTCTTCGCGCGATCTGCAGCTCCCGTTCTCCACTTCAGATCGAGATGTTAGCGTTCTTCACCGACAGAGATTCCTAAGCTCCGGCGTTCATCGTCCAAGGGTACAGAGAGTGGCAGAGGCATTCCCAGTCCGCGAGTTGATTCTGATTCACATTCGGATCACAAGCGAGAGGCGTTCCCAGATCTGTCATCTCCATCAGCATCGGAGCTCGAGGGTGTTCCCAAAAGCTTCCGATCGCATTCCCGATTGCCACTCCATCAGCATCTCTAGCCGATCTGATCAATCGGTTGAGTGAAGCATCTTCCAGATTCAACCTCTGTTTTCTTCGTGTGATGTGGATTCCGCTCGGGTGTGAGCTAGAAGGCGTTCTCTGAGGCTATGATCATCTGGATAGATTAGTTGGAAGCTCAAGATTCAAAACCATTTGCTGAAGGTCGTTCTCAATGACAATTTTGTAGTGACAGCAGGGAGAAGAAGGTTTGCTGCAAGGATCTGTTGTTTGTGGAACGTTTAGGGTTTTACTTTTCTTGCAATTAGTTTGAATTCTTATGAATATGCTCAGATCACCAGATCTGATTTATTAGCTTTGCAATTTCATCTTTATTTCGATTTAGTTTGCAATTCAGTGATGTTCTCTATTTGTTTGCTTGAACCTCTGATTTCTTGCTAAATTTTACAATCTGGAACTTGTTTAGCTACTAACAAAGTTTACAATCTGATTTTGATACTTAGCATTTGTCATCTGATTTCTTTGAACCATAGCAATATGAGTTTAGTCTAACTTCTGGATTAGTTACTTAACCAGTTTGTGTTTTGAATTAGATGTTCCTATTATCAAGAGTTTGTTTTGTGTTAGTTACTTATCCGTAGCATATGTCATGACTGTGATTTAGTTTGCATGATGGATGTTTAATTTGCACTCTTGAATGTTGCCTCTGTTCAACTTTATTTTGTTGGAGCTCTTGAGTTTGGTTACTACTATGAGTGTGAATTGAAGATGTGGAAATTGACTCATTTGATTCAATGAAGCATTAGAATCAGAATTTAATTGTAATAAGCTTAATGAGATGCAAGAGAATGATGTTTAGATGATATTTACCTTCTTTCAATTCTATTCTTGATTTTAATGGATGAATTCAAATTGTTATGTGAATCAAATGGAATTGATATACGAATCTTGTTGATGTAATAATTTGATTGGAACTAATTCTAGAATGCGCACACATACTAGTTATCCTTGGAAAAATACGACTTGGGACTCCTTACTACACGTGTTATTTTAGTTAATGTGAGTTTCCAATCTTTAAAAAATTGATGCGCCTCATGACATGCAAAAATGCCAACGCCAGAGATTAAGCAAATTCTTGAGAAAACAGTAAGACCGAATAGAAAGGATTGGAGTAGGAGACTTGATGATGCCTTATGGGCTTACCGAACAACTTATAAAACACCTATTGGGATGTCTTCGTATCGGATTGTTTTTGGTAAGGCTTGTCACTTGCCCGTGGAAGTAGAGCATAAAGAATATTGGGCAGTGAAATCATGTAATATGAATTTGGGAGAGGTCGGTTGTGAAAGAAAGTTGCAATTGCAAGAGCTTGAAGAGCTTAGATTGGAAGCTTATGAGAGCTCTCGAATTTTTAAGGAGAAAACTAAGGTTTTTCATGATAAGCATATTTTGAGGAAAGAATTTCATGTATGAGATAAGGTTTTATTGTTTAATTCTAGACTTAGATTGATGGGAGGTAAGTTGAAGTCTAGATGTGTGACGACCCGCCTTCTACTAACTAGGCTATAAGGTCGATCATCACATTAAGCTGTGCTAACTACTCCCTGACCATCATAAAATCTAGATGCGGAAGCTGTACTAATTTGAAATTTTCTAAGCTGCTAACATTTCTTGATTCTATACATGCTAAAGAGTGTAATCTAAAGCATACCTAGCATATACTACATCCCCTATGGTCAAGGATCTGAAATAAATGTTTTCCAGCTGTTATCAGACTTCCCAATCGATCCATTGATCGATTGGAACGTCGGATCGATCCAGGGATCGATTCAGCCAGCTACTGTACGCGGGACATAGGTTGGATCGATCCAGTGATCGATCTAGCACGCTACTGTGCTCGGGACGATATTCTGGATCGATCGGCTGATCGATCCCGACTGACCAATCGATCCAGTGATCGATCCCCGAACCTTCTGTTCGCGACAGAAATTGCTGGATCGATCGGCTGATCGATCCAGAAACCTACTGTTCGCGGAGCAATTTGCCCGATCGATCAGCTGATCGATTGGGACCCCCCAATCGATTGGGGTTTCTGATTTTGCAGTTAAGCTCTGATTTCAGCACTTGTTCGTGCCAAAATCTCACATTTCACTTATACAATCCATAGAATATATTCTAATGACATAACACTAGCATTCTAAACTGGATATAAAGCATGGTTTACTAGTTCATAGCATTTAACAATTAAAAGTGCGTGAAAATAGAAATACTAAAAGTTCAATTGTTTAAGCTTGCTAGATCCCCTAAGGATCTTTTATTCCATGTTCCTTCCACACACATCTTGATCTGCATTGCCCTCCAGCCTCCACTAGTCCACTTTTCTTTTACCTGTATCTGCAGTATAAGAAAAGTAGCATCTGTAAGCTAAAAAGCTTAGTAAGAAACCATCTACCTCACAAAAACATGCATACGATGCAGATATGGTTTTTAAAACATGCTATTTGAAATATACTGACTAGGCTAAACATGGCATGAAATGTGATCATACAAGCATAACAATCAAGAGCTGAACATAAGCTATCATAATGTATCAACAAGGAAGAGCTAAACTGAAGCTGAAACTGAAACTAAGCTGATCTCACATAACTGATTGTGAATTTGAAAAGCTATACATATAATAAGTGAAAATACTAAACATGCTGCTGAGGGGCCCTGGCAACTGTACTTGCTGTGCGCGTATCCCTATCTAAACCCGGGATTGCAAGTTCCGAATCTAGTAGGGTTTACTAGGTTAGCTAAACCTAGGGACGACTATGGGAGTCAAGCCCAGTGGATATCTAATCCAGTACGGTGCCACTGCTGAAAATAAAATACTGAATGCTATATACTTATTTCGCCGAATCTAGGTTATCTGAACCTAGAACTAGGTTGTCTGAACCTAGAGGCTACTGTGGGAGCCCACCCATTGGACTGTAGTCCTACATAAGTTGAAATAAAACTAATTTTCTGTTTTAAATGCTTCTAGTGCATTTAATAAGTTAATTAACTGTCTATTACTGAGCTAGACCTTTAATCGAGCACCTAGGATGCTCTAACTCTTCTCCCTATTAGGGTGACCACCTCTAGGCACCCGACAACGTCTAACCTCTTATCTGAAGAGGGAAAACCCATCTAGAGGTGCTCATCTAAACCCCTAATCTTCAAAGAGAGTTAAATACACCCTAGATCTCGATAAAAATTTGCATACATTCTAACTAAAGCACAAAAACTCAAACGGAAGCTATTATACTGCAGGTGAGGGGTTTCTTACCTGGTGTGCTAGATTTCTTACAAATCTAATCACTAGAAATTCCGGTGGAGACGACTTCTCGACGATTTGCTCGCGTCCACGTGCTCTACTCGCGGAGGGGAACGTCCTCGTGCTGAAATCGTCACCGGAAAGTGTCCTTGGGGCCCTAGGGAGAGAACCCTAGGTCTTCTTGGTGTGGCGCCGAGAGAAGGAGGAAGAGAAGAGAGGGGCGGCGTGCAAGGTCTCAGTGAAGAGGGAATTGCCGAACCAACACCACCCAATAAACCAAACCAACTTAAGTTCTTAATTTATATTAAGTGGGTAACTAGGCCCAACTCAAATATAAATATAAATGTTTCCCTTCTCTTTCAGCACGGCCCTGCTGGGTTCACCGGTTACTAAGGCTAACTAAAGGTTTAGCGGACCCGAGAGGTCCCGGGTTCGATCCCCGCTTAAGCCTTTTTATTCTTCTAATTATTTTTGCTACTTCCGCTACTCAGAAAATTCTGAAAAAATATCTAAAAATTCTTGAAAAATCATAGGATAATTCTAATGCAAGTTTGAGAATTTTCGGGCATTACAAGATGGGAAGGTCCTTTTTGTATTACTAATGTTTTTCCTTATGGTGTTGTTGAAATTCAAGAACTTCCTGCAGGAAGAATTTTCAAGGTTAATGGGCATCGTCTCAAAGTGTTCCACGAAGGTGTTATGGGAGGATCGATGGAGAAGTTGAATTTGGAGGAGGCAATCTACTCGACTTGAAAAAGGGGCGTGTGTTCTATATTAGTATGTGTTGTTTTTTTTTCTTATTTGAAATTTTGTTAATATTTTCTTTTAACAACTGCTCTGTGTTTTTGTAGTTTTGTTGTTTTCTATGGATTCAATAATGATCGCCTTGAATCTCCAACCTATCAATTTCTTTAGGTAATACTGATGTTGTGTTCGGATTTGTAAAGGGTTTTGTTTATGGTTCATTGACATTCAAATTTTGGCATGACTTGTCAGATAATTTCATGTATTCTGTTAGTAAGGTGGTGGATCTTAACTTGAATAGTTCAGTTCATTAAATTCCTAGTGAGGATCATATAAGGACTTTTGTCTACTTCCATTTGTGCGAAATGCACTTTCAACATGGGACTCTAGAATTTGCTTTGTTTCTATTCAAAATTACAGTTGGCATACATTAAGCATGGGGATGATGAAGTTTTTTTCTTTGGTTTTCATTCCACATTAATTTCCCTAGCCTGATTGTTTATTTCCATTATTTCTTTGGCTCTCTCTCTTTTCACAAATTCTTTTGTTATGATGGAAGTGTCTTGATGAATTTCTTTGTTCGAGACGAACAATAGTTTAAGTGTGGGGGGGAGAGGTGAGTGATTTGTTTGTAGTAGAGCTTGTGTTGTAGGAAGTTGGCGTCCTAGAATTTTTAATGGAGTGTTGTGGAAATTCTTGTGCTGTAGTCCCAGATTAGTGACAAATTGTATGTTACAAGCTGGATTCAGATGAGCATTGCCACTGGAAATGTGAGAGTTATGGAAGTAGGAAGTGTTATTAGAATTTTGTTTCATAATTCTGAGTTGAGCTTGAAATATGAAGAGTTGTTGATTGATGCTGAATTTACTGCAAAATAGATGCTCATGAATGAAGTTTAGGAATTTTGTAACTGCTAAGGCAAGTGATTCAAGTCGTGTTTTATATAATATTGGAAGTGTTTCCTTTATTAATAAGGAACTATTGGAAATTTTAAGGATCTTGATTCCTGGGAATATGAATTCTGGTATTGGAGGACGTAGGGTAGCAAATTGAAGGATTAGAGTGTGGACTTAAGTTTTGACCAAGGGGTACTCTTGTTTCAAAAAAAAAAATTAAAAAAAAATTGTGAATTTTCAGTAGTCAACTTGGTCAAATATTTTGAGTACAGTAGGCTAGTAGGTTGGTAAAGATTGTTCAAATTTTGGTGAGTTTTGCTTTGTAATGTCTTGAATTATAATTCTTTACAGGATAAAAGCTAAATTGCAAAATAGAAATAGAGGAAAAAGGTTTGAGCAACTGTGAAATATCATGGAATGCAAATTTTGGGAGGAAAAAAAGTTACAAGTGGAGATGCATTCCTTCAGCAAATTAATTTTGATTGAGTTTTCATTGACAGTTAGTATTGTTCGATTAGCTAAATGTCAGAATTGTAGTGAATAGAATACTGAAAGGAAATGGATATTTAACACAAATGGACCATGATTGGTAGAGGAATGGCAATTTTGACTAATAGAATGGTTTAGAACAAATATGGAACTTATCAAGTATAATTTCCAGCATAGTTATTCTTCATTTTTCCTTATTGTTCTAGTAATGCTTGTTCTAAATTCCTATTTCTTTCCTCCTCTCTCTAAAGAGCTTTTTGACCTATGGCATGCTGTGTCATAGTAGTGGAGAATTAGAAAAAAAGCAAACATATGGTAGTGAAGTGTTAAAGTGGCATAGAGAGGAACTCCATTTAAATGTTAGATTAGGAGAGTGGAAGGGATCAAGTCCCAACTAGAAAGGGTGAGTTCTTAGCTATTTGAGTAATGGAAACTACTTTGCTAATTGAATTATGGAAGGTATTGAACTTGAATGTCCTGGTTTGGTTTGATGGACATAGATTACTCCTTTTACACTTCTCAATATACTTAAGTAGTGTTCGAAGAAATGATATGGAGCATTCTTGTTAACCATTTAATTGCCGGGGCGGTCAAAAAAACAAGTGTGGGGGTTTTTGATATTGTTCATTTCACTGTAATATTTTTTGGTTGATTCTCTAGATTTTTAGTGTCTATTGAGCTTTAATGGTGCTTTTATCCATGATAAGTGATTTTAATTGCCAGCTGGACTTTGGTAATTCTTTAGCAAATATAGAGTTTTTTTAACTAATTGCTGTTATTCGTTGAAGGTTTTCCAGGGAAAATCATAGCTCTACATTAGTGTCAGGATTTAACATGGACCATGGATGAATTGCTGATCAAGATTTGCAACTTGAAGCAGATCTGGACCGTTGAAACTATATTGGAAGGATCTAAACCGTACAACTTATATCTGAGATATGAGGAGGGAAATAAAGAGGGAGGAGTAAGCGAGAATTGGGGGAGATCGGTGATTTTGAAGAGAAGACGAGGAGCAAAGGAGGAAAGGGACGATAACGAGTAGATCTGAAGCTTGTTGTCGACTTCGGTAACTTTTTACTTGGATCGCTGGTTCCGGGGATTGGTGGTAGTCAATTCTTCCTTAATCATTTGACATCTTGCGGCATTAATCGGCAAGTTGTTCAGATTCTGGATTGGGAGTCAGTTCTCTTTTTGTTTGGAATTTAGTGGCATTTGGTCAAGTCTAGTGAGTGCTTGGGAGTTCCTAGCTTACTAGGGTTTTGTTCTTCCCTTTTTCTTCTTCTATCAAGCTTTTGTTGTTTCTTTAATTGAAGCTTTCTGTTGAATTCGTTAGAGACTTTGTGTGATTAATAATGCGATTAATGTGTTCTTGTTTCTGATTGAAAAGAGTACTATGTTTGAATTGTTTTGTTTGAATTACGTTACCTTTCTTTACAGTTACTAATAGATAAATTGGTAATCTTTTATTTCATAATCCGTAGGTCCATTTTTACTCCGCAGTTAAATTCAGTTAGTAATGTTCTTAGCTTTAAGGAAAGTTTCCAGAAATTGTCTTCAATAGTTTTCATTTATAAAATAGAGCATATTCCTATTAATTAGCGTAGTAATCAAATTAAGGAATTTAACGACATCATGAAGTCCTTGAGAACCGATTCTAGGGTCTACCTTACCAATTTAGTTTAAGAGAGATCTTAAGGTATTATTTGGAAACTAAAACAATTACGACATTAGTTTTGGTTATCAGTACGCCACGAAAATTAAATACGAAAACAAAAACTCTATTAGTTTTACTTGGTTTTGAGCCTTTGACAACTCCTACTCCAAGACTCGGATCTCGCAGACCTATCGATGGGTAATCCACTAATAACCTCTTCTAGAACCACCGGAAAAGGGGATCGAGTACAAAGATAATAGGAAAAAATATAACACACTATACTTTTCCTTTTGTAATAATTAAGTACAATACTGAAACTTGTTACCCAACACTTTTGAAGATGATCAGATTGCGCTCAATGTTGGACGACTTCTCAGCGATAGTCGGGCGTAGCAGACTCGTAGCAAGGCAGCAGTAGGAAACTAGAGCAGTCAGAACGTCAAACAGACGCGTAGACGCTTGTAGAATTGATGATGAAGAAGCCTTGGTCGAATGCCTCTTTTATAAGGGATGGAAAGTGCCTTTCATAGTATTGAAGGCGCCTTCAATGCCAAGTTCAATCACTTTAAAAGCGACTCCTTATCGTCGATGATGTCTCTACCATATCTGACCAAAGGTGCATTCCAAGTACTCAAAGACGTCTTCCATGAACAGTACTCAAGACACCTTTCATCGCTTGAAAGGTTCCTCAAGTACTATTGACCCAAGGTTTTTTTGCGCTCCCTTTGCCCTGTAAAAAGTATTAGTCTAACATAAAAATATTTAACTTATAAAACAAGGTTAACACAATAATAATATGATTAATTTATAACATAGACCCTATCCTCCATACTAGGATCTAGTCAGGGTCTAAATTTAGGTTTTTAAAATGGACCTAAATTGGACCAACACATACTGTCGCCTCAACTAGGATGCATTCTCACTAAGTCACTCTCCTCTAGTGACTTACCTCCACTTACCTGCCAAATATCTGGTCCTCCAGACCTGTTTGAGCTTTCTCTAGTCTTGTTTAGTATCTAACCAAGCTGATCTACTAAGACTTACCTGCAACACTGAGTTAGCACAATAGATAAAATAATAAAGTAAAATAGTGTTAACAGATTTTAAGATTTGTTGATCTAGTCGACCGCCAATCAGTCATACATGCTTGGAGTTTACTCCTCCAAGATTTCTCATTACCTAGAGTTACCTCCCTCTAGGGTTGCCCAGCTTTACTTACTAGGACTTCCATTGTCTAGCTTCACTCACCAGGACTTCTACCACCTAACTTTACTCACTAGGATCTGACTTCATTAATTAGAACTTCCACTACTTAGCTTCACTCACTATGGTCCGACTTCACTCACCAGGACTTTTACTACCTAGTTTCACACACTAGGGCCTGACTTCACTCACCAGAACTTCCACTTGCCTAACTTTCAATTAGGATTAGTCACTCAGTAGTCTTTGTTAGGACCTTCGGATAGCGGTTAGAGAGGGGGGGTGTGAATAGCCAACCCCAAATTCTCGTTTCTTCCTACAATTTGAGTTAGCGCAGTGGAAATAAAAAGTAGAAACGAAAATGGAGAAGATCAAACCTCAAACACGACGATATAACGAGGTTCGGAGATGATACTCCTACTCCTCGGCGTGTCCATAAGGTGGACGAATCCTATCAATCCGTCGGTGGATGAGACCCCGGAAAATCGGCTAATAAAAACTCCTTCTGGGTGGAGAAACCTTGCCACAATCTCTTGTAACAGCAAGATCAGAGTACAAGAAATACAGCAAGAAGCCAAGAACAATATGAATGTAAAAACACTAGTTTGCTTGCCTTCTCGTCGACTGTTGATGAAGCAGCAACTTCACGGATGCCAACCACAGCAGTAACTGTTCAGTTGGAAACCCAACCGAGGGAAGCTCACACGAAGCTTCAGTAATGGAGAGCTCAGCAAAGCTCAAATCGCAAGGAGGAAGTAGAGCAAGAAGTAGTCCCAACAGTAGAGGCCCTCCACCTTATATCAAAATCTACGAAGAAGAAGACAGAAATCTAGCCGTTGTGTCTCAACGGCTAGTCCTGGACCGATCAGGCTCCACCCTGATCGGTCCAGGATGGCTCTGATCGGTCAGGGGACCGATCAGGCCCTACGCTGATCGGTCCCCAAACCGATCCCAACTCTCACAGAGAATTGGTTGCGATCCCTGATCGGTCTGTGGACCGATCAGCCTATAGATCTGAATCATATCTCCTTCTTACTGATCGGTCACCAGACCGATCAGATAACTCACAGAAAGTTTCTGTGTTGTTACTGATCGGTCCACAGACCGATCCAGACAGCCAAAGTATCACTGGATTGGTCAACAGACCGATCCAATGCCTCTGTTGGTTTTAGAGCTTCCCAGCCCTAAACCCTAACGTCTTCCTGGTCTAGAGAACGAACTACCGAGCCCTCTCTGACCTAGTCCGGAGAACGAGCTACCGAGCCCTCTCCGACTCCATCGTCCGGGTCAGAGAACGAGCTACCGAGCTCTCTCTGACCCAGTCCGGAGAACGAGCTACCGAGCCCTCTCCGACTCCATCCAGTCCAGAGAACGAACTACCGAGCCCTCTCTGACTTCCACGTCCGGTCCAGAGAACGAGCTACCGAGCCCTCTCTAACCTAATCCGGAGAACGAGCTACTGAGCCCTCTCCGACTTCGTCCGGTCCAGAGAATGAGCTACCGAGCCCTCTCCGACCTCCCATGCCAAGCTTCCATACTTTGACTTTTCCCCATGCCAAGCTCCCTGCTTGTTCTCGAATCAGGTCAACTCAAGTCGGGTCAACCAGGTCAACCTTGACCAAAGGTTGCACCCACAATCCCCCAAGTTCCTATTCTTGTCAAACATCAAAATATAACTTCTCTATTCTTGTCAAACATCAAAATATACCTCGAGTCAGGTCAACTCGAGTCGGGTCACCCAGGTCAACCTTGACCTAAGGTTGCACCAATAATCTCCCCCTTTTTGATGTTTGACAAAAACCATAATCAAGTTAGGTTAACCCATGCCTAGCTTAGGTTTTCCAATAGTTCTCCAATGTTCTTCCTTGAACATTTTCTGAACATTCTCTCCAAACTCCAATGTTCTTCTTTGAACATTCTCTGGACATTCTCCCCCTTTTTGACACACATCAAAAAGAGTGAATCAAGGTCAAGAGTTTCTTCCTAATGAAAGTCCCATACCTTTCATTGAAACCCTTAATTTCCCCCTTGATACTAAAATCAACAATCAACTTAGTGATAATCCCATATCACTCATCCTCAGAAATCTTGACGAGTAAAAACTCCCCCTAAAGGTCAACTCCTCCTTGACCATTAGGTAAAACTCCCCCTAAAGGTCAACTCCTCCTTGACCATTGCACCAACAATGTCTTGGAGAGTTTCAACCCTTTAGAAATCTAAAGCACCAACTTCCATAGCTGAAATTTCAGACAACAGTCGAAAAGTCAGCATTTTGGCACGCTCTGATCGGTCACCAGACCGATCAGGACTCCACTGGATCGGTCACCAGACTGATCATCACTACCATGGATCGGTCCAGTGACCGATACAAACTTCCCTGGACCGATCAGACTCTTCTCTGATCGGTCCACAACTCTCTGATAAGAATTTCTGATTTTTCTCCCGAAATTCAGAAACCCCTAAAAAATTACAGAAAATTCTAAAAATTATAAAATTTTGAGGATACATTCCTCATAACATATATTATCATGGAAAAATAGTTTTCTATGAAAATAACTCCCATTTTTTAATCTTGATACAAAGTTTGAAAGACTTTGAAATAGCTCAAGGTTAATCTATCTTTGTATCAACTTGCTCAATGATGAATGCTATCACTAGAAAAGCTTCATCAAGGTTTTTCAAATCAATTTTGAAATAATTTTAAACCATTCAATTTAGGACCACAATCTTAGGACTAAATGTACATGACTTGTACATAAGTTTTCCCTATGATCCTCAATTTCGAATTAGGCTCATCTAGGTACAAGAACTATGCACCTTGATCCTAACTCATCATCCTAATATGTCACACACATCTAAGGTGTATCAAACACATCCAAGTCAATTTTGATGTGAGATATGGGTTTAGGTCATCTTAAGCTAAGTTCTCATGCATTTTCTAAACAACAATTTGATCTCCATATCAAATTGTGTTTCTATCCTTAAATCAATTTAGTTGATCATGAATGCAAGAGATTATGACATGGCATAAAATAATATCATAAGTGGAAACATGTGCCAATGTCATGATGTCATGTCATCAAGTATGAAACTTAAATAAGGCATGACATATAACTAAACTAAGCATTATCATGACATTTCAAATGATAATAAAATAAATATGATGTCATGACATGGCATATGACAAACAATATATGTCAAATAACATATAAAGGTATAGAAAATACCTAATTCTAGCCTTAGTTGCCATTTTTGATAATTTTGATAATTTTGCCATAAATTCTATATTCCTAAGTGTAATAGACCTAAAGTCATATACTAAAGATTTTTAGATCACTATGTGCCAATTAGATTGACCCTAGAAAACTCCTCAAATGTGGTTGGCACATCCTAATCACCTTAGAAATAATTTTTAATTTCATTTTCAAGGCTTGATTACACCTTGAAAATTCCTAAAATGTCACCTTTTGCCATGAGTAGGTTAACTACCTATCCAATTAAGGTTGGCACACCCTAAACCATCTAGCGTGAAGGAATCACGCTCCTAGGAACCCAATACCTATTTGAGCTCATTGGGTTCACTAAATATTCACTAGGGATGACTTCCCTAGCAACCCTCCTAATGACCCTCCTAGGCTTTAAAACCTTGGTCATTTGGGGCTCATCAAGATCAACTCTAGGGGTGACTCCCCTTGTGACCTTGGTGATGGTCTTCCTAGCCCTAGGTCTTGTTCCATAATCGAATGGAACATTATGATACGTGAGCTTGACCACTTGAGACTTAGGTTTGTGACCCAAACCTCTCATGTCATTGGGCTTTGATTTTTGACCCTTAGACCCTAGAGTTGACTTCTCCAAATTCTGAAGAGCCTTTTTTAAAGTGTCAAGTCTTGACCTCAAGACTTGATTTTCCTTCTTTAATACCTCAAGCTTTAATTTGTCATTTTTCTTTGAGGTATTCCTAGGCATATGTCTAGTTGTTTTGGGATTCTTATCTAGGTTTTCCTTAACCTTAGATGAGTTAACTCTAGGGTTGGCATTTCTAGTATTATCCTTATCTAGGCTAACATGTTTGGCACCTAAACACATGTATCGGTTTCTATGGTTATCACGCTTATCATTATTGACAATTGCAATAAAACTACTAGCATGTGTCTTATTGCAAGAATGTGCCTTAAAGGATACCTTAGGGTTTGCCTTAGCTCCCCCCATAGATGTGCTTGGTCTCTTGTCCTTGTGAGGTTGCCTCCCCCTTGGACATTGACTCCTATAATGTCCCCTTTGCTTGCATTGGAAGCACACCACGTGCTCCTTGCCCTTGCGTATCGAGACTCCGACTTCCTTGACTTTTGGTGCCGGTGGAGTCTTCCTAATCCTCTTTGGACATTTACTTTTGTAATGCCCATATTCCCTACACTCAAAGCACATTATATGTAATTTACTTGAAATTAAGTTGCTTGAGTTACCTAGGGTTGAGGATGGACATAAGCTCTCTCCTTCATCCCTTCCGGAGGTAGAGACTTCTTCTTCTTCTTGCTCCAGTCTTGAAGAAGAACTCTCCTCCTCTTCTTCCTTAGATGTTGAGTAGCCCTCAACTTCTAATTCCATACCTCCATGATGTAAGCTACTTGGCTCACTTGACTCCTCTTCATGACTTGAATTGGAGCTCTCCTCATGGAACTTAGCCAAGTTGTTCCACAACTCCTTGGCATTGTTGTATCTACCTATCTTACACAAGATATCATTAGGTAATGAAAATTCAAAGATTTTCGTTACCTCGCCGTTGATTATGGATTGGTGGATTTGTTCCTTCGTCCACTTCTTCTTTTCGAGAGGTTCTCCTTCTTTCTCCACCGGAGGAATAAAACCTACTTGTACACAATTCCAATTTACAAGGTTAGTCATAAGAAAATACTTCATTCTTACCTTCCAAAACGTGAAGTCGTCGTGATCGTAGAAGGGTGGAATCGTGACGTCTTCTCCAAGTTGATCCATTCTCTAGCTCGTGCTCCCCCGGGTGTTAATCCGACGAAGAGCGACCTCGCTCTGATACCACTTGTTAGGACCTTCGGATAGCGGCTAGAGAGGGGGTGTGAATAGCCGACCCCAAATTCTCGTTTCTTCCTACAATTTGAGTTAGCGCAGTGGAAATAAAAAGTAGAAACGAAAATGGAGAAGATCAAACCTCAAACGCGACGATATAACGAGGTTCGGAGATGATACTCCTACTCCTCGGCGTGTCCATAAGGTGGACGAATCCTATCAATCCGTCGATGGATGAGACCCCGGAAAACCGGCTAATAAAAACTCCTTCTGGGTGGAGAAACCTCGCCACAATCTCTTGCAATAGCAAGATCAGAGTACAAGAAATACAACAAGAAGACAAGAACAATATGAATGTAAAAACACTAGTTTGCTTGCCTTCTCGTCGACTGTTGATTAAGCAGCAACTTCACGGATGCCAACCACAGCAGCAACTGTTCAGTTGGAAACCCAGCCGAGGGAAGCTCACACGAAGCTTCAGTAATGGAGAGCTCAGCAAAGCTCAGATCGCAAGGAGGAAGTAGAGCAAGAAGTAGTCCCAACAGTAGAGACCCTCCACCTTATATCAAAATCTGCGAAGAAGAAGACAGAAATCTAGCCGTTGTGTCTCAACGGCTAGGCCTGGACCGATCAGGCTCCACCCTGATCGGTCCAGGATGGCTTTGATCGGTCAGGGGACCGATCAGGCCCTACGCTGATCGGTCCCCAGACCGATCCCAACTCTCACAGAGAGTTGGTTGCGATCCCTGATCGGTCTGTGGACCGATCAGCCTATAGGTGGATCGGTCCACAGACCGATCAGCCTATAGATCTGAATCATATCTCCTTCTTACTGATCGGTCACCAGACCGATCAAATAACTCACAGAAAGTTTCTGTGTGGTTACTGATCGGTCCACAGACCGATCCAGACAGCCAAAGTATCACTGGATCAGTCAACAGACCGATCCAATGCCTCTGTTGGTTTTAGAGCTTCCCAGCCCTAAACCCTAACGTCTTCCTGGTCTAGAGAACGAGCTACCGAGCCCTCTCTGACCTAGTCCGGAGAACGAGCTACCGAGTCCTCTCCGACTCCATCGTCCGGGTTAGAGAACGAGCTACCGAGCCCTCTCTGACCCAGTCCGGAGAACGAGCTACCGAGCCCTCTCCGACTCCATCCAGTCCAGAGAACGAGCTACCGAGCCCTCTCTGACCTAATCCGGAGAACGAGCTACCGAGCCCTCTCCGACTTCGCCCGGTCAGAAGAACGAGCTACCGAGCCCTCTCCGACCTCCCATGCCAAGCTTCCATACCTGGACTTTTCCCCGTGCCAAGCTCCCTGCTTGTTCTCGAATCAGGTCAACTCAAGTCGGGTCGACCAGGTCAACCTTGACCAAAGGTTGCACCCACAATCCCCCAAGTTCCTATTCTTGTCAAACATCAAAATGCAACTTCTCTATTCTTGTCAAACATCAAAATATACCTCGAGTCAGGTCAACTCGAGTCGGGTCACCCAGGTCAACCTTGACCTAAGGTTGCACCAACAATCTCCCCCCTTTTTGATGTTTGACAAAAACCATAATCAAGTTAGGTTAACCCGTGCCTAGCTTAGGTTTTCCAATAGTTCTCCAATGTTCTTCCTTGAACATTTTCTGAACATTCTCTCCAAACTCCAATGTTCTTCCTTGAATATTCTCTGGACATTCTCCCCCTTTTTGACACACATCAAAAAGAGTGAATCAAGGTCAAGAGTTTCTTCCTAATGAAAGTCCCATACCTTTCATTGAAACCCTTTGATATGGGTAGGTTTTATGGGCCTTCATATGAGGAAAGAAAAGGAAGAAAAAGTCAAAGGAGGAAGGCCAATATCGGTCGATACATACTTGCCGAACGAAGGTAGGCCAATATCGGTCGATACATGCCTGCCGTATAAAGGTAAATCGATATCGGTCGATATGTGCCCTCCGAGCGAAGGTAGGCCAATATCGGTCGATACATGATTGCCATATGAAGGTAAGTTAATAACGACCGATGCACACTCCAGAACAAAGATAAACTAATATCGGCCGATACATGCCCTCCGAGCGAAGGTAAGCCAATATCGGTCGATACATTCCTGCCGTATAAAGGTAAATCGATATCGGTCGATATGTGCCCTCCGAGCGAAGGTAGGCCAATATCGGTCGATACATGATTGCCATATGAAGATAAGTTAATAACGACCGATGCACACTCTAGAGCAAAGATAAACCAATATCGGCCGATACATGCACTCTGAGCGAAGATAAGCCAATATCGGTCGATACATGCCTGCCGTATAAAGGTAAATCGATATCGGTCGATATGTGCCCTCCGAGCGAAGGTAAGACAATATCGGTCGATACATGCCTGTCAAGTGAAGGTAGGCTAATATCGGTCGACACATGCCTGCTGAACGAAAGTAGGCCAATAGTGGCCGATACATGATTGCCGTGTGAATGTAAGCCAATAAAGACCGATACATACTCTAAAGCAGAGATAGACCAATATCGGCCAAAAGGGTTAATGAATACCTCAGAAACATGTTAGATAGAATATTATTTTGACACAATAAAGATATAAATAGAAGTCACATGAAGAAGAATCATACATGAATATACCGAATGGAATAATTCATGATAGAGAATATATATTTTGGCGGGAAATATGCTTTCAGATTGTCTTGCAGGCATTAAACGACAAAGAAGGTACATCTGGGGTACAAAAAAGATTCCTTAAAAATCATCTTCCTCAAGTACGCAGCTGATGTCATAACGAACTCTAACAAACCGGGGTCCACTTCATGACTACGGAGGTTATATGAAGTGGTATAAAAGGGGGAATACTCTCCGTTGGCAAAAAAAAGGTTCACATCTCTAATTCTGGGACTACTGTTCATCTTCTTTCTTCTTCTTTCCTCGGCATCAAGAGAGATCCCTAACTTGAGCGTCGGAGGGCCTAGCCAGGGATTCCCACCCCGGTCTTAGGTCACTGACGATAGTGTTGATTGGTCTCTTATGCGCAGGGAGCCTCGGTAGCTTGAAGGTTCGGTTTTCTCCTATTTGGATGGGGATTTCTTCCTACTTATCAGACTTCCTTCGGTGACTCGGGTTTTCTTCCAATCCACTTTGGGTTTCTCGGGTCGAGGTTTCACCGTCATTATTCTTCGTCATTACAGTGGGTCTCCTTCTCCCGGATCTCCTTCACGGTCAGCTTCTCAGACAGGATCAAATTTGGCGCCGTCTGTGGGAAACTTCGCCTGAATCTGAGACTACGTGATGGAAGAGGCTGGGAAGTCGAACCTACTTACTATCAGTCGCGAAGATTTGGATCTCTTCATTAATTCTCATGTTCAGAAAGCCCTACAACAACAGCAACAACAATTGCAAGCTCATACTGGGGCCACTTTGCCGACGGCTCATCATCCGGCGATATCAACTACTGAGCATCGGAAAGGAAAGGAGATGAAAGAAGAAGAACCTTTGTATTTTCCTCCAGCTACTGTTTCTCCAACCAGGCGTCCACGAGCTTTCCTTCGCACTCCCTTGGATCCAGGGGGTAAGAGGCCTGTGTTCCAAGAGTCCTCTGGTGAGGCGCCGGATAGAGAGAAGCGTAAGATTAGAATGATAACCAGTGATAGTTCACCTGAAAAGGTCATCTCCCCATTTTCACAAAGTGTATTAGATGACCCACTTCCCAAGCGATATCAGAATCTGCAAATTGGAGAATATACTGGAACCACAGATCCGGAAGATCATTTGTTAAAGTTTGAGAATGTAGCCTTGTTGCAACAATTCTCCGATGGGGTGAAGTGTCGGATGTTTCTCACTACTCTTGGGGGAGCAGCGCAACGCTGGTTCAAGAGATTGCCTGAAAAGTCTATTCGAAAGTTTAAAGATTTCAAGAAAGTCTTTCTACATCATTTCTCCAGCAACAAAAGGTATCATAAGACCCCGTGGAGCCTATTCTCAATTAAACAGACGTCTAAAGAATCCATCCGGGCATATATTAAAAGGTTCAATCAGGTAGCTATAGATATACCTAATGCTACTACTGAAATATTAGTAAGTGCTTTCTCTCAGGGCCTAAATGATAATGATTTCTTTAAAGATCTGGTAAGAAATCTTCCTGTTAATTTTGATTCCCTGATTGAACGTGCCACTGAGTTCATTAACGTAGAAGAAGCCCAAGCTGCTCGTAGGAAAGAAGGTGTTCCCTCTTCTCCTACTCATGTGAAGGAGAAGGCTCCGACCCCGGTACCCCCACCAAGAGGACCTAGAACTACTCATCCACCTCATCGGCAACCAGATTATCGTCCACAAGCTGTATAGCATGTAGAGATGCAGCCGGAGGCACCGAGGAGATGGTGTACTTATCATAAAACTAGCAGTCATCACTCTGATGACTGTTTCGTTTTGAGAAATAGAAGAGTCAATAAAGAGCGCTATCAGAAACAGAACTATTACCGGCAACAATACCCCAGGCAGCAAAGTCCACTCAAACCGGAATATCACCCGGATGGAACCCGGCAAGAAGCAATGCCGGTCCCAGCTGGTACCATCCAAGTATCAGATAAAGCACCTTCCGAAGCCACAATAACTCGTCAGGAAGAGAACAGAAACAATGCTGCTCGGGGGAATATTAACATGATTACGGGCGGACCCACTGATGGGGATTCCAACAGAGCCAGAAAAGCACATGCCCGAAGGTTGGAGATTCATGCAGTAGGATGCAGCATGGAACGAGCAGCCGGTCCTGAAATAAGCTTCGGGCCCAAGGATCTTGAGGGGGTAGAGATACCTCATGATGACGCATTAATCATCAAAGCTATGATAGCTAACTACGCCATCGCTCGTACCTTCATAGACACTGGCAGCTCAGTCAACATTATATTCAAAAAGGCTTTTGATCAGCTACAAGTTGACCCCAGTGAACTTCAACCGATTGCAACTCCTCTGTATGGATTCACAGGCAATGAAGTGCAACCTTTGGGTCAAATAAAATTGGCCATTTCTCTGGGAGAGGAACCCCTGATGAGAACCAGGAGATCCTACTTTATGGTAGTAGATGCTCCATCTTCTTATAATGTGATATTGGGTCGGCCCGCCCTGAATGAGTTCAGGGCGGTCGTTTCTACTTTCTGTCAGAAGATTAAGTTTCCCGTGGAGAATCAGGTCGGAGAAGTACGGGGTGATCAAAAGACAGCCCGAAAATATTACGTAGAAATCATTCGGACTGAGGCTAACATCGCTCGGAAGATTCAAAGAATGGAAGTTAATGTCATTCGTGAAAAGCAGCCTATCCTGGTTTATGAGGAAAAGGAAGAAGTTCAAATCCAGACTGGGCGTCCAGAAGCTACCACCTACGTTGCAGCCGATCTCGATCCTGATCTTAAAGCTGAGTTGGTGCAATGTTTGAAGAAGAATAATGATGTATTTGCCTGGACTCCCAAAGAAGTTTCGGGCATTTCTCCTGCTGTCATGGAACATTCCTTGCATGTCTTTCCGGATGCCCGCCCCGTCATGCAAAGGAAGAGGAGTTTCAGTATAGAGCAAAATCATATTATCAAGGAAGAAATAACCAAGCTTATGGAGGCCGGATACATTAGGGAAGTGCAATTCCCAAGTTGGTTGGCTAATGTGGTGTTAGTCTCTAAACCTGGGAATAAATGGCGAGTGTGCATTGACTTTCGAGATCTCAACAAAGCTTGCCCGAAGGATTACTATCCCTTACCCAGGATTGATCAACTAGTTGATTCTACTGCCGGATGCGAATATATTTCCATGCTGGATGCATATCAAGGTTATCATCAAGTCCCCTTAGCCAAAGAGGATCAAGAAAAGGTTAGTTTTATAACATCTGAAGGTACTTATTGTTATAATGTTATGCCCTTTAGACTAAAGAATGCAGGAGCAACCTATCAAAGGCTTATGAATAAGGTTTTTCAGAAGCAGATTGGTAGGAATATGGAAGTATATGTTGATGACATCTTAATTAAGTCTCTTCAAGCTGCTAATCTATGCAGGGATATAGAGGAGACTTGCAAGACATTAAGACAGTATGGGCTCAAGTTGAACCCAAGCAAATGCTTGTTCGGCGCAAAGGGAGGAAAATTCCTGGGATATATGGTGTCCGAACGGGGGATAGAGGCCAACCCGAGCAAGGTCAAGGCATTGCAGAGCATGGAGCCACCCCGCAACCTGAGAGAAGCTCAAAGATTGACAGGCCGAATCACAGCCTTGTCTAGATTTATTTCCAGATCAGCCGATTGCAGTTTTCATTTCTTTAAAATACTCAGAAAGGCTACTAAGTTTCAATGGAATGAAGAATGCGATAAGGCTTTTCAGGAGTTGAAAGATTATTTAGCTACCCTCCCTGTGTTGGCTAAACCTATAGCAGGAGAGACTCTGTGGGTGTATTTGTCAGCTAATGAAAACGCTGTAGGCTCTGTATTAGTCAGACAGGAAGGAAAAGAGCAACAACCTGTATATTTTTCTAGTCATTTATTAAAAGGAGCGGAGTGTAGGTACACTACACTAGAAAAACTGGCTTATGCTCTAATATTGACTGCTCGGAGGTTGCGCCCATATTTCTTAGCACATGATATTATTGTCTTAACCAATAGCACTCTCGGACGGGTATTGCTCAACCCAGAGGCATCAGGACGGTTAGTCAAATGGACAACCGAGCTTGGGGAATATGACATCCAATATCAACCCCGCTCGGCCATCAAGGCACAAGCTCTAGCAGATTTCATCATAGAGGTTCAAGGCCCAGAAGAAGAAGATACCTGGAAAATTTATGTGGATGGCTCTGCAACTAGACAAGGCAGTGGGATTGGTATTCTTCTTATATCCCCCAAAAGAAGACAGACTTCAACTCTCCATTAGATTAAATTACAGAGCCACCAACAATGAGGCTGAATATGAAGCTCTCATAGCTGGCTTACAAGCTGCTCGGCATGTAGGAGCAGTTCGAGTCCTTATATATTCTGATTCTCAGCTAGCAGCTCAACAATTATCAGGTAATTTTGAAATCAATAATGACAGGCTTAAGTTATATGCAGAGGCATTCGATAAGTTGAAGTCTCAATTTCAAGATGTGAGCAAACAAAAAATTCCTCGATCAGAGAATCAAGTGGCAGATGAATTAGCTAAGCTAGCCTCTGCTGTAGTACCATGGAGTCTTGATCGACCAGTGGAATAGACCCTGTTAATTTCTTGTATTGAAAGACAGACTGATATAGAAATTCAAGGTGATTGGCGAGCTCAAATTATATTATATTTACAGCAAGGTCTTCTTCCGAGAGATACAGAACAAGCCAGGGTATTTAAGAAACGAGCTGCTCAATATACTATGGTGGGGGAGCAATTATATAAAAGGGCTTTTTCCAGACCTTTGCTCAAGTGTGTAGGCACAGAAGACACACAATTTATTTTACAGGAGGTGCATCAGGGCTCTTGTGGTAGTCATATAGGAGGAAGATCTTTGGCTCGTAAAATCCTCCTAGCGGGATATTTCTGGCCTACTCTACATGAAGATGCCGCTAAATTGGTAAGAACTTGTATTTCTTGTCAAAAGCATCAGAATATATTACATCACCCTACCCAGTTATTAAGAACCTCTATAGTCTCGTGTCCCTTCGATCAATGGGGTATGGACATAGTGGGTCCATTTCCTATGGCTGCTGCACAGAGGAGGTTCTTGCTGGTGGCTGTGGATTATTTCTCTAAATGGGTGGAAGCAGAACCACTTGCTAGAATTACAGAAGACGCGGTCATTAAATTCTTATGGAAAAATATAATCTGTAGGTTTGGCATTCCTCATAAGTTGGTCTCTGATAATGGAAGACAGTTCCAAGGTGATAGAATCCTAGACTGGTGTCAGAGTTATGGGATTACCCAGGCCTTCACCTCTGTAGCTTACCCGCAGAGCAATGGTCAAGCAGAAGTAACTAATAGGGAGATTATTAGAGGACTAAAAACTAAGCTAGATCATGTTGGAGGTAGCTGGGTAGACGAGTTACCCAGTGTTCTCTGGGCATATCGTACTACGCCTCGTGAAGCTACAGGAATCACTCCTTTCCAACTAGTCTATGGAGGAGAAGCAGTAATCCCCATTGAGGTAGGAGTAGAGTCTGACAGAAGACAATTGTATGATGAAAATAATAGAGACCGATGACTTATGGAGCTGGACTTAATCGAGGAAATAAGGGATAAAACTGCTACTCGTCTTATATCATATCGACAAAGGATGAGACAGAATTATAACAAAAGGGTCATCCCCAGATTCTTCCAAGTGGGGGATTTGGTATGGAAACGAGTTAAGCCTGTGGGAGATGTCAGCAAGTTGGCACCACAATGGGGAAGGCCTTATAAAGTGATAGAAAGGCTCGCGTCCGGCTCATACTATCTCCAAGATGCCGAAGGAAGAATGTTGGAACGCCCTTGGAGCGCTAATCATTTGCAACCCTATCGAGCCTGATTTGATCATATTACTTTAAATATGTTCACAGTTATTGGAATTCCCAGGCAAGTTGAGATACTTACAGTTTATGTACTTTGTTTCTTTGATGAAAGTCAAGCAAGATAAATATTGACACAGGAAATAAATATGGTTCATACAAATTGATAAATATCAGGAGAAGCCTCCTTTCTATTTTTCAAGTAGTAAAATAAGGGGGAATCATAAAGGCCTATTCAGCTCCCCTCAAGAAATTACAGGCCAACACGAGGTTAGCCCAAGTATTATACTTTCGTACAGATCAAAGTCGATCGAGAAAATCCTATGAAGTAACCCGGTCGGGTTTTCATAGGAAGACTCGGAGACTATAAACCAAAGTCGATCGGGAAGATTCTATGAAGTGACCCGGCAGGCCTTCATAGGAAAAACCGGAGACTATAAACTGAGACAAAGCAAAGTCGATCGAGAAAATCCTATGAAGTAACCCGATCAGGTTTTCATAGGAAGACTCGGGGACTATAAACCAAAGTCGATCGGGAAGATTCTATGAAGTAACCCGGCAGGCCTTCATAGGAAAAACCGGAGACTATAAACTGAGACAAAGCAAAGTCGATCGAGAAAATCCTGTGAAGTAACTCGGTTGGGCATTCATAGGAAGACTTGGAGACTATAAACCAAAGTCGATCGGGAAGATTCTATGAAGTAACCCGGCAGGCCTTTATAGGAAAAACCGGAGACTATAAATTGAGACAAAGCAAAGTCGATCGAGAAAATCCTATGAAGTAACCCGGTCAGGTTTTCATAGGAAGACTCGGAGACTATAAACCAAAGTCGATCGGGAAGATTCTATGAAGTAACCCGGCAGGCCTTCATAGGAAAAATCGGGGACTATAAACTGAGACAGATCAAAGTCGATCAAGAAAATCCTATGAAGTAACCCGGTCGGGCATTCATAGGAAGACTCGGAGACTATAAACCAAAGTCGATTGGAAAGATTCTATGAAGTAATCCGGTCGGGCTTTCATAGGAAGACTCGGAGACTATAAACCAAAGTCGATTGGGAAGATTCTATGAAGTAATCCGGTCGGGCTTTCATAGGAAGACTCGGAGACTATAAACCAAAGTCGATCGAGAAGATTCTATGAAGTAATCCGGTCGGGCTTTCATAGGAAGACTCAGAGACTATAAGCCAAAGTCGATCGGGAAGATTCTATGAAGTAATCCGGTCGGGCTTTCATAGGAAGACTCGGAGACTATAAACCAAAGTCGATCGGGAAGATTCTATGAAGTAATCCGGTCGGGCTTTCATAGGAAGACTCAGAGACTATAAACCAAAGTCGATCAGGAAGATTCTATGAAACACATCAGGCAAGATTTCACGGATGAAATCAGAGATTTCGAACTAACGCAAGGTATAATTAATCAGGGAATCTCTGGGCTTTGAAGCCTAATTAAGCAGGAATTGAGAAGGGATTCTATATGGGAGCTCAGATATATGAAAGTCTTTATTCAAAATCCGGTTGGGATATTATGCTTAATCTGAAGATCAATAATACAATTCCGGATCCAGTCTCAACTAAGATCATTCATCCTCGGGGAGATACAAAGCATACCGGATGTTACTTAAGGAAGAATCCATCAAGATAAGGTTTAATTCTGAAAGATGAACAAGGGATTTTTCCAATAAAGTTTATACTTAGCAATCAAAAGCATGTCAGGAAGGGGTATTCTTGAACTAGCATAAAGGAAAAGCAAGTAAGTGTTAAAGTTTTTCTTACACCTTGCAAGTACTTAATTACTTAGTATCAAATGCACTTTTTCCACTGTCAGTTCTTACTTTACAAGTTTTTATGAATAATTTCCTTAGACATTAGGAAAAGGGCCTTTCAAATCTGAGGGTAGTTCTTCATTAAGCCTGCGGCGATTTATGAAAGATAGGGGAGGTTCTTTGGGTAGATATCCACCCTCTTTTAACTGTCGTAGAACTCCCGATACGGAATGATTTAGCGCACCCACTATCCTGCGAACAAATTCCCGGGCAAATGCCGGGGACTGTAAGTAAACTTGCCGCCATTCTTCCCACCGACCCTTTTCCTGCTCCTTATAATTCTGGAAATCAGCTTGCAGCTTTGTGTTTTGTTCTTTTAAAACATCTTTCTCTGATCTTAGCTGTTCCAATTCCTTCTGGAGCAGTGATAATTCGTTATCTTGAGCTTTCCTCAGCTCTTGTTCCTGTAGAATAGTGAAATCATGAGAAGTCAGGTCCTGAGCTTGGTCAGAAAGACAGGCATTATGAAGCTTCTCTACTTTCTCTAAGATAAGACTTTTCTGAGAAGCATCTAAGAGAGCTTTCTCTTTTAGAGCGATCTCCAAATGAAGACCGGAATGCAGTCGATCCACCTGTAATTCTAAGGTTTTTCTAGCCAGCTCTTTGTCTTTTAATAGTTGCTGGCATTCTTCCAACTCTTGTTTTAGGATCCCCAACTGTTGATCCTGCAAGGCCACCTTCTCCTGTAATTGAGTCGGGTCGCTAGCGGAAGAAAGAGACGTGGCCTTCAATGTTTCCAATTGAGCTTTCAATTTAGTGTTCTCATGATCTTTAGCTGTGAGTAACTGATCGATATGCAGACTTGTGGCTAGAAACTAAATAAAAGGATAATGTCAGTTAGGGATAAAGTTACAAAGCTAATAAACACATAACTGGGAATACTTACAGCCACTGCCTGACGACTATGGCGATCCGCTCGATGTGGGAGACTAAGGCCTCGTAATTGTTCATAACCTTGCGACCAAGATTCAGCCAATAAACCTTGCAATTACAGAGTGACATAGCCAGGAGGACTAGAAGGCTGTCCCAATTGAGAAGGTAAGCCCGCAGCCACTCTAAATAAAGGAGGGGGATGAGAGGAAGTCGGATATGGAGAAGAAGAGGAGGCAATCTGAGGAAAAGGGATAGTAAAAGCAGGAGGAACAGAGTGGGAGCTACAGGGAACAGAAGGTAGTAGCGCAGGAGGGGTTGTTACAATTGTGGAAACACTAGCGGTTGAAGGGCTGACAATGGGAGAAGATCTCCGGCAAGGTGTTCGTTTCGCTCGAGGCCTATAAGCCAAGGGAGGCAAGGCCAATGCCAAGGATGTAGAAGGCACGGGAGGGATAGCGGCCATCTTAGAAGCAGGAGCAGGAGAAGCTGAAACAGTAGAAGAAGAAGAGATAAGCAGACCAGGCCTCATCATTCGAAGAGCAGGATTGGAGATGATATTGGTGGGAGTCATCGGTGTTTTACCTCTTTCAAAAGAAATAGGCGCCGGAACAAGAGGAGTTTGTACAAAGGTACCAAAGAAATCACCAAAGGGAGAATCCTTGGTAAGATTTGACTTTTTAACTAAAGTGACAAAAGGCTCTTCTTCTTCCTCTTCCATAAGTGTGACACCCTCTGCTTGTTGTTCTTCTTCAGAAAGCAAGCCCAAGGTAGAGGGATTGGGATCAGATTGGCGAGCCAGTAACCATTGTTCTCCAAGATTATTGATAAAGGACTTGGTCATAGCAGAATTCCTGTATATAAGAGCCGGAAGAATAGCGTCGGCTGAAAAACAGAGTATAAACATCATGGTTATAGAGATATACTAATTAGCAAAGGCGAAGTAAAATAATTATACTCACCAAAGGAACTATCCAAAGGAGTATTAATGTTGCCTATCCCAAAGGGAAACATTAAGCCCTCTTCAATTAGATGCGGTAAACTAAAATTCGCTCCTCGCAGTTTAGGCAAGGCAGAGGCCACAGAAGGATCATTGAGAAGACCTTGAGTGTCAGGAAGCGAGGGCAGATCATATATCCATTGAATAGGAAAAGGAGGGGGAGAAGGTAGATGCATATAGAAAAAAATTTTATACCATTCACCTTGAGGGGGAATACGATTAAATAGAATAGCTTTGGGACGAGATTGAAACTTAAAAATACCAACATCTACCCGACGAGGAATAAAGAAATGATGGAAAAGACGAGGAGACAGTGGCAAATCTAACAGTTTGGATACTCCAATGAAGCCCACTAGAATGGAAAAGGATTGAGGGACGAACTGGTTTAACGGGATAGCAAAATAACGGCTAACCTCACAAAAAAAGGAGTGAAGAGGAAATCTGAAACCTTGCAGAACTTGGTCCCTGAAGATGGAGATACAGTCTAAGGGAGGAAGGTGAGGACCCTCATGGGGAGCAGGGCGGACAATGTAAGAGGGAAAACCATAGGTTGCCTGTAAGTCCACTTCTTCTGTATCTGTGAGGTCGGAAGAGCAAGAGAGGAACCATGCCGGAGAAGAAACCGCCATGAAGAGAGAAGGTCGAAAGAAGAGGAATTGAGAAGCGAAAAGATGGACGGAGGGAAGCAGAATAAGATTCCGTAAACCCTTGTCCCTTTTCTAGTCCTATGCTAAAACCTCTAAACATAAGATACGAAAGGGAAATAAAAGGTGCTCAGAATGTCAAGCGTCATAAAAGGTAATAATATCATAGAATAAAGGGAAAGAGATGAAGTCAAATAAACTACCTCGGAAAAAACGTAAAATTTCCCTAGGAATAATTTTTGAAGAAACTTGATGAGACAAAAACAAAAAATAATAGGTTTAAAGCACGGGTCAAGCCTCGAATATTGATTAATGAAAACAACCTGGTTAAATTGAACCATCTTAATAAATCGACCGATAATTGGGGGTATCTTCGAAATATCGGACGATACCTACCAATGCTTGTACCTAAATCGACCGGGTCAGTAAGGAATGAGGATAATTGGGGGTATCTCCGAAATATCGGACGGTACTTACCAATGTTTATACATATATCGACCGGGTCATTGAAGAATGGGTCATAGGGAAAAATTGGACACTCACAAGCTAAGTAGCATTTAGTACACGTACATGAAACCAACAAGTTTTCCAAAAATTTGAATAAGATTAGCAATCAAAAGAGACTATTCAGATTCACGTAAGTTTGTAAAACCTTAATTCCCCTTCTCTACAACCACTGGAGAATGAGTTAGAACTAGTTTGGGGTACAAATCGGGAGGTCTTTCTTCAATAAGTCTGCGACGGTTCAGGAAATTGAGAGGAGGAACACGCGCTAAGTAGCCCTCCTCTTCCAATTGTTGAATCGCTCCTTTGGCCCCTGCCGTAAAAGCAGACAAGATGGATCTCACAATCGGACGGTTGAACTCAGTAGACTCGATCATGGCGGTGGCTCGTTCCTTATAACGAACGTCCTCGCCCCCTTTGTAGACTACCAGCGCCATCTGAGAGGTTTTTAATTCATCTGTTCTGGCAGAAGCCTCGGCTTTAGCCGAATCAAGGGAGGAGGTCAAAGAAGCTACCTCCTCCTCTTTCAGCTGTAAGGCTTTAAGTTTCTCAGCCAATTCTACTTCATAATTCTCTTTTAGTTCGCCAAGTTTTGAGGTTAGCTCTTGATTGAGGTCCGCAACCAATTTGAATCGGGCTTCAAGGTTCTCAATTTGAATTTCAAATTGCTTCTTGGCGGTAGCAGAAAACTCGGCAGAAGACAATTCAATAACCTGCTGTCGCAACCCCTTGTTCTCTGATTTCAATTTCTCGTTCTCAGTGTACAGAAGAAACTCATGTTTTCTAGCCACCACTGGGAGCATATTCAAAACCGTAAGACGATACTCCATAAACAGAAAGCAGAAGTATGTAAACATACCTTGTTCTCTTTATTAGAAAAACGGTCAATCGCCTCAGGAATGGAAAGCCCCTCAAAGAGGGGACGCACCTCATCCCAAGAACTAGCGAAAGAACCCCCCAGTAATATGGGGAGAATAGGAATGGTAGAAGAGCCAGTTGAGAAGGAAGAAGTAGGGATAGATGGTGGAGCAAAAACCAAGTAAGAAGAAGGCGAAGAGGGTAAAGATCCTGAAGTCGGAATAGACAAAGGAAAAGTAAAAGAAATGTCACCAGAAGTACTAGTTTTATGAAAAGGAGAGGTAGAAAAATTCAAGGAAGGATAAAGTTCTGCTAATGTGGGCTCATCGGAAAGAAGATCAGTTGAGGCAAAATCTTCTAAACCAAGCTCATTAGCAGAAAGGATTAGCCTCCTTTTTGGAGGAGGGGCCCTGGTCAATTTGCGTCCGGGACGCTTGCCCGCAGAAATCTCAGTTAGAGGTTTATCAGAGCTACCATGGGATGCAAGCTCGATAAGAGGAACCGAGGTAGAGGGGGAGACAGTAACAGCTGCAGGAGACGTAATAGCGGGAGCAGGATCAGGGAGGATCTGCGCAGCAGGATCCCTAGAAGAACCTCCTGGAGTCTCATGAAGCCCAGAAGAGCTAGGTATTTCGGCTGAGATAGCCGGCTCTTCAGTTGACAGTGGAGGGGCGATAGCAGCCAGAAATTCGACCTCCTTGGCACGAAGCAATTCTTCTTCCACGCGTATTTCTTCATCAATCAAAGCATCATAAAAACTCTCCACTGTATAGGATAGAGAAATAATTTAGGCAGTTATAAACAAAAAGAAAGGAGCAAGACGTTACCTAAGGAAATGTGAGTATTGGGTCTGACTGGGCTTAAACCAAACAGGTATAGCAGCTCGACCTTCAACCATTTCGGGATCGAGAGCCGGTGACCTAATAACTTCTCACAATAAATAGGAAAAGTAGGAAGGAGATGAAACTCTCTAACATCGGGTAAGGGAGGCAAGAAAGACTTCCAAGCATGAGACCAAGGAATAGGTCCCGGAAACTTTAAAAAGAAAAAATGAGATTTCCAGGCTTTAAGAGACGATGGCATATCTCCAAAAAGGACCATTTTAGTTCTCGATTGGAATAAGAAGACACCAGGTTCCGAAAGCTTAGGGTATGAAAACATGAAGAAACTTTGAGGAGTAGGGGGAATATCTCGTAGACGAAACAACATATAAGCGCCGCATAGATAACGAAAGGCATTTGGAGCAAATTGTTGCAAAGGAATATCAAAATATCGACTTATTTCAATTAAGAAAGGAGGAATGGGAACATATTCAAATCCCTAAAACGATCCACGCAGTTATCAGGGGGATGATGAGGTCGATCAGTCGGTGCTGGGAGTATGATTTTATATTCCTTAGGAATTTCATATTGACGACGGATGGATAATCTAGCATTCTTGTCAAAGATAGAAGACATATGGACATACCAAGGAGCAATCGCTTCTTCAGCCATGGACAAAGGTATGGGCTAGAGCAATAAAAGTATTACTTACTGAAGACAAGGAAAGGGATTGTCGTGCGACGGCGAGCACGAAGACTAGTTGAAGACAGCAACAGGAAAAGAGCTTTAGAGAAGGAGAAAGGAAGGACGGGGATTAAAGAGGAGACGAAAGGTTTAGGGTTTGGAAGACGCAAGACGGTCGTCAGATTAGGACGTTGGTAGCTCAGCAGACGTTGAGGATCGAAATAGAAGGATAAAAGGCCTATGTGAAGTGGTAATCAGAAAAGGCATGTGTCAGGTCATCATAAAAAAGGGAGGGGCATTTATATCAGACGTGACGAATCGGACCGCGATGGGGGTTGGTAGTGCCTCGAACATCCTCTCACCCGAAGGAGAGCCAATCACCAGTTCAGAAACCTCGAAAGAAAATGCAATCGACTGGGCATAATAAAATAAAAAGGACTAAACTTTTTGACCCTACCCAGGCTAAAGACAAGAATATTTTAAGAATAAAAGTTTAGAAGAGTGATAAATATTAATCTGTCAGTGCAGAATATGACTTAGTATTTATTGAAAATATTTTTATTAACGAAGGCAAGTGTGGTTATGTTGGATAAATATGATATTGACTTCAGTCAATGAGACAACATCAGTTGATATAACATGGGTTATAATATCAAACTATACAAATAGTTAAAATGACCTTAGCTATGATAACTGATATATAGGATACATGAAGAAATGATGAACACAACACCACATTGTAAATGATAGAAGGATTCCATAAAAGCCTTTGATTAGATACAAAATTTGTCTTTACACTTAGAATCTGATCAAATACATAGCGTCACATTTCCTCAGGAACAGCCAACCTCAAATAGATAACAAATATTACAAACATAAACTCTTAGGGCACTTAGAAGATTTTAGTCCCACTGGATTCAAACTTACCATAGAGCAGAGATAGAAATAGCCCACTTCGTTTGAGCTTGTCAAGGCTCATAAGAGGCAATATTTTGCCCGAGACGAAGAAAGCAACAAAAACAAAAGCTCAAGGGCAACGAGACAGGGAAACATTGATTCATTCCATGATGGAAAAGTAAATGTGAAAACCACTTCCCTTCTCAAGCCGTATGAGCTCAGCAAGTGAAGCAACCAATTTTAGCCCAAGGGTAACATGTGCTGTGCCCTTCACACAACACCCCTGGGTCATTTGGCTGCCCCTCTATAAGTAGAAAAAATTTCTCTGAAGTTTCTAGGGTCCTTCAGAGCACCTACATCTTTGGATAGAAGATTTGAACTATGAAGCTTCATCTCTTAAGACGATCCCTTGTACCCCTGGAATAACCGGAGCAAAAATCCCAATAAACTCATATATAGATCTCACCTGGTCCAACAAAAGTTGCCTCCAAAGAGGAGGATCCACGACCATGGCCTTAGCAACAAAAAGTAGCAAGGAAGAAAAAGAACTAAGAAAGGTTGTGGGTGAAGAGAAGGTTGTAGCCCTATTTAAAGAAGAAACAGGCTTACAGTATGGCCACACTTAATCTATTAAGATAGTGGTACACAAAATCTGTGAGGTCATTTCAAAATCTGGAGCAGAGTCACGGGTAGGAAAAGACAAGATCATACCTCTGTCTAGTCAGTCGTCTACACCTCCTTCGACTAGACTTGAAGGGAAGGCTAGTGATATGAGTAGGTTTTATGGGCCTTCATATGAGGAAAGAAAAGGAAGAAAAAGTCAAAGGAGGAAGGCCAATATCGGTCGATACATACCTGTCGAACGAAGGTAGGCCAATATCGGTCGATACATGCCTGCCGTATAAAGGTAAATCGATATCGGTCGATATGTGCCCTCCGAGCGAAGGTAGGCCAATATCGGTCGATACATGATTGCCATATGAAGGTAAGTTAATAACGACCGATGCACACTCCAGAACAAAGATAAACTAATATCGGCCGATACATGCCCTCCGAGCGAAGGTAAGCCAATATCGGTCGATACATTCCTGCCGTATAAAGGTAAATCGATATCGGTCGATATGTGCCCTCCGAGCGAAGGTAGACCAATATCGGTCGATACATGATTGTCATATGAAGATAAGTTAATAACGACCGATGCACACTCTAGAGCAAAGATAAACCAATATCGGCCGATACATGCCCTCCGAGCGAAGGTAAGCCAATATCGGTCGATACATGCCTGCCGTATAAAGGTAAATCGATATCGGTCGATATGTGCCCTCCGAGCGAAGGTAAGACAATATCGGTCGATACATGCCTGCCAAGTGAAGGTAGGCTAATATCGGTCGACACATGCCTGCTGAACGAAAGTAGGCCAATAGCGGCCGATACATGATTGTCGTGTGAAGGTAAGCCAATAAAGACCGATACATACTCTAAAGCAGAGATAGACCAATATCGGCCAAAAGGGTTAATGAATACCTCAGAAACATGTTAGATAGAATATTATTTTGACACAATAAAGATACAAATAGAAGTCACATGAAGAAGAATCATACATGAATATACCGAATGGAATAATTCATGATAGAGAATATATATTTTGGCGGGAAATATGCTTTCAGATTGTCTTGCAGGCATTAAACGACAAAGAAGGTACATCTGGGGTACAAAAAAGATTCCTTAAAAATCATCTTCCTCAAGTACGCAGCTGATGTCATAACGAACTCTAACAAACCGGGGTCCACTTCATGACTACGGAGGTTATATGAAGTGGTATAAAAGGGGGAATACTCTCCGTTGGCAAAAAAAAAGGTTCACATCTCTAATTCTGGGACTACTGTTCATCTTCTTTCTTCTTCTTTCCTCGGCATCAAGAGAGATCCCTAACTTGAGCGTCGGAGGGCCTAGCCAGGGATTCCCACCCCGGTCTTAGGTCACTGACGATAGTGTTGATTGGTCTCTTGTGCGCAGGGAGCCTCGGGAGCTTGAAGGTTCGGTTTTCTCCTATTTGGACGGGGATTTCTTCCTACTTATTGTTGGGTTTTTCGGGCCGCGAAAACCGCTTTTCGCGTCGCGGAAACCCCGAATCGCCCAAGCCACGGATCTCGTGCATGGTAAAACCGAACGAAAATACGAGTACGAGTTTGAAAAACTTTAATCTACAGTAGATCTACATAAGGATAAACCATTTATACCTTTGATGCGATGCCCTTCGCATTCCCGCTCGTCCAAATGATGTCGGATCTCAAGACCGTCAAGCGCCGGTCCTCTAGAAGTATCCACACGGACACACTAGATGGAAATGACCAAAAACCAAGGTGTTCTAGCACCTATGTGGTTCGGCCAAGGGAGGAGAGGGAGAGGGAGAGCTTGAGAGGGAGAAGGAGGAAGAAGCACACAAGTGAATGAAAAATGAATTTCTTCACCCAAAACAAAGTGGCCGGCCACATTTCAAAAAATTCACATTAATTGCATTAATTGCAATTAATATGAAACCATAAAATCACATTAATTGCATTAATTACAATTAATATGAAACCATTAAGAGAGTGACTTTGTCACTTCCATGAGGTGGCACCCATGATGATGTGGAACATCATTATTGGTCCACCTAATGTCAACTCACCAATGAGGTGGCAAAAGGTCAAGTCAAAATTGACCTTTGGTCTTCCTTCTCAAGTCAAGTCAAACTTGACTCAATCTCTACCATGGTGGATCTAATCCAACCATTTGATTCGAGCCAACTTAATATAATGAATCTAATTCATTAAATTAAATTGATTCAATGAGTCAAAATCTAAATTAGACTCATTTAACACATGAATCAACTTGAGTCGAACTCAAGTTAGCCCAATTAGGATTACTCTTAATCCAATTTGATTCATCAAATGAATCTAATCCTCTTGGTTCATCATATGAACCTAATCTCCACCTAATTGTCCTAAGTGTGTGACCCTATAGGTTCTTGTAACGTTGGCAATGCCCTAAACCCATTTAGGAGCATAAGTAATGAGCGGTATCTAGCAACACATCATTACTACCCAAGTTACAAGAATGTCGAGATCCGACATCACCTTGTGACTACTAATTGTGACTACTCACAAAATAATGACAAGTGTCCTTCTATCCTAGACATCTAGATTGATCAATATGAGGCATAGACCGTGTCATCCTCTAATCAATCTAAATCTTGAACTCCAAGTAGACTCACTTGATCAAATGAGCTCAACATCTAATGTTGACTCATTTGGGCATGACCATGCACTTAGTGGTCTCACTCTATCAAGAATACCGATGTCGCTCCCGTCATATGGGAGGATAGATTCCATCTACACTCACATCCCTCTACATAATTCGTTATATACCCAATAATCGCCTTTATAGTCCACCCAGTTACGGGTGACGTTTGACGAAACTAAAGTACATAACTCCTTATGTAGGGATCCATGGTGACTTCAGGTCTAAGGACTAATAGTCATACTAATAGCCACATGAGAAAGTATATGACACTCATATAACGATCCATGATACTTTCTCATGGCGGGTCATTCAGTATACATTCTCTAATGCATACCCATGTGTCAGCTTGATATCTCTATATCCATGACTTGTGAGATCAAGTCATCGAGCTGACCTACATGCTAGTCTTATTGTATTAACATTGTCCCTGAATGCTAATACTCGACTAGGAATGATTTAGAGTAGTGTTCCCTATATCATCTCACTATCGATTCAACTAATCGATTGATATAGGTATGAACCTTCTACTCAAGGACGCTATTATACTTAGTCTATTTGGCACTAATATAAATAAGTATAATAACCAAACAAATACCTTTATTAATATACAAGAATATGATATACATGAGTCCATACAATCATCAAATGATTGGCTCTAGGGCTCTAACTAACAATCTCCCACTAGCACTAGTGCCAATCAAGATAGGCTGTAAGGCCTAAAGACCTAGTGTGACCATCATGCTTCCTCTATGCCAAAGCCTTGGACAAGGGATCGCGATGTTAGCCTCTGTAGGTACTCTGCAAATCTTCACATCTCCTCTATCGATAATCTCTCGAATGAGATGGAAGCGCCGTAGTATGTGCTTGGTCCGCTGGTGTGAGCGAGGTTCCTGTGCTATAGCTCCATTGTTTTCACAATAGAGCTCAACTGGGTCAGCAATGTTAGGAACCACCCCAAGTTCGGATGAACTTGCGGATCCAAACCGCCTCCTTTGTTGCCTCTCGATGCAAAGAATATACTTAGAATCACCATCGATCCCGCTCAACTCTTCCACCGACAAGACCACCATTAATTCAAAATACGAACCCCGATCGCGATCGTAATCATCCCGACGGTCGAAGTCGGCATCACCGTAACCCTTACGCTAGCTCATCATTGCTCCATATATCAAGAAATATTCTATAGTCCTTCGTAAGTACTTAAGAATATTCTTGACCACTATCCAGTGACTTTCACCGGATCGACTGGTATCTGCCGCCATGCTCAAAGCATACGAGACATCGGGTCGAGTACATAACGTACATGATCGATCCTATGGCCGAGGCATAAGGGATCTGATCCATGCGGCCTCCTCTCTAGAAAAGGGACCTTGAGTTTTCGAAGACTCACGCCATGTGACATCGGCAAAAATCCCTTCTTGGCTGCATGGCAAACCCAAGGAGTACCTTGTCAATATATGTACTCTGACTTAGGCCAAGCAATCTCTTAGATCTATCTCTATAGATCTGTATCCCAAGAATGCGAGATGTCTCACCTAAGTCCTTCATTGAGAAGCAACTCCCAAGCCATGTCTTGACAGACTGAAGCATAGGGATGTCCTTCCCAATGAGTAGTATGTCATCCACATACAGTATGAGGAAGACAACTATGTCCCCTACAACCTTCTTGTAGACACAAGGCTCAACTTCGTTCTTGATGAAACCAAACTGTTTGATCGCATCATCGAATCGAAGATTCCAGCTCCGAGAAGCTTGCTTTAGTCCATAAATGGACCTATGTAGCTTGCAAACTCTACTAGTATGCTGTGGATCTACAAAACCCTCAGGTTGTGTCATGTACACATCCTCGAGTAGGTTTCCATTCAGAAACGTGGTTTTGACATCCATCTGCCATATCTCATAGTCATGGTATGCTGCAATAGCAAGCATGATCCGAATGGACTTAAACATCGCCACTGGAGAAAAGGTTTCATCATAGTCAATACCATGAATCTGCTTGAAACCTTTAGCTACCAAGCGACCCTTATAGATAAGTCCATCCATGTCAGTCTTTCTCTTAAAGATCCACTTGCACCCAATGGGTTTTACCCCTTCAGGTGGATCAACCAAAGTCCATACTTGGTTGGTGTACATGGATTCTATCTCGGATCTCATGGCTTCTAGCCATTTCTCAGAATCTGGTCTCATCACAGCTTCTTGATAGGTGGTAGGCTTATCCTCTATGAGCACAATGTCATCATGGTCAGACAAGAGAAATGAGTATCTCTCAGGCTGACGACGTACCCTATCAGACCTACGAAGAGGTATGTCTACTTGAACTGGTTGTTGTTCCTCAACTCCTTGTGGAACAACATCATCCACAACACTTTGTGGTTCCAGTTCAATTTCCATCGAGGCATCAGTGCTATTGTTCGCATCTTGAACTTCTTCAAGATCGAACGTGCTCCCACTAGTCTTTCTAGAAACAAAATCCCTTTCTAGAAAGACCCCAGTCTTTGCCACAACTACCTTGTGCTGACTGGGAATGTAGAAGTAATATCCCTTAGTTTCCTTGGGATATCCGATGAAATAGCACTTGTCAGATTTGGGTCCTAACTTGTCCGAGACTTGACGTCTTACGTAAGCCTCACAGCCCCAAATCCTCATGAAAGACACCGGCATCTCCCAGACCATATCCTATATGGTGTCTTTATCACGGCCTTATGGAACTCGGTTGAGTATAAAAGGCTGTGTCTAGAGCATATCCCCATAGATATGTCGGAAGATCTATGTGACTCATCATAGATCGCACCATATCTAATAGGGTACGATTCCTCCTTTCGGATACACCATTCCACCGTGGTGTTCCAGAGGAGTGAGTTGGGATAGAATCCCACACTCGGCTAAATAGTCACGAAACTCATGGCTTAAGTATTCTCCACCTCGATCGGATCAAGTATTTTGCCAAGCTGGTTCCAGACTTCATTCTTGAATTCTTTGAACTTTTCAAAGGATTCAGATTTATGTGTCATCAGTACACATAACCGTATCTACTGAAGTCATCAGGTAAATGTGATGAAGTATCTATAACCGCCTCTAGCAGTGAAAGAGCCACATACATCACTATGTATGAGTCCTAACAAATCGCTGCTCTCTCGCTGCGCCCACTAAAGGAGTCTTGGTCATCTTGCCTCGTAGGCATGACTGCATATCTCATATGATTCAAAATCAAATGAGTCCAAAAAACCATCCTTATGGGATAGCGCTTGTCATTTATATGACCTAAGCGACCAGAGGTAAGTTCGGTTCAAGTCATTCGACTTGATCCTCTTGGTATTTATGTTATGGATGTGGGCTCTCTAGGTCTAGAATGTAGAGTCCATTTATCGAGGTGCACTACAATAGAACATATCGTTTAAAAGACGGAACAACATTTGTTCTTTATTATAAACGAGTATCCTCTCTGTCCAAACAAGAAACCGATATTATGTTCTTTGTCAAGGTACATAACAACAATCGTCTAATTCTAGTACTAGCCCAAAGGGCGTAGATAGATGATAAGTTCCTACAGAAATAGCAGCAACTCGTGCTCCATCGTAGGTCTATCTCACCCTTCGTCAATGCTCTGCTATTCCTCGGTGCTTGTACATTAGTACAAATGTGCGAAGCACATCCGGTATCTAATACCCACGATGAAGAAATAGAGAGGTTGACTTCTATAACATTTATACCTGAAGTAGAAATCTTATTTCTCTTCTTAAGATCTTCCGGTATTCTTTGGAGTTTTTTCCAATGCCTTGCTTGTCCTTGATATAGGTGACAAAGATGTTCAACCATATCGTAAGCGCCCATAAACTCGTTGCTTCAAGCTCAAAGTTCATGGTTGCGAGCATAAGACAAGACACATCTAATGCGTCATCTTGATGCTTCTTGTAAGCATCTCGCCCGCCGCGCGGGCGGTGAGGGGCCTCCGAATGGGCCGCCCAACGCATGCCACGCTTGGGTGAGAACTATTCTCGATTCCTGTACCATCCAGGAAATTTGCTCCGTTGAGCTTGTCCTTTTAAGGACGATCGCAGAGAGAAAATGTTCGTATTTGACGTCATGGTTATCTACAACAGAAAATTTGCGGAAATAAATATCATATTCTTAAAATCATTTAATTAGACCTTTAATTAAATGATGCTCCCATGAATTATAATTGCGGGACAAGATCCACATCATACTAACCCTTGAGTTAGCTTTGGCTAATACGCCCAAGGCTTAGTATGATCGGTAGGTAACGATTACCAATTACATCTCTATGCAACTCTTGTTTATAGAATCAATATCCGATTTATATTAAAACTCGAGTTAGCTTTGGCTAATACGCCCGAGAGTTAATATAGATGTGATATTGACCTATCTTTCCAACTATTGAAGAATGCCTATAGTTGACTCGATCCAACCGAGTAACTATGAATACCAATCTAATTGAGTTTGTATTCACCCATGCGTTGATAGACGGGACCAAGATTGTCCTCCGCACCCTACCAAGATAATATGTATTGCTCTGCTGGCGTATTCAACAATACATGTGATCGAGGTAGTGATAGGTATCACCGCACGCGGTTGCATTTTAGAGTTGATATAGATCTAATCTAATCGAGAAGAATGCATCTTGTGCACGACTTAGATCTAATTTAATCGCTAGGGTTCATCATGTGCACGACTTAGAACTTTTCTAATGGTTTAGGCACTATTTAATTATTTAATTATTAAACATGCTTTAAATACATAATAATTATTTATTTAATCTAATTGTGTTTTAGTCATGTCCTACTACGATCTTCTCAAGCCACTGAGAAGATCGATTGGTCAACCTAGGGTCAACAGCTTCTCCAAGCGCCTCCCTTTGACCACCTTGTGTTGCTCGTGCCCGCCTCGGAACTCCGTCTCGTGTGGACCCTCCACCGCTCCAATTTGTACATTACAATTTGAAACTCGAGTTACATTCGAGTCTAAATCTAATTTACAACAAGAAAATATGAGAAGGCACGACACGCAGGTCGCGAATATAATACAACAATCGCAAACACATAACGGCATGCAGGCCGTATTATGAATTACAACACAACCAATCATATTGGGCTTTGGGCCATGACTATCACAAATTAATATATATAATTCAAAATTATATATTTTCATAATTTTCAATAATTTTAAAATTAATTTTTACAATTTTACGAATAAAATTTCCCGGCGGTCCTGCTTAGCTTCGGCAATCATGAACGGATCCTCATGGGGCCCAGGGCATCGCCCCTACCCGCGATCTAACCATCGCGAGGGTTCCTTTGCGATCCAACAGCGCCTAAACCCGCTGTCCCAAAACGATTTGGGTCGAGACATTGCCGTTTCGGAAAAATCTTCCCGGTGGGTTCGTTTTTAGCGATTTCGAGTGCAATCGCGGAGCAAATCCCCTTGCGGAGTTAGGGGCAGTACCCCTACCCACGATCTAACCATCGTGAGTTGCTCCTTTGCGATCTAATGGCACCCAAGCTCGCTGTCCCAAAAGGATTTGGGGCAAAACGAAGCCGGTTTTGAAAGATCTTTCCGTAGCCGAAGCCTACAAGTGCCGAGACACTTGTGCTTCGCTTCTACGGAAAAATTACCCATAAAATCATAAAAAACTAATTTTTACAGAAAATCATAGAAGGTTTTATTTTTCATAAAAATAAAAACAAACTCGTACAAGCCTTGCACGTGGCTCTAATACCACTGTTGGGTTTTTCGGGCCGCGAAAACCGCTTTACGCGTCGCGGAAACCCCGAATCGCCCAAGCCACGGATCTCGTGCAAGGTAAAACCGAACGAAAATACGAGTACGAGTTTGAAAAACTTTAATCTACAGTAGATCTACATAAGGATAAACCATTTATACCTTTGATGCGATGCCCTTCGCATTCCCGCTCGTCCAAATGATGTCGGATCTCAAGACCGTCAAGCGCCGGTCCTCTAGAAGTATCCACACGGACACACTAGATGGAAATGACCAAAAACCAAGGTGTGCTAGCACCTATGTGGTTCGGCCAAGGGAGGAGAGGGAGAGGGAGAGCTTGAGAGGGAGAAGGAGGAAGAAGCACACAAGTGAATGAAAAATGAATTTCTTCACCCAAAACAAAGTGGCCGGCCACATTTCAAAATTCACATTAATTGCATTAATTGCAATTAATATGAAACCATAAAATCACATTAATTGCATTAATTACAATTAATATGAAACCATTAAGAGAGTGGCTTTGTCACTTCCATGAGGTGGCACCCATGATGATGTGGAACATCATTATTGGTCCACCTAATGTCAACTCACCAATGAGGTGGCAAAAGGTCAAGTCAAAATTGACCTTTGGTCTTCCTTCTCAAGTCAAGTCAAACTTGACTCAATCTCTACCATGGTGGATCTAATCCAACCATTTGATTCGAGCCAACTTAATATAATGAATCTAATTCATTAAATTAAATTGATTCAATGAGTCAAGATCTAAATTAGACTCATTTAACACATGAATCAACTTGAGTCGAACTCAAGCCCAATTAGGATTACTCTTAATCCAATTTGATTCATCAAATGAATCTAATCCTCTTGGTTCATCATATGAACCTAATCTCCACCTAATTGTCCTAAGTGTGTGACCCTATAGGTTCTTGTAACGTTGGCAATGCCCTAAACCCATTTAGGAGCATAAGTAATGAGCGGTATCTAGCAACACATCATTACTACCCAAGTTACAAGAATGTCGAGATCCGACATCACCTTGTGACTACTAATTGTGACTACTCACAAAATAATGACAAGTGTCCTTCTATCCTAGACATCTAGATTGATCAATATGAGGCATAGACCGTGTCATCCTCTAATCAATCTAAATCTTGAACTCCAAGTAGACTCACTCGATCAAATGAGCTCAACATCTAATGTCGACTCATTTGGGCATGGCCATGCACTTAGTGGTCTCACTCTATCAAGAATACCGATGTCGCTCCCGTCATATGGGAGGGATAGATTCCATCTACATCACTCACATCCCTCTACATAATTCGTTATATACCCAGTAATCGCCTTTATAGTCCACCCAGTTACGGGTGACGTTTGACGAAACTAAAGTACATAACTCCTTATGTAGGGATCCATGGTGACTTCAGGTCTAAGGACTAATAGTCATACTAATAGCCACATGAGAAAGTATATGACACTCATATAACGATCCATGATACTTTCTCATGGCGGGTCATTCAGTATACATTCTCTAATGCATACTCATGTGTCAGCTTGATATCTCTATATCCATGACTTGTGAGATCAAGTCATCGAGCTGACCTACATGCTAGTCTTATTGTATTAACATTGTCCCTGAATGCTAATACTCGACTAGGAATGATTTAGAGTAGTGTTCCCTATATCATCTCACTATCGATTCAACTAATCGATTGATATAGGTATGAACCTTCTACTCAAGGACGCTATTATACTTAGTCTATTTGACACTAATATAAATAAGTATAATAACCAAACAAATACCTTTATTAATATACAAGAATATGATATACATGAGTCCATACAATCATCAAATGATTGGCTCTAGGGCTCTAACTAACACTTATCAGACTTCCTTCGGTGAGTCGGGTTTTCTTCCGATCCACTTTGGGTTTCTCGGGTCGAGGTTTCACTGTCATTATTCTTCGTCATTACAGTGGGTCTCCTTCTCCCGGATCTCCTTCACGGTCAGCTTCTCAGACAGGATCACCCTTAATTTCCCCCTTGATACTAAAATCAACAATCAACTTAGTGATAATCCCATATCACTCATCCTCAGAAATCTTGACGAGTAAAAACTCCCCCTAAAGGTCAACTCCTCCTTGACCATTAGGTAAAACTCCCCCTAAAGGTCAACTCCTCCTTGACCATTGCACCAACAATGTCTTGAAGAGTTTCAACCCTTTAGAAATCTAAAGCACCAACTTCCATAGCTGAAATTTCATACAACAGTCGAAAAGTCAGCATTTTGGCACGCTCTGATCGGTCACCAGACCGATCAGGACTACCCTGGATCGGTCACCAGACCGATCCACACTGCCCTGGATCGGTCCAGTGACCGATCCAGACTTCCCTGGACCGATCAGACTCTTCTCTGATCGGTCCACAACTCTCTGATAAGAATTTCTGATTTTTCTCCCGAAATTCAGAAACCCCTAAAAAATTACAGAAAATTTTAAAAATTGTAATATTTTGAGGATACATTCCTCATAACATATATTATCATGGAAAAATAGTTTTCTATGAAAATAACTCCCATTTTTTAATCTTGATACAAAGTTCGAAAGATTTTGAAATAGCTCAAGGTTAATCCATCTTTGTATCAACTTGCTCAATGATGAATGCTATCACTAGAAAAGCTTCATCAAGGTTTTTCAAATCAATTTTAAAATGATTTTAAACCATTCAATTTAGGACCACAATCTTAAGACTAAATGCACATGACTTGAAGGAAGAACATTCAATTTAGAGAACGAGCTACCGAGCCCTCTCTGACATAGTCCGGAGAACGAGCTACCGAGCCATCTCTGACTTCCACGTCCGGTCCAGAGAACGAGCTACCAAGCCCTCTCTGACCTAGTTTGGAGAACGAGCTACCGAGCCCTCTCCGATTTCGTCCGGTCCAGAGAACGAGCTACTGAGCCCTCTCCGACCGCCCATGTCAAGCTTCCATACTTGGACTTTTCCCCGTGCCAAGCTTTCTGCTTGGACTTTTCCCGTGCCAAGCTCCCTGCTTGGACTTTTCCCGTGCCAAGCTCCCTGCTTGGACTTTTCCCGTGCCAAGTCTCCATACTTGGACTTTTCCCCGTGCCAAGCTCCCTGCTTGGACTTTTCCCGTGCCAAGTCTCCATACTTGGATTTTTCCCGAATCAGGTCAACTCAAGTCGGGTCAACCAGGTCAACCTTGACCAAAGGTTGCACCCACAATCCCCCAAGTTCCTATTCTTGTCAAACATCAAAATACAACTTCTCTATTCTTGTCAAACATCAAAATATACCTCGAGTCAGGTCAACTCGAGTCGGGTCACCCAGGTCAACCTTGACCTAAGGTTGCACTAACAGTCTTATCACCTATCTATCCTTCAGTTAGGACTTATCATTACTAGTGATCTAGTCCTGACTAGACTTCTCTCTTCCAAATATCAAGTCTTGTTTGGATCAACCCTTGGTTAAACTGACCAGACTTAGGTATATTATCAAGCATAGAAACCCTAGAGGTCAATTGCATCCAAATCATGGACCAGTTGACTACTCATCATGGGAAGAGCGAACAAAATACTTCTGTTCACTCTTAGTCGACTGCATAGTCGATTAACTATACCAATCGATTAGTCTAATTGACTGAGGGCTTTACTAGTCGACTTGCAAAATCCTAACTTGGGGGTTTTCTCTTGAGTAATTGCCTTTACAACTTAGATCTTGTCTTCTAACCTCCTCCATCAGCCTTGTACCCCTCGAATATTTTCCCATCCTTCACGTCTTACCTTCAAGAGCTTCCTTCGACCTCGTCCTTGTTGTCGGATCTTCCTTTGCCAAGAGGCTCCTCACCTTCGGACTTCATTTTTGCCAAGTCACACTTGGACTTTCCTTTGCACCTGTCACTTGCACACTTAATAGCACATATCAAATACAGATGCAAATGCCAACTTAAACCCTTTGTCTAAATATCAAAACCTAAGGGTATACCGATTGCTCCAACACAAGGTAATCCTAAAATTTGAAACTCCCTACAATTATAATATTTTCTTTCCAAATCAACAATGAATGAAGCACCCCATGTCTCTACTTCTATTTTAGATTGAGAGTAGCGGTGAACTTTATATGGTCTAGCTTTCTCTCTCCTTGAATCCATTTATTTGGTAGCATGAAACATACCATTTTAAGACTTTCTCCCTACAGTTAAAAAATTATTAAGCTATCTTTCTTCTAGTATTATTATTTAACCTATTTATGGGAAGTTCATATGTATGCTTAAACAAAGCATTTAAACTCTCTACACAATTGGTGGTTAGCATTGTGTACCTTCTCCCACTAAAGTGTGTATTTGCCTATCTTTTAGGGTTAATGTTCTAAAGCCACTTATGGGCATCTGGATATTTTTCAAGGATGTATTGCATTATAAGATCATATTAGAGTGTTGTATTTTCTCGTGTTGTTGCCCAAAACAAGCCTAAAATTACCCTACCGTCAGTATTTGTTACCATATTGCAAGACATGTAGTGGCAACAAAAAACATGATTGGTGGTTGAGTTGACTTTTTTAATTACTGAAATAATGTCGTGATATCTATCTGATACTATAATCATTGCATGTGTATCGATAGCAAAGAATCTCTTCGTATGATCCAAAAAATACTCCCATGTAGACTCACATTTAACTTTAGTGATTCCCAAGGCTACTAAGAGGGCATTGTCATTAGCATCAATTGTTGTAGCCATCAACAACACACCTAGATACTTTCCTTTTAGATGTGTAACATCAATTCTGATTAATTTATGTAGATAAGACTTGAATACTCTTCGATAAACTCTAAAACCCCAATAATAACACTAAAACTTATTATTACCATTTCTGTGTAGTGCCACATAGGTTTCAAGATCTCTGACTCTTAAATCATACAGATATAGTGGAAGATCTTTATATGTCTGGTCATAATCTCCAACGACCTTTTTTTTATCACTTTGTCGTAGGCTATGTATGCTTTTCTGTATGATATGGTCACTCCAACCTAGCTTTTATATCTAATACAATCATACTTGGGTTGTACTGTTTATTAGAAACAAATTGCTCTTCAAGAAAATATGCTACAAATGAGGAAGTGTATGCTTAATAATCAGCACTTCCCCTAACGATGGTGCATTAGTGTTTCTGTATATATTTCAAACTTTTCATCCTCTGGGCAGCTACTCTCCATGTACATCGTTACTTGAAGTAGACTACTTTAACTTTATTTGTTTGGGTATCAACACCATAACATGTTTCACAAGTGCATTCTTGAACTCTTGTTGAGACGGAAAAATCTGTCCCATAAAAAATTCATGCTCATCTATTGTCTTTTCAATTGACCTTTGTAGCAATTGAGGATTCAGAATATATGAATTATCAGCTATTGGAAACTTCTCCTCTAAGTCACTATACTGCTCTGGGAGAAATTCATATTGTTCAATGTACATATCATCAGTTAAGAATTCTTATATATCTGTATTGCATTATAATTCCTTTATAATTTGGATATAATGCTCTTCCTCCTCACTCCAAGTAGGCTCAAAGTATTCAACAAGTGTTGTAGAAGGATTCAGAACCTCATCTTCTAGGATACTTATTTCTTTATTTAGATCAAATGTCAAATTTCTTGCATTTCTATTTGTGTTCCGCACACCACTATACTCAGAAGACGATGGAATATTAGTTCTGGACAATTCTACTGCATTAGCTCCATGTTCTATGATAGAATTTGCATTAAGCGTATTCCATATTTCAGAGAGAATTTCTTCAGGAATATGATCGTCCCTAAAAAATAAATTACAAACTAATCTAGCATAGTTACAACTACATAATCAAGTGGTGATGTAATTCAAAGAGCAAGTAGCGATAGATATGATGTACATACTATATTTTCATAATTTATCAGTGGTTTTGACAGAATCCCACATTCATGATCCCACACTATAACCAAGAATTAAAGTATGCCTCATATGATCCCACGTTGGGCCTGATATGGGATCATATCAGGCTCGCATTCATGCTGAAATTTATTGTAACATTGGAGCACCTCTAGAGAGCTTTAAATAAGTAATAGATTTGAGTCCTTACAATATCAGAAACTCACAAGACTTTAAATGTGTGCAATCAAACATGTCTAGGCCCATCAATGGATTTTGATCAAAATCCACTTAAGGACCTAGGGTAATTGGATTTATGCAAACTCCCAATCACTACAAAGGGTTGAGTGAGGAGAACGTAGATATGGTATCAAACCAAAATTTTAATCAAGGAACAAAGTGGGTCTGATATGATCACATATCAGACCCAACGTGCTGATACCTACTATATCAGCTGAACATGGATGAGCAAGGTCTAACTAAAATCTAGTATCACAATGGAGCACCTCGCAAACCGATTAAATAATGGAGGATACCATATTGTAGGTGGTGTTTCATAATTCTTCCCTAGACATCCATTGACGCTATAAACATGATTTTTGTAATCACCTTTTGTTACAAAAGTGTACACTATTTTTTTTTACACTAGAGACCAATTTTATAATAACAAATTGATCGTACATCGCTAAATTTTTATATGTCTTCTTTTACCAATTTCACTCTTGCTTAAAATTTATCCTTCAATGGCGATGTTCTTCAACGACATTATTCTTGAATGCTATTATCTTTTGAAGTCGTCTCTTAAAACCTTTATGATAATATCCCACTCTAATTACTCTTTTGCAATCCCGCCAAACTGCATGAGGAGGTTTGGTAACCGGAGGAGATTCATGATGATTTTATGTTTATAAGAGAAGGAAGAAGGTATGGATGAAAAGAGAGGGTGACACCAAGTATATCTGAACTATAGAAATACTTTTAAAATAAAGATGTAGTTCAGATGCCTTGAAAAATGAGGAGAAAAAAAGGGGAGGTTGGTGGAAGGGCTAGAAGCAAAATTTTACACATTTTAATGTGCTCTTTGATAAATACAAAATCATAATATACCTTTTAATAAATTTTGTATTCTGCAGACACCATTTAATAATTTGTCGTTGTATTTTTCACAAGCCAGGACTATATTTTAGCTCTTAATTTACAAGTCATCTGCATCTTCTATCAGAAGCAGTTAATTAGAAAATGACATTAATATTTATTCATGCAAATGACATTTATTGTCACATCTAAACATAATCATGCCAACTAGCTTTCTTCTTTGGCCGATGGATCCCTATAAGGAGGTGTTTGATTGGGGGTTATCATTGATAATCTTGGTAGGTTATCAACAAAAACTTTGTTTGATTTAGATAATGAGTGATTCCCGGTAATAAACAATTCCCGCCACGTCAGTAAAGTCGGCATGTAACCCGGAATTGCATTACCTCCGAAATCTAAGGTTTTGGACGATGCCGGGGTTATCAATTTATTTATTCCAAAATTACCCTCCCTGATCGGTCTACAGACCGATCAGGAGGTTCCTTGATCGGTCACCAGACCGATCAGGAAGCATGTCCGCCGGTCCGCACGGACTTTGTCCGCAGCATATCACTTCTGATATATATATATATATATATATATATATATATATATATATATATATATATATATATATATATATATATATAAAATTTTAAATCAATTATATTTATTTATTACATATTTCATCAATTTATTATTTATTAATATTATTAATTTAATTTAATTTATTTTCAAAAATTAATTGAATATCAAATTCAACTAAGGGTAATATAGTAAATGTTAAATTAAATTATAGTATTACTTTGATTGAACCAAACAACGTTATGACTATGTTTTATTCTCCATAACCTTAGTTATGTGATTACTTGGTAATCACATAACCAAGGTTATGTTTGATAATTTGAACTAAACATGCCCTAATTATTAGATTTTCCTTTTTCACATGCTTCCACTATCATGCAAGAGGTCTCACTATCAAGATAACACCTCAGTCAACAGACCCTCAAAGCATTTATTGTTGCAAAGAAAGAAATCGAATCCCGCAAAATTGTTACAGGAGGATCTTTTTGGTCACGAATTTAAATTGTAAAAATAGCCTTTTTAGAATGCACGAATTCACGATCACAAGGATCAGACCCTCAGCGAGTCTCCTAACAACAGTAATATGAAATTCATAAAAGGAATTTAAGGCACACAATTCAAATACAATATGTTATGATTATTTATGATAGAAATATGATTTTCAAACAAAAACAATATCCTTCATGCTCATCCATTGAAAAAATAAAGTCCGCTCAAGATGCACAGTTAGATAACATATGGTGATATTATTATTATTATTATAAGATTTAAAGGTTAAATTCTAACTAGTAATTTGATGTCTGTCATTTTTTATATTCTATTCAACTATTTAAAATTAATAATCATATATAATTGATCTCTTCCTTATTATCTTACAAATGATAAAAATAAATGAACGTTTTACTATCTGCTATTATAAAATAAAAAATAAATACAGTCCCACATGTGACTAGTCAAAACGTTTGTTTGTTTATTTATTATAATTATTTTTAAAGTTGTTTTTAGTTGACCTGGCCTTCTCGAACCTCGAAGAAATGAGACAAAATAGTCGACAACCAATAGATGAAGAGTTAACACCGATAGATGAAGAGTTAACACTAGAAAAACCTTTTCTTTAATTAATTAGGTATTGCTTTAAAGTGGTACGGTATTCTCGCAAGATTTGACAACCATGCTTTTGATATTTATGTTTAGTTTCACAAATAAACAACGACGGTCTTTCGTTAAATATATTAAAACTCAACTCCTTTGCAAATTGAACTAGCAAAGATGGAAGATGTGAAGGAGAAGATGAAGGGGTTGATGAAGAAGGTCAACAACCCCTTCTCGTCTTCTTCCTCCAAATTCAAAGGCCAAGGCCACGTCTTGGGCTCTGGACCTCCTCCCTCCTCCTCCTCCTCCTCCTCCTCCCTCTCTCACCGTAGCCCTTCCGACCCTCGTCCTCGATCTACTCCTCGCCCCGCCTCCGACGCCTCCACCTCGTTGTCCTCCGACTTCGACCCTTTCGACCCTCTCATTTCCTCCGCCCGACAGATCAACAACCGAAACCCTACGGTTTCCTTTTCTTGCCCCGTCTGCTCCCGCCCCTTCTCCTCCGAATCCGATGTTTCCACCCACCTCGATGGCTGCGTCGCACCTGATTCCACCTCTGGCGACGTGGGCGTGCCTGCTCGCGTGGAGGAGTTCCTTTCCGCTGGGCCTCCTGACGGGGCGGTCGACGTGGTTCTCAAGCTGCTGGGTAACGTGGCTAAGGATCCTGCCAACGAGAAGTTCCGGCGGATCCGGATGGGAAATCCTAAGATCAAGGAGGCCGTGGGCGATGCCAAAGGAGGGAAGGAACTGCTGGAGTATGTGGGTTTTAGGTTGGGAGAGGAAGCGGGCGAGGTCTGGGCTACAATGGAAGTCCCATCTTCAGAACAGGTTGCTGTGATTAAAGAAGCTGTCTTGCTGTTGGAGAATTGGAAATTGGAAAGGTTAGTTCCGGCAGTGGTCTCTGATGTGGAACTTCATAGGACGGTTGAGCCGAAGGAAGTTGATAGGCAGGTTTGAGCTTGTTCATTCTCTTCTCTTAGTTATATTGGCATCTAGAACTTATTTTGTTTTGCTAATTTCTGACTACTTTTCCTTGTGCAACTTGGAAAGCGATCCTATTTCAATTTTTGGGTGTGAAATTATTTATGTAGCCAACATCACATAGTTTAAACTTGCATTTGTTGTTTCTGTTGTATTTGTATTCTTGAAATACTTGTATTTATTAAAAAAAAAAATATGCAGAAGCAAATATTGTTCAAAAGAGACATGATAGCTCCAGAATATTATTGCTAACAAAATCTTGTGGTAAGGTAAAAAGGAGTAAGTTGACTCATTTGGAGTCTAGTAATTCTTAGTTCAGTGTTTATATGTTCTTGCAGTAGTTAACATCATAACAAGAATCCTACTTTGTCCAATTGTATTTTGATTTTTCTTTAAAAAATTAAATGGTTCTAAAGCTGAATAATATGAAATATTATTTCAATGAAAAGAAAAGAAATGAGAGAATAATTTAGATGGATGGGTATGAAATTCTTGTAAGATTTTTTGTATATCTAGGAACTATTATACATGAAGGAGATATTGATAAATATATCATTAATAGGAAAAGAGGGAAGGTTGAAATTGAAAGGAAATTGTAAAGTTCTTTATTATCGTGATTTTCCTTTAGACCAAATGAAACTTTTTGGGGCTAATATGATTTTCCTAGCTTTATAGATCAAATTGTAGGACACACATGAAAAGTTAATGCAGTAGAAGTGAGTGCTAAAATTGATGATGTGTGGGATTAGTAGAAATAAATTTTGTAGGTAGACATATTGAACTAATTAAACTTGAACATATAAGAGATAGAGTTTTACCAAAGAAAACTGTAGCTAATGTAATAGCAACTAATTCAAGATATTTAAATATTGCTAGTGAATAGTGATACAACATTGAGTATAGTCTAAGTTAGGAGATAAGGTCAATGTAATCAAACACCAAATAGTTGGCACTAACACAGACTATGATGATTGATGGTGTGCATATAGTTATATATTTAATGTAGTTTTTACCTTTATTTATAGCTAATTTTGTTTTAATATCTTCTTCATGCTTTTTCATTGCTTCCTTACTGCAATCAACCTTGTCATTTTGTTACTTGTTTTTCAATCTTTAATTTGGTCCTAACTTTGTTTGTCAATTTGAATACTCACATGTTAGTTATTGCTTTTCTATTCATACTTAACTCTAATATGATCTTTCTTCTATTCTCTTTATCCATTTGTTCCATCGTTGTTGCATTATTATCTTCTACACGCCACCTCTTGTCTACATTTAATCCTATTTCTAAATTATTAGACTTTCCCTCTCTCATCATTTCATTAATGTTAACTGCTACCTTGCATTATGGTTCTCATTTTCATAAACCTCAATTTGCTATTTAGATATATCTAGTACTCATTTGAGCACACCCTTTGCTTCAACTTGTTATTTATCAACTTCTGGACAAATTGTCTTTTATGTTATATTCCTACTCAGTATTCCGTCTCATAAGTGTTAAATTTATGAGGAATTTAAGGAAAGAATTGTATATACTTAACAAGTAAAAAATGAAAACTATAATATTTCTATTATAGACTTAGTCTTAAATAGATTAGGACTTTATGTATAAATATACTAAACTTAGGAATGTAAATAAAAAAGGACGATAAGGAAATATGTATACAGGAAGATGGGATTACTTTAGGAATTAACCATAATAATTTTTCCCATATATATAGAGATTTTGTCTTCTTAGCGAGCAACGTCACCGCAACAACTCTCTTCTTTAAGAGTTGTGTAGGCTTCGTTTGCTTCATGAAATTTTTTAGATCTTTTGTTTTTGTTCTTAATTTCTAGAAAATAATTTTAAAGAAATGTGAAATCACATTGGAAATAAAAAATGGACCTATAGTATGATGCTTGTATCAAGTTGTATCATGATGGATCATATGTTATCTCAATTGTTATGATAATAATAGAATGAATCTATCCTAATTTAACACTAGAATTGATACACTTGAGGAGTAAATGTTAAGCTTAAATCTTTTGTGAGAAACACTAGAAGTGAAAGATTTTAAATTTAGTAAAGTAAAAATAGAATGTTTGGAATTTAAATTTAGAAATAGTAGATGTTGTGAAAAAGAGGAAATTTCTCTATATTGTTATTAATATGTTTACATGTAGGTATTTATATACATAAGGAGAGAAAAGAAAAATCAATCTCAATCCCCACAGTTAAGGGAATACAATCAAGATCAATCTCAATCCCAATAATCAAGGGAATCCAAATCAATCATAATCCCTACAATCAAGGGAATCTTCAACATTCCCCCTCAAGCTGGAGAATATAGATCATATACACCAAACTTGTTACATATGTAGTCAATTCGGGGACCTCTCAGTGACTTAATGAATATATCTGCTAGTTGATCATATGAATTGACAAAGTTAGTAGATATTTTTCCAGATATGACTTTCTCTCTGACAAAGTGACAGTCAACTTCAATATGCTTTGTTCTCTCATGAAAAACTGGGTTCGAGGCGATATGCATAGCGACCTGGTTGCCACTATAAGTGATACTTGTGTAAGCTCTTCAAACCTTAGTTCCGGAAGCAACTGTTTTAGCCATATAAGCTTTTGACTGGTTATGACCATAGCTCGATACTCTGCCTTTGCACTGGATTTTGCCACAACATTCTGCTTTTTGGTCTTTCAAGAAACAAGGTTATCTTCGACAAATATACAAAACCCAGAAGTGGATCTTCTATCAGTGGGAGATCCTGCCCAATCTGCATTAGAATATTCTACAATTTGAGTATGACCTTTATCTTCATACAAAAGACACTTTCCTGGTGTGCCTATGATATATCGAATAATGCGAGTCACAACATCCCAATGTTCCTTGCTACACTTACTGCAAACGAGATGTCCGGATGAATAATAGTAAGGTAGCTTAGTTTCTCTACTACTTGTCTGTACAGTACCGTTCAGGATTTGGAAGAGACTCCTCCTGATTTGGCAGGAGCTTGACATTAGGATCCATGGGGTTGCTGACTGTCTTTAGTTTAACATTCCTATTTCTTTCAAAATATTTATTGCATACTTCCTTTGTGATATGATGATCCCATCTTTAGACTGTGCTACTTATATCCCCAAGAAATATTTGAGTTTGCCGAGATCCTTTGTCTAGAAATATTTGAAAAGATGCTGTTTTACTTGTGAAATCCTGAGATGATCACTATCTGTGATGACGATATCATCAACATAAACCACTAAGAAGATGCAACAAGTAGATGAGTAGTGATAAAAGACAAAATGGTCAGCCTCGCTCCGAGTCATGCCAAACTATTGAATTACAGTACTAAATCTACCGAACCATGCCTTGGGTGACTGCTTGAGGCCATATAAAGATTTCCGCAGGTGACATACAAGACCAGAAGACCCCCTGAGCAACAAAACACGGAGGTTGCTTTGTGTAGACCTCCTTGAGCAGGTTTCTATGTAAGAATGCATTTTTGATGTTCAACTGATAAAGAGGCCAATGTCGAATTGCAACAATAGACAAGAAAAGGCACACAGAAGACATCTTGGAAATAGGAGAAAAAGTGTCCCCACAATCCAATCTGAAGATCTGAGTATAGCCTTTAGCGACGAGGCAAGCCTTAAGCCGCTCAATCGTGTCGTCTAGACCAACTTTCACTGTATACACCCATCAACAACTAACAATTGACTTCCCAGGTGATAGAGGAACGAGGTTCCAAGTCCCACTACGTTGCAAGACACACATTTCATTGAGCATAGCCCGTTTCCATCCTGGATGGGCAAAGACATCACCTGCCGTCTTTGGAAGAGAGACGGACGACAAGGAAGAAAGACAAGAAAAGTAGGAAGGAGAAAGACGATGATAACTCAAGGAAATATAATGAGGAGAAGGATTACGAGTGTAACACATACCTTTTCGAAGTGCAATGGGAATATCAGACTAAGGAGACGGGACCGGAGGAAGAGGTGAAGGACTCTGCTCTAAAGATGTGTCTATGGCAGTGTCAGTGATGGGTGGCGGCAAAGCAGGGCGAGGACGACGCCGATAAACCTGCAAAGGAGCAGATGGGGCTAGAGGTGATAGAGACGTCCTCGGAGGATAAAAGACAGTCACTGGTGCAGGCGGAGAACGAGAGAACTCGGATGGAGATGCGTGAGGCCCAAAAAAGGGAACCGAATCAAAGACATGACGTCAACAGAGATAAAGTACTGATGGAGTGTAGGGGAATAACACTTATACCCTTTCTGAGACCAGGGGTATCCAAGAAAGACACACTTATGAGACTGGGGAGAGAATTTGTCAATGCCAGGATCAAGAACATGAGCAAAACATATAGAACCAAAGACCCAAGGTGGTAAAGGATGAAGAGACTGATGAGGATAAATTACATGATGTGGTATTTTACCTTGGAGAGCTGAGGAAGACATCCAATTGATGAGATAACACGCAATAGCGTCGCCCCAAAACTGATGAGGAATGTGAGAGTGGAGAAGAAGAGTCCGAGTGGTTTCGAGGAGATGATGATTCTTACGTTCTGCAACCCTATTCTGTTGAGGGGTATGAGGACAAGATGTGCGATGCAACACATTGTAAGATGCCAAGAAGGTACGAAATTAAGTAGATAGATACTCGCGAGCATTATCACTTTGCAATGTTCGAAGAAAAATATCAAATTGAGTTTTGATTTCATGGAAAAAAGATTGAAAAATAGGAAATAATTCTGAATGATCCTTCATCAAATATAACCAAGTACAACGGGAAAAATCGTCTATAAAAGTAACAAAATAATGTGATCCCAATGTAGAAAAAATGCGACTCGTACCTCAAACATCAGAATGAACCAAAGCAAAAGGGGACGTAGCCTGACTCACAGTACAAGGAGAAAAAGAACTGCGAACATGCTTTCTTAATTAACACAACTCACAAGACAAAGACTCTAAGTGAGAAAGATTAGGACATAATAGTTTCAACTTATCTAGACCTGGATGCCCCAACTGAGCATGAATAAGAAGTGAAGATATTGCCGCCGAACCAACAAGAGAGGGCTGTTGAAGCTTGTATAGGCCATGAGACTCACATCCGAAGCTAATCATCCTCCCTGTACTCGGGTCCTGGAAGGAAACAGAAGTTTTAGTAAAATAGATGATATAAACAAAGGTCCGAATAAGCTGGCTTAAATAAATTAAAGGGAACTCCGGGGACATAAAGAACATTATAGATAGAAAGAGACGGGGAATGATGAACAATACTAACACCCTGAGACTGGGTTTGGGAACCATTGGTCATGGTGACAAAGGGTAAATAATCGAAAGTAAAGAGAGAAGAAAAAAAGATTTATTACCAGTGATATGATCGGTGGCCCCAGAGTAAAGAACCCAAGGATCCGAAGAGCGAGATATGCGAGCAAAGGAATTACTAGCGTGTGCGACGACAGCGGTGGAATCTGAAGCCTGGCGATCCTCATACCATTTTAGAAAGTTATCATAGGAAAACGGTGGGGTCAGATTCGGTGGCAATTGTGCAGCGGAATCTGAAAAAGCGACAGAAGCAGTGTGAGGAGGTCGACCATGGAGACTCCTGCACTTATCAATCGTGTGTCCTGGTCGGTGGCAGTGATCACACCAAGGACATCCTTTGCCACCCTTACGAGGTGGTCTGTTGTTGTTTTGAGAGACCAAAGCTGACGAGTCAACAGGAATGGAAGGAGGCAATGTCAAGACTTTGGCAGGGACACAAAGGAGAGTTGCCCAGGTTGTAACGCTCCGGCCTGGGCGAGCCCCACCCGGACCGAACCGAGAACGCCACCAAAATTGCCCATCGGGTTGATGACTAGCTCCACAGACCACCGGAGGTCCTTTCAGCGTGTTTTGTCTTCACTCGCACGCATCTTGGAAAACTTCCCAAGAGGTCACCCATCCTCAAAATTCTCCAAGCCAAATACGCTTAATTTTGGAGTTCTTAAGTTTGGGCTTCCGAGAAGGAAGGTGCACCTTGGTGATATGGATAGTACCATCTAACCTTTTAAGCCATACTTAACCAGAATCTCAAAACCGGGGTATTACAATCACCCCCACTTAAAGACACAACGTCCTTGTTGTGTAACCACGAATCACACCATAGACAAATCCCAGAATCTCCCTCGCTAGGTGGTGCCCTGGGTGCTCTTGCCACAAACACACTCACGGTCTCAAGGTTGCTATGATATGTAACGTCCCGGTCCGGGCGGGCCCCACCCGGATCGAACCGAGAACGCCGCCAAAATTGCCTATCGGGTTGATGACTAGCTCCACAGACCATCGGAGGTCCTTTCAGCGTGCTTTGTCCTCACTCGCACGCACCTGAAAAACTTTCCAGGAGGTCACTCATCCTCAGATTTCTCCAAGCCAAGCACGCTTAATTTTGGAGTTCTTAAGTTTGAGCTTCCGAAAAGGAAGGTGCACCTTGGTGATATAGATAGTACCATCTAACCTTTTAAGCCATGCTTAACCAGAACCTCAGAATCGGGGTATTTGTAACGACCCACCTTCTGGGTACTGGCTGTAAGGCCGGTCGCTACAATTATGCTAAACTATACTGTGCGGAAAGCTGGGCTAATTAAAATTTTACTCTACTAATGACGGATACAACTGCTAAGAAAGGTCTAAAGACCTTCTTTGCTGGTGTACATATGCTAAGGAGGGGAAACTGAACATCCCAACTGGGCTAGGGACTAGAAACTAAACTTCCCAACTAACTACAGATCTGCCGATCGATCCGCAGATCGATCGAAGCTATGGGGCATTCGGTTCCCAACTGGATCGGTCGGGCAGACACCAGGATCGGTCGACCGACCGATCCAGGTCAGATCGGTCGGACCGACCGATCAGTGAACCTCCGAACGCTGCCGAGTGCGCAGTGGATCGGTCTACCGACCGATCCAGGAGGATACTGATCGATCTCGGTCGGCTGACCGATCCAGAAGCCTGATACACTGCGGGATCGGTCGGCAGACCGATCCAGCGTCTGATTTCCTGATTACGAAATCAGAGATGCTGATTTCGACACTTTGACGTGCCAAAACCACCTGCAACAACTCTAAACCAATGCAAATCATACTAATATAAACTTACTAATCTTCTAAACCTGGCATACTACATAGTGCATGGTTTACTATTTAATAACACTTAACAAATCAAAAACTGAATAATCAAACTGAAAACGCTAAGTGCTAATACTGAAGTAAAACTGTTTAGATCCCAAAGGTCTTTGTTCCAACTCCTGCCCACACACATCCTGATAGCATTGCCCTCCAGCCTCCACTACTGGTCCACTTTTCCTTTACCTTTATCTGCAGTATAAGAAAAGTAGTATCTATAAGCTAAAAGCTTAGTAAGAAACCATCTACCTCACAAAACATTCATACAATGCAGATATGTTTTAAAAACACGTCATTGAAAGTAGTATCACGGTACGATACGACATTTATTCATACGAATGTAAACCGAGTATGGCAATCATACTCATAAAAATAGAAATGAGTACGAAAATCGAAACCAATACAAATCATGGAACTGAACTAAGTCGATCATGATCCGTATTAAACTAACGAGTTGGTAATCAAACTAAGTCGAACTCACATAATCGATCAGAATTCGAAAAGCTATACATATAATAAGTGAAAATACTAAACACGTCCGAGGGCCCCGATAATCAGATTTGCACAAGATCCCTATCTAAACCCGGATTGCAAGTTCAATCTAGTAGGTTTACTAGGTTAGCTAAACCTAGGGACTTACTATGGAGTTCAAATGGATATCTAATCCAAGACAGCCACCACCGAAAGTAAAATACCGAACGCTATATACTTATTTTGTCAATCTAGGTTATCTCAACCTGTAACTAGGTCAGTTCAACCTGAGGCTAATGCGAGCTCACCCATTGGACTGTAGTCCTACATAAGTTGAAATAAAATTAATTTGCTGTTTTAAATGCTTCTAGTGCATTTAATAAGTTAATTAAACTGTCTATTACTGAGCTAGACCTTTAATCGAGCACCTTGGATGCTCTAACTCTTCTCCCTATTAGGGAGACCACCTCTAGGCACCCGACAACGTCTAACCTCCTATCTGAAGAGGGAAAACGTGCCCGGCCCATCTAGAGGTGCTCAACTAAATCCCTAATCTGCGAAGAGAGTTAAATACACCCTAGATATCGATAAAAATCTGCATACATCCTAACTAAAGCATAAAAACTCAAACGGAAGCTATTATACTGCAGGTGAGGGGTTTCTTACCTCAGTCGCTAAGGTTTCCTTACGATCCTTTCGATAGTTCTCTTGCGCCAACACGTTCCTCTCGCGAAGGGGAGCGTCCTGGTGTCGGAGCCGCTGCCGGAAGATGTCCTTGGGGGCCTAGCCTTGGTGCGCCGAGAGAAAGAGGAGGAAGAGAGGTTGGCGTCGGTGAAGGTTTGGAGAAAAGTGGCGTGAGGTTTGTGAGGAGAGGGCTGCCGAACCAAAAATAAACCAAAACCTACTTAAGTTTTTAATTTATATTAAGTGGGTAACTAGGCCCAACTCAAATATAAATATAAATGTTTCCCTTCTCTTTCAGCACGGCCCTGCTGGGTTCACCGGTTACTAAGGCTAACTAAAGGTTTAGCGGACCCGAGGGGTCCCGGGTTCGATTCCCGCTTAAACCATTTTACTTTTCTATTCATTTTTTTTTTTTGCTACTTCCACTACTCTGAAAATTCCGGAAAAATATCTAAAAATTCCAGAAAAATCATAGAAAAATTCTAATGCAAGCTTGAGAATTAACGGGCGTTACAATCCCCCATACCTTATAAAAAGTTCGTTCTCGAACTTAGAACAATTCTGGGTACTTCCTCTACGCCGGCTTCGCCTCCCAAGTCGCTTCTTCTATCACGTGACTTCGCTAAACGACTTCGACAAATGGTACTTCCTTGTCTGTAATTTAACCGCCTTGGCCTATTATCCGAATAGCCGACTATCATACCGAGGTCCTCGATCCGCACTGACCGCCAATCACCGGTGGCATCCGTACGCTTCTTCAAAGATAGTGATACGAATACGTCAGGACAACGACATTTCTGCAATCTAGCTCATACGCCACTCGCCCACTCTTCTCACGATAAGGTACGGTCCCACATATCCGGGACTAAGTTCGCCTTCTTCCCAAAACGCATCACCCTTTACGGAGCTACTCGAGGAACACCGATCCCCGATCAAAACTCTAAGGGTCTCATACTGCAGACAAGATAGCTTTTCTCGGCCTGAATGCCTCTATCCTCCATGGATCCGTCAGATACCGCTGTGGTATCTCGCTACTAGATCCGTCTCAAGTTCTAGTTCTTTCTGCTCACCACTCATACCAACAGATTGAGATCTACACCTCCGCCCATGAGAGCCTCGTAAGGTGCCACGCCGATAGGGCTCGATAAGCTGTTATACGCAATTTCGCTAAGCTTCGATATTTGCACCAACTTCCCTTAAAGTCTAGGGCACGCGCGGAGCATATCTTCGAGTACCGGTTTACTCGCCCGTCCGACCATCCGTCTGAGGACGGAACGTCAGGTCGAACTTTAACTTAAGCCTAACGCCGATCGTATACACCCTGTATGTGATGTGAATCATTGCCTCGTCTCAAATGATGGTTCGTGGGACTCAGTCCGACGATCTCCTGAGATACAATCGAGCTAGCTTCTCCACGGAGTAGATATCTCGATAGCTAAGAAGTGAGCCGATGAAGTCAACTCACGACTATTACCCGACGGCGCTAAAACCACTCGTGGTTCCGGGCGCCCCACTACGAAATTCATGGAGATATCCTCCCACTTCTATTTGAATCAGATAGCCGCAACTCCTCCTCGCCGATGTTCCGCCGACCTCCGACAGCGAGGCAGACGCTAACATATCCGGCGATGTCTCGCTCATACCGCCACCAAAACGGTTCTTCGTGTCTTGTACATTTTGTGGAACTCGACGATCGTGATAAGGAGTCTCATGAGCCTCATCTAAAATCGCCTCGTAGCCCTCCCGATCCGAACACGTAGTCTGCCACCACAAGATAACACCCCGCCATTTGACACTCAATTTCTACTTTCGATTCGCTAGCTTTCGCTGATTTTCTCAATTCCGTGGTCCCGCCCCGAGATCAATATCACCAAGCAAGGTAGACTCTAAGGTCATAGTAGAGAGCCCAACGATGAGTTCTAGATCGAAATTTACGATCTCCTTCTGAGGGGCGATGGCTGTAAGAGATAATAAGGTAGCACCGGATTTTCTGCTAAGTGCGTCGGCTACCTTATCGGCTTTCCTCGGACGGTAGAGGATGTCTATATCGTAGTCTTCGACCAGCTCAAGCCATCTGCGCTGTCGCATGCTCGGATCCTTCTGAGAGAAGTACTTCAGGCTCACGATCTGTATACACTCGCACCGAGCTCCATATAAGTAATATCTCCAAATTTTGAGAGCTAACACTATCGCCGCAAGCTCAAGGTCGCGAGTAGGGTAATTCTTCTCATAATCCTCGAGTCGTCTGGAGGCATAGCGATCACCTCGCTGCATCAATACGCTTCTTAGTCCCAACTTGTAGGCATCACTATACGCCAAAGTCGCTGTGTTGTCTGCAGAGCCAAACGGAGCACCGTCAATCTTCTTTAGCTCACTGTCGCTCTCACATCTCCGTCCACCGAAATTTCCTCTTTCTCGTAAGAGTCAGCTGGGAGGCTATCCCGAGAAGTCCTTTACAAACTTTCTCAGAATAACCTCGCTAATCCCGTAAAGCTTCGATTTCACCGCTCTTCGGTCTTTTCCAGCTACTTACCGCTTCTATTTCATTGGTCTACCATGACACCATCCTTCGAGACGACGCGACCTAGAAAACACCGATCGCCGTAATTCACATTTCTAACTCGCATATAGCCGATTCTCATCAAGTGTCTGTAGATCGCCTTCGTGTGCTCGCATGCTCTTCCTAAGTTCCCGAGTAGATAAGAATGTCATCACGAACACGATAACAAACTTATCTAAGTGCTCTCAATACTGCTCACGAGGTCCATGAAGTGGTCTGAGCATCTTACGCTAAAAGGCAATGACTACGAACCGTAGTGCCCGTGATCCGGTCCTAAATGTCGCCTTCGGCCTATCACCCTCCTCGACTGACTCGTGATATCCCGATCCGAGGTCAATCTGAGAACACCGCTCCCTTTAACCGGGTCGAACAGTCATCTATTACGGGAAGAGGATACTGCTCGACGCGACCGATCTGCTCGTAGTTCATGACAACCGCACGCCCATCCTTCTTCTTCACGAACAAGACAGCGCCTCTACGGTGAGTGACTAGGCGATGGCCCTTGCTGCCTCCTCAGAGTTGCTCCCCAAGTTCCTTCGCTCACGAGCCACGCGATACGGCGCTGAAATAGATCGCGCCGGGAAGAGCTCTATCTCAAATTCAATCTCCCGACCGTGCTAGCCCTGTAACTCCTCGTGAAGATCACTGGTAGTCACATACAACTCTGACCGCTACCGCTGGTCCTCGTCCCGGCCGGTATCGACTATACGTGCTAGTACCTGTGACATCCCGAATCCATCAACTTCGCGCTTTCATACCGAGAGAAATTTTCTGCTTTTCTTCGTTCTCCACGACTCGAACCGCTTTCGGGTCGAATACGACTGCTTACTTGACTCTACGGAAGCACCAGATCCGATCGAAGTCCATTCCAAGGACGACGTCAGAGTCGCCATTTCAGCAGGATCGATCACAAAAGAGTTCCCTGTCATAACGACCCAGACCGCCCGAGCCGCCATGGACGCCACGATCTCCTCAAGGTAGTGCCGCCAAAACCGACCACCGAGTACCTTCGAGGGTATTTCTAATTTTTCGAGAACACCGCTATATACGAACGGGTCGCCCAAAGATCAAATAATAGAGACTACGCCGAAAATGCTAATACGACCGTGACAACCGCCGAGGCATCGCCCCTCTAGTGAGTGAGTAGATCCTCGATTCGCCATAGCCGAGGGGCTTCTAATCGCCTCGGCCGATAAGTGACTTTCAGAGCGCCAGATCCGATATAACCGAGCCGGCCGGCTCGTGACATCAACTGGCCGAGGAAGACCGGTCTTGTTCGGCACCGCCGCCACGCCCTTCGTCCACATTCAGCATCCTCGCGCCTCGCGACAAACCCCGGGTGAAATTTCCCAAGGCAAGACACTGATAACCGGGTCGCTGATGATGGTCCTCCTTTGGGTCACTCCCCGATTCAAGGCCACGCCGAGTTCCTTCCGCCAGAGCCGCCTCGCTGCTGGAGCGAGGGTTTCGCCTCGACTCGAGGAGACCCGTCACGCTTACGCTGCTCGTAACGCTCGCGTCAAGGCACCGCCACTAACTCCTCCGTGGTTTCGGGCCCATGATGCCACCACCACGCTCATCGCTATCTCTGGCCTCAAGATTCGAGCATCAACCGATTCGCCCTTCTCGCGCCGACTAGCTCGGCATGTATGAGCCAACCTGTCAATTTCTTCACCGCCTCAATCGAAAGGTCGCTCGACGAAACTCGTTAACTCGTCAGAATGGCGGTTCAGAATTGATGAAAGAATTCTCAAGAATTTTTTCTCAAGTCACCCCACGACATCCGGGTTCACCGGGCGCTGCTCGATCCTTTCCCACCACACGCTGCCTCCGCCGTGCGTAAGGAGGCACACTTCACCTTCTCGTGTTCTGCCATCGTACTCTCCAGCGTTTTGAACCAGGCTTGTGCATCCCACGGTTCACTAGTGCCCAGAAGTTCTCCTCACTCGCCGCCACCGGATCGATAGGCTTCTTTCGCTCACTGACCGCCGGTGCCGGCATCGCTGCACCGCCGTAGGGTGGAACCTCCAAGACTTCGAGTCGCTGTTCGGTTCCGGTGACCGGGGGTACTGATTAGCTTTTAAGGTGGCTATTTCGTCATTGCTCACCTAGTCAGAATCGAGCCACCATCATGTAGGTCGGAGGAGGCACCGAATCGCCCGCTTGGGCTCAGAGCTGCCTTCTAGCGGCGCCTCGTGCTATCGCTAAAGACATAGAGATGTAATACGAATAACTATTACAATCATAATTGTATAACTATCATTATCATGTTATATACTATCACATACTATCACGCAGCAGCTTTATCTATGTATACGAGCTATAACAAGGAAACGTAAAGCATAAATAAGGTAGAGACATTCTTACTGAAGTCGCATGTTCAACGCCGATGTGTGGAAGTATGGAACTCGCTCGATACCACTCGAACGACCCACCTTCCGGGTCGCTATAAGGCCTGGCCGCTACAATTACGCTAAACTATACCGTATGGAAAGTCTAATTAAAATTTTACTCTACTAACGACGGATACAATCGCTAAGAAAGGTCCAAAGACCTTCTTTGCGGGTACATATGCTAAGGAGGGGAAACCGAACATCCCAACCGGGCTAGGGACTAGAAACTAAACTTCCCAACTAACTATAGACCGCCGATCGATCCGCAGACGATCGAAGCTTACGGGCATTCGTTTCAATCGATCGGCCGGCATCGATCCACGCGTGGTCGATCGGCCGCGCATCGATCCAGTGTGTCGATCGGTCACCGACCGATCCGTGCACCAAACCCCGAACGCTATCATCGGCCGATCGGCCGGTCGACCGATCCGTGAGGATACAGAGATATCAGATGTCGATCGGCCGGCCGACCGATCCAAGCTCGACATCGCGGATCGGCCGCATCGATCCAGCGTCTGATTTCCTGATTACGAAATCAGAGATGCTGATTTCGACACTTTGACGTGCCAAAACCACCTGCAACAACTCTAAACCAATGCAAATCATACTAATATAAACTTACTAATCTTCTAAACCTGGCATACTACATAGTGCATGGTTTACTATTTCATAACACTTAACAAATCAAAAACTGAATAATCAAACTGAAAATGCTAAGTGCTAATACTGAAGTAAAACTGTTTAGATCCCAAAGGTCTTTGTTCCAACTCCTGCCCACACACATCCTGATAGCATTGCCCTCCAGCCTCCACTACTGGTCCACTTTTCCTTTACCTTTATCTGCAGTATAAGAAAAGTAGTATCTATAAGCTAAAAAGCTTAGTAAGAAACCATCTACCTCACAAAAACATTCATACAATGCAGATATGTTTTAAAAACATGCTGTTGGAAAGTAGGTGCTGATCATGGTACGGTACGACATTTATTCATATGAATAAACCGAGTACGATAATCATACTTCAAAAAATAGAGTCGAGTAAAAACCAAACCAATACAAATCATGGAACCGAACTAAGTCGATCGTGATCCGTATTAAACTAACGAGGGTATCAAACTAAGTCAACTCACATAATCGATTGTGAATTTGAAAAGCTATACATATAATAAGTGAAAATACTAAACATGCCGAGGGGCCCCGACAATCAGACACAAGATCCCTATCTAAACCCGGATCGCAAGTTCAATCTAGTAGGTTTACTAGGTTAGCTAAACCTAGGACGACTACGGAGTCCAAATTTCAAGGATATCTAATCCAAGATAAGCACACCGAAAGTAAAATACCGAATGCTATATACTTATTTTGTGAATCTAGGTTATCTCGAACCTAGAATTAGGTCAGTTCAACCTGTGAGGCTATCATGGGAGCCCATCCATCGGACCGTAGTCCTACATAAGTTGAAATAAAACTAATTTGCTGTTTTAAATGCTTCTAGTGCATTTAATAAGTTAATTAAACTGTCTATTACCGAGCTAGACCTTTAATCGAGCACCTAGGACGCTCTAACTCTTCTCCTATTAGGGAGACCACCTCTAGGCACCCGACAACGCCTAACCTCCTATCTCAAGAGGGAAAACGTGTCCGGCCCATCTAGAGGTGCTCAACTAAATCCCTAATCTGCGAAGAGAGTTAAATACACCCTAGATATCGATAAAAATCTGCATACATCCTAACTAAAGCATAAAAACTCAAACGGAAGCTATTATACCGCAGGTGAGGGGTTTCTTACCTCACGCTAGTTTCTTACGGTTCTAGTCGCTAGGTTTCCGGAGAAGACGATCCTCTCGATGATTCTCTCGCGCCAACACGCTCCTCTCGCCAAGGGGAGCGTCCTCGTATCAAAGATCCTGGGGCTTCCTTGATGTGGCGTCGAGAGAAGGAGAGAAGAAGAGGTTGGCGTCGGTGAAGGTTTGGAGAAAAGTGGCGTGAGGTTTGTGAGGAGAGGGCTGCCGAACCAAAAATAAACCAAAACCTACTTAAGTTTTTAATTTATATTAAGTGGGTAACTAGGCCCAACTCAAATATAAATATAAATGTTTCCTTCTCTTTCAGACGGCCCTACTGGGTTCACCTTACTAAGGCTAACTAAAGGTTTGATCACACCAAGGACGTCCTTTACCACCCTTATGAAGTGGAGGTCTATTGTTGTTTCGAAAGACCAAAGCTGATGATTCAACAGGAACGGATGAGGCAATGACAAGACTTTGGCAGGGACACAGAGGACAGTTGCCCAGGTACTGTCCATGGTGGCTTCTGTGGGGCTGCCCAGTATCTGATCGCGAACATGAGAATAATCTGTGGGCAGACCATATAAAGCCAGAGACATAAAAAATTTCTTCCAATTTTCAAGCTTCGCAACAGGAGTGGTCACATGTGGAAGTAGTTTATTGAAGTCATATAGAAAGCTAGAGACTGAACCTAAATAGGTAGACATTGAATCCTCAACCTGATGGACACTGAGGATGGTCATGAGATCTTCATAAACCTAATAGAGTTGCCGAGAGGTGTTTGTAAAGAGTTATTGAGCTTGTGTCCAAACAGAGTTACAGGTTTTTTGAGTGCGGAAGACATTCCTAAGAGATGGATGGATGATGGCTTGGATAATGCAACACAACTGGGTGTCAACTTTTTTTCATAGAGGACGATCAACAACTTGGACATCCTCTTCGGTGTGAGTGAGATGTATCTCATTAACTCTGTCCAACAAGCCAAAGCTTAATGTGAGAGGCCCAAGAAGAGTAGTTATTATCATCCAACTGCTCGGAAGAGAGTGGTGTAGTGATGTGGTTGGTAAAGATTGAAAGATTCGACTTTGGAGTGTCGGAGAAAGCCATTGATTAGCTCGGTGAAAGAGGGCACACGGTGAAGAAAGGCTCAAGCGATGCAAGAAGATAGGTGAGGACGGTGGAAAGAATAATCCCTGTCATCGCCAAATTGTTGATCTCCCGAGCTTCTCTTCATCGTCGGACTGCAGGAGAGGATGAAGGACGGTGTTAGGGATGACAATGGGTCGGGTTCGGGTCGGATTCTATATCCTCCGTCCCCATACCCATCAGGTATAGGATCTTCGATGGGTATACCCATATCCATTAAAGGATCAGATATCTTCTATAGTTTTAATTTTTCTTCTTTCTATCCAACTATTATCATTCAACAAAAATATATTAAAATTAACATCCTATTAAAAAATATATATAATTAAAAAAATAGATTAAACATCTATATAGTCTCCTCTTAATATCAACAAAAGTAGCAAGTTGATTTTGGAAAAAGAAAATTTTCTTTAATATATGTATATATATTATTTAATCGGGTATTCGGGTCGAGTATCGGGTATTGATAGTCCCTCTATACCCTCCTCCATTCGGATTCGGTATCGGATCCTCCATTGGGTTCGAGTGAAATTGCCATCCCTAAACGGTGTGCTCATGATGCAGGAAAATGTCGGTGTCAGTTCGCGAAGAGAAGAGGAGGGCGACAACGTCGGGCGGTTGCCGAAAGGGGCTGCTATATGCGTGCGAAGAGGCTGTCCCGATGCTGTGACGCAAGGAATGACGACGCAAGGAACGACGACGCAGAAAAAAATAGGGTTTGCCTTTCAACCTCTCTCTGATACCATGTGGAAAAGAGAAAATCACTCTATATTGTTATTAATATGTTTACATGTAGGTATTTATATACATAAGGAGAGAAAAGAAAAATCAATCTCAATCTCTACAGTCAAGGGAATATAATCAAGATCAATCTCAATCCCAATAATTAAGGGAATTCAAATCAATAATAATTCCTACAATCAAAAAATCTTAGAAGTATTCAACAGATGTAATAACTAATAAGACAATTGTTAAGTTAGCAGATGACGAGTTAATAAAAAAAAATAGAGGGGTTGAGAGATGTATTATATAGAATACAAATAAGATGATTGAAATGAAGAAGAGCGTCAAGTATTCTTTGTGATCATAAAATACCTCTAAAAGAAAGTTATACAAAGTAATGGTTATTCCTACTATATTATATAAAGTTGAATGTTGGACTATGACTCAAGCACATAAGCAAAAGCACATAAGCAAAAGATGAGAGTGAAGATGTTTAGGTGGATGTGTAAACATACATGGATGAACATAATAATAAATGAGAAATTAGAGAGAAAGTCGAGGTTGCATCTATTAAAGGAAAACTCCAAGGGACGTACAATTTGTACTTAGATGACTAATGCTCAGTTAGGCGATGTGAAATTACGATCAATACACACATTAAAATGGAAGAGGAAGATCAACGACAACTTGATTAGTAACAATAAAACAAGATAAAATTTATTTAAATATATATGATGATATAGCAGGGTTAAAATCCAATGACATAGAAAAATCCATATAGTCGACCCCACCTAATTGAATAAGTCTTTGGTTGTTGTTCTATTCGGTTGATAATTTTAAATTTAATTAATTTTCTCATAATTTTTACAGCCAACATATTATTGTTTCCTATTTAGTTTAATCATCATCTATAAGAAAATAATACCATCACTAACCTTCTCTTTTACTTGCATTTTGATTTATTTCTCATCCATTATATTTCCTTGCATTATATTTATTAAATTGTTTTTTTATAGTAATTATTAAGATGGACACAATGGGAAGAATTACCGCAACTACTATTAAATTGACGAGAGATTCAAATTTTAGAAGGGAGAGATATAAACCAAACTACATTCATATGAACAATGAGTTAATTTCATTAGAACTAGAACAATCCATCCAAATAATTATTCCTATATTTACAATTCCATGAAAACTCATACACAATCAAGTTATTCCATGTCTACAGAATAGTTTAAATTCTTTTTAGAATACATGCCCCTATTTTTGATGATAGAATGGAATCAAACATTTATTTATTGGTTAGACGACTTCAAAAGTTATTTTGACTAACATAACATAACCCAAGGAATGAAATCTCGAGCCGTGCCATTCGAAACGGACGGTTTTTATAGTTTTGACACAGGACTGGCACTAGCATAGCATGTGCAACACTTTCACGTGTGCCATCGCGTGTGTCACATACACGTTACATGAAAAAGGAATCGATTTGGGGATGAAGACTTACCTTGAAGCATTGACGAAAGATTAGCTTGGCGAGGCCACTAGCAAGACGGTGAGGCAACGATGAGGCAAGAAAAAATCCCGTTGAAGGGGAGGAGGCGGCAGAATCGCGAAGGAAGAAAGCGGAATCAGGAATTGGGGAATATGCGAGGAAAAGTAGGGTTTTATTAAAAGTTTTAATTAAAATTATTAAATTATATATATAACTTCTAATTTGTAATTAATTATTATATAAATTATAATTGTATATTATATAAATTAATAATGAATTAAATAAGTATTTAATTAATTAATATAATTATAATATATAAATAAAAAAATAAAGTAAAAAATAGATAATTTTTATAATATATAGTTATATAATTGAAGGGGAGCTTTCGTGCAACGGTAAAATTATTGCTTTATGACTAAAAAGGTCATAGGTTCGAATCCTAGAAATAATCTCTTGCAAAAAACAGGGTAAGGCTACGTCATAGTTATTAAAAGCGCATGAAGCACTTGCTTAAGCGCAAAGCGCAACGAGGCGCTAGCCTTGCGCTTCTGAGACCTTGGAAATGCACGAGGTCTCGGAAGCGCTCGCTGCGCTTCGTGCAAAAGCGCACACTTGCGCTTTTGCGCAAGGTGCAGCGAAGTTACCTTTTTTATTTTATTTTTCTTTAAATCCCTAATCAATACTGCGATTCGTGTTCACCGCCTAATCATCTACCCCTCGTGCCTCTCGAACCGTCTGCCTCTCGTGTCTCTTGGCGCGCCTCAATTAGTAAGATTTATATTCACATTTTCTTCTTTTTTTTTGTATTTTCTGGCATCGGCGACGCTGGAAGCGTCGAGGGACACGTCTGATGCTGTCGGAAGTGTCCTGCGACACTTTCGGTGGCACTGGACATGTTGTGATGCCCTCGGCATCGCCGCGGGCATCTTGACGCGCCCGACGGCGCCAACACCTCTGGCACCATCGGAAGCTTTCGACAATGCTTCCTGCGTCGCCAGACTCGTTCGGTGACGCGACCCTTTTTCATCGGGCTCGTCGTGATGACTGCGGTCCGTGGCTTCATTATTTTTTGGATTTATTATTAATTAATTAATAAATTCAAACAACTCCTCACTTAAATAGGAATAATTCAAATAGGTTTTTATAAATCCTAATTAAATAATCCCAATAAAATATATAAAAAAATATATTTAAAATTATTTTTTAATAAATTTTATATATTCTAATTTTATATTTAAAATATTTTTTAATAAATATTATTAATTTTTTATATTCTGATTTCTCATAATTTAATGTTTAAAATAAAAAAATCTAATAGTTAATTAATATAAATATTGTTAATTAATATAAATCATTCTTATATTCTAATAGTTTATATTTAAAATAAAAAATCTAATAAATATTGTTAATTAATATAAATCATTCTTATATTCTAATAGTTTATATTTAAAATAAAAAATCTAATAAATATTATTTATTCATGTAAATCATAATTATATTATAATAATTTTAAAAAAATTCTAATAAATTTTATTAATTAATTTATATTTTAATAATTTTATATTTAAAACTAAAAAATCAAATAAATATTATTAATTCATATAAATCATAATTATATTATAATAATTTAAAAAAAATTCTAATAAATTTTATTAATTAATTTAATTTAAAACTAAAAAATCAAATAAATATTATTAATTCTTATAAATCATATTTGTATTTTAATAATTTATATTTAAAATTAAAAAATAATTTTTATTTAATAATAATAATTTTTAAAATAAGTTTAATTAATTCATATAAATCAAATTTATATTTTGTCATTATGATAATCTTGTTTTACACTTCTACTATTTTATATTGTTTTTATTTATTGATTTCAATGGTCTTAAATCTTAATCATGTTAAATACAATGATTCTATTAACTTGAAAGAATATTGTTTGGAGTTAGGTAACATGTTCGGATCATATAGTCGGTTGTATTTTTTGTGGTAAAGTAACAAATGGTAGAATTTATTGACACAAGCTACATTTAGTTGGAGACAATAGAAATGTAAAAGCTTGTCCAAAATGTCTCGAGCATGTCAAAGAAGAAATTAGAGAGTTCATGAAAAAAAAAAAGAGAGTAATTTGAAAAATTAAATGGATGATATTCCTCATTTTGATAATATTGATGATTTAGAAGATTAGTAAGAACATGAAGATGATCTTCAAACTAAAGCGAAAGGAAAACGACCAATATCCGATCCAAGCATCTATTCTACGGTCCAAGGTAAAAAGTGTAACAAACTAGATCTATTAATCTTTTTTTATGAAAGATGTTGATGAAATTGTCAATCAAAGACGTGCAAAAAACAAAGGACAATTTGATAAAAATAAAAAGAAGTTAAGGGATATTGCCATAGAGAAATTTGCTAGATGGATGTATGATGCTGGAATTCCTTTCAATGCTATTAAATATGATTTTTTTGAGTCTTGTATTGAAGTTATTAGGCAATTTGGATTGGGGATGAAGCCTCCGTCATATCATGAAGTTAGGATTAAGTATTTGAAGGAGTTACCAAATATAACTCGCTTCTCAAATCCCACGAAGAAAATCATGCTAAGTTTGCGTGCACAATATTGGCAGATGGGTGGACGGATAAAAAGGACAAGGCTCTTATAAATTTTTTGGTAAATGGTCCTAAAGGAAATGCATTTGTTGAATTAGTTGATGCTTCAGGCTATTCTCATAATAAGATGTTTGAGTTACTTTCTAAATTTGTGTATCGCATTGGAGAAAAAAATGTGGTTAAGATTGTAACAAATAATGCAAGTTTCAGTGTTAGTGCAAGTAATATTTTAAATTTATGTTGCTTTCAATTAAGAATTGGATCATATTTTTTTTTTTGACTAAATTTACTTTGTTTTTTTAGGTCCTCTTTTGAAAAACCGATTTCCACACTTGTATTGAACTCCCTATGTAGCTTATTGTTTAGATTTGTTGTTCGAGGATATATTCAAAATTCCACATCTCAAATAATAATATGAACGGGCATTGATAGTGAATGGTTATATTTATAATAGATCATAAGTATTGAGCATGATGAGAGAGTTTATTGGATAGAGAGACATGGTAAGAACTGTAAAGACACGTTTCGCAATCACTTTTTTTTTTTTACTTTAAATCGGTTTTACGTACAACAAGCAAATTTGAGAAAAATGTTTACATCTGAAAAGTGGGCAAATAGTCGATTTTCTAAAGAGGTTGCTGGAAAACGTGTAGCAGAAGTGATATCGATGCTTTCTTTTTAGAAAAATATGACTTTTGCATTAAAAGTTGGTTGTTTGTAAAAGTATTATGGATGGTAGGTGGTTAAAAAAGGTCTCCTATGAGTTATATTTGTTTGTCAATAGACAGAGCTAAAGAAGCTATTGCTGCGCCATTTAAAAATAAGGAAGAAAAATGTCGTAGCATTGACAAAAGATGGAATGTTCAACTCCATTGACCTTTGCATGCGGCCAGATATTTCTTGAATCTAGAGTGTTTTTATTCAAACCTAATATAGAAAATGATATAAAAGTGATGGAGGGTTTGTACAAGTGCATCTCTAGATTGGTGAGAGGTGAGAATTTATAGGATAAGATCACAAATCAATTAAAAAAATATAAGAAAACATAAGGACTTTTTGGTTTGCCATGACTATCAGACAAAGAACTTCAAAATCACCAAGTAAATTCATAAATAATATATTATGCATTATAAATATTCCAGTAATAAAGTTAATCTTATATGTTTTTGTGTTTCAAGTTGATTGATGGTCTTCTTATGGTGCATCAACATCTGAATTAAAAATATTTGCAATGAAGATTTTAAATTTCATATGGTTTTCTTCAGGCTGTGAACGCATTTGGAGTGTTTTTGAACATGTAAGTTAGAATTTTTTAATATATATTAAAATTTATATTGTGGATTTAACTTATTTTACTTTTTAATATTTTTGTAGATACATTCTAAGAGCATCTGCATCATAGCTTCCTTATTCAAAATGCATAATTTAGGGTAAAAAAGTTACTTTATTAAATTTAGATATCTATTTTTCAATACACCATATATTAGCTTCCCTATTTCTTCTCTCGTCTCTATAATGTCTAGGGAATATAATTCATTCCCTAAATTTTGAGAACTACTATTCATAAATGCATAATTTAGGGAATGGATAGGGTAGTTGATGTAAAAGTTTTTTAGTTATCCTATCCAAAATTTAAAGTAAAATCTTTGAATAGGGTAATTGATGTGGATGCTCTAAGAAAAGAAATAGATTGTCTCAATAATGATTGAATGATTTAGTATATATCAAGTACAATAGAGGTTTGAGAAGAAGATATGACATGCAAGATAAGATTGATTCTATTATTGTCAGAGATAGATGAGAGTAACGAATGATTGTTGGAAAAATTGGATGACAGATAAAGATTGTTAAAATATTGTAAACATAATAACTAGGGGTATTATTGTAATTATGCTATATATCCTTCTCTATGTAAGTCAATAACTCCGTGGTTTCTAATACACGATTTTTTCTTAACATGGTATTAGAGTCAAACCCTAATTTTTCCGCCGCAGCCACCAATTCCTGTCGCCATTAGTCACGCCTGGACGGGAGAAAATATCTCTCGATCCCTCTTCTCCCTCTCGCGTCGCCCGCTTCGGTTTCTCCGTGGTCGCCATGGACGCCGACGCCGACCTCCGCAACCAGGATCTGCTCCTCAGCCTCGAGAAAGTCGCTCCCTCTCGCGTCGCCCGCGAGCACAATCCGCTACTTCTCCCTCGTGCGTCGCATGCTTCTCCCTCTCATGTCGCTCGCGACCACAAGCCGCCGCCTTCATTCCTTGCGCGCTAGTAGAGGCATCTCTTTCCCGATCGTGAGCACAAGCCGTCGTTGCTCTTCCTTCAGCGTGGAATATCCTTGCGTCGTAGCATCCTTGCGCCGCAGCAAACCTTAAATTTTCCAATGCCGTTGCAGCAAACCCTAAATTTTCCAACGCCGCAGCAAACCCTTAATTCTCCTGCAGTCTCTCCGAGGTGCTGCGACATCGCCGAAGAGTCGGGCTACTGCCCTCTTTCACCGAGCTAATCAATGGCTACCTCCATCACTCTAAAGCCGGATATTTCGATCTTTACCAACCACATCACTACACCACTCTCCTCCGAGCAGTTGGATGGTAAGAACTACTCCTCTTGACTTCTCACATTGAGATTTGACTTGTTAGACAGGGTTATGAGACACCTCTCTCAAACCGAAGAGGATGTCCAAGTCGTCGATCGTCCTCTGTGGAGAAAGGTTGACGCCCAGTTGTGTTGCATTATCCGAGCCACCATCCATCTCTTAGGGATGTCTTCCGTACTCACAAAATCTGTAAAGATGTTTGGACACAAGCTCAACAACTCTTTACAAACACCTCTCGACAACTCTATCAAGTTTGTGAAGATCTCATGACCATCCTCAGTGCCCATCAAATTAAGGATTCAGTGTCAACTTATCTGGGTTCGGTCTCTAGCTTTCTTTGTGACTAAAATGAACTACTTCCACCTGCGGCCACTCCTGTTGCAGAGTTTGAAAATCGGAAGAAATTTTTATGTCTCAGGCTTTATATGGTCTACCCTCAGATTATTCTCATGTTCGTGATCAGATCCTGGGCAGCCCCACAAGCTACCATAGACAGTACCCGGGCGACTCTCCTCCATGTCCCTGCTGTTGCCTCCTTCTATTCCTAGTGACTCGTTAGCTTTGGTCTCTTGAAACAACATCAGACCTCCACCTCGTAAGGGTGGCAAAGGACGTCCTTTGTGTGATCCACCGACCAGGACACACGATTGATAAGTATTGGAGTCTACATGGTCGATCTCCTTGCGTTGTTGAGGTCGTTCAGAGTTCTGTCGCTTTTTCTGCTTCCGCTGCGCAGCCGCCACCGGATCCGACCCCACAACCTTCCTATAATGACTTTCTGAAATGGTTTGTGGATTGTTAGGCTTCTAATTCTACTCTTTGCTGGCATATCTCGTTCTCCAGGTCCTTGGGTTCTTGATTATGGGGCCACTGATCATATCACTGGTAATAAATCTTTATTTTCTTCTCTCACTACTTATGGTTATTTACCATGTTGGAGTCTACATGGTCGACCTCCTTGCGTTGCTCAGGTCGTTCAGAGTTCTGTCGCTTTTTCGGCTTTCGCTGCGCAGCCGCCATCGGATCCGACCCCACAACCTTCCTATAATGACTTTCTGAAATGGTTTGAGGATTGTTAGGCTTCTAATTCCACTCTTTGCTGGCATATCTCGTTCTTCAGGTCCTTGGATTCTTGATTCTGGGCCACTGATCATATCACTGGTAATAAATCTCTATTTTCTTCTCTCACTATTTATGGTTATTTACCAATTATTACCATGGCTAATGGTTCCCAAATTGAATCCAAGGGTATTGGTATTGTTCTTCCTTCTCTGTCTCTTTCTATTCATAATGTTCTTTGTGCTCCCGGAGCTCCCTTTAATCTATTGTCATTAAGTCAACTTACACGGTCTCTTGATTATGTTATTTTTTTTTTACTAAAACATTTGTTTCCTTACAGGATCGGAGTACGGGGAGGTTGATTGACTTCAGATGTGAGTCTCATGGATTTTATCGGCTTCAACAATTCTCTATTGTTGGTTCGACGGCGGCATCTCCACTTCTTATTCATGCTCAGTTGGGATATCCAGGTCTTGATAAGTTGAAACAATTACATCTTAGTCTTTCTCATTTAGAGTCTTTGTCTTGTGAGTCATGTTAGTTAGGTAAGCATGTTCGTAGTTCTTTTTCTCCTCACACTGTGAGTCGGGCTATGCCCCCCTTTGTTTTGGTTCATTTTGATATTTTGGGTCCGAGTCATGTTTCTTGTACATTGGGATCATGATATTTTGTTACTTTTATAGACGATTTTCCTGTTGTATATGGTTGTATCTGATGAAGGAATGTTCAGAATTATTTTTCTATTTTTCAATTTTTTTTTCATGAAATCAAAACTCAGTTTGGTATTTCTCTTCGAACTTTGCAAAGTGATAATGCACGCGAGTATCTTTCTACTCAGTTTCGTTCCTTCTTGGCATCTCATGGTGTACTGCATCGCACGTCTTGTCCTCATACCCCTCAATAGAATGGGGTTGCAGACAATCGTATGCCTTCCTCCACTCTCCAGAGTAAAATACCTCATCATATCCTCTACCCTCATTATCCTCTTCATCCTTTACCACCTCGGGTCTTTGGTTCTATATGTTTTGCTCATGATCTTGATCCTAGTATTGATAAACTCTCTCCCCGGTCTCATAAGTGCGTTTTCCTTGGGTACCCATGGTCTCATAAAGGGTATAAACTCTTCGTTGTACTTCATATCTGCTGATGTCACATTCTTTGATTCGATTTCATTTTTTGGGCTTCCTGCTTCCCAGTCCGAGGATTCTCCCTCTCCACTTGCACCAGTGACTATCTTTTGTCCTTCGGAGGCACCTCTATCATCCCCAGCCTTGTTTCCTCCTTTGCGAGTTTATCAGCGTCGTCCTCGTCCTGCTTTGCCGCCGACTAACCTGACACTGTTGTGGACACATCTTTGGAGCTAAGTCCTTCGCCATTTCCTCCGATCCCATCTCCTTACTCTGATATTCCTATTGCACTTCGAAAGGGTATGTGTTCTACTCGTAATCCTTCTCCTCACTATGTTTCTTTGAGTTATCATCGTCTTTCTTCTTCCTATTATTTTTGTCTTTCTTTCTTGTCTTCTGTTTCTCTTCCTAAGACTGCAGGTGATGTCTTTGCCCATCTAGGATGGAAACAGGTTATGCTCGATGATATTTGTGCTTTACAGAGTAGTGAGACTTGGGACTTCGTTCCTCTACCACCTGGGAAGTTTGTTGTTGGTTATTGATGGGTGTATACGGTGAAGGTTGGTCCAGACGGTATGGTTGACAGACTTAAGGCGCATCTCGCCGCTAAAGGCTATACTCTTCGGATTGGATTATGGGGATATTTTTTCTCTTGTTGCCAAGATGTCTTCTGTTCGGCTATTCCTGTCAATTGCTGCGATTCGCCATTGGCCTCTTTATCAGTTGGACATCAAAAATGCATTCTTACATGGTGATCTGCTCAAGGAAGTTTGCATGGAGAAATCTCCGTGTTTTGTTACTCAGGAGGAGTCTTCTGGTTTTGTAGGTCGCATGCGGAAGTTTTTATATGACCTCAAGCAATCACCCAGAGCATGGTTCGATAGATTTAGTACTGTAATTCAATAGTTTGACATGATTCGGAGCGAGACTGATCATTCTGTCTTTTATCGCTACTCATCTACTTGTTGCATTTACGTAGTGGTTTATGTTGATGATATTGTCATCACAGGTAGTGATCATCTTGGGATTTTACAGGTGAAACATCTTTTTAAACATTTCCAAACAAAGGACCTCGGCAAATTCAAATATTTCTTGGGGCTAGAAGTAACACAGTCTAAAAAAAATAGAATGTTGTGGCAAGATCCAGTGCAGAGGCAGAGTATCGGGCTATGGCCATAACTAGTCAAGAGTTGCTTCAGGAACTTAGGTTTGGGGAGGTTACACAAATGTCACTTATATGTGACAACCAGACTGCCATGCATGTTACCTCGAACCCAGTTTTTCATGAGAGGGCAAAGCATATTAAAGTTGACTGCACTTTGTTAGAGAGAAAGCTAAACTACTACTTAGGAATAAACACCTTGGTGTTGCTCAAGTGTGTCTAAACCTCTACACTTATAGTCCTTATATAGCTTCAACGAAGTTGTAACGATAGGAAGCGGGTGCCCTTCTTTAGCCCCATCGTCCTTCCTACTCATCATCTTTGTTGGTTATTATGGATTTTACAACACATACTGACTCAGCACACCCATACTTTACATGACTCAGCACACCTTTACTTTTCATAAAGTAACTTTATAGCTAAGAGTGACTAGCGAAAAGACGACTCCCCAAGGCTCAATCTTTTCTTTTTTACACCTGTCGGATCATGGGCTCACCACTTGCTCCTTTGCTATGGTGGAGTTTCTTGTATTACACGATAAACGTCACATAAGGCATTGGATGCCCTCCAGAGGTCTTTTCGTGTTTCTTGAATAATTCGGAGTTTCTTCGTCCAATAATATCAGAAGAAATATCTATTAGTTTTGTCAACTCACATGATCAACTAGCAGATATATTTACTAAATCACTGAGAGGTTTTCGAATTGACTACATATGTAACAAGCTGGGTATATATGATCTATATTCTCTAGCTTGAGGGGGAGTGTTATAATATTGTAAACATAATAACTAGGGGTATTATTGTAATTATGTTGTATATCCTTCTCTATATAAGTCAATAACTCCGTGGTGTCTAATACACGGTTTTCTCTTAACAAAGACATTGTCTGTGAAGGTGAAGATTTGCGTTGGAGTGATGTAGCACGGGCATCTGGGGTTGGTGAAAATGCATATGACTTTTGATCTCAAAATGCGTCTTCTTTAAAAGAGACATTATCATCTGCATCAGCAAAAAGAAAGCAAAATCTTCGGCTCAAATTAGTCTTATTAATGAAGAAGAGATTAACCTTGACGATGAAATTGATGAAGATACTGATGGATACATATCCATGCGATGGAGCTGGTGACGTAGATTTGGACAATAAAGATGAAGAAGAAGATGATTATTTTGATATTTGATATTTTATCTATTGCATTTTCAATGACTTTTGATTTATTTTTAGATTTTTTGAATAATCTACCGCTTCATCAAAGAATATTTTATTTATGACCCTTGAGTGTTTTTTTGCGCTTCGCACTTTTGACAACTATAGGTTGCGTACAATGGATCCTTCCTTGGGACCCCGCATGACGGGTGCTTCGTGCACCGATTGCCCCTTTTTTTAATAATTTAAAATAATTTTAAAATCAAACTTTAAATTATTTTTATAAATTAAAAAATAGATTAAAATTTTATAAAATTATTTAAAATAATTTTAAAATTTTATAAATAATTCTAAATAATTTAATTGTTAAAATTTTATTATATATATAAATTAGAATATTTATAAATTATAATTATATAAATATATATTATATAAATTGATAAATAAATAAATAAATAAATAATTTATTTAATTATTATATATATATTAGGATTAATTTATATAATTATTATAGATAATAATTTCCTTTTTTTTATCTCTCTAGTTTTAGATTCTTGCTTCATAAGCATATGAAATACATATTTTTGTTAATATGAATGTTTGATCTTTACATTTAGGAAATACTTTAGATTATCTATCCTTTATTTCAGAAGTTTTGAGAAAAGTATATTGTCAAATTACATAAATCAATATATTAAATTATATATAATAAATATATTTATCGAAATCATATCGGCATGTACCGAAACATCGAGATTTTAAACCTTGACATAACTTTCATTCGATAACTACGATTTGCCAAAATTAAACTTAATGGATCTGTTGGAAAATATTGACAATTTATTCTAACCATTAGTACCAAAAATGAATGAAAACCATCACATATTGACAAAAAAGAAAGAAAAAACAATTGATAAAAAGATATGCCCCACCAAACTTTGAAAGATGGCCAAGTATGTAAACACAAAACCATCTCACTTAAAATAATATACCTTATCTCACTTAAGTAAATTTTAGTTTAAATAAACTTTTTGATAATTCAACCTCAATAAATGAACTTTTGGGTGACAATGTAAAAGAGCCCTCAAATGACATCTTATATGAGCCCCTTAAGGATGCAATTGGAGAATTTTTTTATTGACATAGACCTCTTTAGAGATCAGTCGGCTATTAATTATATCTTAGGCTCGTAGAACATAAATCATTTATTTTATCTAGGGAAGTTAAAAGAAGAAACTAAACAGGAAAAGCAATATAAAATAGTAATTAAAGATATCAACTTAGACATTTGTATATGACTTAAGTATCTGTATATCACTTTTGACATAACTCCTTATGACCTTAATGTTTTCATCAACTACTTGGTTTCTTTATTTGCTTCAATATATTAAAATGAGAGCTCCACTTTGCATATAAGAGTTATATTTATTGATACTAAAAATGAAATTGTACTGTTTAATGAATTATTACAAAGTGCATCATTAACATTTTGAATTTCTGTAATTCAACAAAGACAAAAGAGAAAAATTATATTATTGTGTAGGAAACACATACAGAAATAGGTGACATATTAATAACACAATTAGTGTTCTGTAATATTTTTGTTAATGATACACCAATTTTCAGTTGTGATCATTAAACTTGTGCACATTTGAACCAATTGCTATGTTTGCCTAGTTTTCAAGAGGTTCGAAGGTAGTCAATTAATATCTTACCAAATTTGAACATTGCTTTAATGCATCAGTTGCTTATTATTTGGCGGGCAAGATATCTACTTATTTTTTTCTTTAGTTTCACACGAATGTGTTATGAGCCTTGGATATGGATTGCGTAATGAGACGGTTTACAAGTTGATCGGTGGAATCAATTTTTGTTTTCTTGGTTTTACGACCTTGACGACCTATGATGGTAGGGATAATTTGAGGCTCGTTGGGATTAGAAAATCTCTCGATCTAGGGGGTTTGGTTTTTTTTTTGTAAACTCATAATCTTTATTGCATTATTCTAGCTATTTAAATATAACGTTCCTTCTCAACAAAGGAATGAAACAAACACCGAATAAAATAGGTTTCATTCTTACTAAAAATAAAGATACTAGATTCAATCTTATTGAAAATAAAAGATACTTGACTTAAATAAAAATCAATTACTATAGCTGAATCAATTTTGTTGATATGTACTGATCTTTCTAAATCTGTCGTGCGTGTATCTCTTCTATTTGATGGACTCTAGATTCTCTTTTGTTGCATGGGTTTGCTCACGGTCCATAACATTACCCCCTCCTTGAAAATTGGGTTTGTCCGCAAAGATGAATGATTGGTAATATTCTATGATAGCTACTACCTCTTCCCATGAATTCGTACAGTTTGAGGGCACGAATGCATGTGATCGTATTGAGGGAAATTTCAACATCCTCAATGTGATCTTGTTCATCATAATCTTCTAATCCTTCAAGCCAGAAAAGACATTTGCAATGGTAATCGGGAGTGTAAAGTTCATTGCAATTAAAATAAAGGCCCTTGGCACGTCGTTCTTCCATTTCCTCCTGATTTAATCGTTTGATAAATGGTTGCTTCGGTGGCTAGATGGGGGTGCATTGCGGTGTGACACTTGTTTAGAGTGGTGTCCAATAGTGTTATAAAAATTAGCCTAGGTGGCCGCCTAGGCGCCAGCCAATCATACAAAAAACATGCTAGTTGGTCAGCTTAGGAGGCCTTGGCAGGATTAGGCAGCCATAGGTGTCGACTAATTGGTCGAATCGTCTAAGCGCCGTAGAAATAAATAAGGGTTTTTATGATTTTTTTTAGTTTGGGATTTTAAATTTAAAGCCCAATTAAAAAAAATTAAAATGTAACTTTTTTTGTATTAGGCTTAGGTTTTATAAGCCCTAAACTTTGGTCCAACAAAAAAATCGATTTGTTGGTTGCCCTAGCAGCTAGCACCAAACTTCATCTTCAGAGCGAATGAAGAAGACTACATTTTGGAGAAATCAAAAAGTTAAAAAGATGGAGAAATCGATTTGAAGAAAAATTTATTATTTTATCTTTCCTAGCGACTTGAAAGGGGTTGAATTGAAGGTTAGCCAAAGCCTTATCCTGTGAAGAAGATCACATTTTGGAGAAATCAGAGAGTTAAAAGGATGGAGAAATTGATTTGAAGAAAAATTTAGGGTGCGTTTGGTTTGCACCGTTTTCATTTTCATTTTCTGGAAAACGCGCGTTTTCTAGAAAACAGAAAACGACTTTTTGTCATTCTCTGTTTTTCTAGAAAACGATAGCCAATTTTTTAGAAAACGCGCGCGGAAAACGCAAACCAAACACCATTTTCCAGAAAATGCGCGTTTTCCAGAAAATGAAAATGGAAAATGCGTGTACCAAACGCCCCCTTATTGTTTGATCTTTCCTAGTGACTTGAAAGGGGTTGAATTGAAGGTTAGCCAAAGTATCATCCTTTGAAAATGTCATTTCATCATACACTTGCACTATTCATTGAAGTTGAAAGGTAATTTGTTTTAATTTTGATACTTGCAAATTGAAAGATAATTTGTTTTAATTATTATGTAATTTATGTTGATATCGTTGAATCTGCCTAGTGGCACCTAGTCCTGCCTAGATGGTCTAGGCGCTAGGTGCTGGTCTGGCCCTTGCTAGCGCCTAGTGAATTTTAAAACCTTAGCATTTATAAAGATAGACAAAACTCAACTGATGGGAGATCAATTGTTCAAACTTTTGTTGATAGTCTTCCACGGATCTTGATCCTTCAAGTTTAGCAAGCTCGCCCAATTTGTTGTTGCGAATAGGCGACCTAAACCTCAGATTACACAAATATTTAAATTCCTCTCATTGAATATGAGGTTGATCACGTTTGCATTTGATGAGCCGTAATTGGCCATCTCCCTCTAGATGGAACAAGGCTTGGCCAACTTTTTCTTCCTACGGAGTGCGTTGATGGCAAAAAAAAAAAAATGGTCACATGAGCCATCCCAACAAATCATACCGTCCATCATAACGTGGGAAATTCAGTTATGAATACCGTGGTATATATGAGGATCTCTCTTTATGGTCACAGTACCCTTTTGAGCGGTGCCATTGTGGGTCAGGATGGTTGCTGCAGCCCTCTTCACTTGGTTGTTGTGTGAGTGTAGCTTAGAGAAGTCTTTGGACAATTCCTCTAGTTGAGCGTGGATGAGCTGTTGTCGCTTTTCATTGACAGTTTTGTCCTCTTGGTAAATTTTAAGAAAAATATCAAAGCGTTGTTGAAGTACTTGTAAGTAACCCATTACAATGAGCTCTGATACCAGTTTGTTATGGCGCTTGGATATGGATTGCGTAATGGGACGGTTTACAGGTTGATCAGTGGAATCAATCTTTGTCTTCTTGGTTATACAACCTTGACAGCCTAATAGGGATAATTTGAGGCTCGTTGGGATTTAGAAAACTTCTCGGCCTAGGGGGTTTGATTTCTTTTTATAAACTCAGTCATAATTTGTATTACATTGTTCCAGCCATTTAAATATAACTAGTGACATTCCTTCGTGACAAAGGAAGAAAACAAACACTGAATAAGAAATATTTTATTCTTACTAAAAATAAAAGATACTGAATTCAATCCTTTTGAAAATAAAATATACTCGACTCAATCCTATTGAAAATAAAAGATACTCGATTTGAATAAAAATAAATTAAATTAATTCTCTTGATATGCTCCCTTCTTTCTAAATATGTCGTGTGTATCTCTTGTATTTGATGGGCTTTAGATTCTCTTTTGTTGCATGGGCTTGCCCATAGTCCATAGTAGAATGTTTGTATGAATTTTCACCTATTAGGTTTTATGAAGAATTAAATTTTACAGGTCCGTGTATTCTTCCCTGTTCCTGAAAGTGAAGCATCAAAAATTGACCTGCCGGATTCTTTCTATAGCCTTTCTGCTGGGGAGCTGAAGAGAGAAGCTGATCTAAGGAAGAAAAAATTTGCAGATTCTCAGCTTTTGGTTCCTAAATCATATCGGGAGAAGCAAGCTATGGCTGCTAGACGAAAATACAAACGGGCATTAGTAAGAGTTCAGTTTCCAGATGGAGTACTTCTTCAAGCTGTATTTCTTCCTTGGGAACCTACTACAGTTCTTTATGAGGTATTATTCCTGAAACTGTTAACTATCTAATGATGGTATTGGCATGTTTTGTATGCTCTTTCACATACTGAATAGTGTTACATCAATCTTTTAGTTGTGTAGGTCAGTTGAAAAACATAGTTGTTGAAATCTTGTTTGATTACAGTATGGTATATGTTCTTTCAACAATAGTCATCTGCATTCTAGTTTGGGTCAACTAGCATGATTATATTTATTGTTCACCGTCTTGCTTAATAATTAAATGTTGATGTCTTGTTCAAACTTTCTGACACTATGATTAAATTTGATGGCCTTTTGGTTGGCCACCAAGTACTTAAACTAAGAGGGCACTAAAACAATCTCTTTCTATTATTATTATTATTATTTAAATTTTTAAAGCACAGGTTAATTTGGAATTTGGCAATTTCAGATAACAGTTTGGCTTAGAGCGCTGAATTGCCAATCAAGTGGCAAGTTCCCCAAAATATATAAGTTGAAATACACATCTAACAGGTAGGTGAAAACTCTTAAACAAGGTATTAAATGTCAATTCTTGATGATATGCAATTGACTCACTATAAAATGCCTAAGTGGATATCATTAAAACAATATCAAAATAGAGAATTACCTTTAATTAAGAATAACTAATATTAATTAGGGTATATATTATAAAGCACTAATCCATCAAAATGTTAGAGAATTGATAAATATTAAATGAATAACTATAGTGAAATATTTCATGTTGCAACAAAAAAAACATTTTTAAAATATGAAAATAGAAACATTCTATTTGTATCAAAGAATCTCGAACAGTATTGAAGTATCGATCTTTGATTGGAACAATTACGTTTGGTATTATACCAATGTTTTGATGCATAGTGTCGGTAATAGATTAGAGATGAAAAAGGAAGGATATGAAGCATACCGAGCATAGTTTTAAATCTTGTAACATGTTGAAACAGTCAAAATATATCATTCCTATAGATTATCGAACACGATATCACTCAACATAGACAATGTCTTCTTCTTTGCTTCATCTTCTTCCTCCATCAACCTCCAATTTGTGACCGACACCATGCATCTAGTGTCGACATGATACCATAATCTCATAATCTTTCTAGTCAAAGATCAAAATTACAATATAACTCAAGATTTTGAAACTTGATAGCAAGTGGTATTGAATTTCCTTGATTTACCAAAATGATATGTTTCGAAAGTTTCGCCCAACATGGTACGAGATTTAAAATCATGATTTGTATTGACATTAAATGATAGAAAATTTAACAATAAATGTGAAGCAAAGATAGAGAGAAGAGGGAGAATACACCTAGAGAAGATAAGGAAGAAAAATAGCCAAAAAGGAATGGCACGAAAATGATGTAGGTCATTAATAGAGTTCTCATCATCTGGCGGGGCGGGCCTATATCTTGGTGGGCTGGGAAATTTCCAACCCAACCCAACCTAAGGTGGATTATGGGTTAGGCGGGCCCCGCCCACAAGCCCACCAAAAAATAATAATAAAATATAGAAATGGTTGGAATTTTTAAATTTGGATTGCAGATTGAGTGGGAAGCCAACCCACAAGTCCATTGAATTTTCCACTTTATATATTTATTTTCTACTCAATCCATGGTTCAACCAGTTTAGGCCCGCCAGATGATGGGTCATTGAAATTGTGATACATTGTGTCATATCACTTAGGGACTGTTTGGTTGAGGGTCAGCTGTGATAACTTTGGTTATTCATCCAAAGTTATCAATGATAATCGTGTTTGGTTTAGAGAATCAACTATTCCTAAGTAATCATATATACCCGCTAGCATTAGCAAACAACATCAATTCGGGAATGAAACCCGGAATGAAATTACCTCCAATTTTGGAGGTTTCTATGTATTCTTGAGGTTATCGAGAATCGGCGCACCTGTTCGCGTTCCTTCGTGAGGGCACATCGAGGTCACACCAAAGACTCGCCGGGGCGGGTCGGCCGGGGGGCTGGAGGTGGCAGTAGGCGGCACTAGCCTTTGAAAGCTATCCCATGGTCGTCGTTCTAACGAGAAGCTCACACACGCCGCCCGTCGAACGCAGTTGCTGGAGGTCGGAGGTCGCAGCAAGTGGCTCATCTCCAGCCTGACGAGCCTCCGACAAGCTGTGCCCGTCGTCACCGTTCCAGCGAGAAGCTTACACACGCCACCCGCCAAACACAGTCGTCGAAGGCTCATCTCTGGCTCGACGAGCCTTCGACAAGCTGTTGCCGTCGTCGTCGTTCCAATGGCAGCGGCTCGCCACTGGCTGGTCGTGTCGGAGGTTGCAGGCAGTTCTTCAAGCTGGCGGTGGTAGTGACTCGGCAAGCGACGATTCTGTTAGTGGCGACTATAGTCGGGATAAATTAAATAGATCTAGTTCCCAGCAAAATTATCCTAAAAATTTTTCTAAAATAATAAAAAATTTGAAAATATTATCTGAATTTAATTATTTATATAATCACCATTAATATTAATATTATTATTATATATATATATGTTGGGTTTTTCGGGCCGCGAAAATCGCGTTTTCGCGTCGCGGAAACCCCGAAAGACCCAAAGCCAACGGATCCGTGCAAAGAAAATTTTTGAAAAACTATGAATACGAGTTTCTACCGAGATCTACTCCTAGATCTACATGAAAAAGGGTTATACCTTTGAAGCGAAGGCCTTTGCGTTCCCGCTCGTCCAAACGGTGCCGGATCTCAAGAGTATCAAAGTAGATACTCCTCTAGAAGTATCCACACGAACAAGATGTGTTCTCTAACACTCAAGGATGGAGAAGAGAGCACCACAAGTGTGCTAGCACTTTCTAGGGCTCTCGGGTAGGATTTAAAAAAAGGAGAAAGGAGAGAAAGTAAAAGGAATCTCATACACTCCTCTAGGTACCCTCCTTTGTGACCTTCACTCCACCCTATTCTCTTGGAACTCAACTCACTCACCTTCACCTTGCTTGGAATCCACGGCAACAGCAACAAAGGAGGAGGAAGAGAGCTAAGGAGGAAGAAGCATTCAACACCACCAAATCAATGCCACAAAATGAAACTTCTTTTTCTTTTATGTGGCCGGCCACACATGGGTAACTCCCCATTTAATGTGGCCGGCCACATTAAATGGAGGATTGTAACCTCTTGATCTCCCTTGATGATGTGGAGATGATGTGGCAAGGTTAGTCATGCCATGTAGGATGAGTCAACCTTCATGATGTGGCAATACATCAAGTCTAACTTGATGTTTCAACTTCCATTTGGTCAAGTCAAAATTGACCAATTCTCTTCCTTGTTGAGTTAAATCCAACTTTTGATTCAAGTCAATTTTAATTTAATGAATCTCAATTCATTAATATAAATTGACTCAATGAATCAAATTTAAATTAGACTCATTCAACAATTGAATCTAATTGAGTCTAACTCAATAAGTCTAATTTGAATTAATCCAAATCCAATCTTTGGTGCATCATATGAATCTAATCCAATTGGTTCATGATATGAACCTAATCTCCATCCACTTGTTCTTTGTGTGTGACCCAATAGGTTCTTGTAACGTTGGCAATGTTTCTAAACTCCTTTAGAAACATAAGCAATGAGCGGTATCTAGCAATACATCATCACACCTAAGTTACAAGAATGTTGAGATCCAACATCATCTCGCGACTACTAATCGTGACTCACAAAATATGACAAGTGTCCTTCTATCCTGACATCTAGATTGATCAATGAGACATAGGCCGTGTCATCCTCCGACCAATCTAAATCTTGAACTCCAAGTAGACTCACTAACTCAAACGAGCTCAATATCTTATTTTGACTCATTTGGGTACGCCACGCACTTCGGGTCTTACTCTATCAAGAATCGATGTCTCTCCGTCATATAGGGGATAGATCCCATCTACATCACTCGCGTCCCTCTGCATAATCGTTACATACCCAAGAATCGCTTTATAGTCCACCCGCCACGGGTGACATTCGAAAACCAAAGTACATAACTCCTTATGTAGGGATATGGTGATTTCAGGTCTAAGGACTAGTAGTCATACTAATAGCCACATGAGAAAGGATATGACACTCATATAACGATCCGATACTTTCTCAACGGGTCATTCAGTATACATTCTCTAATGCATACCCATGTGTCAACTTGATATCTCTATATCCATGACTTGTGAGATCAAGTCATCGAGTTGACCTACATGCTAGTCTTATTGCATTAACATTGTCCCTGAATGTTAATACTCGACTAAGAATGATTAAGAGTAGTGTTCCCTATATCATCTCACTATCGATTCAACCAATCGATTGATATAGGTAAGAACCTTCTACTCAAGGACGTTTTTATACTTAGTTTATTTGGCACCAATACAAGTATAATAACCAAAAACTAAATGCCTTTATTTATATAGAATATGATACAATAAGTCCAAAAATACAATCATCAAATGATTGGCTCTAGGGCTCTAGCTAACAATCTCCCACTAGCACTAGTGCCAATCAGTGTAGGCTCTAAGCCCCAATGACCTGCTTGGTCAAGGGATCTGCGATGCTGCAAATCTTCACATCTCCTCTCTCGATGATCTCTCGAATGAGATGGAAGCGCCGCAGTATGTATTTGGTCCGCTGGTGTGAGCGAGGTTCCTTCGCCTGTGCTATAGCTCCATTGTTGTCACAATAGAGCTCAATAGGATCAGCAATGCTAGGAACCACCCCAAGTTCAGTGCTGAACTTGCGAATCCAAACTGGCTACTTTGCTGCCTCTGATGCAGCAATGTACTCGGTCTCTGTTGTAGAATCAGCTACTGTGTCCTGCTTCGAACTCTTCCAGTTGACACCACCACCATTAATGCAAAATACGAACCCTGACTGCGATCGGTAATCATCTTGATCGGTCTGGAAGCTGACATCACTGTAACCCTTTACAGCTAGCTCATCATTGCCTCCATATATCAAGAAATATTCTTTAGTCTTCTTAAGTACTTAAGAATATTCTCGATCCTATGGTTGAGGCATAAGGGATCTGATCCATGCGGTCTCTCTCCTCTCTAGAAGAGGGACCTTGAGTCTTCGAAAGACTCACGCCATGTGACATCGGCAGAAACCCCTTCTTGGAGTTCTGCATGGCAAACCGGAGTCCATGTATGTACTCTGACTTATGCCAAGCAATCTCTTAGATCTATCTCTATAGATCTGTATCCCTAGAATGCGGGATGCCTCACGTAAGTCCTTCATTGAGAAGCAACTCCCTAGCCAAGTCTTGACAGACTGAAGCATAGGGATGTCCTTCCCAATGAGTAGTATGTCATCCACATACAATATGAGGAAGACAACTATATTCCCTATAACCTTCTTATAGACACAAGGGTCATCTTCGTTCTTGATAAAACCAAACTGTTTGATTGCATCATCGAATCGAAGATTCCAGCTCCGAGAAGCTTGCTTTAGTCCATCAATGGACCTATGCAGCTTGCATACTCTGCTAGTATGCTGTGGATCTACAAAATCCTCAGGTTGTGTCATGTACACATCCTCGAGCAGGTTTCCATTCAGAAACGCGGTTTGGACATCCATCTGCCATATCTCATAGTCGTGGGTCGCAATAGCAAGCATGATCCGAATGGACTTAAACATCGTTCTTTGGAGAAAAGGTTTCATCATAGTCAATACTATGAATCTGCCAAACCTTTAGCTACCAAACGACCCTTATAGATAACTCCATCCATGCCGTCTTTCTCTTTAAAGACCCACTTACACCCAATGGGTTTTACCCTTGGTGGATCAACCAAAGTCCATACTTGGTTGGTGTACATGGATTCCATCTCGGATCTCACGGCTTCTAGCCATTTCTTGAATCTGGTCTCAGCTTCCTAATAGGTGGTAGGCTCATCATCTATGAGCACAACGTCATCATGGTCGACAAGAGAAATGAATATCTCAGCCGGTGACGACGCTCCTATCGGACCTGCGAAGAGGTACGCCTACTTGAACTGGTTGTTGTTCCTCAACTCTTTGTGGAACAACATCATTCACAACACTTTGTGTTCCATTCAACTTCCATCGAGGCTTCAGTGCTATCGTTCGCATCTTGAACTTCTTCAAGATCGAACGTGCTCCCACTAGTCTTTCTAGAAACAAATTCCCTTTCTAGAAAGACCCCAGTCTTTACCTTGTGCTGACTGGAATGTAGAAGTAATATCCCTTAGTTTCCTTGGGATATCCAATAAAGTAGCACTTTTCGGATTTGGGTCCTAATTTGTCCGAGACTTGACGCCCAACGTAAGCCTCACAACCCCAAATCCTCGCGAAAGACACCGGCATCTCTCCCAATCCATATCCTATACGGTGTCTTTATCACGTTGATGGAACTCGGTTGAGTATAAAAGCTGCGTGTCTAGAGCATAGCCATGTCGGAAGATCTGTGACTCATCATGGATCGTACCATATCTAATAAGGTACGATTTCTCCTTTCGGATACACCATTCCACCGTGGTGTTCCAGGAGGAGTGAGTTGGGATAGATCCTACATAGTCACGAAACTCACGGCTAAGGTATTCTCCACCTCGATCTGATCGAAGTATCTTAATACTCTTGCTAGCTGGTTTTGGACTTCATTCTTGAATTCTTTGAACTTTTGAAAGGATTCCGACTTACGTGTCATCAAGTACACATAACCATATCTACCGAAGTCAGGAAATGTGATGAAGTACCTATAACCACCTTTAGCAGTGACATTGAAGGGCCACATACATCACTATGTATAAGTCCTAACAAATCGATCGCTCTCTCGCTGTGCCCACTAAAGGGAGTCTTGGTCATCTTGCCTCGTAGGCATGACTCGCATATCTCATATGATTCAAAATCAAATGAGTCCAGCAAACCATCTTTATGGAGCTGGGATAAGCGCTTGTCATTTATATGACCTAAGCGACAGTGACAGAGGTAGGTTTGGTTCATGTCATTTGACTTGAACCTCTTGGTATTTATGTTATAGACAGGGCTTTCAAGGTCTAGAATATAGAGTCCGTTTATCAGAGCTGCACTACAATAGAACATTTCGTTTAAATAGACGGAACAACATTTGTTCTTTATTATAAACGAAAAACCTTTCTTGTCCAAACAAGAAACAGATATAATGTTCTTAGTTAAGGCAGACACATAACAACAATCATCTAATTCTAATACAAGCCTAGAGGGCAGAGATAGATGGTAAGTTCCTATAGCAATAGCAGCAACCCGTGCTCCATTGCCTACTCGTAGGTCTATCTCACCCTTCGTCAATGCCCTGCTATTTCTCAGCGCTTGTACATTAGTACAAATGTGCGAAGCACATCCGGTATCTAATACCCACGATGAAGAAATAGAGAGGTTGACTTCTATAACATGTATACCTGAAGTAGAAATCTTATTTCTCTTCTTCTTAAGATCTTCCAGGTATTATTTGGAGTTCCTCTTCCAGTGCCTTGCTTGTCCTTGATATAGGTGACAAAGATGTTCAACCATACCATAAGCACCCATCAACTCATGTTGCTTCTGAAGCTCAGAGTTCATGGTCGCGAGCATAAGACAGGACATATCTAATGCGTCATCTTGATGCTTCTTGTAAGCATCTCGGTCTGCTCGCGTGGCAGTGGCAGGAGGAGCCTCCGGAATGGGCTGCTCCAGAACGTACAGTTTACGTTCTTGGGTGAGAACTATTCTCAGGTTCCTGTACCAGTCCAGGAAGTTTGCTCCGTTGAGCTTGTCCTTCTCGAGGACAGATCGCAGGGAGAAGGTGTTCGTATTCGACGTCATGGTAATCTACAACAGAAATAAATACAGAAATAAGTATCATATTCTTAATCATTTAATTAGGCCTTTAACTAAATGATGCTCCCACTGAATTCTATAATTCATGTGGGATAAGATCCACATCATACTAACCCTTGAGTTAGCTTTGGCTAATACGCCCAAGACTTAGTATGATCGGTAGGTAACGATTACCAATTACATCTCTATGCAACTCTTATTTATAGGATCAAAATTTGCATTTATATTAAAACTCGAGTTAGCTTTGGCTAATACTCCCAAGAGTTAATATAAACGTGATTTTGACCTATCTACCAACCATTGGATAATGCCTATAGTTAAACTCGATCTAATTGAGTTAACTAGTTACTCAATCTAATTGAGTTGTACTCACCCATGCGTTGATAGGTGGGACCAAAATTGTCCCTCTGTACCCTACCAAGATAGTATGTGTTGCTCTGCTTTGGCAGATTCAACAACAACATGCGATCGAGGTAGTGGTAGGTATCACGGCATGGTAGGCATTACGAGTTGACGCGATTTAGATCTAATCTAAATGATGATGCGTATCATATACTCGATAGATCTAATCTAATCGAAGGGTGCATCATGTGCACGACTTAGATCTAATCTAATCGTTAGACACTAATTAATTACTTAATTAACTAGCATGCATCACATACACAAAAAGCAATTAATTAAATGATTTTGTGATTATGTCATGGCCCTACTACGATCTTCTCAAGCCAATGAGAAGATCGGATGGTCAACCTAAGGTCAACAGCTTCTCAAGCTCCTTCCTTTGACCACCTCGTGTTGCTCGCGCCCTCCTCGTAACTCCCTCTCGAGTGGACCTTCCATCGCCTCAAAATTTACATTACATTTTGAAACTCGAGTTACATTCGAGTCTAAATCTAATTTACAACAAGAATAAAAGAGAAAGGCACGACGCGCAGGTCGGAAAAAAAAATAAAATACAACACGCACATCACATCACGGCACGTAGGCCGTATTATGAATTACAACACGAATTATCCAATCGAATTGGGTCTTTGGGCCATGATTATCACAAAAATAATATATAATTCAAAATTATATATTTCTATAATTTTCTGTAATTTTTCTATAATTTTTACAATTTTTACGAGTACAATTTCTCGGTGGTTCCGTTTAGTGGTTTTCGGGCGCAATCGCGGAATGAATCCCCTTGCGGGGCCAGGGGCAGCGCCCCTACCCACGATCTAACCATCGCGAGGGTTCCATTGCGATCTAACAGCGCCTTAGCCCGCTGTCCCAAAAAGTTTTGGGGTGAAACTTGGCCGTTTTGGAAAATTCTTCTCGGTAGTCGAAGCCTACAAGTATCGAAACACTTGTGCTTCGCTTCTATGCGAAAAATACCCATAAAAACTATAAAAATCATAAATTTACAGAATATTATAGAACTGAAAAATTTTCATAAAACACAAAATAAACTTGTATTCGTCTTCGCACGTGGCTCTGATACCACTGTTGGGTTTTTCGGGCCGCGAAAATTGCGTTTTCGCGTCGCGGAAATCCCGAAAGCCCCAAAGCCAACGGATCTGTGCAAAGAAAAATTTCGAAAAACTACGAATACGAGTTTCTACCGAGATCTACTCCTAGATCTACATGAAAAAGGGTTATACCTTTGAAGCGAAGCCCTTTGCGTTCCCGCTCGTCCAAACGGTGCCGGATCTCAAGAGTATCAAAGTAGATACTCCTCTAGAAGTATCCACACGAACAAGATGTGTTCTCTAACACTCAAGGATGGAGAAGAGAGCACCACAAGTGTGCTAGCACTTTCTAGGGCTCTCGGGTAGGATTTAAAAAAAGGAGAAAGGAGAGAAAGTAAAAGGAATCTCATACACTCCTCTAGGTACCCTCCTTTGTGACCTTCACTCCACCCTATTCTCTTGGAACTCAACTCACTCACCTTCACCTTGCTTGGAATCCACGGCAACAGCAACAAAGGAGGAGGAAGAGAGCTAAGGAGGAAGAAGCATTCAACACCACCAAATCAATGCCACAAAATGAAACTTCTTTTTCTTTTATGTGGCCGGCCACACATGGGTAACTCCCCATTTAATGTGGCCGGCCACATTAAATGGAGGATTGTAACCTCTTGATCTCCCTTGATGATGTGGAGATGATATGGCAAGGTTAGTCATGCCATGTAGGATGAGTCAACCTTCATGATGTGGCAATACATCAAGTCTAACTTGATGTTTCAACTTCCATTTGGTCAAGTCAAAATTGACCAATTCTCTTCTTTGTTGAGTTAAATCCAACTTTTGATTCAAGTCAATTTTAATTTAATGAATCTCAATTCATTAATATAAATTGACTCAATGAATCAAATTTAAATTAGACTCATTCAACAATTGAATCTAATTGAGTCTAACTCAATAAGTCTAATTTGAATTAATTCGAATCCAATCTTTGGTGCATCATATGAACCTAATCCAATTGGTTCATCATATGAACCTAATCTCCATCCACTTGTTCTTTGTGTGTGACCCAATAGGTTCTTGTAACGTTGGCAATGTTTCTAAACTCCTTTAGAAACATAAGCAATGAGCGGTATCTAGCAATACATCATTGCTACCCAAGTTACAAGAATGTTGAGATCCAACATCACCTTGTGACTACTAATTGTGACTCCTCACAAAATATGACAAGTGTCCTTCTATCCTAGACATCTAGATTGATCAATGTGAGACATAGACCGTGTCATCCTCTGACCAATCTAAATCTTGAACGTCAAGTAGACTCACTAACTCAAATGAGCTCAATATCCTATATTGACTCATTTGGGCATGGCCATGCACTTCGTGGTCTCACTCTATCAAGAATACCGATGTCTCTCCTGTCATATAGGAGGGATAGATCCCATCTACATCACTCACATCCCTCTGCATAATTCGTTACATACCCAGTAATCGCCTTTATAGTCCACCCAGTTACGGGTGACGTTTGACGAAACCAAAATACATAACTCCTTATGTAGGGAACTATGGTGACTTCAGGTCTAAGGACTAGTAGTCATACTAATAGTCACATGAGAAAGTATATGACACTCATATAACGATCCATGATACTTTCTCATGGCGGGTCATTTAGTATACATTCTCTAATGCATACCCATGTGTCAACTTGATATCTCTATATCCATGACTTGTAAGATCAAGTCATCGAGTTGACCTACATGCTAGTCTTATTGCATTAACATTGTCCCTGAATGTTAATACTCGACTAAGAATGATTAAGAGTAGTGTTCTCTATATCATCTCACTATCGATTCAACCAATCGATTGATATAGGTAAGAATCTTCTACTCAAGGACGTTATTATACTTAGTTTATTTGGCACCAATACAAGTATAATAACCAAAAACCAAATGCCTTTATTTATATAGAATATGATACAACAAGTCCAAAAATACAATCATCAAATGATTGGCTCTAGGGCTCTAGCTAACAATATATTTATTTATTTTTTTTTATTAGTTAATTCGGATAGTGGTACAATTACCTATATTAAGTTATACACTAAAACCTCCAAACAAATAATTTTTTTTTACATTATCTAAAATTGAACCAAACAACATTTGGTTATATTTTATTCTCCATAAGCTAGTTATGGTAATCACATAACAAAGGTCATGCATGATAATATTGAACCAAACGCACCCTTAGGATTATGACAATGTTGTTTAGCCTTCATAAATATTCCTCAATAGAATTTTGTCAGACTCAACATAATGTGCAGTTCATCTCTTCAATTTACACTGGCCATTCGAAATATTTAGTTATTTCATAGTATTAAAATTAAGAAATATATCTAATACTTTAGACTTTATAGTTTAATATATAAGAAGTCTATCCTCTCTTTAGGATAAATCTATTTTAACTTTTAGAATCCACGTATTTGATTCTTTTGTGATTTTCATCCGATATCATCGACTTGCAGCTAATTTTCGCTAACTAAACTATAGATGTATGTCAACGTCCAGTTTTAAAGTATTCTTTTATGCCAGAGACTCTAGTTTCAATGGTATGAATTGAGTACAATTCCATGCTGACACTTGTATGCTTCATTTCAAAATGTGTTGAGATCAACTCAAATGAGATTTAATCTATAAACCTCTTCCACTTTAATTGTTTGCTTCCAAATATGTACATAATAATTCAAAAGTTAATTGAATTAAAGTTTTAGAATAACAAATTACCAAAATATAAAATGATTATTCCTCAAGATTACCAAAATGAAAACATATAATTTTCCAAGATCTACTTAAATAATGGTTTCACAACATCTAGGCGTTGAAATTAGTATCTCCACAGGTTCAAAAATATCTTGGTTAACCATTGGGAGGTAGATTTAGCCTAACAAAACTAGAATTGGAACATTCACAAGTACAAGATATAGATATATCTTGATTTCTCAGATTACGATCACTCTTTGCTGCTGATGGTCCAAACTTCTGATTTTTTTGTCGAGTCCCTTGTCTCCATTTTTTACAAAATGTGTGTGATACCTAGGTCCATGTGTGCCATGCTCGTATCAAAGTAAGAGGATTTAGTTGTTGTTTGAGAGGTGATTAAATATATGATTTGTAATAGAAATGTATTCATTCTGGCAACACAGTAACATTTTATCTTTGTCTAATGAATTTTACTTGACATAGATCATTGTACATTTTCCACTAACGGAGTTCTTAATGAATTCAGATTCCCACTGCCAACCACTTGTAGACTTTTAGTGCTTATAGACTTAGTTATTCTCATTAAACATATCAATTCAGATTCATTGTGTCTGTAACCTCTACCTCTTTCTAGTTTTTTCGATGGTACAGGCTACTGGCAGGTGGCTATCAGCTGAATGTTTCACATATTATTTATGTTGTCTCTGCCCTTGATCTTGTTACTATGGAAGAATTAGTTCAATTTGTGGGCAGGAGGGGCTCTATCTGATCCTCCGGACTTTCTATTATCCATCAATGCTAGGAGACAATGGGTGTTCACCATATTTGGTCATATGGAGACATTTGATGTGGTCTCCATACTAGGTTTGTGCAAGATGTGGGACATGATAGTGTGCCATTTCCATCTTATGGTTTTTATGAGTGACAGAGCGAACAGTCTGAAGCTACTTCAACTGAAAGACGCTGACTGAGCAAATTGTTATTTTCTCAATCAATACCCAATTACTTGTAAACCATATGGTCTACTTTTTTTCCACAAGAAATCTATTTAACTAAAGTTAACAAGTTAATCCAACTCGTGCATGTTACTTGTTAGAAAAGTCAGAACTTTTTGGGTAGATAAATAAATATTATCCAAATGAAAAATGATTACAATCTTGATTAGGCCTACCCGAGCTATCTCCTTATCCTGACCGGCTAGGGGTCTATACCTTAGTGACAACTTCTACTTACCAAGAATTTTCTTAGGATGGGAGCAGCCTTGCGCAACTGCCCAACTGTAATCTGCTAAGCAGATATTCAAATTGTGCTTGTTTCCAACACTATCTGACCTTTTGAACCCCAGGGTTACTCTTCTAAGAAGTCATGCCTGACACCAAGCCTTGGTGGATGATCAGGGGCCCTAAGTTGCTGGGTTGCCTCTCACTCCGCTGGAGGAATCATCAATGAAGGTAGCTTCCTTGCACCATAGCTGCATTTTCATTACCATGGCATAATTGGTGCCAGTGTATGTCGTCATCAGCCCATGTTGGTTGTTTGCCTTTCAGTCCACCCACCATCAGAGGTATCTCATGTTTCGCCACTGCTGTGACTCCATCACCATGACTTTGGTAGTGATAGCTCTGTGCCATTGCCAGAACAACTAACTGCCTCCTGGCAGCCCCATGTCCAGCCATCATAGGTGTGGCCCTGCTCCTGTCCTGTCCTGATTGCCACGCCTAGCGCCAGGCCTTGCTGAATGGGGACAACTTCAGGTAGCACATTTGTCTCTCACACCACTGCAGAAATGTTGCCAGTGGAGGCAGCTCATGTGCCACCACAGCTATGCCGCCTTTGCCTGGCTTTCCCGGTTTGCCACTCCTAGTGCCAACCTTGGTGTATTAGGCATCAACACCAGGTCACTCGCTTGCCATTCGCTCCGCTGAGGATGCTGCCAATGGAGGCAGCTCACTTACACCACCACAACTGTGCTTGCCATCAACATGGCTTGGTCGGGTGGTCGCTAGGAATTGATGCTGGATGTTGTATCATAGGGAGCACTGCCTCTAATCTAGGACTGGCTTTATTTGGCTGGTTTCTTCCAAAATTTGAATCACAAGTTTAAAATCAAATTCCCAAAGACCGGCCACCTCTTGCCCTCCATGCAAACCTTTTTACTTTTGTTGGTGGTTTCAAATTTTGAATCCCAGATTGAAATTCAAATTTCAAAGCTCGCTGCCATTTGTTTTCCCCCATGTGACCAGGTACCTGTTGATCGGTTCCCCAGGTGTCAGTGCAAATGGCCTTCCTTGGTTTCAACACCTACCAGAATTTGAAATCCTTAGTTTCTCCGCCCTTTGCCTTTGCCAGCCAGCACTAATTTGAGGTTCAAATTCCCACTGCCAACCACTTGTGTTGCTCATGTATTTCTTCCACCGGTTGGAGATGAGTGCGAGGTTTCAGCTACCACTTCCACTAGCCGGAGACGAGTGTGAGGTTACCGTTCCTCCCCTGACAGCTCACACCCTTTAGTCGTTGGCAGTTGTGCCCCTGCTAAGACCGGAGTATTCAACAACTTCCTCTGTTGTGATTTAGTCCAGCTCCTTCCATCACCGACAATGGCAACTGATGAGGCATGTGCCTCTTGCTCCACAGTCTTTCAAAGGAGGTATTCTGCCTGCTTATCCATTTGGACAGCAGTGACAATGGACCTTTAGCGTTGAGTTCTCTCCTCTGCATCCGCCTCCGCCCGAGCAGTGGCAATGGCCTTTTCTTTGCATGCTCCACAGCCGCCGTATGATGCAACCAGCATGTGTCCCATTCTCTCCAGCCTTGAAAAACCCCTCCACTACTGTTGTTCCAACAGCGCCGATGGTGTCTTCACAGCCTATCCTAGCATCTTCAAGGGAGAAGGAGGTAGGCCACCCTCTTGTCTGATAGGGCAGCAACAGCAGCCTCATTCAACCTTTGATTTCCTCCACTGCCGCTGATCCAGCAACAGTGAGGATGCCCTCTATACATGCGCCATACTCGCTGGTTGATGCCAGTGTCCGGAAGACCTCTCACAGCTCCTTCCTGTTATCTTCTAGAGAGAAGGGAGTGCATCTCTCTCTAAACGGGAAGGAGCTGTGACAGAAAAGTGAGATTATTATTCACATGTAAATAAGTTATGTATATAATGGAACAAAGTCAGGGAAAATATCCAAAAAGAAGCAGGATTTGTTTCTCACCTTTCTCAATTTAATCAACATTTCGTACTTCTTGTTTATTTTCCTTTGTCCCCTATTGGTTGAGCAACAGATTACAATTTTAATTTGTTATGCCGTTTATCAAGATTATATTTATGCTTTGATATTTAAGCATGTTCCCCTTCACCTACATCAAAGTTCATCTTATACTAAACAACCAGAAGTTGAAAAATTTACAAATCACTAGCGTCCCACCAATGTATTAATTTTTTATTTAGAATAACTAATTACACCAAGAGATGTTGAATGATGTAAGAATAAATAACTTCGCTGCCAGCGGATCAATTTTAAGTTAAGAGTAACCAGTTTAATCAAATTGCAGCTCAAGACTGCATTTCAACTTAAATGGTAAATAACATCCTCTGACAAGGTAGCTTTGTATGAGTCAATTCCTGGAGCCATCGGAGTCTCCTGACAAGCATGTAGTGACTGAGATTGTTATTCTTCATCTAGCAGTTTTGCCAGATGCAACTTGTATTTCAAATTCGGTGGACATCCTTTAGTTTCATTCTACTAGTAAGGTATCGATGGAGGATGATATGACCAGTGTAGCTGACCACAGATAATCAATTATGGCTTGAAAATGATCCATTAGCTCCACATTGTTGTTACGAGTATGTGGTGGGGCAAATATCACTGAAAATCTTTGGATTTTTTTTTTTTGACTCTGCTTTTGTTAGATCAATCAATATTTTGAAGTTCTTAAAACATTTTGGTTAAACTTTTACTTCTAGACTACTAAACTCTTGATTTATGTAGTTTGTGAGCTCAGCTTTAAAGGACCCCACTCTGGAATTTGAGCTCCTCCGTCCTGCTGTTCCTAAGCTAAGAGTTATCCCTCATTTCCCAAAACCAGGAGCTAAATCAACGTTAGAAGAGGAAGAGTTGGTTCCCTCGGCACTACTCAAGTTCAAACCTGCAGAGACGGAAGCCAGCGTTTTCACCGGCCTAACCAACGAGCTTCTTGAAGCTAGTGAACCCCTAACTAGCGAAGCAGCATTGTTGTAAAAAATTAACGTTGCCAATTTAGTAGCCAAAATCCTTTCCTATATTTCAATATTTGATTTTTACAAAGAAAACTGAACAGATAGAAATGATACATTGGTTCGTTCATGTTATCCTTGAACAAACGAACAAATAATGTTGTAGTCTATTTATTTATTTGTGTTGTGTATGTAATATGGGAACTACTGATATTCTTATACGAAAGGCAGTTACTAGTTGAATCAAATTTTTGCCCTATAGTTAATTAATTAAATGCATCTTCAAGCTGTCTGATATGTAAATTTTACTTCTATGTGAGTTCGTTTATTCGTTTTGTGGTGGGTATCGAAGCAAGTTCTTATTTCTGTGAATTAGAGTTTTAATCCAATAAATTACTTTAAAGGCCTTTAGCAGTTTGGCGAATCCAGTCTATCTCTTGTTAAGGCTCCCTTTGGTTTAACCAAAATGTTTTATTTAACAAAATATTTTTTTTTTTAATGAAGAAGAGCCTAGCCTTCTTCGTAATATTTACATTTCAAGTCAGGTATACCTGGATATATGCCAGTCAGTTTGGGTAGCTAATAGACTGATCGATCATGTTGGGTTGGGTAGGTAAATTGAGTTGAGTAGGATGGGTGGATTAGCATGTCCTTCAGTTGATGGTGTGTGCGGATTGGGTGGTCAATCAATTTGATCGGTTTCGATCAAACCACAATCAGGTTGAGTTGTTCAGAAGGGTTGGCTTATATAAGCCTCCCACGCCATTGGGTTGGCTTATATAAGAAGGGTAGGATGGTGTCCAGTCAAATAGTTAATTTTCTTTATTATTTTTGTAATTGAAAAAATTATCATAAATTTTATAACAACGTTGGTTGTTAATATGACAAAAACATGTTATCCAATCCTGAAATTTTATCATCAAGACTTTCTCTAAAAAGATTAATTAAATTTACATAGCAATAATGCAATGCACTTTGTTCCATCTTTGCTTTGTAAATAAACAATTATAATATTTATATTACTATTTAATTCGGATAAAATTAGGCGCTACGTTTATAAAGACCGTAACCAAGAAGCCATAGTTTTAGTCTTAGCTGATCAATTCCATAGACCGTAACCAAGAAGCCACGACAACTCAAACACTAAGCCCAACCAATGACTACTTCAAAGTAACAATATCCTCCATCTCAAAATCACCTTGATATAACTCAACCCAACCCCTTTGAGAGAGAGCAACTCACCTTGACCCGATTCCTTTCAGTTTTGGCAGAGTAGCTTGTGTTAGAACAACTTAAATCAACTTACATACGGGTTCTAGAGTGGAAAAGGTGAAAGTGGAGAAAAAAATCAAATCAAATTTCTCCTATAGACTTGTTAGGTGAGCCAACTCATGAAAAACCATTAATTTCTCCCTCTTAAAACCCTTTGGAAGGTAAATATTTTTTTTACAAAAATTATTATAGAAGATAATAAAATAAGTGCAATAATAGAGATTGTAAAATATTGAGTTTAAAAGTAAAGCCCTCAAACTCATGAAATTAAAACTAAAGACACACACAAAAAAGAGAAAACTATAAAAACTAAAAAAATTGATAGAAGAATTACTTTAGAGAGTTGAGGATCGTAATATATCATAGTAAATGATTCAGATGTTGTTAATCATAGTACATTTATTTAGTATTTCTAGAGTGAAACTAGACACGTCAGTTGATTGATTGATCCATAATAGTCAACTGATCCATTATTATCGAATCCCTATTCACAGCAATAGTTGCTCGATGTTATTTCATCTCGTTGACTCAACCCTTCCTATCAATCAACTGCTCACTCTTGTAGTCAATTCAAATTCCAATCGACTAATTGGGATCATCCTTTGATATGGTACGTTGTGTTGGAACTTTTGTCCTCATCAACATTTATATAGTTATGTGTTTTGATGAGAAAAAAAGATTTAAGTTAGATTTGTTGCTACATCTAATGTGTAAGTAGTGCAAGATCTAACATTTATACAAGTTGATTTAATGTGGCCAAGGTGCTTGATGACTTTGTTGGGACCGGTGATAGGGGAGGTAAATAGCGATTCACTTCTTTCGATTTTTTCGATTGTGTGTTCATCTTATATAGCAAAAATATAGAAATAAAATATAAGCACACAACACGATTTTACGTGGTTCAAAATCCTCTATTCCTACTCCATGATCTAGCATCCTAGTGGTATCATCACTAACTTTCTCCTTCTCAGACACCTTCCGGAGGTAGAGAAACTTTTTACAAACTTGTTCTTATACAAGAAACACAAAGAAAATAAGATAAAGATGAAAAGAGAAACATAATGTAAATAATAATTTACACAAGTGGTCTTTGCTTTGCTCGTTATTTGGTTTCTTTGGATTACTTTCTGAAAGTATGGAATGTAGCAGCAATTCCTTTCAAAGTCTCCAAGAACCAGCACTAAAATCCACGAAACCTTCTTTTATATCTTTTAGGATGAGGTTGATTTATGTCTAACAGTCGACTAATAGTGTCTATCAGTCGATTGCTCTATTGAATTCAATCGTTCATTTACAGAATGACTGATACCCAAACAATCAAGTCTTGCAGTCGAGTTCTGAGCTTTTTTTAGTTCGAACATCAATCGACTGCTCTTGTCCATCAATCAACTAATGACAATTAGTTTAGTTGAGCAGTTGAGTTTCGAATTTTTTATTTGCTCCAAGTGTCATCAATCAAATGCACTACTCGATTGATAAAGCAGTTAACCAATAATAACGATCAATCAATTGATCACATGCTAAACCCTCAAAACTCCCTCAAATCCTCAAACTCGGGATTTATGATTTATCAGTCGACTGATACCTCTGTTTCAGTCTTTCTAAGGTTGAAACATTGCTTTATCTTGTATCCGATTGATCTCAACCTATTAGGACTTCTCCCACTTAGCATTCGATAACCTACCAAGACTTCACTCACATAATATCCGATCAACCTTGACCTACCAGAACTTCCCTTCTTGTGCTATGCATCCAAGTCAACTTTAACTTGTTAAGACATCACAATTGCTAAGCATCTGATCCTTCTTGACCTATTTGGACTTTTTGTCTCATGTCAAGCATTCGGTCCTCCATAACCTACTTGGTCTTCACCCTTAGCATGCCAAGTGTTCGATGATCTATGACCCACTTGGTCTTTGCCCTTGTCATACTAAGTGTTAGATCCTCTATGACCTATTTAAACTTCACTCTCGCCAACTCTTTATTATATTTCCAACCGCTAAGTGTCCGATCAACAATAACTTAATTGTTCTTGGATAGTTCTTGTCTACCTAATCTTAAATTTTCCTTCTTAGACACTTTAACTTCATTTTCTATTTTTCTAAGGGTCTTCTCCAATTGATTAAGTCTTACCTCAAGACTCAATTTTCCTTCTATAAAGCCATAATTCTTGATTTTTTATGTCCACCTTAGCCTTTATTCTTTCTAGGAAAATGTCTATCATTCTTAGATTTCTTGCCTAGATTCCTCTCTACTTTCCTATCGTTAGGTAAGATACTTCTATCATGATATGATCTAAAATTATTCTTAGATTTATCATACTTCCTATTTTTATGCTAATAAACACTACAATCATAAAATTTTATTCTAGCATGCTTTTTATCATGACATACAAGAATTTCAATATGAAATGATACCTTCAATTTTTCTTTGAAAGATCCCATTGTGTTTGAGCTTTGTCTCTTATCCTTATTCGAGTTCCTCCCTCTAGATATTAGTTTTGTTAATGTCTGCGTTGTTTGCACGACAAACACACTATGCGCTTCTTGTTATATTTGAGAGGTGCCCTAAGACAATCCTCTTAGATTTTATATTATTTATTGGATAAATAAATTTACTATTTGAGTGTAATTATATATATATATACTCAATTAATGAAGTCTACAATGCAATGCATAGCATGAGAAAAATTATAATTGGATCATAATTAGTGGATATCTTTTCATGTGCAATTATATACATATTAAAAGATTCCCTAATTAATGAATTGATGAGATTGAATTTTATCAATTCTATAAGACTAACATATGTTATGCTCCTTGGTTTATCTAAGCAGTCGGCCCTTGCTTATTGGAAATATTGGGATGTTAACAGTTAACATATGGATGTTGGTTAAGGGCAACTAGTTCATTGGATGTGACCTGCTATGAGACTTCATATGATTCTATACATGTTTATAAAGATCTCATTGTAGCTCGAGTGCAAGTTTCCTTCGACTTGAGGTATTCAAGTTATTTTGGTCATAGAGACTTATGCTTTGACATCTTAAGTAAGAAACTTCTTGGAGGTGTGGCCCTGGGATGATTAGGCATAAGTCTAAGTGTCCGAAAGTGTTTGAATAGTCTACAGAGGTTTCATCACTCCTTTTTATAAGAAGACATATATCCCATGACCTCTTGTAAGTCTTTGGCCAAAGTATTACATGTCAAGAGGATGGTCTTCTTGGACATGTGTTTGAGTAATTTGAATCTACAGGATAAGAAACTATTATTTGGGCTAGGTGTGACATAGTTAGTCTAGTGGAGATTGACACATAAACCATGTCCTGAACCAAGTGAGTATAAGATAAGTGAAGGAATAGACGCATTGATAACCATAGCTGCTGAAGGGTTCAAATTTAGTTCTGGGATCAATTATGATTTTTTAGTTAGTTGGAGATCATGATATACTACTATGTGTCATCATGGTCGATTCATAATTAATGATTAATTATGAATGGTCAACATAAACCAGGAACCTATTGGGTCACACACACTATGAATATATTCGAAAGTCTTAAAATAAGTTTGAGAATTGGATCTTAGATTGAGAGAAACTAAGTCTAGTAGGACCAAATGAGAGGCAAATATGAAAGATATTTGGTAGACTAGAAGCGATGGTGGGTCACGCCTCTTGTAGTCAAAGTTAGATCCCTTTTGGTTTAATTATGAACCAAAATTGGTTTGGTTTAATAATGAATCAAGAGTGGTTTAGTTTTGAACCAAGCTTAATGATAGTGGATCGGATTGCTATTGGATTTTGAATTTGAGAGATGACTTGCTCCATGATGAGAAGAGATTGATTTTTGATTTATTGAAATTAAACCTAATAGTGATTAGGTTTGTCTCCTCTCCTCTCCCTCTCTGTTGCTACTAATTTTGGTGTCGACGCCACTTGCTGTCGATTTTGGCACTAATGCCCCTTTTTATTGATTTCAGCGCTGACACCACTTGCTACCGCTTATTTATGATTTCAGTGGTGATGTCCCTGGCTATTGATTTCGGTGCCAACACCCCTTACTGCTAATTTCAGCATCGACACCCCAGCCGCTAGCAACCGGCTATGCTTCGGACAGCAACTCCTAAGGGAGTTGTATAGCAGCAAAGGTTGCATTAGAGATGAAAACTTGTGACTTACCGAAGCCATCTCGAAGATATCTTAGAGTGGATATCGATAGAGGCTAGCCTTGTGAGACTAGCTAATCATTCTCTTCAAAGTTCGATTACGAACTTGAAGGTATAATTTATTTATGAAAGTTTTTATTTTATTCTATGGCTATGTCTATGCATGTGTGTATCTTGTATGTGTGTGATACACGTGTTGTAATAATTTAAAAAATTAATATGTTTCCACTCATGTTTTGATAAATAAATTTTTAAAATGCACATAGAGACACACAACAGTAGTATCAGAGCCACTTACGCTTCGACATAGATCATAGATCTATGTTTTCATGCATAGGTTATCGTAAATGTTATTTATGGTAATTTAGAAAATTTTTTATATGTAAATTATTTCCTAATCCAATGCAAAATTTTTAATTTTGAAAATTATTTCATAATTTGTAAGGAAATATTTGTTTTTGATTAACATGACATGAAATGGAGCAGAAAGGGACAAAGAATACGAAGTGCAGCCTATTCTGAAATCTAGCATGGGCAGGTCGTGCCCTAAGGCACAGTTGTGCCCCCTACAAAGACAGCCACGACCGGTCGTTGGTTTGGGGGGGGGGGGGCGTGCTCCCCGCCTATAAAAGGGTTCTTCTCCCATTTTTGACGGATCCTTGGTTTGGGGCTCCTCTATCTTCCTTTGGGAAGGGTTTTCCCTTCTAGGGGAGACTTTAGAGCCTCCATCTTCACCAATCCACACCATCCGTCCACTTCCGGAACAAGGGAATGCCTCCAAAGACGTCGGGTTTCAAGGATAAACACTATCTTCTCTCTATTTTCGTATATTGAGTTGTAGTTTACTACTTTTTATCCTTTGGTTGTATTCTCTTGTAATAGAGTAGATTACGTAAGTAGTTATGATGTGATATTGGTGTATGAACTATGTATATGCCAATTTCCCTGTTCTATGATATGTTTATGACTTGGTCTATATGTGTTGTGTCTTGTTTGTTTTTGATGAAATGTGTATGTGGTGAATGCATGTAGATCTGAGAGATTTATCTCTAGGTTAAGGTTGAATGGATTGGATAATTGAGAGATCTTTAGTAACAGAGGATACTCATTCAATTGGATATACCACCCCCTTGGTGACAAAGGACATCAATATTACCCCACGTTCTGGAGGCCTTGATATAGGGACCAATCCTTTGCTAGAGAAATTATAGTTGGAGATCTAATTAGAATCCCTCTAAAAGTATAAGCACATATATTAAGGAGATGAACATATTCTAGAGAGATTAACTAGCATCATAATGAAACTAAAATCCTAGTATCATTCCCCCAATCACTCTCTCTCCTTCGTAGCTCACTTTCTCTCTCTATTACTCTGTAACCCTCTCTCTCTTCCATTCTCTTGCATTCTTGACCAACTCAACCTTCGAACATCTAGATAATTCATTGTGCAAAATCAACTAGTGCTTAATGAATAGTCTTTGTAGATCAATATTTTTATTACTTGATAATTGGTCGTGCACTTACGATTTCACATCAAATTCTAAGTTTGGAAATAATTTCTTAATAGAATATTGAATTAGCATTGGAAATTGTTTCCAAATTTAATTCTAGGATCTTGGTTTATAGAAACCAAATCTTTTACAATATTTGATTTCCTAATTAATTTATGACAATTATGTCAATGATTGAATGTCATAATTGATATCATGATTTATGTCATGATAGGTGCCATAATTTATGCCAAGTAATTTCATATGGATAGTTTACAAACTTTGCATGAAATAGATGAGACCTTTATAAATAAAAATAAAGCCCTTATAAAAATTTTAAACCTTACACCTTCCTATGGTAAGAATGAGAGTTTAATTTCATGTTTGTGTTGTTGGACTCTCTCCAAGAGAAAATTGAAATTAGACATGTTCAGACCATTGAGATATGATCTCATGATTAATGAGTTGGAACAAAAGATGCTTGTATTCAAGATCCTTGTTGTATTCCTGGAGAAAGAGTTTTTCCTACAAGGAAATAGTGGAAATGAGGTTGAACTTGGGGCAATTCAAGGGACTCAAATGGACATTGAAGAGTGTCTAATCAGGAACCATAGCTGATTACTCATGAGGATGAGGTAACAACTGAACCTATTATTACACCACCTCTTCGTAGATCTAGTAGAATACATCTAATTCCTGAAAGATGTGGATTTCTCATAATTGAATTGAGAGACATGTTATTCATTGAGGTGAAGGAGTCTATTAGTTATAAAGAAGTTCTGAATAGTTCATAAAAGGATTCATGGTTAGAAGCCATGAAATCAAAAATAGATTCCATGTATGAAAACCAAGTTTAGAACTTGGTGAATCCACCCGAAGGTATTACATTTATTGAGTGCAAGTAGATTTTCAAGAATAAAATTGACATGAATGATAATTTGATTACCTACAAAGCGAAATTAGTGGAGAAAGGCTATCATTAAAAATATGGTATTGATTATGAAGAAACCTTCTCACTAGTCACTATGTTTAAATCCATTCGGATACTCCTAGTCATAGTAGATTATTATGATTATGAAATATAATAGATATGAAAATAACTTTTCTTAATAGAAATCTATTTGAGAATGTGTATATGATATAACCCAAAAGTTTTATATCTGTTGACAGAAATAAAGTATGCAAGTTTTAACAGTCCATTATGGACTAAAATAAACATCCAGGAGTTGGAACATCCATTTTAATAAGGTAATGTAAGAGTTTGATTTCTTATAAAATCTAGATAAACCCTAGGTATACATGAAGGTTAGTGGAAGTGCAGTCATTTTCCGGATGAAATATATATTGATAATATATTTTTTTGATAAAAGGTTAATTATATATCATCAAGAAAAAGGTACAATTAAACATGTGTCCAAATATAACCATTAGTTTTTGATGGAATATCATATCTGGATAGCTATCTAAGGTATGAAAGCCATATATATGTATGTGTACTCTCATGGTACCAACTTACAAAAGTAAACACTCTGGCTACAGAGACACCACTCCAAAGTTGGTTGGAGAGGACATGATGATGGGCTACTAGAGAAGGATGCCAGATGGGATGCAGGACATCTAAAGGAGCACTCTGGCATTGTGGATAGAGCTTTGCCAGACATCATTTTTTAGAGAGCGTAGTGTGAGTAGTGAGGACAGCTGAGCGGGGAGGCCACAATGGAGGGAGGCATGTTATAGAGCATGAGGATTATATGTGGGAGAGATTATAGATGATGATGATGTATGAGAGGGGAGGCCATAGCAGAGGGAGTCATGCAGTAGATCATGAGGATTATATGTGGGACTGATTACATGAGATGATGGTGATGTATAGGTGAATAGATCCACCTTAAAATGATTTATCTAGTCCACAACAAATGGTTAGCGGTAAAGATATGTCAAATCTATTTTTGGTTGGGGCTTTGCCAAAAAGCCCAAGAGGGTGAATATACCTACCATAAAGGTCTATCTAGTCCACAGTAAATAGCTCATGGTAAGGATACCAGAAATTCATTTATGACTGGGGCTTTGCCAAAAAACCTAAGAGGGTGCATAGACTCACCACAATGGCCTATGAGGGTGCATAGACCCACCACAATGGCCTATCTAGTCTGCAACAAACATCTTACTATAAAGACACATCAAATCCATTGACATGTGTTCACTTGCTAAAAGTGACTTCATCAGACTTGGAGATGCCATTGGGTGATCCTAGGCTCACAACACAAGAGGAGTTGGGCAGAGATGATTTGGAGCCATTGGTGGCATATTAACATAGGATAGAGTCTCGATAGGGAGATTGTGGAGCATCCGCTGCTAGAGGATGCAGGAGAGAGTTTCAACAGTGATGATGAGGAGACACACATAGTATGGATAGAAAGGGTCACATGATCAGGGGCGGTGCTGATTGATACCTCATCTTCTATCTTATATGGAGGACGAGTAGGTGGCTAACACACGTCATAGAGAGAGCAAGAAATGGTACCCAAGTGAGTACATGTACACTATCATGGTTTCCCTTTTAGATCTGACAGTTTGTCAAATATGACATAAGGGGCTCCATGGTTATTTTTGTATTGTTGTACACATTTTGATAACATATATTTACCTTTTCATAAAAAAAACAAACACTACTAAAACATAGCTCAAGTACTAAGCACTTGGTCAAACAAATATGTTACACCATGAAACCCAAAATCAACCAACTAGCCAAACTAGCCAAGCAATCGTACTCAGATAGCTGCAATGTTTACCTTGCCATTGCACATATAGCCTCAAAATTGAAGCTTTAGTCATCCACCATCTCCTCATCCTCAACTACCAACATTAGTTTTGTACCCATAGAGTACTTAGCAAGATTTTAGATATTTTTATCATGAATAAGAATAGGCCTTATGTGGAAATTTCAAAAAGAATAAAAATAAAATAGAACCAAAAAGAGAGATGACCAAGGCTTGAACCTTGGATCTCTTACTAGATATATGCATGTGTTAACCAATAGACCAAGAGAAATTATTGTTAAAGAAAGAAGTGACAATATAGTTAAGGGTAAGAAAAGAGATTTTTCATTGAGAAGGAGAAGTTAGAGTTGCCTTCCCCCTCTCAAAAGAAAAGAGGATTCTTGCTTCCTCTTCTCATTAAGGAGAAGTAAAAGAAAGGAGAAGGAAAATTACATTTTCCCTTCCTCCTCTCATGATGAATAAAAGGGAAAATTAAAGAGGAAAACTCATTTGGTCCTCTTCCTCCTCCCTCCTCCTCCTCACCGTGACCAAGACCTTCCCCCACCTCTCCTTGCCGAAATCAAAAAAAAAAAACCAAAGAAGACCCCTCTCTAGGAAGGCTCCACAAGAAAGATTCTTTTTCCTTAAGCAAATAAGGATGTAAGTATTCCCTCACCTGTGGTACAAGTTGCTTATGGTATTCTCGAAAGCTTTTAACTCTTAGAATTAGAAATAAAATGAAGAGAAGAAACCATGCTTATGTACTTTAGTAGGTTATGATATGAATTTAGTTAGAAAAGAAATTATGTGTGTGATGTTAAATTGATCTTCTTATTAAGATGTTTATTGACCTTCCTTTCTTTTATAAGGTTCGGCCATGATAAAAAGTATAGAGTTCATGAGGCTTAAAACCTAATCTAACATGCTTATAGATTTATTTATGATGTGTTATGAAATTTGTTAGAAATTCATGTTCATATGTTGTTTAGAAGTTGTGTTCTTGCTTTTGTAAGTTTCGGCCATGATAAAGATATAGAGTTTATGAGGCTTAAACCTTAATCTAACATGCTTATAGATTTATTTATGATGTGTTATGAAATTTGTTAGAGATTCATGTTCATATGTTGTTTAGAAGTTGTGTTCTTACTTGAGAAGGTTTCGGCCATGATAAAAGTATAGAGTTCATGAGGCTTAAAACCTAATCTAACATGCTTATAGATTTATTTATGATGTGTTATGAAATTTGTTAGAGATTCATGATCATATGTTGTTTAGAAGTTGTGTTCTTGCTTTTGTAAGTTTCGGCCATGATAAAAATATAGAGTTTATGAGGCTTAAACCTTAATCTAACATGCTCATGGAATTAATTAGGATGTGTTATGAAATTGACTAGAGATTCATGTTCATATGTTGTTTAGAAATTATGTTTTTGCTTTAGGAAGTTTCGGCCATGATGGAAATATTAGGGTTCATGAAACTCAAAACCTAAATTAGTATGCTCATAGACCTCCATGTGATATGTAATGAAATTAACTAAGAGATTTATGTTTACATGTTGCTCATAATTTTATTTCTTAGTTGTGAAGTTTCGGCTATGATAGTGATTTAGGGTTTCTTAAAGCTCCAAATCTAATTTAGCATGTCCATAGGCTTCCTTGTGATATGTTATCAAATTTGCTAGGTATTCATGTTAAAAGATTTCTTAGAAGTCTACTTCTTGTTGCATGATGTTTCGGCTATGATAACTTTTAGGGTTCATGAAGCACAAAACCTAAGTTAGTATGCTCATAGGCTTCTTGATGATATGCTATAAAATGGGATAGAAACTTATACTTATATGGTGCTTAGAAATTCATTTCTTACATGATGAAGTTTCGGCCATGATTAATCCTTAGGGTTCATGAAGCTCCAAACCTAATTTAGTATGCTCATAGATTTCTCTATGATATATGATGGAATTAGCTAGGTGTTCATGTTACATGTTGTTTAGAAGTTTATATTCTTGGCTTATGAAGGTTCGGCCATGATCAGATTTTAGGGTTCATGAAGTTCAAAACCTAAGCTAGCATGCTCATAGACTTCCTTATGATATGTTATCAATTTGGCTAAGTATTTATGTTCATATGTTGCTTTGAAGTTTTACTCCTTGTTATATGATGTTTCGGCTATGATAAAGTGTTAGGGTTCATGAAACTCGAAACCTAATTTAGTATGTTCATAGACTTCTTATGATATGTTATGAGATTTGCTAAGTATTCATATTGTATGTTGTTTAGGAGTATTCTTTGTTATGAACTTTCGGCCATGACTATGACTTAGAATTCAAGAAAGTTTTAAACTTAAACTTAGCAAGCCATGAATTTTCCTTATGATATGTTTAGGTTTAAGTATGCATGCTTTATGATAAGATCAGTAACATGTTGATTATGTATGTACGAAATATGCATGATGTGATCCTTATGATGATTATGTACACAAGCATGTATGATTTCAATATGTTATATGCTCATCTATGTAAGCTTAGGAACCAAGCATGATAATGATTTCATATGATGGCCATGTGCCAAGAATGCATGCCTTATGATATGATAAGAAAATGGCAAAGAGTTGCTTCCCTTAAGTTGGGTATAACGCCCACCCTTCTTACCCAACCAAAGGCGGCGCTACGTTCGTACATGCTTCAGTTATACTATGGCAGCGGAAGAACAAAAATTTTTTCTTTTTAAACATTCATTTTATAAGCATGATATCACAGATTAAATGTGCATATGTTGATTCTATAACTAATCATATTAATTTTTCCGGATCGTTCTTTGCCGAGCCACCATCACACACATCACTATCTGCTCCTCCTGTTGCTCCTCTAGCTCATCCAGCTTCTTTATCTGCGGTACAAGGAAAGTAAGCTGTGAGCACTCATGGCTCAGTAAGTTCCTTTCCTACTCACTAAAACCGAAAATCATCGTATATTAATATCATACGTAGTATCATAAGCATACGACATACAAGGGTATCATATTCATATCATGACATTATATCTAATCATCAGATAATTCAAGCACATATGTAGGCAATGCATCATGAATTTGAAAGCTTATACTTATAAGTACTTGAAATTCATATCATCATTAGAGGGGATCCCGGTTTGTACCACATACATAATGCGTAGGTCCAAGGTAGCAAGTCTTGAGCCCTACCATTCATACATACTAGGCCCGAGTCTTACTCCATTGACCTAGGGCACTCAAAGGCCCATTACTGACGAGGCCCGAGTCTTACTCCATCGATCCCGGGGCGTTTACGGAGCCCACCCTTGGTACAAACCATAAAAATAACTTATCATGCATAACTATCATATCATGTCCTTAACAATCTTTCATGCATTTATTCTTTTTCATCATTTCTTTTCATTATGTATAGCATTTTCTATGCTATCACATATCATAACATAACTTCATTTCTTTTCATTATGTATAGCATTTCCTTATGCTATCACATATCATGGCATATTACATAACATTAGGTATAGCATTTCCTATGCTATCACATATCATGGCATATAACATAATTTCATTTTCTCCTCATTATGTTTAGCATTTCCTATGCTATCACATATCATGGCATATTACATAACATTATGTATAGCATTTCCTATGCTATCACATATCATGGCATATAACATAATTTCATTTTCTCCTCATTATGTTTAGCATTTCCTATGCTATCACATATCATGGCATATTACATAACATTATGTATAGCATTTCCTATGCTATCACATATCAATGCTTATAACATAATTTCATTTTCTCCTCATTATGTTTAGCATTTCCTATGCTATCACATATCATGGCATATTACATAACATTATGTATAGCATTTCATAGAAGGAACCTTGCACTAGTTCGATTAGACAATAATCTTACTCACCTCTTTAAAATATTTTTGGTTGAAATCCTAAGGTTAGATACTCCTCTGATCATACATCATATCAATATAAAATCATGGAAAGGAATCCTTCTACATAGCATAGAAAATCTTATCATGAAATGAGGTCTTGTTTAAATCATCCTAGATTTGAAAACCTTTTCTTTAGCCGAATTTTCTTAATTTCTTTCCTAGGTTTTCTAATCCTTATAAATCCGAAAATCACTTAAAAGCCTTGTACCACAGGTGAGGGGAAGCTTACCTTCTTCGCTTAAGTTTCCTAGGTTTGAGAACTTGCTTGGGGACCTTTCTTCCTTGCTTGTTTGCTCGGCACCAATGGAGGAGAGGAGTGGCTAGGTCTTTTGGTGGAGAGGGGAGGAAGAAGAGGCTTCTTCCTCTTTGTGTTGCTCGGCAACAACAAGAAAGAAAGAAGAGGGAGGGAGTGAGGGAGGTCTCGGCACAAAGGGAGGAGAGGAGGATGAGTGGGTTGAGGATGAAGTTGAAGCCCCCCTCCATGCCTATTTATACTAAAAGGAGGGGAGGGAACTTGACTTGATTCATCCTCCCTATTCATTTCTCCCCTTAAATGACAAGAATATTCTAGAGATATGCCTCTTGAGTTCTCTCTTTTCTTTCCCTTAATCTCTCTCTTTTTTTCTCCTTTAATTAAAATTCCTATCTCTCCTCTTACAATATTCTCTCCTATCCCACTTGGTTAATACATGCATGCATCCACAAGAGAACCAAGGTTCAAAACTTGGTTATGTATATTTTTATTTCTTTTTACTTCCTTTTTCTTTTAAGTAAAAAGAATCCTTTCTTATTCTTAACTACTTAATCCTTTCTCTCCTTATCAATAATTCTCCTATCCCCTTTGGTATCCTATACATGTTCCTTACAAGAGATCCAAGGTTCAATCTCCCTTCTAACATTTTATTTTCTTTTGTACATAATAACTCATATATTACAATATTATGCATTATGCATAAATATTTCATACATATATATGTATGAAATATTTCTTCCTTTTGTCTACATTAATTCCATCCATTATAAATCATGCATAGATGATTTATATTCTCAACTTTATTTTCTTTCATAAAGTTTTGCTCATCTAAATCCTTCCCATCTTAATATTCAACTTAGACTATCTACACATTCTTTTCATTACATTCGTACTCTCATTGCCCTTACTTTATCTAGGCTTTCTAGGGGTGTTACATTGGGATTAAGAGCACTCTTCATGTTAAGACAAGAGAATGACCTTATGATGATATGATATGACGATTATAATGATATGATATACATGACATGTACTTTACTTTATATGGCTTGTACCAAGGGTGAGCTCCATAAGCGCCCCTAGACCGACGGACTATGAACGGGTCTAGTAAAAAGGGATGGGCTCCTTAGTACGCCCCTAGACCGACGGACTATGAACGGGTCTAGATCCCTAGTAGGTTCGGGGCTAGCTACCCTGTCCTAGGGATTGCGCGCATTTATGTATGTATGTGGTACAAGACGGGCCCTCATGATGATGATATTATGTTCAAATATTAAAAAATATGTATAAAGACATCTTGCACTCGACATGGCATATGTTTTAAAAAAAAAGACATTTTTGCATAATGCACCCATTCATATATGATATGTTTCTTTCTATGTTCCATGATATATTATGCTTCTTATGATCTACTTCATATGATTCCTTTGTTTATGATATGTTAGAAACATGTTTCATAAGGATATGTTATGATAAGAAACTATGCTCACATATTGATGATTATGTTTTCATTGATGATATGCTTGTATGATTTTGCTTGAGATACGGATTTTTGTGAGTAGGAAAGAATCTTACTGAGCTCGTGTGCTCATAGCTTACTTCCTTGTACCACAGATAAAGGCAAGGGATGGATGACCTAAGGGAGTTGTAGGGAGGCAAGGAGGTGTGTGTGGCAGTGGCTCGGCTGAGACTAATAAGACCTGCTATAATGTTTTGTTATGTTTGACATGAACCATTGTATTTACGTTACATTCCAGTATAACTCTATGACATTTCCGCTGCTTTATGTTATAAGAAAGAATTTTTGAATATGTATGTATCCTGGAATAGTTAAGTAAGTAAGTAGCCCCGTCCCTTTGAGTAGCAGGGAGGGCGGGCGTTACAGTTTGGTATCAGAGCCAAGTTAGCCTTTCCACTACACACACACCGAGTCTCTTTCTGCTGCTCCAAGTAAGAAACTATTTTTATGTTTAGTAAGATTTCTTTATGATGCTTATGCTCAGTTTATTTATTTATTTCTTTATGATGCTTATGCTCAGTTTATTTAGTTATTTCTTTTATGCTTATGCTCAGTTATTTATTTATTTTACTCATAATATTTATGATCAGTTTATTTATTTATTTTACTTATGGTACGCTAATAGTATGCATGCTTACTTTTTTCTTTTAAGTCACAGTTTTAGTTTAGATTGCATGATGGTAGGTTAGGGATGATAACACAACAAACTCACAACTAATTAGAAATGACATTAACCTTTCGTTAGTCCGGATAAGAATGATAATAACTTACGCTAGCTATGTTGTCATTAATGAAGATAAGGATGGCTAGAAGACGTAATACCAGAGCAGAGGAAACAGCACCCCCACCTGATTTGATGCATGTAGTTACCGAGCTCCAGCGTCAAGTTACGGAACAGCAACAAATGATCACTGCTCTGCTAAATCAATAAGGAAATCCTGTTACCCCGCCAGGACACCAGAATGTAGTACCAATAATACCACCGGCACCTGCACCACCGGTAGGCCCAGCTCCAGTGGTTCGTCAGGAGGCATACCTGATACAGTGGCAGAGACTGAAGCGAGAAGCTTTCTCCGGAAACTGTGAACCATGGGACGCACAGGCCTGGTTCAAGACGGTGGAAAGCATAGTAGAGTTATTGGATTGGCCTGAACACGAGAAGGTTAAATGTGCATCATTCTGCCTTACTGAAGATGCCCGAATGTGGTGGGACAGAGTAAAGGCGAAAAGACAAGTAAATCAGATGATGTGGACAGACTTCGAGACAGAATTTTTCGAAGAATTTTTCCATATGCGAGTCACAAATAAACACTATGATGAATTCACCGAGTTCCGGCAGGGTGATCTATCAGTCAATGAAGTCGTTAAGAAATTCAACCGTCTAGCACGCTTGTGCCCAGAATTGGTTAGTACAGACAGAGAAAGAGTCAGACTTATGCTGAAGATGCTTAGACCTGAGATAGCCTTGAACGTGGCCGGCGGAGTTAATAGACCGTAGACCGCCGAAGAATTAATCAACAACGCCCTAATCACGGAACACTATCAGAAGGCAATGAATGAGGGCAAGAATCAGACTCAGTCAGGGGGACAGAAATCAAAAAGTAACCAAACTAGCTGGAAAGGAAATCACAGTGGCAAGAGGAAGCAATGGGGTGATTCCAAGAATGGTCCAGCAAGCAAGCAACTCACGTTCCCTCAATGTACTACTTGCGGAAAGAAGCACCCGGGGGTATGCCGTATATGTACAAACAGATGCTACAACTGTGGGATGGAAGGACATATGGCTCGGAATTGTCCTACTCAGATCCAGACACCGATCCCTCCTCAGGTTCCGAACAAAGGTGTACTTCCACAGCTACACATGATGCAAGCTGCAATAAAAGGCCCGTAGATAAGCCAAGGGAGATTGGAAGCTCCGCCAGTAGCGACGGATGCCAGGATTTTCTCCATCACCAAGGAGGATGCGGCCAATGCTTCCACGGTTGTCACAGGTCAGATAATTATCTTTAATCAGTATGCTACTGTGTTGTTTGACACTGGGGAAACACACTCGTTTGTTTCTACACCTTTCACGGGAAAGATAGACATGCCACCACAAACCTTAGACTGCAAATTTTTAACGACGTTACCATCGGGAGATGTGATGCCATCCACACATATACTGCGAGCCGCACCCGTCAGAATTGTAGACAGAGAACTCTACTGCAATCTGATAGTGCTGGACATGCAGGATTATGATATTATACTGGGCATGGATTTCCTAAGTAAATACGGAGCTTCGATAGAGTGCAGAAAAAGAAGAGTAATTTTCCTGCCTGAAGCGGAACCAACCTTCGAATTCATTGGAGAAAACAAGAAAGAAGTTAAAAAGTTTTTATCAGCTTTAAAGGCACAGAAGATGTTAGACAGTGGATGCACTGGGTTTCTAGCGCATGTAATTGATAGAACTGAAGCCAGAAGATGTTAAAGTCGTATGCAATTACCCAGATGTATTTCCAGATGAACTACCAGGGTTAGCACCTGACCGGGAAATTGAGTTCGAGATTGAATTAGTTCCTGGTACAAGGCCGATCTCTAAAGCACCTTACCGTATGGCGCTGGCCGAATTGGAGGAACTTCAAAAACAGCTACGGGAGTTGCTCGACAAGGGACTTATCCGCCCTAGTCACTCACCATGGGGGGCTCCGGTACTGTTTGTTAAAAAGAAGGATGGGTCTATGCGAATGTGTATAGATTATCGAGCACTGAATAAAGTTACAATCAAGAACAGATATCCCTTACCACGGATTGACGATTTGTTCGACCAGTTGAAGGGGGCCACTGTTTTCTCCAAGATTGACTTGAGATCTGGCTATCATCAAGTGAAGGTGAAACAAGATGATATACCGAAAACGGCCTTCCGAACAAGATACGGACATTATGAGTTCGTAGTAATGCCCTTCGGAGTGACAAATGCTCCTGCTCTATTCATGGATCTGATGAACCGGGTATTCTCAATATATCTCGACAAATTTATGATTGTTTTTATCAATGATATTCTCATTTATTCGAGAACCCAGGAAGAGCATGCCAAACACCTGGAAATAGTATTACAAATTCTCCAGGAAAAGCAATTATATGCGAAATTCTCCAAATGCGAATTTTGGCTCGACCAAGTATCATTTCTGGGTCATGTTATCTCTAAGGATGGAGTAATGGTAGACCCAACCAAGATCGAAGCTGTCAGTAACTGGAATAGGCCAAGGAATGCCAGCGAAATCAGGAGTTTCCTCGGACTAGCAGGTTATTACCGGAAGTTCGTAGAGGGTTTCTCCAGAATCGCAGCACCAATGACGACCCTCACTCGAAAAAATAGAAAGTACGAATGGACAGATGACTGCGAGAAAAGTTTCACAGAACTGAAAAGGAGACTGACTAGTGCTCCAATTCTTACTCTTCCGGAAAGCAACGAAGGATTTGATATGTACAGTGACGCTTCTAAATTAGGACTCGGAGCTGTACTCATGTAAAATGGCAAGGTCATTACCTATGCATCCAAGAAACTCAAGGAACACGAGAAAAATTATCCTACACACGATTTGGAACTAGCAGCCGTGGTCTTTGCTCTTAAAATATGGAGACACTATCTATATGGAGCGCAGTGGAGATGACCAAGACTTGAACCTTGGATCTCTTACTAGATATATGCATGTGTTAACCAATAGATCAAGAGAAATTATTGTTAAAGAAAGAAGTGACAATATATTTAAGGGTAAGAAAAGAGATTTTTCATTGAGAAGGAGAAGTTAGAGTTGTCTTCCCCCTCTCAAAAGAAAAGAGGATTCTTGCTTCCTCTTCTCATTAAGGAGAAGTAAAAGAAAGGAGAAGGAAAAGTACATTTTCCCTTCCTCCTCTCATGATGAATAAAAGGGAAAATTAAAGAGGAAAACTCATTTTCTCCTCTTCCTCCTCCCTCCTCCTCCTCACCATGACCAAGACCTTCCCCCACCTCTCCTTTCCGAAATAAAAAAAAACAAAGAAGACCCCTCTCTAGGAAGGCTCCACAAGAAAGATTCCTTTTCCTTAAGCAAATAAGGATGTAAGTATTCCCTCACCTGTGGTACAAGTTGCTTATGGTATTCTCGAAAGCTTTTAACTCTTAGAATTAGAAATAAAATGAAGAGAAGAAACCATGCTTATGTACTTTAGTAGGTTATGATATGAATTTAGTTAGAAAAGAAATTATGTGTGTGATGTTAAATTGATCTTCTTATTAAGATGTTTATTGACCTTCCTTTCTTTTATAAGGTTCGGCCATGATAAAAAGTATAGAGTTCATGAGGCTTAAAACCTAATCTAACATGCTTATAGATTTATTTATGATGTGTTATGAAATTTGTTAGAAATTCATGTTCATATGTTGTTTAGAAGTTGTGTTCTTGCTTTTGTAAGTTTCGGCCATGATAAAGATATAGAGTTTATGAGGCTTAAACCTTAATCTAACATGCTTATAGATTTATTTATGATGTGTTATGAAATTTGTTAGAGATTCATGTTCATATGTTGTTTAGAAGTTGTGTTCTTACTTGAGAAGGTTTCGGCCATGATAAAAGTATAGAGTTCATGAGGCTTAAAACCTAATCTAACATGCTTATAGATTTATTTATGATGTGTTATGAAATTTGTTAGAGATTCATGCTCATATGTTGTTTAGAAGTTGTGTTCTTGCTTTTGTAAGTTTCGGCCATGATAAAAATATAGAGTTTATGAGGCTTAAACCTTAATCTAACATGCTCATGGAATTAATTAGGATGTGTTATGAAATTGACTAGAGATTCATGTTCATATGTTGTTTAGAAATTATGTTTTTGCTTTAGGAAGTTTCGGCCATGATGGAAATATTAGGGTTCATGAAACTCAAAACCTAAATTAGTATGCTCATAGACCTCCATGTGATATGTAATGAAATTAACTAAGAGATTTATGTTTACATGTTGCTCATAATTTTATTTCTTAGTTGTGAAGTTTCGGCTATGATAGTGATTTAGGGTTTCTTAAAGCTCCAAATCTAATTTAGCATGTCCATAGGCTTCCTTGTGATATGTTATCAAATTTGCTAGGTATTCATGTTAAAAGATTTCTTAGAAGTCTACTTCTTGTTGCATGATGTTTCGGCTATGATAACTTTTAGGGTTCATGAAGCACAAAACCTAAGTTAGTATGCTCATAGGCTTCTTGATGATATGCTATAAAATGGGATAGAAACTTATACTTATATGTTGCTTAGAAATTCATTTCTTACATGATGAAGTTTCGGCCATGATTAATCCTTAGGGTTCATGAAGCTCCAAACCTAATTTAGTATGCTCATAGATTTCTCTATGATATATGATGGAATTAGCTAGGTGTTCATGTTACATGTTGTTTAGAAGTTTATATTCTTGGCTTATGAAGGTTCGGCCATGATAAGATTTTAGGGTTCATGAAGTTCAAAACCTAAGCTAGCATGCTCATAGACTTCCTTATGATATGTTATCAATTTGGCTAAGTATTTATGTTCATATGTTGCTTTGAAGTTTTACTCCTTGTTATATGATGTTTCGGCTATGATAAAGTGTTAGGGTTCATGAAACTTGAAACCTAATTTAGTATGTTCATAGACTTCTTATGATATGTTATGAGATTTGCTAAGTATTCATGTTGTATGTTGTTTAGGAGTATTTTTTGTTATGAACTTCGGCCATGACTATGACTTAGAATTCAAGAAAGTTTTAAACTTAAACTTAGCAAGCCATGAATTTTCCTTATGATATGTTTAGGTTTAAGTATGCATGCTTTATGATAAGATCAGTAACATGTTGATTATGTATGTACGAAATATGCATGATGTGATCCTTATGATGATTATGTACACAAGCATGTATGATTTCAATATGTTGTATGCTCATCTATGTAAGCTTAGGAACCAAGCATTATAATGATTTCATATGATGACCATGTGCCAAGAATGCATGCCTTATGATATGATAAGAAAATGACAAAGAGTTGCTTCCCTTAAGTTGGGATTAAGAGCACTCTTCATGTTAAGACAAAAGCATGACCTTATGATGATATGATATGACGATTATAATGATATGATATGCATGACATGTACTTTACTTTGTATGACTTTTACCAAGGGTGAGCTCCATAAGCGCCCCTAGACCGACGGACTATGAACGGGTCTAGTAAAAAGGGATGGGCTCCTTAGTACGCCCCTAGACCGACGAACTATGAACGGGTCTAGATCCTTAGTAGGTTCGGGGCTAGCTACCCTGTCCTAGGGATTGCACGCATTTATGTATGTATGTGGTACAAGCCGGGCCCTCATGATGATGATATTATGTTCAAATATTAAAAGATATGTATAAAGACATCTTGCACTCGACATGGCATATGTTTTAAAAAAAAGACATTTTTGCATAATGCACCCATTCATATATGATATGTTTCTTTTTATGTTCCATGATATATTATGCTTCTCATGATCTACTTCATATGATTCCTTTGTTTATGATATGTTAGAAACATGTTTCATAAGGATATGTTATGATAAGAAACTATGCTCACATATTGATGATTATGTTTTCATTGATGATATGCTTGTATGATTTTGCTTGAGATACGGATTTTTGTGAGTAGGAAAGAATCTTATTGAGCTCGTGTGCTCATAGCTTACTTCCTTATACCACAGATAAAGGCAAGGGATGGATGACCTAAGGGAGCTGCAGGGGAGGCAAGGAGGTGTGTGTGGCAGTGGCTCGGCTGAGACTAATAAGACCTGCTATAATGTTTTGTTATGTTTGACATGAACCATTGTATTTACGTTACATTCCAGTATAACTCTATGACATTTCCGCTGCTTTATGTTATAAGAAAGAATTTTTGAATATGTATGTATCCTGGAATAGTTAAGTAAGTAAGTAGCCCCGTCCCTTTGAGTAGCAGGGAGGGCGGGCGTTACAAGTTTATAGATAATCCATCTGACTATTAGCGCATCTATCCAGGAATCAACAGTCAGAGTCTCCAATAGTAACAATAGGTAAGTAAAGGCGCCGATGAGTATATGTCAATGTATCTCTAGGTATATCTCTAATGCTCTCCGTGTCATCCCAAGAACCTCTAATCACATCAATGTGGATGCCTACTCTTTTACACACTTTTAGCAAGTGGTCAACTATCAACAGATTTAACGTATCTTTATCGTGAGTTATTTGCTACAGACTAGATAAATCATTATGTCAATGTATCTTTAGGTACATGTATAATCCTCTCTATGTGTCATGCCAAGCACCTCTAAATCTAATCACATTGATGTGGATGTTAACCCTCATATACAATTTTAGCAAGTGGTCATCTATCAACAAATTTAACGTGTCTTTATCAGATTTGCTATGGACTAGTAGATCTTTTTGGTGGATCTATTCACTCTCATATGCTTTTTGGCAAAGCCTCAACCGTTAACTGATTTGAGGTATCTTTACCATGAGTTGTTTGCTATAGACTAGATAGATCATTAAGGTTGATCTATTCACCATACTCACCCATGCACCCGAAGACAAAAAATAAAAAACAAATGTGTATGCTCACCCCTCACGCCTCACAAGTATGTGGCCTCCCCTCAAAATAAAACTAGGGAACCATCTCTCTAAACCCATCAATCACAATGTGCGACCCTCTTTGTAATACAAAAGTATGACCCCACCTTCCAAAATCAAACATGAGACTCTTTCACTAAAACTAAAGTATGATCCCACCTCACAAAAACTAGAATGTGGGATCTCTCCCTCAACTCCATCCAAGCTGATGAGGTGCTCCAAAGCTGCTCCACCCCAAACTGATGTAGCTCTAGTGTAGTTTCCGTGGAGTGCGACAATAGCTTGACTTCAAGAGAATACTCCAATGCATTGCTCCATCCAAGGCGGTAATTTTTTTACCCATTCAGGACTGGTGAAACATTAGATCAGAATAGAGATCCAAGGTGTGGTATACATGAGTTTGGATTTTCCTAAATATAGTCTCACCCTCAAATCCCTCTCTCTCAAATCTCAAATGATTGCGACCCTACCAAACAAAATGTATCATAGCAAACATAGTAGTTTGGCGTGCTCACATCAGCATTCTAGTCCCCTGATAGTGGCATGCTAACACCCTCACCATCCTCCGATAGCTAGTCATCTCATGTGTTATGTGCAACTGATGTGCATAGATTATATATGTTTTTAACCATTCATTGATGCACATCTACTTATATTTTATGCATATAATCTATGTTTATTATACCCAATTTTATTATTATGTCATACTTCCATATTATTTATTCAAAGATATGCTCTTTACTTGTTTTGATTGACAGGATGCAATTTAGAGTAAAAATGGAGTAGAAATGCACATTGGAGTAACTTCATAAGAAGACCAACAACTTGGTCGTACCTCCACCCGCACCAACCATGGGTAGGCCATGCCCCAGCACTAGTAATGAAGTAGGCTATGACTGTGCTTAAAGGCATGGTCGTGCCTCCCACCAGTAGCCAACAAGGGGCTAGCCCTATGATTCCACACAATAGTGTCCCCCTTCCAGAGCCAAATCTTATCTTAGCCGTGCCATATTTCCATAACCTAATTAGAGAAGGGTTGTGCCTTCAGGCACGGCTGTGCCTATTCTGAGCTGTGGCACACATGCCCCGACCGTGTCTCAAGGCATGACCGTGGCAGACAACACAAGGGGGATGTGCCCCCTTGTTATAAATGAGGATTTTCTCCCCTTTGCATGAATCTTGGGTTTGAAACTTTGTCCCTCTCCTTGGGGAAGGGTTCTCCCCTTAGGGAAAAATCCTAGAGCTTCCATCTTTGCTAATCCACATGATCCGTCCATCTCCAGAGCAAGGATTGTAAGTAAAAAGATCAACACCACATAGATAAACATTCCTCTCTTCTCTATCTTGTATTTTGGATTGTAAGATGCTTAATATCTTGTCTTTTGATTGTAAACCCTTTACAATGGAGTAGATATCTAGATCTAGGATGTAGGAAATAATTATAATGTTTTCATTGATGTATGAACTATGTATATGCCATTTCCTTATTTAATGAAGTGTTTATATTATGTTCTATGTGTCTTATACCTTGTAAGTGTTTGATGAAATGTGTGGATGGTGTAAACATGTTGATGTGAGGGATTAGTTACCATGTAGAGGAGGTACTTTAGATTGCATGATTAGGGGGCCCAGTGACAAAGGGTAACACTTTAGCCGAACTTTTCGGAGTATCACCTTGAATTGGGAGCCAATCCTCCACAAGGGATTGACTAATTAGATCTTAATGAGTTTTCACCAATTTCGTGATAGGAAGTGATTTGTATAATCTAGATCGTATGACTGGGGGTCCCTCAGTGATAAAGGATAACCCTTTAACTAGACCTTCTACATTACCTTCTTTACTTAGTAGCATTGAATATCAATGGGGAGAACACTCTAGTAAGACCATCGTGGGGTTATACCAGTAACTTTATTAGAATCCCTACAAGAGTGTACGCATGGAGGTAAGGAGTTGAATAATATATAGGGACATTTATCGACATCATAATGAAACCAAAATCTTAGAAACCATCTCCTTAAGCTCAAGATCATCTCTCCTTCTCTCTCTCTTGCCACTACAACAAAACTACTACAAGACAACAAATAAAAATCATTGTCAAAGACCCAAAAAAATTATTGTAAATTGACGCATTAAAAAATATAGGAGCACTAAAAGATAGAGATTAAAAATTATTGTCTCTTCACCTGAAACACAACAGTGAAAAATTATTGTATTTCTAATTGAGCCGTTGTGTTTTGAGTAAAAAGCCAACAACTATTTTCTTAAAACAACAATAATTTTTAACCATTGTGTTTAAAGTAAAAAGACAATGATTTTTAACCATTGTCTTTGAGTATCTCTATCTTTCTCAATGCATCAATTTATCACAATTTTTTTTGGATCTTTGACAATGATTTTTAACCATTTTATTTCAAGTGCAAAGACAACAAATTGTAACCATTATCGTTGAACACCCTATCTTTCCCAACACATCAATTTATCATGATTTTTTCAGTCTTAGATAATGATTTTTAGCCGTGGTCATTTGTATTGAAATATTATCATTTTAACCGTTTAACCGTTGTCATTTCTCAACAAACACTAGAGAATAATAAACCGTTGTCTACAAACATATGTCTACAAACATATATTATCTTATTTTGAATGATCACTTCTTACAAACATATATACAAACTTATAGCAAAATATATATACAATACTTCTTACAAACATATATATACAATACTTGTCATTTCTCAAGTCTAGTAGATTCTACCTCTCTTGAAGTTAGCAATGGAACTTTCTCAGTTTTAGAGTTCTCTAAAGGATGGCTAGTTGGAAGCTTTGTCTCTTCTGCTCCATCGAAGGTTTGACCTGGTGACAGTGAAAGCATCTGAAAAACATAGGTATACAAGACTATTGCACCAACCTATCAATTTGCAAATAAAAGCTTATAAGGTCTCTTTGAACATAGAGTCTCCTAGTGCCAAAATACATATCTTAGAATGTCCAGAGTATAAACCAAAGAAATCTAATCTTAAAAAAAATGAAAAGGAGATGGAAGCTTTATTTTTATAAATAAATATACATCGCCCAACTCAGGCTCAAAGAAGAATTAAACAACTTTCAAATTCTTCACCATTAAGTATGAATTATTCAATCTATAAACATAGCAGAAAACATCTTTTCAATTATTGAAGTTTAATTGACCAATGCCATAGAAATAAATTAATTTTAATTTCATTCTAGTTTCATAAATTAATGAACCAATTATCTACATCACGCATGACATTAAGTATATCCAAGTTTCAAGTAGTAAACCTAAATCCTGCTCTCATTATAAAAGTTCCCTGAATAAATGAAATGAATGTTGCTTGAATTAAAGCTTAAAGTGGAACGCTACTTACCCGCTAGCCAAATGATATGTATGCATTTCCATCTTGGCTACATTTGACAAAATCACCAAATGGATTTGATTTGTCCCGACATAGAGCAACAATCAAAACAAGAGGTAAATTCCCTATGTTTCCTATACACAACTACACAAGATCATAGAATATAATAGAAAAATAAAATTTAAAAAACTCATGATAGAAATTTGATATAGGTCACAAAGATCACTATTCTTCAAAGAATTTAGGCATTTCTTCTACATTGCATATATAAAAAGGTTAATTTTGTAAAAAATCTAGACAAACTCATCACTTTAAGGTGGGAAGAAAGTACAAGTCTATCATCACTTTAAGGTGGGAAGAAAGTATAAGTTCCTTTGAATTTCATTTATGAAATGGATTTAAATCTTTTTATTTAGAAAAACAATGAGTTCTAACCTTTAACTTGGATATTGCAATAGAAATGCAAGCACAAGTAGCAACAAAAATCTATCAAAACAGATTGTACATTGACAAAGTCTAAATAAGTGATGACAAATTAGATAATTAACATATCTCAAGATGTTTAATTAGGTAGGAATGATAAAAATCAGGGAGTAAAACACATAAATATAAAATAAAAAATATGATTTAGTTAAAAGAAAAATAAACTTAAGTATGATGAGCTAGAAGTTAAGCATACATATACACTAGGTCCTAAAAAAGGAAACAATTGTCCCCTAATAGGAAATGCTGATTAAGATCGAACATCTTACCAATTCCAATGTGAATGATGGTAAACTTGAAGTTAATCATAGAAGACTAATTGAGACCATATAGAAACAAATGAGCAAATTGAGAGTGATCAAACTTAGTGTTACTTAAAATTTTTCAGAATTAAAAAAGAGTGGTGCATCTATAATCCAATAAACTGATGTATCATTGTCATGATACAGTATCACATATAAAGATGATATTTGCTGAAGACTAACAAAATCCTCCATTAAACAAGAAGTTTCCACTATTAAATTATCATTTTTAGTTTTCTAAATGCCAACATTCAGTTACTACACATAGCAAGTACATTCAACAATGCTATAGTAAGACAATAACTAGTAGTTGTTATAATAATACCATAATATAAGTTATTTAACAACAATAAGGAAGGATCACAAAGCACATTTATAAAGATCTATAATAAAAAAAATTAACTAATGAATAATGAGAGAACCATAAATGAGTCTTACCACTCTAGTAGCTTTTGCCAAGTGTCGCAATCATAGATGGAACTAAAAGATACGAGAGGTATAAAAACTAGTTAATACACTTTTCCTTTAAGATAAAAGCTATATTAGGTCCATACGAGTTGTAATTGTTGGGATGTATACTATAAGCCGATCTTTTGTATGAACATCTGTTTTGAAATATTTTGAAATGAGAATCACCTTGGTCAAATGTTTGCATTTTATATTTATATATATGTCAATGCAGTTGCCCATTTAATTTATATTATAGATAACATGGTGTGTGGTGCCACACAGAAGATCATGTTATCGGTTCCTTATAAATTATAAATAATAGCTCACAACCAAGATGGATTGGGACAAACCATTAGAACGATTGTAGTATAATTTGGTATTAGTCTATCTTGACTATAAAATTACACTAGTACACTATGTGTGTATTGAGCAGGACCATTTGAAGTTGTTTAATTTGTACTGACTACATAAAAGAATAGAACCTCTGTTATTATGGATGTATGTCTTCTTAATCCCTATATAATAACAAGCACGTGTGCTTAGTATTTATTTCTTTAACTTATTAATGGGTGAGATTTATTAGTTAAATCAATAGGCTTGATGAGTTGGAAAATAGTACTGCTTATACGGTGTGTTGTTGATTATAGAACGAATTTGTATCCTAATTATTTAGGTTGATGATGTCCCCTTCAAGAGCTCATAAGGATTATCATGTAAACTCTGCAGGTGGACTTAGTCCAGCATGATAATAAAGTTGAGTGGTACTACTCTTGGAATCATATATTAAATAATTGAGTTGTAAGTAACTCATTTAATTAATGGACATACGATATCTTAAACACGGGGAGATTAACACACTCATGATAAGAAAGAGCCCATATTGTAATATGGGATTGGTGTGGTAGTTCAATAATAGTCCTTTAGTGATATGAGTTATTATTGATGGACTTGAGTTGGGTGTTCGGGCCTAACACAGGAAGCCCAAGCCCATCAGGAGGCCTAAACCAATTCCTCCTCTAGGTCCCTGTTGTAGCCTCTATATAAAGCCTCGCATCCACCCCAACAGAATTCGGTTATAAAAGAGAGATTTTTCTAAACAGAATTCTGTTATTTTTCTTTCTTTGTAATCGACGATAAGGGTTATAAAAAGGGGAGGTGGCATCCCCTAAACATAAGTTTTCCGCAACTCGCTTGCTTAGGGCCGGCGACACAAGGTTCTCCTTCTCTCTTGCTTAGGGCCGGCGACACAAGGTTCTCCTTCTCCACCTTAAGGTCGGCGGCACAAGGTTCTCCTTCTCCACCTTAGGGCCGGCGACACAAATCTCTTCCAACTCCACCTTAGGGCCGGCGGCTTGGAGGAGAGGAAGAAGAGGAGAGGGCGCCCATCCTAGAGCCTCCTTTTGGTGGTCGGCGGTTTGGAAACAAAGAAGAGAAGAAGGGTGGTTTTGTCTTGGTAGATCATCGCCCACACGACGCCCAAGAAGAGGAGAGGAATACAGCAGAAGATCGAGAGGTCTTTAGCTACAAAGGAAAGGTACAACTATTTCCTTGATTCCGCTGCGTAATTAGTTTAGTTTTTTTTGTATCGATTTTGAATACCAACACAAGAGACAAGCGATCTTATACTTCGATCAAGGTGTGCTTTGATCCGTCAAGAACTTGCTTGATTGATCAAACACATGTCTGATCGAACATGCGGATTGCTAGGAAAAAGTTCTGTACTTATACAATTTTTGTACAGGGAAATTTAAACAGAACGGAATTCCAGCGCCTTCAATAATAAACCAGAAGAAATAATAAAAATTCCAAAGAGAGGAGTTAGAAGTATGTTACCGGATTATAGTAGTATAACTTCCCTCAGATGCTCATTAAAGATCTTCCTAGCAGACCATTTTCTCACATGCTTTTGGATAATAACATCTTATTTCTGTCTCTTTATCAGTCCTTTAAAATTATACTTTTCTCTTTCACTTCTAATAGCTATTGATCAAAATTTCCAATAGAAAAATTAAAATCATCAGAACTTTTATTGACACTACTTTTTTTTGTATAGATTGCTTCATGCAAGTAAGTAAGCCTAAAAGGAGTCAACTAGGCAACTCAAATTGAACTATAGAAGATCAAAAAGAAGAAGAATTGTTTAGCAAGATTGAGCTTATGCCTTTGTTGTGCAAAGGATGACCTTCATGCACTTCTCCCAACTAAGGATACCTCTTGGATGCATAGCACCATGTAGCCACTGCTCTGAGTTTCCATTGCATACTCGTACTTGAGACTATTAACTTCGATCAATCTATGTAATCATCTCAATGGAAGTAACTAAATGATCAACTCAAACTTTTCACCTATGAATTCCTTATATGCAATACCCCAAAAGCCTAACTAGATTCTTATGCCGAACATGCTAATGGCATCCACCTCTACTTTGAATTCCTTCTCTACCTATCCTCTGCATAATTCAATGAGTGAGCATTAGTACATTATTTTGAGGTAACGAGAACCTGAATGAAAGTGAGCAATGAACTTAGCTTCTTTAATGCAACCTCAGTACCATTTATCAAATGCCCATGATAGACAACTCCATATCCACCCTACCCAAGGACATTGTCATTGGAGAAATGACTTATTACGAGCTCAAGATCCCTTAAGGTAAACAAATGGCCCCAACAGAGATAAGAGGACTTAGGCAGTCCAACTAAAGGAGATATTGTTAGGGTCGATTTGTAGCTAGAGGGGGGAGGGGTGAATAGTTCGTTGCGTGCTCATTGCTTGCTTCGTCAATGATGATGTGCAGTGGAATACTCTCAAAGCAAGCTCCAATGCTAACAACATAGATTTACTTGGTATCTACCTCAAGATGAGGTGACTAATCCAAGGATCCACACATGACACACTTCTCCACTAAGAAAATAGCTCCTTCTCGGTCGCAGCCGGAGGCGGAGAAGCCTCGTACAAGCTCACACACAAGAAATACAAGAAGAGAGAAACAAGAAGCTAATACATAAGAAATCTTACAAGATTACACAATGAAACCTTAGCTTCCTCTTCTTCTTGCTTGAGTACACCTCTTAAGATGCTTGGAAATGAAACAACACTCCTCTCTAAGTTTCCAAGGACTGGTGCATGTCACTGAGCTCGGTGGAGAAGAATCGGCGAAGTATCGGGAGCGCAGGAGAGATAGTCACTCGAAGAAGACGCTCACCAACGGCTATAACCTATGCAACGACCGGATCCCAATCGATTGAATAACTCTCAATTGATTGGGGAGGCTTTGAATCGATCGACAGATCGATTCAGAGCAACTCTGTACTCTTTGGAAAACACCTGAATCCATCGCTCGATCGATTCAGCCTTTATCGTGCGATTTCCAGCCCCCCAATCGATCTGTCGATCGATCGATTGGAGGTTTCAATTGATCAAATGATTGATTCAGAAGCTCACTGTTCGCTTAGAAACTCTCCCAATCGATTAACTAATCGATTTGGGAAGTTTTGATCAATTACCCAATTGATCTAGACTATTTCTGCACAAAATTGCATCAACCAATCGATTGAACCCCCTAATCAATTGGACAATCGATTGGCAAGTAGAAAAATGTGTAGATCTTGAAATGAGCTTCGTTTCGCATCCGAGATCACCTCATTCAGATATCCGAATGAAAAGTTATGGCCTTCGAAAATTTACTACGTCTGGACTTCCTAGTTCCATGCCAACTCCCTATTGAACTTATGACCGCTAAGTGTTCGATCAACTTTTGACCCATCTGGACTTTTTCTCCTCGCACCAAGTGTCCAGTCAACCTTGACCCACTTGGACTTACTATCTTGTGCTAAGTGTCCGGTCTTCCATGACCCACTTGAACTTCCTTCCACCAGATGTTCGGTCACCCTTGACCCATCTGGATTTCCTCATGCCCGGCTTTACTCACCAGATATTTCCACTGCCCAGCTTCACTCACCGGGACTTTTCCCTACCTGGATTCACTCACCAGGACTTTCACTCTACTTATCTTCACTCACAAGGACTTCCCATCTGTCTGGCTTTACTCACCATAACTTTCACCTAGCTTCACTCACTAGGGATTCCACCTGGCTTCACTCACCAGGATTTTCACCACTGCCCGGCTTCACTCACCGGGAGTTTCACCTGCCTGGCTTCACTCACCAGGACTTTCAACTTCCTAACCTCCAGTTAGGACTTTCCCGATCAAGTATCCGGTCAATCATTTAACCTACTTGACTCTTCTTCACATCTGACTAGTCAACCTTAACCAGAGGGGAATTGTATCAACAATCTCCCTAAACGGACGATTGTATCTGCAATCTCCATGTATTGTCAAACATCAAGACTTAAACTTGAGCTAACTCAAGCTTAGTCAACCAGGTCAACCTTGACCTAGGGATATTGCACCAACAGATACAACAGAAAATACTGAATATGCTTTCCTAGTAGATCCAGAGCTACCTTCATCACCAGAACAACCACTCCCAGCACTATCATTATGGACAACTATGCTGTACGAGCTAATGTCTTTAATTATAAAGAGTATACATTTAAGCAATCTCATGAAGAAGATAATAAAATAAAACATAAAATAAAAAATTACCACTTGTCATGATTTGATCTTTTGGTCTTCCAACTATTAGTGCAAGGAGCACCAGAATTGAACCTGAGTTTTGATATTGTCAAAGGTTCAAGTTAAGTCTTGTTATGATATGATAAATTGACTAAGTGTGCAAGCTGTTACTCAACCAGGAAAAACCGTAGTCACGGTTGGTAGGAAAGTCTTAGCAAATTGTGGAAGCCAAGCAGGAAGTCCAGGTGGGTCGAGAACTTGACACTTCGCAGTTGAACTAATAGGTCTAGAGGATCTAATATTGAGGGGAAGCCCTGGAGAGTCGATCCGATGCTGAGATAAAGTCCAAATAGGTTTGGAGGACCCGATTTTTGACAGATAGGTTGAGGTAAGTAACTGGAGTGGAGCGATGGGGAGGTCGTATCCCAAAAAGGGACAAACCCAAGGTCGCTGGTCCAACTGAAGAAACCAGGAGGTTTTCAAATTGAGATCAAGATAGGTCTTACTATCTTTTCTTACTCATGCAGTATTATACTATTGTGCTAACATTATGTTATAGAGATATTTTTTACACTGTGGAACTAACTCTATTTTATAGAAGCTGAAGGAATCGATTAACCGAATAGGAGGCTTAGTCGACCAAACCTAGTTGATGTCGCAGGGTTTAGATCGCCTAAAGCAAAACTTGGAAGTCAAGCGGATCAATCTATTGAACCTAGGGATCAATCGACTGACTAGTAAAAGGTATTAATGATGAAGAAGATTGAATCTTAGTGAAGAAGGAAATCATCCTTGATCGGTCGAACGATCAAGGTGATCAGTCGACTGAATAATAAATGCTATTAATGAGGCAACGATTGGATCTTGGCAAAGAAGGAATTCTATGTGATTAATCGACCGAGAGGGAGATCTGTCGACCAAAAGGATCAGTCAATCGAAAGCTTTTTCAATAGACCAAACGTAGCTTATAAAAAGACCTCAAGATCCAAACCGATGACCAGAACTTCTATGCAATCTTCTGAGCATCTTTCTACTGTTCGTGCTACTGCTCTACACTTCAACTCTGTGCAAGCTATGATGCCAAAAAGCTCTGACAATCTTCATCTTGTATTTCATTGTCGGTATATTTACTTTAGCTTGCATAATGCTTGTAAACTTCATTCTATGAATTTTAGTAAATTGGCCAACTGTGCAATCAAGGATTGTGAGTCTTGGAGTATGAGTCGACATAAGCTCCGAACCAAATAACCAACCTTGTCACCTTGTCTATTGTTTTTTCCACAACTATACTTTGATTTAGTTTTACGAAACGAACAAGATTTTTAATGAGCAATATTCACCCCCCTCTATGGCTATTTCGATCCTTCAATTGATATCAGAGCAATGTACTTTGAATTAAGTTAACCATTTTCGAGCACTTTAAAAATATTTTCTTTTCTTTTTGTTAAAAAACTTTATCTTATTTTTGTTATATTGCCTTTTTCCCTTTATTTCACACTGCTAATCCTAAGACAAAGGTCTTGGAAATCTTCTTTGGTTATTTTCTTTTTTGCAAGAATGTCAAACTCCTACTAAGAGGGCTACATTACTATTCGCCCTCCACTATTTAATGGTGAAAACTTCAGTTACTGGAATAAAAGAATGGAATGCTACCTTAACTCCGATATCGAACTCTACCTTACAATTCTGATGGGATACACACCACCCATGGAGAATAGAGAACCACCAGACCTAGAAAATTAGAATCCCCAAATGGTGAAGAAAGTAAAAGTAAACTACAAAGCTATAAACACCATCTAGTGCGGCTTAACCATGGAGGAGCTAAATCGAGTGAGACCGTATGCGAATGCAAAGGATCTATGGGATCTCCTGGTAAAACTATATGAGGGAACCGACGACTCCAAGGTAAGAAAAAGGGATTTTTTACTTAATAATTTATTTAATATCAAAATATTGCCTAAAGAAATAACAATCCAATTGCATGCACAACTCAAAGACATCCTCAACAGTCTCCATCTAATCAAACATCAACTTGAAAACTATGACATTTTATGGTATGCTCTAAACACTGCCCCTCGAAACTCATTATGGGCATTAATAGTAGATGCCTACAAAGTTTTAAGGGACCTTTAAATTATTAAATTAGATGAACTATTTTATAAATTAAAGTTACATGGACAGTCTAACTTGAGTGAAGTCGAGAAAGTAATTGCAATGTATGCAGGACCAAACAAGGAAAAGAAATCCCAAACAAAGCTTGAACCCAAAAGCGAGTCAGACTCAGACTCAACAAATGAAGATGAATTGGTGAATGTGATCAAAAGGATGTTCAATAAGAAGAAATTCAAAAGGAGTACAAATAAGATCCCACCCAACACAATCAAATCAAATCGAAAATAACTTGTTATGGGCACAATAAGAAGGGATACTACAAACACGAGTGCCCAAATTGGAAGGAGGATAAATCCAAGCCCACAAGAAGAAAGAAACTCTCCAAGCGACTTATGATGAGTCATCTACCGAGGAGTATGGCAAGGAAGAACCAAAGCACTCGACCCACCTTGCACTTATGGCATCAAATGAAGAGTTTGATTCTGAGTACGAGTCCAAGTCCAACAACGAGTCCGAAAGAAGCCACAGATCACATCCATTTCTGAAGGTCCCAATATGATAACTTTTTCTTCTAAATGTAATTTACTTAAAAGAGTAAAATGCTTGTTTAAAAAATTAACCAAGTCCAAGGAAGAAAACATTTATTACTTAAGGAAATTTACCACCTTAAGGAGCAAGTTAACTTGAGTCACTCGATTAACCAAGTTCAAGTTAGAACTTCAACTCAAGTTGTAAAATTTGAGGAAGACAATTCTCACTTGAAAAGTCAAGTGGAGCAACTGAAAAAGACATTGGAAAAGTTTAAATTGGGTTCAAAGTATCTAAATATGGTACTTGGATCACAACGAACCATGTAAAACAGATCCAGACTCGGTTACAAACCAAACACATCCAACAAATCATATTTATCTTTATTTATTAAAATATTAGAAAGCAAGTCCAAGCATGGGTTCCTAAATCATGTTTAACTAAACAAAATAAATTAAATCAGTATTTGGTTTCCAAGAGTCAGATTCATTTCTTAGATAGACCATATCTAAGCTATAACTTAAGGGAGCAAATAGAAAAACTATTTACCCTACTTGATTGATTGAATATGCATGTTTAGGTTTAGATTTACTATTTTTTTTTTTTACATAACTTAGAATGGTTAGTTAAAAAGGTTTAACAAACCCTAATAACCTAGCATAAGAATGGATTGGGATGATAGTATACCAAGGAAACTTTGTCGAAGGCATATCTAGGCTAAATTATGTGTTCTACCTGGTGCACTAGACTTAGAGAATTTGGGCAAAGCTACTCAGTTAAACATGAGCTAGTTAGACCAAAACTTAGTATTAAGTTCTTTGGGTTGGTCATTTTTGGGAAGTTACCTCAGATGTGGTTACTCTAATGATGTCCTTTGTGACTTACCACAGTCTTGAAACTTATCTTACAAATTTCTTCTTGAAGAATCCAAAGTTAAGTTTGAATCTAACAACGGTTAAACAACCTTTTTAAAAAATTCTTAATATTTCAAACCAATTTAATTAATATAAAAAATTAACTAAGAAAATTAATAATCAATTCAAAATAAATCAACTATTTAACCAATTCAATTAATAAACTAAATTTGAAATTAATTGATAAATTACTTTATGTTCAAAATTAATAAATATTCAAAATTAATACTGAATTAATATTAACAATTTAAAATCCACCTTAATTAATTAGATTCTAAATTAATTAATTAATCAATTACTTTAAAATTTAACTAATTATTAAAGTGCCTTAATTAATTAATCAATAATTTTAATTAAACTTTAATTAATTAATAAACTACTTTAATTAAAAATTAATTAAATAATTATCTAAAATAATCTAAATAAATATTAAATTAAACATTTAAATAAATATTAACCATAATTAATTAAAACAAGTTAATTTAACTAATATGCAATCAATTAAATTCATAAATAGATTATCAACTTTATCCAAAAATAATTATTAATCCAAAAAAACAATTCCAATTTAATCTCAACTTAAACAATTTTAATAAACCCTTAACTTCATAATTTAAAAACTTATTCTTTAACTAATTAACTTTAAATTTTAACTTAATACTAATACTCTCAATTAAACTCAACTTGATCAACTTAACACAAAATAATCTCACACAAACCATAGGCTAACCATGGTTGATAACCTAAAAATGATGAGATAATTTAGGACAATTCAATTTACCAAACTTTGATCTAACTCCTACTTCATGTGTAGGAACCCAAAGCTTTGGACAAATGGATTTTGGATAGCGGATCCTCTAGACATATGACTAAAGATCAACATAAAGTTACAAGTATCAAGTTTAAAAATCTAGGATCAGTTGATTTTGGAAACAATGACAAACTGAAGGTAATTAGAATATGAGAAATTTAATTAAAATCAAATATATTAATATGGAAAGTCTTGCTTGTTGAACACTTTCATTATAACTTGCTTAGTATAAGTCAACTATGTGATGCTTGCTTTATAGTTAAATTCTTATCTTCTAAATGCCTAATAAGCTACACTAGATCTAACAAAATACTATTAAAAGGATTTAGAGATAATAACATCAACTCCATAAATCTACCAAAACCCTCACCCAAGTGTTTTCTGACACAACAAGAGAAAATATGATGTGGTATGGAAGATTAGCTCACACCCATGTTAGAAACATAATAAAAATAAATAAAAATGGATTAATTAGAGGTCTACCTAAATTAGGAAAACCTAAAAATAAAATTTGTAACCCCTATCACCAAGGAAAACAAACAAAACCTACACATAAACTAACTAAGGTATAACTAATTCAATACTTGAATTATTACATTTAGATTTATTTGATTCTCATGGAATTAAGTCTTTAAATGGAAACTTATACTATTTAGTTATAATAGATGACCACTCTAGATATACTTTGATAAAATTTCTAACTCATAAAAATGAAACTTTTGAAATATTTATTAACTTTTGCAAACAAATAGAAAATGTAAAAGATATAAAAATTAAGAAAATTAGAAGTGATAATGGAAGAGAATTTAAAAACCAAAAGTTTATAAACTTGTGCCTAGAAAATGACTACCATCATGAATATCCATGTCCTAAAGCTCCCCAACAAAATGGATTAGTAGAACAGAAAAATAAAACTCTACATGAAGCTACAAAAACAATGCTAAATGAATATAATATACCTAACTACTTTTGAGCTAAAGCAATAAATACGGCTTGTTATATTCAAAATATAATTATAATGAACAAGTTACTAAACAAAACATCATATGAAATTTGTTTCAATAAAATACCCAAAATAAATTACTTAAAAGTATTCGGATGCAATTCACACATTTTAAACTTTAAAGATTACTTAGGAAAATTTACCTCAAAAACTCAACAATGAATTTTTTTTGAGTACTCATCTATTAGTAGAGCCTATAGAGTATATAACAAAACTACTCTAAAAATTGAAGAAAAAATTAATATTATTTTTGATGAAAATACCAACCCTAATAATCCTAATCCAAAAAAAGAATTAATTATTTTGAGAACACAAATAATCAACCTAGTTTAACCCATCAAGAAGAAGAAGGACTAAGTCAAAATGAACAAGAAGTAGAAACCAATATGATAACAATAGATATAAACACAAATCATCCAATTGACCAAATTATACGAAATCCATAATTAAGAGTCCAAACCCAATCATCCTTTAGGAACCTAAGTCAAATTGCTTTAATATCTAAAATTGAACTCAAAATCTGATATGATGCATTGTATAAGCCTAATGGGTAATTACAATGCAAGAAGAGTTAAGTAATTTTGAAGAAATCAGGTTTTGGATTTAGTACCTCCACCGAAAAATAAGTCAATCATCGACACTAAGTGGGGTTTTAGAAAAAAATTGAATGATAAAGGAGAAATCATTAGAAACAAAGCCTGACTAGTTGCCAAAGGGTTTAGTTAAGTCGAAGGACACGATTATGATGAAACTTATTGTAACACCCGCCCTTACTCATATCCTTAAGCTATAGAACAAACGTTACTCTTTCCTCGTACATCTTAAATTTTGGGCCTTCTTACCTGTTACATGCTGCTTAGTCCATAGATCTATTTTAACCTGTTACGACTGGTAGGATATGACTTGCAGCCACGTAGGGCCGAAGGGAGTCTGAAGCTCCTAGTGAGTCTGGGTCATGTGGCCCTTATAGGTATTGTACTCCCAACTGACACAGGGCACGACCGTGTGAGAGTCGCACGACCGTGACCCTTGGTAGAGGAACGACCGTGTGAACCCACACGATCGTGTCACTTCAGCTGAGAGAAGGAGAGGCATGCCGTGTGGAATCACACGGCCGTGTAGCATTGGTCGATGGGAGGAGGTGCCCGACCGTGTGATTCCACACGACCATGTCACCTTGGCCGAGAGGAAAAAGGGCACGACCGTGTGTTTTCACACGACCGTGTCACCTTTGGCCGAGAGGAGGAAGGGCACGACCGTGTGCTTCCACACGGCCGTGTCACCTTGGCCGAGAGGAGACAACATAAGGTCGTGCGAACCCGCACGGCCATGCCACGGGTCGTGCGCAGGATCCCCTTTTTCCGCCGGAAAAGCTTGTTCTCCTCTTTTTCACTTTCACTTGCCTTTCAAAATTCGACCAAGCCATCAAATTCATTCTACACCCGTAGTGCCAGTACCTTAGGTAAAGAGGAGAGAAGAAACAAAACCAAAGTTCTACATGGCCCCCAAAATAACAATTCTCTGATCTCTTTCCATTGTTCCGCTACATACACACACCCCCAAGCACTGCTCCTGCTGCCTCCTCCTACTCGAGCTTTCCTTTACCTTTATCTGCAGTATAAGAAAATGCAATCTATAAGTGGATACTTAGTAAGTATCATCTACTGACAAAGCGATACATTAAAAGAAGACATACTTTTTAAACTGCTTGAAGAAAAATGCAACATTGTAAACATGCTTTTGCCAGTAGTTTACACTAAAACCATACTGTGGAAATATGCACATGACATGTATTTTCAAACCAGTTTGTTATGCAAACCATCAACACGAAAACCATGCTAGTAACGAACTAAAATAGTCATCTTGACATATTATTGAGTTTATCACTACTGCATTACATAACTCAATTCTCAACTTAGGAAACTTCCATTAAGACAAACCATGAAGTTTAAAACTTTATATTAAATAATAGTGAAAATAATAATCATTTACTTGAGCCCGGCATTGTACCATTTTACGCGCATCCTTAATAAGATTGAGGTAGCTAATTTGAACCCATTAAGGTACTACTAGGCGGTCTAGGAGCATAGGGGTGATCTAGGAGCCCACCCAAGGACCTTGTGTCCAGTACATGCCTTTCTAAAGTAAAATACTTCCTTTTAACTAATAATTTCTTGTACTTGCACTTGCTTCACATTTAACCAAACACCTTATGTGCACTTAATTACCCCGTACTTATAGGGAGGCACTTTAAGCACTTGATTATGCTTCTTAGTCCCAAAACTTAATGGGAAGCAAACAAAGATAATCTAAGCATGCTCTTAATTCCAAAACTTTATGGGCATCTTACATATCATAGCATCTATCTCCTTTATCATGCAACACATTTAAAGCATATCGTAACATGTATTAACGAAGCTACTCATACGGCAGGTGAGAGATACTTACATCCTTTCGCTAGATCTTACGATTATAAGGTGCAAAGAAGACCCCAAAATCCTCCCTCGTATGCCTTAATCTCCGAGTCACCCTCCTTTTGTGTACTACCTCCTTGGGAGAACCCTCCCCTTAGATTCCCTCCTTGGGAAAGCTTCAAGACTTGGAGCCCTAGGTTTCCTTGGCTGAAACTTGAAAGGAGGGAGAAGAGGATTCGACTAGAGAGGAAAAAGGAGGCGGAAGATTAGGTTTTGATCTCATCCAACTCCTTTTATACTAAGTGGAAGTTGGAGCATCTCTTCACACATAATCCACATATAAGGAATTGTTTCATATTGCTCATGTGATGCTTTACCACCACCTAATGGCTACTTAAACAACTCTCAAGCAAGAGGTCTCGGGTTCAAATCCTAGCCCAGGCCATTTTTGCATATATTTTTATTTCTTTTCTCTTCTTATATTTCTTTTTGCGCTTTGTAAAAATAAAGGAAATTTACGGGTGTTACAATTCCACATACTTTATAAAAAGTTCATCCTCAAACTTAGAACAAGTGTGAATACTTCCATCTCATATCATCCTCGCATTCCCAAGTTACCTCTTCATACTGTTGACCTTGCCACAACACTTTCACTAACGGTATCTCTTTGTTCCTCAGCTTCTTAATTTCTCGATCTATTATCTGAATAGGTCGACTTTCGTAACTGAGGTTCTCTTAAACTTGTACGATCTGTGGCTTAATCACTTGATTCGCATCGGGAACATTCTTCTTCAGCATTGAGACATGGAATACATTATGAATGACTGACATTTCCTGAGGTAGTTCCAGCTCATACGCTACCTTGGCAACCCTTTTGGTGATCCGGTATGGCCCCACATAACATGGGCTCAACTTCCCCTTCTTTCCAAACCTCATTACTCCTTTCATAGGAGCTACTTTGAGGAACACTAAATCCCCCACGTCAAATTCTAGCGGTCTTCGGCGCACATCCGCATAGCTCTTCTGCCGGCTCTCAACAGTTTCTATTCTTTGACGAATGTTCTGAATGGCTTTGGTGGTGTCCTCGATAAGGTCTGTCTGGAGTCCCATTTACTTCCTTTCGCCACCTTCATACCAACAGATAGGAGATCTACATCTTCTCCCATATAGAGCCTCATAGGGTGCCATTCCGATAGTAGCTTGATAGTTATTATTGTATGCGAACTCTGCTAAGCATAGGTATCAGCACCAACTCCCTTTAAAATCCAAGGCACAAGCCCGTAGCATATCCTCCAGAACTTGATTTACTCATTCTGTTTGGCCATCGGTTTGAGGATGAAATGCTATGCTAAACCGCAGCTTAGTGCCAAGAGATCTCTAAACACACTCCCAGAAGTGTGAAGTAAAGCGACCATCTCTATCAGAAATTATGATTTTGGGAACTCCATACAATCTGATAACCTCTTTAACATACATTTGTGCTAGCTGTTCAATGGAGTAGGAGGTTCTGATAGCTAGGAAATGAGCGGACTTGGTCAATTTGTCCACTATTACCCAGATAGCATCCAATCCATTCGTAGTCTTGGGTAGTCCTACTATGAAGTCCATAGATATATCCTCCCACTTCCATTCTAGAATCTGGATAGGCTACAGAACTCCACCTGGTCTCTGATGTTCTGCCTTAACCTGTTGACATGTCAGACATGTACTGACATATCTTGTAATATCTCTTTTCATTCCTAACCACCAGAAGTGTCCCCTTAAATCTTGGTACATCTTGGTGGAACCAGGATGCATAGCATAGGGCGTTCCATGGGCTTCATCTAGAATTTTCTGTAGCAGTTCTTCTTGATTAGGGACACAGAGGCAATCACGATAATATAGTATTCCACCATCTGATACCCAGAACTCCCCATTTTCTCCTTCCTGTATTCCCTGCTTGATCTTCTGAATATTCGGATCATCATCTTGCCCTTTCTGTATATCATCAAGTAGGGTTGACACTAGTGTCAAGGTAGAGAGCTGCCCAGTAATAATTTCAGGCCCAAACTCTACTATTTCTTTTTGTAGGGGATGGACCATAGCAGCTATAGACGATAATGTTGCACAAGATTTCCTACTCAGTGCATCTACCACTTTGTTTGCTTTCCCTAGATGGTAGAGGATTTCACAGTCATAGTCCTTGACCAGCTCCAGCCATCTCCACTGTCTTATGTTCAGGTCTTTTTGAGTGAAGATATTCCTAAGACTCTGGTGATCTGTGTAAATTTTGCACTGAGCTCCATATAAGTAATGCCTCCAAATTTTGAGAGCGAACACTATCGCTGCTAACTCAAGGTCATGAGTAGGATAGTTCTTCTCATAATTCTCGAGTTATCTCGAGGCATAAGCGATGACCTTGCCATTCTACATCAGTACAACCCCGAGTCCCAATTTAGAAACATCACTGTAAATATCGAAGCTTTCGTTATTCTCTGGGAGAGTCAGGATTGGGGAACTGGTCAGTCTCCCTTTCAGTTCAGTGAAACTCTTCTCACAACCGTCTGTCCATTCAAACTTTCGGTTCTTTTTGGTAAGTGCTGTCAGTGGTGAGGCGATCCTGGAGAAGTTCTTTACAAATTTCCTGTAGTAGTTTGCTAACCCAAGGAAACTCTTGATTTCACTGGCATTCTTAGGTTTATTCTAGTTACTCACAGCTTCTATTTTTGTCGGGTCTACAATAACCCCATTCTTGGAAATATTGTGGCCTAGGAAGGATACTTGCTCGAGCCAGAACTTGCACTTGGAGAATTTTGCGTATAACTGGCTTTGCTGAAGAATCTGTAATATTGTCTTTAGATGTTCAGCATGTTCTTCCTGAGTTCTGGAATATATAAGGATATCATCTATGAAAACGATTACAAACTTGTCCAGATACGCCTTGAATACCCTATTCATCAGATCCATAAAAGTGGCAGGAGCGTTCGTCACTCCAAAAGTCATAACCACAAACTCGTAGTGCCCATACCTTATTCGGAATGTCGTCTTCGGCACATCCTCCGCTTTCACTTTCACTTGATGATATCTGGGTCGCAATTCTATCTTGGAAAAGACTATGGCTCCCTTTAAATGATCAAATAAATCATTAATTCTCGGTAGGGGATACCTGTTTTTGATGGTTAATTTGTTTAACGCTCGGTAGTCCATGCACATTCGCATGGACCCATCCTTCTTCTTTATAAACAACACCGGAGCTCCTCATGGTGAGTGACTAGGGCGAATAAAACCCTTGTCAAGAAGCTCCTTTAATTTTCCCTGGAGTTCTTTCAATTCTACCGGAGCCATGCGGTAGGGCGCTTTTGAGATTGGATGGGTACCAGGGATGAGTTCAATCTCAAATTCAATTTCCCTATCCGGAGCTAAGCCTGGTAACTCATCTAGAAACACTTCTGGGTAGTCACATACGACTCTAATCTCCTCTAGCTTTTGAGTTCTTTCTTGCTGGGTGTTAACCACATGAGCTAGAAACCCGTAACATCCATCGGCTAACATTTTTTGAGCTTTTATGGCTGATAAAAATTTCTGGGTTCTCTTCCTTGATTCTCTGATGAACTCAAACTTAGACTCTGCCTCCGGTTGGAATAGGACTCTTCGCTTACGACACTTGATGGAAGCACCATACTTGCTCAGAAAGTCCATCCCAAAAATGACATCATAATCCGATATGTTCAGCATTATCAGATCACTGTACAGTTCTTTGTCTGAAATTTTGACTGGCACAACACATAACCAATGTATAGATGTCATTATCTCTCCCAAGAGTAGTGTCGTTAAGAACTGTCTGTTGGAGGATCGGTGGCCGGCTTGAAGGGGGGTTGGATAGACGGCACCCCCAAATCGTTTGCTTCCTACACTCGTTAGCTTGCGCAGCGGAAATACAATACAAAATACAAGCTAAACTAAAGAAAAGAATGGAAATGCAAACCGCTAACACGTTCATTTAACGTGGTTCGGAGATTAGGGCTCCTACTCCACGGCTTGTCCTTGAGGTGGACGATCCCTCAATCCGTCGGTGGATTAATCCCCGGAAACTCCGGCTAGCACAATCCTCCTTGTCGGTGGAGAAACCTCACCACAACTCGATCAAGAGCACTTGGATTGCTAGGGCACTAGTTGACTACTAATTAGAGGTTACCCACCACTAATTTCGTCAACTCTGGCCGGCCAAACCAAGCTCCCTCTTATAGAGCTCGGGAAAACAGCCATGCTGTTTTGCCCGTTACCAGTCGACTGGTCCATGCACCAGTCGACTGGTGCCAGCCCAACGGCACTCCAACGGCTATCTATCAGTCGACTGGTCCCATGACCAGTCGACTGATCCCAGCCATTTCGGGCACAGAATGCTTCTGTGCTCACCACCAGTCGACTGGTCCCAGTACCAGTCGACTGGTACAACCCTAAACTTAGGGTTTCCCATCCCGAGTACATTTCACTCGCACTCGGACCCTCACGACTCACTCGACTCTTCTTTGCAGCCTTGACCTCTTGCCTTCAAGCCTACTTCCTTTGGCTCTCGTCCCTCGGATGCATCCAAGCCCGCGGCTTGTCTCCAATGCCATCCTTCGCGTATGCCTCGAAGTCGCTTCCCTCGGCCCTTGTCCTTGCTGCCTTGTCCACGATCCCTCAGATGCATTCAAGCCCACGGCTTGTCCTCAATGCCATCCTTCATCGGACCCGAAGACATCAAGCTGAGTCATATGTGTCACCTGCAGTCCTGCACAACTCAAGTACACATATTAAATACAAGGGTGAACCTAACTTAAACCCTTTGCCCAAACACCAAAACACATGGTCCCACGGACCATTGGGATTGCTCCAACAATCTCCCCCTTTTTGGTGTTTGGCAATACGTTTAAGTTAGGGAAAACAAATAGCAAATAAACATGCTAATACAATGGACTTACGATGCCAAGGCTACACACTTGGACTTACACCGCCAAATGGACTTACGTTGCCAAGGATACACACTTGGCAACCGCCGAAAGAAAATGCAAACATGCATTGGAACCTATCACAAGGCTCCCCCTACACCTATGCTCCCCAATGAGCTAGGATTTTACCACGGGCTTTTTAAGAACCTATCCCAAGGCTCCCCCTACACCTAAACTCCCCAATGAGCTAGGATTTTACCACGGGCTTTTTAAGAACCTATCCCTAGGCTCCCCCTACGCAAAGGCACTAAAGGTTTTCCCAATTTAAACCTTACTTCTCCCCCTTTGCCTAACATCCAAAAAGTTCTCCAACAATATCCCAATTGTTGAAAACTTATCATCCAAACTGACCCTAAACTCATGTATTAATCCCCCTTGGATCCCATACATCTAAACGAGTTGACATGGTCAAGAACAGCGCTGAAAAACACTTTCAGGCTGGTATCAGTCGACTGACCCAAGTGCCAGTCGACTGCCCTCGTCAAAATGAGCTTACAGAACCATTCTATGCTCAAAAACATTGTTACCAGTCGACTGGTATCTGCACCAGTCGACTGGTACCCTATTTCTGAAAAAATCAGCCTTTTCAGGTCAACTTCAGAAATGCACCAGTAATTCCCTAGACCTCCAAAAATTCCCAAATTTTGTGGAGAGGTCTATTGTACCCTTGTCTACTTGGGAAAAATACATTACAAAATGTATCTATTACCAATCCCAAGATTGACACAAAATCCAAAACTAGCTAAATGGTTCAATTGAACCTTGACCTAAAGTCCTAGTTTTGGCTTCCTTTTGATGTATTTGCCCATACCAGCCCACAATGCATCCCTAGCATTGGTTTATATGGCATCTATACATCCAAAACCAATTATCATGCAATATGACCCCAATTGTCATATTTCTTGCATGAAACACAATTCATGTGTGCCACATCCCTAGGTTTGAGACTCAAATTCGTCTCTAAACCATTTGGCACACTCCATGGCTCCTCTAGACCCCCAAGTAGAACCCACCTGAGATCCATTGGCCATGGGTCCCAAATTGACTCTTGGAGCTCCCCCTAGAGCTCTTTACCTTAGTCACCTCCCTAGGTGATTCATCCACAATGGCTAGGCCGCATCGGTCCACCCCCGGTGACACTTGGCCTACAAACCTAACTTTCTTAACCTTGGACACCTTGTCCTTGGTTAATTTCTCCTTACCTTTAAATGGCTTTCCCTTGCCATTTATTGACTTCTCCTTGCTATAGTCATATGCAACCCTAGCATAAGACTTTCCCTTAGCCTTGGAGGACTCTCCCTTGCCATGATCATTTGCCACCCTAGCATATGATCTCTCCTTGGCCATGGAGGGACTAGATCGGTATCCCAAACCCGATCTATCATTGTTGGGTTTTTGACTACCCAACACCATGTTTAATCCCTTAGATCCAATAGTGAATCTCTTAAGGAATTGTTCCAAACCATCAAGCTTTGCCTTCAAAGCTTGGTTCTCCCTTTCTAGGTTCCTAAACCTAGAGTCAACATGTCCACCTTGGACATTCCTAGACATACCCTTTCTAGGCATATGTCTCCCCTTCTTGGGATTAATGTCTTGGGTCTCCTTAGGTCTACTATTTCTAAATTTATCATGCATAGATTTCCTAGGGTTATGATCCACATTTACCCTACTCCTATCATGATATCTAAATCCAAAATTTTTCATTGCTACATAATGATAATCATTATTTCTCCTAGCATGCATGGGAACATAAGAATTTGAATTTGAATTAACCTTCAAGTTAGGGTATACCTCCCTTACCCTTGAAGCTCCCCCTTGACTCTTGCTTCTCTTCTTCTCCCATTTCTTCAAATGAGCCAACTTCTTGATTTCTTTCTTCTTTGGGCATTTGGTGTGGTAATGACCCCGCTCACCACACGTGAAGCACACTATGTGCCATTTCTTCTCCTTCTTTTGGGCTTCTTTATTCCTACAACCCATGTTAGTATTCAAAATAACTTGATTGGGTTTAGGAGTTACCTTCTTCTTACCCAATGGACATCTACTCTTGTAGTGCCCCTTCTCATTGCACCCGAAGCATATTATATGGTCTTTTGACTTCACTTCGGTGGAGGTGCTTGCTAGGTTGATTTCCAAGACTTCTTCTTCTTCGCTTGTCTTGGATTGTTCTTCAATCTTTGAGAATGTCTCCTCATCCACACTAGTGGATGGCATTTCTTCATCCTTCTCCTCTTTCTCCTTGGAAGTTGAGCGTGACTCAACTTCCGTTTGCTCCACCTCCTCTTCTTGAGCTACTAAGCTCAACTCCTTGGGCTCTACATCCGATTGGTCCTTCTTCTCCTCTTGGACCACTTCATCACTTTCTTCGGATTTTTCTTCTTCTTCTTGTGTAGGCAAAAATTCCTCCCATGGAAATTTCTTCACTTTGCTCCACAAATCATGGGCGTTCTTATACTCACCTACACCATTTATCACATTAGGAGGCAATAAATCAATTAAAATTGCTATTACCTTTGAGTTTGCCTCCGATCGTGAGGTTTGCTCCTCCGTCCAATGTCGTGTTCGGAGCTTCTTTCCTTTCTTGTCTCTTGGGGCTTCAAATGGTTCTTCGACGACCATCATTGTGTCCCAATCCGTGTCGAGGAAGCTCTTCATCTTCACCATCCAAAAGGTGATGTCCCCAAGGCTTCCTCCTTCAAATTTTGGAGGGACAATAAACCCGGCCATCTTATGCTTCCTTGGCGGTTAGTCCAACGGAGAGCGTCCTGGCTCTGATACCACTTGTTGGAGGATCGGTGGCCGGCTTGAAGGGGGGTTGGATAGACGGCACCCCCAAATCGTTTGCTTCCTACACTCGTTAGCTTGCGCAGCGGAAATACAATACAAAATACAAGCTAAACTAAAGACAAGAATGGAAATGCAAACCGCTAACACGTTCGTTTAACGTGGTTCGGAGATTAGGGCTCCTACTCCACGGCTTGTCCTTGAGGTGGACGATCCCTCAATCCGTCGGTGGATTAATCCCCGGAAACTCCGGCTAGCACAATCCTCCTTGTCGGTGGAGAAACCTCACCACAACTCGATCAAGAGCACTTGGATTGCTAGGGCACTAGTTGACTACTAATTAGAGGTTACCCACCACTAATTTCGTCAACTCTGGCCGGCCAAACCAAGCTCCCTCTTATAGAGCTCGGGAAAATAGCCATGCTGTTTTGCCCGTTACCAGTCGACTGGTCCATGCACCAGTCGACTGGTGCCAGCCCAACGGCACTCCAACGGCTATCTATCAGTCGACTGGTCCCATGACCAGTCGACTGATCCCAGCCATTTCGGGCACAGAATGCTTCTGTGCTCACCACCAGTCGACTGGTACAACCCTAAACTTAGGGTTTCCCATCCCGAGTACATTTCACTCGCACTCGGACCCTCACGACTCACTCGATTCTTCTTTGCAGCCTTGACCTCTTGCCTTCAAGCCTACTTCCTTTGGCTCTCGTCCCTCGGATGCATCCAAGCCCGCGGCTTGTCTCCAATGCCATCCTTCGCGTATGCCTCGAAGTCGCTTCCCTCGGCCCTTGTCCTTGCTGCCTTGTCCACGATCCCTCAGATGCATTCAAGCCCGCGGCTTGTCCTCAATGCCATCCTTCATCGGACCCGAAGACATCAAGCTGAGTCATATGTGTCACCTGCAGTCCTGCACAACTCAAGTACACATATTAAATACAAGGGTGAACCTAACTTAAACCCTTTGCCCAAACACCAAAACACATGGTCCCACGGACCATTGGGATTGCTCCAACACTGTCCTCTTAGGACATCCGGGGGTATACCTATCCTTTCAGCAAATACTATGGAGACAAACGAATGGGTTGCCCCAGTATCAAATAGCACATTTACATATATATTAAAAATGTGTATCTGACTTGTGACAACGGTGGAGGCGTTTGCTACCTCCTCTCTGGTAAGGGAGAAAACTCGAGCATTTGTAGAACTTGGTGGAGCCTCCAGTCTGCCCTGGCTAATTTGAGGACCCTCCAATGTGGCCTGCATCTGGTGTAACTGTGCCTGGGTGCCTCCATACTGAACAGGTTATGCTGGAGGTAGGTTGCTCTTGGTCGGGCAATACTTGGCTATATGCCCCTCTTGACCACACGTATAACAACCACTAGTGCCCTTGCGACAGATTTCAGGATGCATCTTTCCGCACGTGGAGCACGTGCATACTTAGGCTGCTTGCTTACGGATCCTCCCTTCTTATTACTCCACTGCTTTCTCTTGGAGCTCCCCTTCCAGGTTGAACCTTGGAACTGAGTTTTTTGAGTGCCAGAACTCCCTTGAACTTTGTTCTCAATCTGTACTGGCTTCTGCTGCTTGATGTTGTTCAGGTAATGCTCCGTGATTAGTACACTACTAACCAGTTCTTCTACAGTCTGCGGTCTATTTATTCTGCCAGCTACATTCAGAGCTATCTCTAGCCTCAACATCTTGAGCATTAGCCTCACCCTTTCTCATTCCGTGCTGACCAGCTCGGGGCATAGTCGAGCTAGTCTATTAAATTTCTTCACGGCTTCGTCCACTGTTTAATTTCCTTGATGAAATTCCATGAACTAATCATAATGTTTATTCGTGACTCGCATATGGAAGAACTTTTCGAAGAACTCAGTCTTGAAGTCAGACCAGGTCATTTGATATACTTTTCTTTTTGCCTTGACCCATTCCCACCACATTCTTACATCGCCCGTAAAGCAGAAGGAAGCACACTTAATCTTTTCTACCTCCGTCCAGTCCAGTAGCTCCATTATGCTCTCCAGGGTTTTAAACCATGACTGGGCATCCCATGGTTCATTGGCACCAGAGAAATTCTCTGATTTCAATTTCTGCCACTAGATGAGGTACACTTATTGCCTCACTACCTTTGCTGGTGCCACAGGTGTAACTGATGGAACTTCGACTGTAGTAGGTGTCACTATAGTGGCTTTCGGTGGGACAACCGGAGGAGCTTGCTGATTAGCAGTCAGGGTGGCAATAACCTACAGCTGCTCCGCCAATTGTCTTTGCAGTTGAGCTACTACTTCTACAAGGTTGGGGTGGGGTACAGACTCATTCTCCACTAGTTGAGGTTCATTAACTCTTGGCTGTCTAGCCGGTCGTCCTCTAGCCATTCTACATATCCATAGACCAACCAGTGAGATATTTCATCAGCCTATCATCATTCTCAATTACTATTATTTGTACTTTCATTTATAAGCATTCTAAATCTTAACAAGCATTTCTTACTAATCATAACGAAACTAGATGCATAGAAGTTATGAAAATGGTACTTTCTTACTTGGAAGCTACAGGATCAATGCTTGCGGTGTGTGACGGAAGGATGGAACTGGCTCTAATACCAAACTGTAACACCCGCCCTTACTCATACCCTTAAGCTACAGGACAAACGTTACACTTTCCTCATACATCTTAAATTTTCGGCCTTCTTACCTGTTACATGCTGCTTAGTCCATGATCTATTCTAACCTGTTACGACTGGTAGGACATGACTTGTAGCCACGTAGGGCCTAAGGGAGTCTAAAGAACCTAGTGAGTCTGGGCCATGTGGCCCTGACAGGTATTGTACTCCCAAGTGACACAGAGCACGACCGTGAGAGAGTCGCACGACCGTGCCCCTTGGTAGAGGATGGAAGGGGCACGACCGTGTGAACCCACATGATTGTGTCACTTCAGCCGAGAGAAGGAGAGGCACGACCGTGTGGAATCACACGACCGTGTAGCATTGGCCGAGAGGAGGAGGTGCCCGGCCGTGTGATTCCACAGGGTCGTGTCACCTTGGCCAAGAGGAAAATGGGCACGGCCGTGTGTTTTCACACGGCCGTGTCACCTTTGGCCGAGAGGAGGAAGGGCACGACCGTGTGCTTCCACACGGCCGTTGTCACCTTGGCCGAGAGGAGACAACACAAGGCCGTGCGAACCCACACAGCCGTGCCACAGGCTGTAACGACCCGCCTTCTACTAACTAGGCTGTGAGGCCGATCGTCACATTATGCTGTGCTAAACTATATCCATGACCATCACTAAGTCTAGGTGCGGAAAACTGTACCAAATTAAACCTTTGCTAAACTAATACCATTTCTAAATTCTACATGTGCTAAGGGATGCAATCTAAGGTATACATGGCATATCCTACATCCCCTATGGTCAAGGAGCTGAACTACAAGGTCTCTTGGTCGAAACCCAGCTTCCCAATCGATCCAGACTGAACTCAATCGATTGCAAGCTGTTGAATCGATCCATGGATCGATTCCGATGGCTACTGTGCTCGGGTTAATATTCTGGATCGATCGGCTGATCGATCCAGACTGGCCAATCGATCCATTGATCGATTCCAGAGCTCTCTGTTCGCGGGAGTGATTTCCCCGATCGATCGAACGATCGATCCCCAAACTCTCTGTTCGCGACAGAATGCGACTGGATCGATCGGCTGATCGATCCAGGACCTTACTGTTCGCGACAGAATGCGACTGGATCGATCGCCTGATCGATCCAGAAGCTTACTGTTCGCGGAACCAGGCTCTCAATCGATCCACTGATCGATTGAGGGCCCCCAATCGATCCACTGATCGATTGGGGTTTAAGATTTCGTATCAGAAGTCTGATTTCAACACTGTTTCGTGCCAAACTCATATACACAAGTTCTAAAATAACTGGAAAACATTCTAATAGCAAAAAACTAACATTCTAAACATGGTTACTAACAAGCTAAGCAGATTTTCTATAATTTCATGCACTTAGATAACTAAATAAGCAAAGAGTAACATGATAAGAAACACTAAGTTCTTAAATGTTCTAGTTCTTCCAAGGTCTTTATTCCAGGTTCCATCCACACACATCTTCATCGCATTGACCTCCAGCCTCCGCTAATCCATCTTCCCTTTACCTTTATCTGCAGTATAAGGAAAGAAGTATCTGTGAGCTTTACGCTTAGTAAGAAACCATCTACCTCACTAAAACATGCATACGATGCAATTTATGCTTTTAAAACATGCTATTTGAAATATGTGCTGAACATACTAAAACATGGCATACTATCATACAAAACATAGAAACCAAAAGCTAATCTTGGATATAACTGAAATGTCAATAACAAAGGACTAAACTGAAACATGCTGAGCTAAACTAAAGTTGAACTAGAACTGATTTTAAAAATATAATCACCTGACTGATTTGTGAGTTTGAAAGCTATTATCATACTAGATAAAAATAATAATCATGTTGCTGTTTGGGCCCGGTAACTGTACTTGCTATGCGCGCATCCCTAACTAGACGCGGGTTTGCAAGTCCTGAATTTAGTAGGGTTTACTAGGTTATCTAAACCTAGGGACGACTGTGGGAGCCCAACCCAATGGACATCTAGTCCAGTATAGTGCCACTACTGAAAATAAAATACTAGATCATAAGCTAATTAGTTTATCTTGCTGATTCTAGGTTATCTGAACCTAGAGCTAGGTTATCTGAACCTAGAGCTAGGTTATTTGAACCTAGAGGCGACTGTGGGAGCCCACCCATTGGACCGTAGTCCCATAAAAGCTGTAATAAAATTGAACATATACTAACGAAATGCTTCTATTGCATTCAGCTAGGCTATTAAAATGCCTAGGTTGCATTTTACCTGTGCTGAGCATATTATCGAACACTTGGTGTGCGCTATTGCATAGCCTAAGTGTAAAAATTCCTATGCTACTAAACTAAAGAAGGAAAGCACACGAGAACTACTTATACTGTAGGTGAGGGGTTTCTTACCTCCTGCGCTAGTTTTTCTTACAATCCAATCACTAGATTTTCTGGAGAAGGGATCTCTTCGACGATCTTCTCGCGTCTATGCGTTCTTCTCGCGGAGAGGTGCGTCCTCATATCTTTGATGTTGCCGGAAGATACTCCTATGACCCTAGGGACGGAACCCTAGGTTCTTCCTTGGGCTTGGGTGCCGAGAGGTGAGGAAGGGAGAGGGGTCGGCGGGTGAGGGTTTGAGGAAAAGAGTTTAACGACTCAAATTAATCAATCCCCACTTAAGTCTCCTATTTATATTAAGTGCTTAATTCGGCCAACTTAAATATAAATATAATTGGTCCCCTCTTCTTTCAGCACGACCCTGCTGGGTTCACTTGGTTACTAGAGTTCACCATAAGGCGTAGGACCCAATAGGTCTCGGGTTCAATTCCCGCATAGGTTATTTTACGATTCTATTTATTTTTGCTACTTCTGCTACTCTAAAATTTCTGTAAAAATATCCTAAAATTCCAAAAAAATACTAGGATATTTATCAAAGTATTTCGAGAATTTTCGGGCGTTACAATCCCCCATACCTTATAAAAAGTTCATCCTCAAACTTAGAATAACTCTGGGTATTTCTGTCTCATACTAGCTTCTGTCTCCCAAGTTGCCTCTTTTGCTGTGTTATTTTGCCAAATAACTTTTACTAATGGTACCTCCTTGTTCCGTAATTTCTTAACTGCTCGGTCTATTATCTGAATAGCCCGACTGTCATAGCTGAGGTCTTCGCGGACTGGTACCGACTGGGGCTCAATCACCTGGGTGGCACCTAGGATATGCTTCTTCAGCATAGAGACATGAAATACATTATGGATGGCTAACATCTCCTGTGTAGCTCTAGCTCATATGCTACTTTGCCAACTCTTCTAGTGATAAGGTATGGTCCCACATATCTGGGACTTAATTTGCCCTTCTTCCTAAAACGCATTACTCCCTTCATGGGAGCTACTCTGAGGAACACTGAATCCCCAACTGAAAACTCTAAGGGTCTGCGCCGTGTATCAGCATAGCTTTTCTGGCGGCTCTGAGCTGTCTCTATCCTCTGGCGGATCTGTTGTATAGCTGCTACGGTATCTACTACTAGATCTGTCTGAAGTCCTAGTTCTTTCTGTTCACCACTCTCATACCAGCAGATTGGAGATCTACACCTCTGCCCATAGAGAGCCTCGTAAGGTGCCATGCCGATGGTGGCCTGATAGCTGTTGTTATATGCAAATTCTGCTAAACTCAGATATTTGCACCAACTTCCCTTGAAGTCTAGGGCACATGCTCGGAGCATATCTTCGAGTACCTGATTTACTCGCTCCGTCTGACCATCTGTCTGGGGATGGAAAGTTGTGCTAAACTTTAACTTAGTGCCCAATGCTGTCTGTACACACTCCCAGAAGTGAGAGGTCAACCTACTATCTCTATATGATATAATGGTCCATGGGACTCCATGTAGTCTGACGATCTCCTTGAGATACAACTGAGCTAGCTGTTCCATGGAGTAGGATATCCTGATGGCTAAGAAGTGGGCTGATTTAGTTAACCTGTCAACTATTACCCAGATGGTATCAAAACTATTCGTGGTTCTGGGTAGTCCCACTATAAAATCCATAGAAATGTCTTCCCACTTCCATTCTGGGATCTGGATGGGCTGCAAAACTCCTCCTGGTCTCTGATGTTCCGCCTTGACCCTCTGATAGGTCAGACAGGTGCTAACATATCTAGCGACGTCTCTTTTCATCCCGGGCCACCAAAAATATTTATTTAGATCTTGGTACATCTTAGTGGAACCTGGATGCATCACATAAGGAGTCCTGTGAGCCTCATCTAAAATCTTCCTCTTTAGTTCCTCCTGATCTGGAACACAGAGTCTGTCACCGAAATATAATACCCCACTATCGGACATTCTGAATTCTCTACTTTCTGATTCTGCTAACCCTTGCTTGGTTTTCTAAATTTCAGGATCCTGTTCCTGAGCTGTCTGAATGTCACCAAGAAGATTAGATGCTAATGTCATAGTAGAGAGCTATCCCACTATAAGTTCGAGACCAAAATCTGTGATCTCTTTCTGTAGGGGCGGTGACATGGCTGCTAGGGATAGTAAGGTAGCACTGGACTTTCTGCTAAGTGCGTCCGCTACCTTATTGACTTTTCCTGGGTGGTAGAGGATGTCTATGTCGTAGTCTTTGACCAGCTCTAGCCATCTATGCTGTCGCATATTCAGATCCTTCTGAGTGAAGAAGTACTTCAGACTCTGATGATCTGTATACACTCTGCACTGAGCTCTATACAAGTAGTGTCTCCAAATTTTAAGGGCGAGCACCACTGCTGCAAGCTCAAGGTCATGAGTAGGGTAATTATTCTCATATTCCTTGAGTTGTCTGGAGGCATAGGCGATCACCTTACCTTCTTGCATCAGTACTACTCCTAGTCCCAACTTAGAGGCGTCACTATAGATATCAAAGTTGTCTGTGTTTTCTGGTAGAGTCAAAATGGGAGCACTGGTCAATCTCCTTTTTAACTCGCTGAAGCTGTTCTCACAGTCCTCTATCCACTGAAATTTTCTGTTCTTTCTGTTAAGAGCTGCCAGTGGGGAGGCTATTCTGGAGAAGTCCTCTACAAACTTTCTGTAATAACCTGCTAGTCCCAAAAAGCTCCTGATCTCACTGGCATTCTTGGGTCTTTTCCAGTTACTCACAGCTTCTATTTTCCTGGGGTCTACCATGATACCATCCTTTGAGATGATGTGACCCAGGAAGGACACCTGATCTAACCAAAATTCACATTTTGTGAACTTGGCGTACAACTGATTCTGCTGAAGGGTCTGCAATACTATCTTCAGGTGCTCTGCGTGTTCTTCCTGAGTTCCTGAATAGATAAGAATGTCATCGATAAACATGATAACAAATCTATTTTGGTAGTCCCTGAATAGTCTGTTCATGAGGTCCATGAAAGTAGCTGGAGCATTTGTCACGCCAAAGGGCATGACTACGAACTCATAGTGTCCGCATCTAGTCCTGAATGCTGTCTTGGGTATATCCCCTTCTTTAACTTTCACCTGATGATAACCTAATCTGAGGTCTATCTTAGAGAACACTGCTGCTCCCTTTAGCTGATCGAATAGGTCATCTATTCTGGGAAGAGGATACCTGTTCTTGATGGTGACTTGGTTCAGTGCCCGGTAGTCTATACACAGGCGCATGCTCCCGTCCTTCTTCTTCACGAACAATACAGGCGCTCCCCATAGTGAGTGACTAGGGCGTATGAAACCTTTGTCAAGCAGCTTCTGTAATTGCTCCTGAAGTTCCTTCAGTTCTGCTGGAGCCATGCGGTACGGTGCTTTGGAGATAGGATTTGTACCGGGAATGAGTTCTACCTCAAATTCGATCTCCCTGTCTGGTGCTAGGCCTGGTAACTCTTCAGGGAAGACTGCTGGGTAGTCACATATGACTCGGACCTCAGCTAGCTGTTGGTCCTTGTCCTGACTGGCATTGACTACATGCGCTAAAAATCCAGTACATCTTGAATCCAACAATTTCTGTGCCTTCAGAGCTGAGAGAAATTTCTTGGTATTTCTCTTTGGTTCTCTGATGTACTCGAATTGCACTTCTGCTTCAGGTTGGAATACGACTTTCTGTTTACGGCACTCTATAGAGGCACCGTATCTAATCAGGAAGTCCATTCCAAGGATGACATCATAATCAGTCATATCTAGCACTATCAGATCACAAAAGAGTTCTCTGTCTGCTATCATGACTGGCACTACCCGGAGCCAGTGTGTGGAGGCCATAAATTCTCCCGAAGGTAGCGTCGTCAAAAACTGACCACTGAATACCTCTGGGGGTACTGCTAACTTTTCGGCGAATGCCCTGGATATATAAGAATGGGTTGCCCCAGTATCGAATAAGACAGTTGCACTTTGCTGTAAAATACTAATCTGACCTGTAACAACTGTCGAGGCATTCGCTACGTTATCTCTGGTTAAGGAGTAGATCCTTGCATTCGTCATAGCTGGAGGGGCTTCTAGTCTGCCTTGGCTGATGTGTGGACCATCTAAAACGACCTGCATCTGGTGTAGCTGTGCTGGCTGGCCTCCATACTATATCGGCTGTGGTTGAGGAAGACTTGTCTTGTTCGGGCATTGCTTAGCCATATGCCCTTCTTGTCCACATTCAAAGCATCCTCGTGTGCCCTTGCGACAAACTCCTGAGTGAAATTTCCCATAAGTAGCACATTTGGGATAACTAGGCTGTTTGCTGGCTGGTCCTCCCTTTGGGTAACTCCCTGGTTTGCGCTTGTTGCTGGAGTTCCCTTTCCAGTTAGAGTTGTGGCCCTGTTGTTTCTAAGTACCTGAGCCTCCTTGCCCTTTGGACTCTTAGAGGACTTGCTTCTGCTGCTTGATATTGTTCTGGTAGTGCTCGGTGGTCAGAGCACTGCTGACTAGTTCTTCGGTGGTTTGCGGCTTATGAACGCCGCCAGCCACGTTCATTGCTATTTCCGGCCTCAGCATTTTGAGCATCAACCGGACTCGTTCTTTTTCTGTGCTAACTAGTTCGGGGCATAGATGAGCCAATCTATTGAATTTCTTCACGGCTTCCTCAACTGATAGGTTGCCCTGACGAAACTCAGTGAACTCGTCATAGTGACGGTTTGTGACCTGCATGTGAAAGAACTCCTCGAAGAATTCTTTCTCGAAGTTAGCCCATGTCATCTGGTTCACTGGGCGCTTCGCTCTAATTCTCTCCCACCACATACGTGCATCTCCTGTCAAGCAGAAGGAGGCGTACTTCACCTTTTCATGCTCTAGCCAGTCCAGAAGCTCCATCGTACTCTCCAGTGTTTTGAACCAAGCTTGAGCATCCCATGGTTCACTGGTGCCTGAGAAGTTCTCGGGCTTGACTCTCTGCCACTGGATCAGATAAGCTTCTCTCTTTGCCTCTGTTGCTGGGGCTACTGGTGCTATAGGCTGGACTGGTGGAACTTCTATAACTACTGGGGTTGCTATGTTTGGTTCCGGGGTGACAGTGGGAGTATTCTGCTGATTAGCCTTTAAGGTGGCTATCTCCTGTTGCTGTTCTGCTAGCTGCTTCTGTAACTGAGCCACTACTGCTGTAAGGTCTGGGGGAGGCATTGAACTTCCTGCCTCATGATGGGGCTCAATAGCTGGTGCCCTTCTAGCTGGGCGTCCTCGTGCCATTTCTAAAGGAACAAAGGACATACATAACTAAAGCATCATGTTTACATAGCTAATACTATCATGTTAGTTACTATCACAGATAAGCATACTTCAGTTATCAACAACCATGAAAGCAATAAACATAACAAAGTGAGAGGTATTCTTACTTGGAAGCTGCAGGTTCAATGCTGATGTGTGTGTAGGAAGTATGGAACTTTGCTCTGATACCACTCTGTAACGACCCGCCTTCTACTAACTAGGCAGTGAGGTCGATCGTCACATTATCCTGTGCTAAACTATATCCATGACCATCACTAAGTCTAGGTGCGGAAAACTGTACCAAATTAAACCTTTGCTAAACTAATACCATTTCTAAATTCTACATGTGCTAAGGGATGCAATCTAAGGTATACATGGTATATCCTGCATCCCTTATGGTTAAGGAGCTGAACTACAAGGTCTCTTGGTCGAAACCTAGCTTCCCAATCGATCCAGACTGAACTCAATCGATTGCAAGCTGTTGAATCGATCCATGGATCGATTCCGATGGCTACTGTGCTCGGGTTAATATTCTGGATCGATCGGCTGATCGATCCAGACTGGATAATCGATCCATTGATCGATTCCAGAGCTCTCTGTTCGCGGGAGAGATTTCCCCGATCGATCGAACGATCGATCCCCAAACTCTCTGTTCGCGACAGAATGCGACTGGATCGATCGGCTAATCGATCCAGGACCTTACTGTTCGCGATAGAATGCGACTGGATCAATCGGCTGATCGATCCAGAAGCTTACTGTTCGCGGAACCAGGCTCCCAATCGATCCACTGATCGATTGAGGGCCCCCAATCGATCCACTGATCGATTGGGGTTTCTGATTTCATATCAGAAGTCTGATTTCAGCACTGTTTCGTGCCAAACTCACATACACAAGTTCTAAAATAACTAGAAAACATTCTAATAGCAAACAACTAACATTCTAAACATGGTTACTAACAAGCTAAGCAGATTTTCTATAATTTCATGCACTTAGATAACTAAATAAGCAAAGAGTAACATGATAAGAAACACTAAGTTCTTAAATGTTCTAGTTCTTCCAAGGTCTTTATTCCAGGTTCCATCCACACACATCTTCATCGCATTGACCTCCAGCCTCCGCTAATCCATCTTCCCTTTACCTTTATCTGCAGTATAAGGAAAGAAGTATCTGTGAGCTTTACGCTTAGTAAGAAACCATCTACCTCACTAAAACATGCATACGATGCAATTTATGCTTTTAAAACATGCTATTTGAAATATGTGCTGAACATACTAAAACATGGCATACTATCATACAAAACATAGAAACCAAAAGCTAATCTTGGCTATAACTGAAATGTCAATAACAAAGGACTAAACTGAAACATGCTGAGCTAAACTAAAGCTGAACTAGAACGGATTTTAAAAATATAATCACCTGACTGATTTGTGAGTTTGAAAGCTATTATCATACTAGATAATAATAATAATCATGCTGCTGTTTGGGCCCGGCAACTGTACTTGCTATGCGCGCATCCCTAACTAGACCCGGGTTTGTAAGTCACAAATTTAGTAGGGTTTACTAGGTTATCTAAACCTAGGGACGACTGTGGGAGCCCAACCCAATAGACATCTAGTCCAGTATAGTGCCACTACTGAAAATAAAATACTAGATCATAAGCTAATTAGTTTATCTTGCTGATTCTAGGTTATCTGAACCTAGAGCTAGGTTATCTGAACCTAGAGGCGACTGTGGGAGCCCACCCATTGGACCGTAGTCCCATAAAAGCTGTAATAAAACTGAACATATACTTACTAAATGCTTCTATTGCATTCAGCTAGGCTATTAAAATGCCTAGGTTGCATTTTACCTGTGCTGAGCATATTATCGAACACTTGGTGTGCGATATTGCATAGCCTAAGTGTCAAAATTCATATGCTACTAAACTAAAGAAGGAAAGCACACGAGAACTACTTATACTGCAGGTGAGGGGTTTCTTAACTCCTGCGCTAGTTTTTCTTACAATCCAATCAATAGATTTTCTGGATAAGGGATCTCTTCGACGATCTTCTCGCGTCTATGGGTTATTCTCGCGAAGAGGAGCGTCCTTGTATCTTTGATGTTGCCGGAAGATACTCCTATGACCCTAGGGATGGAACCCTAGGTTCTTCCTTGGGCTTGGGCGCCGAGAGGTGAGGAAGGGAGAGGGGTCGGCGGGTGAGGGTTTGAGGAAAAGAGTTTAACGACTCAAATTAATCAATCCCCACTTAAGTCTCCTATTTATATTAAGTGCTTAATTCGGCCAACTTAAATATAAATATAATTGGTCCCCCTTCTTTCAGCACGGCCCTGCTGGGTTCACTTGGTTACTAGAGTTCACCATAAGGCGTAGGACCCAATAGGTCTCGGGTTCAATTCCCGCGTAGGTTATTTTACGATTCTATTTATTTTTGCTACTTCTGCTACTCTAAAAATTATGTAAAAATATCCTAAAATTCCAGAAAAATACTAGGATATTTATCAAAGTATTTCGAGAATTTTCGGGCGTTACACAAGCCGTGCGGAGGATCCCCTTTTTCCGTCGGAAAAGCTTGTTCTCCTCTTTTTCACTTTCACTTGACTTGTAAAATTCTACCAAGCCAGCAAATTCATTCTACACCCATGCCAGTACCTTAGGTAAAGTGGAGAGAAAAAACAAAACCAAAGTTCTACATGGCCCCCAAAATAACAAATTCCCTGATCTCTTTCCATTGTTCCGCCACACACACACCCCCAAGCACTGCTCCTGCTACCTCCTCCTACTCGAACTTTCCTTTACCTTTATTTGCAATATAAGGAAATGCAATCTATAAGCGGATGCTTAGTAAGTATCATCTACTCACAAAATGATACATTAAAAGAAGACATACTTTTTAAACTGCTTGAAGAGAAATGCAACATTATAAACATGCTTTTGACAGTAGTTCACACTAAAACCGTACTGCGGAAATATGCACATGACATGTATTTTCAAACCAGTTTGACATGCAAACCATCAACACGAAAACCATGCTAGTAACGAACTAAAATAGTCATCTTGACATATTATTGAGTTTATCACTACTGCACTACATAACTCAATTCTCAACTTTGGAAACTTCCACTAAGACAAACCATGAAGTTTAAAACTTTATATTACATAATAGTGAAAATAATAATCACTTGCTTGGGCCCGACATTGTACCATTTTGCGCGTATCCTTAATAAGATTCGAGGTAGTTAATCCCAAACCCATTAAGGTACTACTAGGCGGTCTAGGAGCCTAGGGGTGATCTAGGAGCCCACCCAAGGACCTTGTGTCCAGTACATGCATTTCTAAAGTAAAATACTTCCTTTTAACTAATAATTTCTTGTACTTGCACTTGGTTGGCATTTAACCAAATACCTTATGTGCTCTTAATTACCCCATACTTATAGGGAACCACTTTAGGCACTTGATTATACTTCTTAGTCTCAAAACTTAATGGGAAGCAAACCAAGATGATCTAAGCATGCTCTTAATCACAAAACTTTACGGGCATCTTACATATCATAGCATCTATCTCCTTTATCATGCAATACGTTTAAAGCATATCATAACATGTATTAACGAAGCTACTCATACTGCAGGTGAGAGATACTTACATCCTTTCTCTAGATCTTACGATTATAAGGTGCAAAGAAGACCCCAAAATCCTCCCTCGTATGCCTTAATCTCCGAGTCACACTCCTTTTGTGTACTACCTCCTTGGGAGAACCTTCCCCTTAGATTTCCTCCTTGGGAAAGCTTCAAGACTTGGAGCCCTAGGTTTCCTTGGCCGAAACTTGAAAGGAGGGAGAAGAGGATTCGACTAGAGAGGAAAAAGGAGGCGGAAGATTAGGTTTCAATCTCATCCAACTCCTTTTATACTAAGTGGAAGTTGGAGCATCTCTTCACACATAATCCACATATAAGGAATTGTTTCATATTGCTCATGTTATGATTTACCACCTAATGGCTACTTAAACAACTCTCAAGCAAGAGGTCTCGGGTTTAAATCCTAGCCCGGGCCATTTATGCATATATTTTTATTTCTTTTCTCTTCTTCTATTTCTTTTTACGCTTTGTAAAAATAAAGAAAATTTACGGGTGTTACACTTATGCCCTGATAGCTAGACTTCAGTCTATCAGGATGCTGCTAGCCTATGCACCACACAAAGGATTCAAGTTATACCAAATGGATATTAATTCCACATTTTTGAATGGGCTAATTGAAGAGGAACTTTATATAACTCAACCACCAGGCTTTGAATACTTAGAATATTCAAACCATGTTTGTAACTAAAAAAGGTGCTATACGGATTAAAATAAGCACCTAGGACTTGATAAAAAAGACTATCTAATATTTTAAGCTCAAAAGGGTTTAAAGAAGGTCAAATCGATCCAACATTTTTTATAAAAATCCTTGATTTAGACAATTAGGAATGTATTTTATAGAATAGTTTATTTTTAATTCATTTTCAAATTTTATTTAAAAGTATTATTTATTAATTGTTTTAAAATTTTGTTTTCAAAATTCCCCTTTCGAAAGTTATTTTCAAAATTTGTTTTTAAATATTTCTTTATGGATTAGCTTAGACTCTATCGTAGAATAATATGATCCGATAGTTTTAACAACTAACATCTCTGGCGTAATGGCCAGGGGTCTATTCTCAAGAACTGACGACCTGAGGTTACCCCACCATGTGCCTCTGGCCTATGTACCTACATGTATCTCCCTCTATATTCGTGGGGCCTGTAACGCCCGCCCTCCCTGCTAACCCTAAGGGACGGGGCTACGATACTCTATGTACAAATTTTTCTTTTTAAAACAGCGGAAGACTTAAAATAATTCTCTTAGTTTAATAAAAACTTTTCTTTTGTTTTCCCTTTCATCAAATCCGAACTACACTATCATGGCCTCAATAGCATGATATCAAAATTAGTAGAAACGTAACATCAAGTCACACATACGGTACTACAATTCATGATACCAAAGCATAGTTCTTTAAAAGTTTTTAAAGCAGGTTCTTATTTGGTTGCCTAGCCACTGCCACACACATCTCCTTGCCTCTCCTGCTGCTCCTCTAGCTCATCCAGCTTTTTCCTTTATCTGTGGTACAAGGACAGTAAGCTGTGAGTACTCATGGCTCAGTAAGTTCCTTTCCTACTCACTAAAACCCAAAATCATAGTATAATCAAAGAATGTCTCAACATGACATCATTTCAACTAGTCATGACATAATGTAACATACTCTTTTAAGCATATCATGCAATATGAAGAAATCATAACTAGTCATGGCATATCATAGCGTAAAGCATAGCATGAAGCATAACATAATTATATCTAATCATGGCATATCGCCATAAGGAGTCATGGCATATCCTACACATGGACATATCATGGAATATAACATAATCATATCTAACCATGGCATATCATAAATCATCATAAGGTATATGCAATATGATTTTGAAAAACATGTATCCGAAAAATATGTGTATGTCTCATGATCTTTAAAACCATTTCTTCTTACATATATACTTGAACATAATCTCAACTTAAAGGGGATCCCGGCTATGTACCACTTACATATTGCGCGCAACCTATGTAGGTCCAAGGTAGCAAGTCTTGAATCCTACAAGGCAACATACTAGGCCCGAGTCTTACTCCATCGACCTAGGGGCACTTAGGAGCCCATCCCTAACGAGGCCCGAGTCTTATTCCATCGACCCCGGGGCGCTTATGGAGCCCACCCTTGGTACAAGTCATATAAAGTAAAGTACATGTCATACTTATACATATCATACATCATAAAAGCATGCATCACCTAGGCACACATCCTATCATAAAAGTATGAATCACTTAGGCATACATCATGTCATAAAAGTATGCATCACTTAGGCATACATCATATCATAAAGGTATGCATCACTTAGGCATACATCATGTCATAAAGGTATGCATCACTTAGGCATACATCATACCATAAAAGTATGCATCACTTAGGCATACATCATATCATAACAATATGCATCACTTAGGCATAGATCATAAAAACATGCATATCTTAAGCATAAAGCATATCATCAAGCATGCATAATTTAACCACATAGCATATCATGAAAGCATGCATATTTTAAGCACTAAACATAGCATCAAAACATGCATAATTTAACCACATATCATAACATAAGCATGCATATTTTCAGGTCATATCATATCATCAAAGCATGAAAAATTTACCCACATATCATAACATAAAGCATGCATATTTTGAACTCATAACATATCGTAGAAATTCTCATCTTGTATAGCTCACAAGCATACATGTCTAAGCATAAAAGTGTATCATGTGCTCATCCAATCATAAGGAACAATGTAACATGATTAATTTGGGTACTAAGCTTCCTAATCCTTTGGGTTCTTATCTTGGCCGAAACCCTCTTAGGTGCTAATTCAGGTTTTAAACAACATCCAAGCATGTAGAACCTAATTCATCCACATATCATTTTCATAGGAAGTATTATAAACAAGATTTACTTGGACTCTAAGTTCTCCAAGTCCTTAAACCTCATTTGGCCGAACCTTAATAAGTGTGAAACAAGGTTCTAAATGACATAAAGCATGGAAACCTTAACCATATTTATAGCATTTGTTTCAAGGAATATGGTAAGCACAATTGAGTTAGTTCCTAAATCCTTTAAGCCCTTAAAATTATGTCATGGCCGAAACTTACAAGTACTCATTTAGGTTTTCAAGCAAGCATACAAGCATGTGAACTTATTCTAACATCATGTATAAATTTATAAATGGCATCATACAAGTGGTCATGGCCGAAACTTCCCTTAGCATCAATTTAGGTCACTAACAACATATAGCATGTGAATTTTTAGCTTTCTACATTTCATATTTCATGGAGAGTGACATGAGCATGTTCAATGTAAGTTCTAGGGTTTCTAAGGCATGTATCCCTTCATGGCCGAGACTTTAAGGTGTCCATTTGAATCATAGTTAAATGTATAAGCATGTGAACACAATCAACATGTTATCTCAATTTCATAAGAAGCATCTTTAACACATGAGGTCTAAATTTTAAGGTTTCTAGGTCTTTAAACCCTACATGGTCGAACCTCATCAAGCATGGAATTTGTTCAAATGGCATAAAAGCATAGAAAGTCATAACACATTTCATAACATGTATAAAAGTCAAGCACTATAAGCATACATTTAATTGTGTCTTAGGTTTCCTAGGTTTTTCCTTTCTTTATCTCATAGCATATGTTTGGCCGAAACCTTCCAAGTCTTTAAACTAGGTTTTAGGTGGCCTAAAGTATGGAAAACCTAAACAAGTTTTATGGCAAAAACATCAAAGGAACTATACATATAAGTTTGGTTCACAAACAAGCTAGGACCCTTGTGGTCATAATTATCATATATCATGCAACCAATTTTCCTATACTCTAATTAAGCATGGGAGCATCGAACAACTTTCATATCTTATTGTCATGGAGATTTTAAGCATGTTAAAAAAAATCTGTTTAAGCTATTCTAAACCATCCACCTTACCATGGCCGAAACATTAAAAGTGATGTTCATGAGTTTCTATCAACATACAAGCATGCAACTCTTTAAGAAACTCTATATTCTATCATATAAACATGGTGAGTTTAAATTCAAAGTCTTCCTAACCCTAAACCCTTCCTTGGCCGAAACTTGTGAGTGGGGTACTTTTGGTTCCAAGTAACCTTCAAGTATGAAAACAATAATGGATCCTTAACCATTTATTTAGAGGGTTTTGTGCAAGTTAGGTAAACAAATAAATTCCCTAGCCCTTATAAAACCTTTTTGGCCGAAACTCTAGGGTTAGGTACATCTCTAATCCAGCATCACATATATATAAAAATATGAGAGAAAACCTTCTTACAAAGCATAGAAAAATTATCATGAATCAAGGCTTATATTAAACATTCCTAGGATCAACAAGTCCTTTCTTTGGCCGAATTTTCATAACTTTGTTTCTAGGTTTTAAAATCCTCATAAAATCAAAAAATACATTAAAACCACTTGTACCACAGGTGAGGGGATACTTACTTCCTTTTCGCTTGTGGTTCTAAAGTGTGGTGATGGAAGAAAGGGTCTCTTCTTCTTGTTCTCCTCCTTTGATTTCCCTTGGTAGCCTTCCTTGTATCCTAGGGGGAACCTTGTTTTGGGGGCCGAAAATGGAGGAGAGGGGGCTGAAGCTCTCGATGGTGGAGAGGAGAGAATGAGAGAAATGAGAGAAATAAAATCTTCTCTTTACATGCTCCCTTTTATGTTAAGGGGGAAGAGGTAGCAAAATTGGTTTTTGCTTTCCTTCTCCCTTAGCCCCTTTTTTTTTTTTAATTTATTTGTTCTCATCATTCATGATGAAACAAGGGGGAATGAATCCCCTTAATTGTCCTCTTTAAGTCACGGCAAAGGGAGAGGAAGAGGGAGAGAAAAGAAGGAAGGCAAGTTGCCTTTCTCTTGCTCTTTTCTTGCTTTCTTTTGGCTAACTTTTACTCTCATCCTTATCATGAGTTTCCCTCCTTTGCTATCAATATATCATTCCTATCACAACTGGTTATTACCCATTAATCCTATCATTTACATCATGAGAGGTTCAAGGTTCAATCCTTGACCACTCCCTATTTTTATTTCTTTTTATTTCTTTTTGGTTCAACATTCTACTAATATTTTTCTAAGGTAAATTCATCATTCTCATATTTATCTTAAAAGCTTAGTGGGTGTTACAGGGCCGACCCTAGGGGGACCGCTAAGGTAGTGGATCAACCTTTTTTTTAACAACCAGCATCTCACAAGCATATTAGGATTCCTTATTTTTGTATTGTGAAATATAGAATGGTGTGAGATACTTAGGACCTAAGCCTAAGATTCTGATGCTTATGTCAATATATCAATATAAATCTAGGCTTTAAACAAATACATTGATCAATTTGAGTTATCTACCTAGTAACAAACTAGTTGGAAACTAAAACTCAAATTGACTAACTTGAGTCAACATCTGCTATCTTATGGTAGTTAGCTAAGTACGAAGGTTGAGTATTTCTTTAAGGACTATTTTCAAGATGTTTTTCCTTTCTTTAAAATATTTTCAAAACTAATGCATCTCGTATATGTTGGTGCGGTTAGCACTAACAGTCTAACTCAAGTTTTGATGAATGACAAAGTATGTTAAGTTAGTTTCATTTATGTTCTAAACATTTTGATCAAGTGTGCAGAAGTCCAGATAGGTCGACGGGCTGACCGGATGTCTGACACAAAGCCCAGCTAGGTCGACGGGCCGATCGGATAGCTGGCACGAAGTTTAGACGGGTTGAAGGGCTGACCGAATGTTTGGCATGAAGTCCAACTAGGTGATAGCTAGAACGAAGTCCAGAAGGGTCGACGAGCTGACCGGATGTCTGGCGGGTAAGTTGAGGTAAGTCACTAGAGGGGAGTGACTGTGAGGACGCGTTCCCGGGAAGGGAACTTAGGCGCCGATCCAACTTAGAACCATTTCAGAACTCTAAGTTGAGATCTTGACTACATTTGGATCTCGGTAAAACGGAATCTAATTACTACACTATTTCTTTTTATGACTATGTTGTGCTAATACTTTGTTTTGCAGGGTGGTTTACATTTTACGTCGGACTAACATTTTTTTGTAGGTAGCTGGTAAAGTGGAGGTCCGGGCGTCCGAAATGCAAAATTTATCCCCAACGAGCTTCGCCATGTGGAGTACCCTAGTTGACTCGGCTACGCCACATTCAGGGAGCCCCGAAGGGATCCGAGCACCCCGAACCTCCTATATAAGGAGGGTGAAGGCTGGAGCAAAAGAATATCGACAAGATCTTTCAACCCTAGCTTTAGTGTGCTGTGCTCCTGCAACGCCATGAGGCTACTTCGACAAAGTGCTTTCCTTCTTTCTTCTTTTCTTAATTATTGTATGAATTTTCTTTTATCATTTCCTGTAATTCAATTGTGTAATATCTTTTCGAATTTCTAGTGGATTGCCCAACGAAAGCACTCGACGAGTGTGGGCCTTGGAGTAGGAGTCACCAAAGGCTCCGAACCAACAAAAAAATACTTGTGTTAGCATTGTTGTTTTTTTTATTCTGCAGCGTACTAAATTTTTTAATCGATATTTACCCCTCCCCCCACCCCTCTATCGAATTCACGATCCAACAAGTGGTATCAGAGCAGGTACCTCTCTGATTTGATGCAACTACCAATCAGACAAGGGGGTGAAATATTTTTTCATTTTTTTCAGTTTTCAATATTTCATTATATTCCAAACTGGTATTGTTACCTTTTTGGAAATCTTTTCATCACAATTAATCTGAATTGGTGCAACACCAATTCAGTTTTAGATAATTTTTTTTCTTAAATACCACACTACTAATCCAAGACCAAGTCTTGGGACCTCTTGTCTATTTGTTTATTTGTGTGCAGAATAATTATGTCTTAAATTGAAGGCTTCAACACAGTACGCCCTCTCCTATTCAACGGGGATGATTTCTTGTATTGGAAAAAGCAGATGGAAGTTTACCTAAAGACAGATTTTGACCAATGGTTCAGCGTCACCAGAGGCTACAAGGCGCCAGTCGACAACTCCCGAAATTCACTGGACCCGGAATAGTGGACTCCGGACATGAGAAAGAAGTCCTCTATAGACTTCAAGGCCCTCAATAAACTACAATGTGGGTTGACAAAGGAAGAACTGAACCGGGTAGGACCGCACCAAAACGCAAAAGAATTGTGGGATAAACTGATTGAGCTACACGAAAGAACAAGCGATGCCAAGGTAACGAAGCATGGTCTCTTTTTAAAAAAACTTATTTAATATTAAAATACAGGAAGGAGAAAGGGCGAGTCAACTGCATGCGAGGATCAAAGACATCCTCAATGGACTCTATGCAATAAGCCACCAAATGGAGAATCACGATCTAATAAGGTACGCATTAAATGCTTTTCCGTGTAGTACTTTGTGGGCATCTATTGTGGATGCCTACAAAATTGCAAAAAATTTATCCAAATTAAAACTCGATGAATTATTTTGCGAATTAGAATTACACAAACAGACTAATGCCAGAACTAAGAAAGGTGTTGCCTTGTTTGCAGGTTCCTCCAAGGAAAGGACGAAAAATAAGCTTAAGTTTGAAGATGAGTCTGACCAGGATTCTGAAGACGAAGAGTACCTGGTAAGGAAAATGTTCACCAGGAGGAAGAAGAGCTTCAGCAAAAAGGACTTGCAGAAGAACAACTCCCCAACCGAACCAAGGAACGTAACGTGCTTCGGGTGCAACAAGAAGGGCCACTACAAGAACTACTGCCCAAGAGTAAAGAGCGACAAGACGAAGACAACCAAGAAGAAGGCTCTCAAAGCAACGTGGGATGACTCGTCCTCAGAAGAATCGGAAGATGAAGATTAGAAGCACCAGAGTCACCTCGCGCTGATGGTCCGCGAAGCAGAATCGAAGGACGAATCGGAAGATGGGTCCGAACCTGAATCAAGCCACGAGTCCACACTCGTTTCCGAAGGTCCCAAAGAGGTATATTCTAATTTGAATAAAAATTCTTTAAAATTTTTGCTTGTTTAATAGGAAATTAGTTACAATAGAAAATGAAAATGAATTGCTCCTTGAGGAAAATCAAAACCTCAAGGAACAAATCACAAATGCTAATCCAACTCAACACTTAACACTTGAGGAGGAAAATTCAACACTAAAATTAGAAATTAATAAATTAAAAGATCTTCTAGAAAAATTTACAACAAGATCTAAAAATTTATATCTTATTTTAAATAATCAAAAAGTAATTTACAACAAAACCAGACTTGGCTACAAGTCAAGTTCAAATAAAATATTTAAATCATTAATAACTCAACATAAACAACAAAATAAAGAGTGGGTTCCGAAAGCGCGCTTAACCACGCAAGTAGGAATTAACCAATATTGCATACCTAAAGATAAAATATACTATATAAAATCTAATAAACCAAATCAAAAATCAAAACGCAAACCTAGATCAATAAAATCAAAAAATTTAAGAACCCATCGAAAAATAGATTATCATCAAGTTAAATATAGTTATAAAAGTAACAGACATAAACCTAGATTTAAAAATAACAGACCAATAAAAATTCTTTTAAAAATCATTTAAAAAATCCTTTTAATTTTTTTTAAAAAATAATTTTAAAAATCCTTTTAATTTTTTTTAAAAAATAATTTTAAAAATCCTTTTAATTTTTTTTTAAAAATAATTTTAAAAATTCTTAAATTTTTTTTAAAAATCATTTTAAAAATTCTTTTATAAAATCATATTAAAAATCTTTTTAAAAATTCTTTTAATAAATCATTTTAAAAATCCTTTTAAAAATACTTTTAAAAATCCTTTTAAAAATTCTTTTAAAAATCATTTTAAAAATTATTTTAAGAATTATTTTAAAAATCCTTTTAATTTTTTTTGTAAAAAATTCCTTTTAAAATTTATTTAAATATATATATATATATATATTCACTTTAAAAATTCTTTAAAATATTGTTTTAAAAAAACTCTTTAAAAATCATTAAAAATAAAAAAAAATTAAAAAATAATAAAGAAAATAATTAAATAATAATAAAATAGAATAAATGATAATTATTGTCTTACTATTATTCTTACCTAAGTAAGGTTGAACTTAAAACATAGACTACCCTTCAACCCCTACTTATTGTAGGAAACCAAGTGGATCTTAGACAGTGGTTTCTCCAAACATATGACTAGAGATCACGCCAAATTCACTCAACTTACCTACAAAAGTTTTGGAACAGTTGCCTTTGGTAACAATGACAAAATCAAGGTAATTGGTATAGGTAACATTGAGCTTAAAATTGATTTCATTGTTACAAATATTTTACTTGTTGAAAATTTCAAGTATAATATCCTTAGTATAAGTCAATTGTGTGACACTAGATATAAGGTTAGGTTTTTATCTTCAGAATGCTTAATCAAGCACCTGGATAACCCTTCGATAAGTCTAAAAGGGTTTAGAAAAGATAGATAACATCTATGCAATTAACTTAACTACTTCTTCAATTAAGTGTTATTTAACACAAAAAGAAGAAACTTGGTTATGGCATAGAAGAATGTCACACACAAATTTCAGAAATATAAGCAAACTAAATGGATTAGTTAGAGGATTACCAAAATTACCTAACTTAGACTCAACAATATGTAATGCTTGTCACTAAGGTAAGCAAACAAAATCTACTCACAAACCAACCAACCAATCAATCTCAAACCAACTCAATACTGGAACTTCTACATTTAGACTTATTTGACTCCCATGGGGTCAAATCAATAAATAGAAGTTTATATTGTCTAGTAATAATAGACGACTATTCTAGGTTCACTTGGGTAAAATTTCTAAAAAATAAGGATGAAACATTGGAAATCTTTACAAACTTCTATAAACAAGTTGAAAATGAAAAAACCTTAAAATTAAAAGAATTAGAAGTGACAATGGGAGAGAATTTCAAAAATCATAACTTTAATAAATTTTGTCTTGAAAATGGATACCATCACGAATTTTCATGTCATAAAACTCCCCAACAAAATGGAATAGTAGAAAGAAAAAATAGAACTCTGCTTGAAGCCTCTAGAACTATGCTGAATGAATATAATTTACCTAAGTACTTTTGGGCAGAAGCTATTAGCACAGCCTGCTATGTACAAAATAGAACAAAACTTAATAAAACACATAACAAAAACTTTTTCAAAATATATTATAATAAACAACCCAATATAAAATAGTTTAAAGTATTTGGGTGTCCAGCCTTCATACTGAACACAAGAGAACACTTAGGAAAATTCACTTCTAAAATAGAAAATGGAATCTTTGTAGGATATTCACTAAATAGTAGGGGTTACGGAATATATAATAAAGTTACATTAAGAATTGAAGAATCCACCAATGTAAAATTTGAGAAATCCAAACAAAACCTAGAACAAACCCAACTTCAACCAATTGAGTTTACTCAAGGCAATAGTAATCAAGAAGGAACCATTCACAAAGAGGAAGAAGAACCTTAAGAGAATCAACAGCCAAGAACCATAAGAGTCAACCCAAATCATCCTATTGACTAAATAATTGGTGATTCAGATCTAAGGGTTCTAACTAGGTCATCCTTTAGAAACCTAAGTCAAATCTCTTTGATTTCAAAAATTGAACCCAAAACTATAGTTGAATCTCTACTTGACCCAAACTGGATCATAGCTATGCAAGAGGAATTAGCTCAATTTGAGCAAAATGAAGTATGAGATTTAGTACCACCACCCAAAAATAAAAAGATAATAGAAACAAAATGGGTATTTAGAAATAAATTAAGTGAAACTGGGGAAATTAGTAGAAATAAAGCTAGGCTAGTTGATAAAGGGTTTAGTCAAGTAGAAGAACTTGACTATGATGAAACTTATGCCCCAGTAGCTAGATTAGAGTCCATTAGAATATTACTCAATTATGCAGCCCATAAAGGATTCAGACTGTATCAAATGGATGTTAAATTAGCCTTTCTAAATGGACTGATAAAAGAAGAAGTCTATGTAGGACAACCACCTGGGTTTGAAAGTCTAGAACACCCTGACTGTGTCTTTAAATTAAATAAAGCCTTATACCGACTTAAGTAACCACCCAGGGCATGGTATGAAAGACTAACCTCTTACCTAATATCCAAAGGGTTCATCCAAGGTCAAATTGACCCAACCCTATTTGTTAAATTAATAAAAGAAGATATTTTTATAGTCCAAATATATGTAGATGATATAATTTTTGGTTCAACCAACTCAGAATTTTTATAAGAATTTACAAATCTAATGGAATAAGAATTTGAAATGAGTTTAGTAGGAAAATTAACTTACTTTTTAGGATTACAAATCAAACAACAAATGAGGGAAATTATATTTATCAACAAAAATATACTAAAGAATTACTTAAAAAATTCAGGATGGAAAATACTAAAGAAATAAAAACACCTATGACAGTTAACACAATCCTAGATGACGATCCTAATGGAAAACCAATTGACTTAAAATAATATAGGAGTACCATAGGTAGCCTACTATACTTAACTGCGAGTCGACCCGATATTTTATTTGCAGTTAGTATGTGTGCCAGATACCAAACATGCGCTAAAGAATCTCATTTGACTCAAGTCAAAAGAATCTTTAGATACCTTAACGGAACATCAAATGTAGGAATTTGATTTTCTAGAACTAATAATTTTGAATTAATAGGGCATTCTGACTCAGATTACGCTGGGTGTAAATTAGACCACAAGAGCACAAGTGGTGGATGTCAACTATTAAGTCCATCACTTGTCAGCTGGTTTAGTAGAAAGCAACACTGTGTTGCCCTATCTACAACTGAGTCTGAATATATATCTATAGGAGAATGCGCTGCATAACTATTATGGATGATGCACACCTTAAAAGATTTTAACTTAAACCTTACAAATGTAAGAGTGTTAATTGATAATATTAGTTCAATTAATTAAACAAAAAATCCTGTGCATCATTCAAGAACCAAACACATTGAAATTATGCACCACTTTATCAGGGATCATGTCACTAAAGGAGATATTGAACTCAAGTACATTGAGTCTAAATATAATTTAGCTGACATATTTATCAAACCCCTCCCTAAAAGTGAGTTTGGCAATCTATGTAGAAAATTAGGGATGTGTTTAATAGACTAGGGCTTTTAAATTACAAAGACCATCTTCGAAAATAGTGCTTTTAAATTCTAGGTTAAAACTGTCAAAACTTCCCATTTTTAGAATTTCAAAAATAATTTTAGCCTTAGACTAGGTCAATCCCTTAGAAAGCATGTTCATACAGGACTAGAATTTGAGCATCTCACCAACACACTAGGACTACCTTATTTGTAATTGTCGAACATAGAAAGGGGTGAGATGCATAGGCAAATTGCCTGGGCTTAAGATGCTTATTTCAATGCATCGACATAAATCTGCGCATTAAATACAAATTAAATATTAAGCAGGGCAAGTTATTCAGTTTAGTCAAACACTAATTGATTACAATTAGACTTAACCTGACTAACCAAGTGAAAGCTGCTATCCTCTAATAGTCAGTAAGTAGCTAATTGGTTAGACAGTTTTTGTAATGTCAGGTTCAGGGGGAGGATTAATTATTTTTCATTATTTTTGAAAAATATTTTCTTAATTTGATTTTAAACTAACTGTTATAAAATTCAGCTTTTATTGGATCCATTTTTTTTTTAAAAAAATGGTTTTTGAAAACATATTTTTGAAATTTTATTTTGAAAATTGGATGTTACAAACTTGGGGTTGAAAACAGATTTTACTTAGTTTCAAAAGTTGGTTTTGAAAGTTGGATTTTCCAAACATAGTTTTGAAATTTGATTTAAAAAGTTGGATTTTACAAACAAAGTCTTGAAAAAATAAAATCTTAGTTTTGAAAACTTGATTTGAAAATATTACTTAATCTCCCTTTTGTAAAAATGCTATATTTGAAAACTATGTTTGCAATGCTTATTTCAAAAATTAGGTTAAATTTGTAAATTTTATCTTTAAAATTTTTTACAAGTTATCTTTCAAAAGTTATCTTTCTAAAGCTTTAAAACTTAGTTATTTTTTTAGAAAACTAAAAACTAAGGTTTTAAATAAAATATTCTCTGTTTTCTACTTTAAACTCCCCCAAGTCGATCTGACTTACATTTGTAGACTTCCTTGCATTTAAAATTATCATTTGTTCTATGTTTATTTTTTATGAATGCCAAAGGGGGAGGATTAGGTGGTTAAGTTAGTTAAACAACAAACTACCAAATTTAAAATAAAGGCTAACTTAAAAACTAAATTGATTGTTTTAATTACATATTTTTCACTAACTTAATGAGGTTGTCATTACATCAAAAAGGGGGAGATTGTTGGTGCGGTTAGCACTAACGGTCTAACTCAAGTTTTGATGAATGACAAAGTAGGTTAAGTTACTTTCATTTGTGTTCTAAACACTTTGATCAAGTGTGCAGAAGTCCAGACAGGTCGACGGGCTGAACGGATATCTGGCACAAAGCCCAGCTAGGTCGACAGGCTGACTGAATAGCTGGCATGAAGTCTAGATGGGTCGAAGTGCTGACCGGACGTTTGGCATGAAATCCAGCTAGGTGATAGCTGGCACGAAGTCTAGACCGATTGATGGGCTGACCGGACGTCTGGCGGGTAAGTTGAGTTAAGTCACTAGAGGGGAGTGACTGTGAGGACATGTTCCTGGGAAGGGAACTTAGGCGCCGATCTAACTTAGAACCATTTCGGAACTCTAAGTTGAGATCTTGACTAGATTCCAGTCTCGGTGAGATGAAATCTAATTACTACACTATTTCTTTTTATGAATATGTTGTGTCAATACTTTGTTTTATTGGAGAAAGTTGCACCAGAATCAAACCTAAGTTTTGATATTGTCAAAGGTTCAAGTTAAGTCTTGTTATGATCTAACAAGTTGACTGAGTGTGCAGGCTATTTACTCAACCGGGAAAGACCTAGTTGGAGGCTAGGTAGGAGAAATTTTAGCAGATCGTGGAACCCAAGTGCAAGTCCAAGTGGGTCGAGGGGACCCGATGCTTGGCGGTGTGATCAAGAGGTCTGGAGGACAGAAGGTCAAGAGAAAAGTCCTGACGAGCCGATCAAGGTTGAGTGAAAAGTCCAAACTAGATCTGGAGGATCAAAGTTTGGCCGGTAGGTTGAGGTAAACAAACTGGAGGAGCGACAGTGAGGTCAGGTTTCCGAAGGGAACAACCTAAGGTCGCTGATCCAACCGAAGAAACCGGGAAGATTTTGAAGTTGAGATTGATACAGTTCTACTATCTTTCATACTACTCATGCATTATAATATTATTGTGCTAATATCTGTTTTGCAGGAGGTTTGTGCTTAACACTGGGTTGTAGGTCCAACTGGATTGGTCGACTGAACCAAGGATCGGTCGACCGAACAAGGCTAAATCAGGGCAGGATTCAAATCAAACAAGAACAGAGTTTAAGAATACCCATTGGTATAAAAAGGAATCGGGTTATTTCCTCACGACCAAAACCCTCTCATCCTCTCCTCTCTCAAGTGCGACGGCGTTGCTCGGGCGAAAACGAAGCCGAAGCTAGGGCTTCGTCTCCGGCGGCCGGCGAAGGGGTAATTCCATGAGCTCTTCACAGATTCGAGACCCTCTCATCGAGGAGAACCCGTAGGCACGAAGAAGAGGCCGAGATTTCAAGCCCTCTGAAACCCTAGAAGCTTCTCTTCTCGGCTGTAAGTTCAAGAACACATAGGTAAGTGCTCTCGCCTGCAGTAGGAGTAGTTTTCGGATCTTTGTTTCCTTCTTTAGTTTGAGTTTTTCAACAGACAATTAATAGAAGTCTAATTCCAGCAAGTTTAGATTTTCTTTTGCTATTTATGGGATACGAACAACCCCTTACCCTTAGCACGTTAGTTGAGTTTTCTTTCTTCTTGATTGTGCATGTTAGTATTTCAGTTTTTAGTTTTGTTATTGAGTTAGGGAGCATGAACAGCCTGTGTTTTAAGTATACCATGTTGGTTTGCTCTGTTACTGCAATGAATAAGAACAGCTTTATTTGAACCATGTCGTTTAGACCTTTTCTGCTTTCCAATTAGCACGGACAACCTTACCTACGCTCCAGCATGCAGTTTTAGATGTTCCTTTAGCATCCCAGTTTGCTTGTTTTTAGTTCGTGTTGAGTTATTGAGCATGAACAGATCACATATTTGAGTAGTTATAAGTAAGAAAAGACCAAGGATTTAATTTAATCCCAAATTCTAGAATTTGAGATCAAACATACACCAAGTGTTTGAAGAAATGCCGAGGCACTTCATTTTAGGAGTATTTAAAGATAATATGTATTTTATTTGAAAAGGCTAGTACCCGACTTCTGAGGTTGTCGTTAAATAAATCCAGGTGACCAATTCCGAGGTCTTGGCCCTGGTAAGACCAAGGTCTTTACCCTCGTAGGACTGGTGGCTCGCTACCTCAGTTTCTATTAGGGAGTGTGCAATGGTACTAAGCCTGGGCCCAAGAAATTATTATTTTGAAGTATAAGAGTATAAGTTTGGGAATAAATGAAATAAGTTTCACATAGGTTTAAAAACCAGCAAGTTTAGCTCTTTTATTCTAGCATGCTGTTTAGACTTTCTTATTGCTATTTGCAAGCATGAGCAGCCTTACATATTTAGCATTTCAGTCTGTTTTGATTCCTCTGTTAGCTTGACAGGTATGACCAGCCGGTCCTTTAGCTTTGCAGTATTGATTTCTTTGATTTCGGTTCCTTTGCTATTAGATGTGCATGAGCAGCTTTTCTTTTAAAGCATTCATTTTCTAGATTCCTTTTTGTACACATGCATATTCGAGTTTTGCGAGTTAGATAATGCTTACTAAGCCTCCGCTTATAGTTGCATTTCCTCTTACTGCAGATAAAGGAAAAGGAAAACTACAGTGAAGGAAGGCGACATGGAGGTGTGGGATGGATGTATGATGTCTGGACTATAGAAGCCTTGGGACCTTGCTAAAGAATTTATTAAGATTAATTCCTTATTTAAGTTGATAAGAAAATTTTGGAATTGTATTTTCTATTTCGTGCTGCTAGGGGATTCATTGATGGGTTAACTATTTTCCTTATTGTTAGCTAAGGTTGCCTGGAAATTTTAATATGATATAGTCATTACACTTGAATTGCATGCATTAGTTGCTGTAAGTTACATGTTCCATTCTTATTTTCTGGATCAGTTAAAGGGGGTTAAGTGTTACTATCTTTAGAGTAAGCAATATCAGTTAAGTAGAATGAGTAGTTAAGTAGCGTCCACCCTTAGAGAGTAGTAGTAAGGAGGGTGGTCGCTACAGGTTGGTATCAGAGCAGTCCCCATTCTCCAGTATCACACACACATCAGCATCAGCCTTGTCGTCTTCAAGTAAGAGAGTACTTAAATTTTTTTTTTATTTATTATGCCTTTCCTTATTGATTGCAGTATAGAGAAATCCTTAGAAGTATTTGCTTATATGTGTTTAAGTAAGATAAAAGTTCTTGTTTTTGTTTTCTTTCTATGTTTATATATATATATATGTCTAGAGAGTATAGGGACGATTTCAAGTTTTCTCTCTCTACATGACTAGATGGCAATAAGAGGGCATCCCCGTACTGCTCGTACTAAGGACCGAGCTCAGGAGAACGAAGGGCCCAGAACAACTGAGCCTAATCTCTCTGAAGTTGTTGCTCAACTCCAGAGATAAATAGCAGAGCAGCAACAAGTAATCGCCAATCTGATGGCAAATCAGCAGCCAGTTCCTCTCCCTCCCCCAACTATCAATGTGGAGACCCCAGTGGTGGCTGAGGTTCCACCAGCTATCCTAGAAGGCAACACAACACCTAAACGATAAGAAGCATACCTGATACAGTGGCTGAAGTTGAAGCCAGAAAGTTTCTCAGGCACGACTGAGCCCTGGGATGCCTAGGCTTGGTTCAAGACACTGGAGAGCACAATGGAGCTTCTTGACTAGCCAGAAGTCGAGAAAGTCAAGTGTGCCTCCTTCTGCCTATTTGGAGATGCTCGTATGTGGAGGGAGAGAGTTAAGAGCAAGAGAGCAGCCAACCAGATGAGCTGGGCTAACTTTGAGACAGAGTTTTACGAAGAATTCTTCCGCCAATGGATCACCAATAAACATTATGAGGAGTTTATAGAATTCAGACAAGGTGACTGGCCAGTAGAAGAAGCAGTCAAAAGATTCAACAGGCTAGCTCGGCTCTGCCCAGAGTTAGTGAGTACAGAGAAGGAACGAGTCAGACTGATGCTCCGAATGCTGAGACCAGAAATAACAGTTAATGTGAGTAGTGGAACTCACCGGCCACGGACTGGTGAAGAGTTGGTCAGTAGGGCATTAGTCGCTGAGCACTATCTGAACAGCATCAAGGCACAACAAACATAACTCAAGCCAGTCAAGATAGAGGACAAGACAGTAGGGAGTCAGAAACCCTAGGCAACTAAGCAGAACTGGAAGGGCAAGGATAACAAAAGGAAATGATGGAATACAGGAGGCAGCCAAAAGGGAGGTCCAGTAGACAAGCAGTCCAAGTTCCCTCCCTGCCCTAAATGTGGGAGACTACATCCAGGAGCCTATCTTTTGGGTATGACTGGATGTTATTCGTGTGGTCAAGAAGGACACCTGGCTAAGGCATGTCCTAACAAGCTTAAAGCACCTCAGCAACAGGCAGCGCCATACGGGAGAAAGCCTCAGTTACACTACATGCCTGCAACTCTGGACGGACCTCAACTCAGTCAAGGAAGGTTGGAAGCCCCACCAGTTCCAGCCAGTGCCAGAGTATTCTCCCTCACTAAAGAGGAAGCTGCTAGTGACTCCACGGTCGTAACAGGTCAAGTAGTTATTTTTCATCATTTAGCTACGGTACTATTTGATACTTGGGCGACCCATTCTTTTATATCAATGCCCTTTGCCAAGGAATTTTAGGTGCCTACAGAGAGCATGAACTCCAAATTCTTGACAATCCTACCTTCTGGGGAGGTCATGGAGTCCAACCAGTGGCTTTGGGCTGTACCAGTCAAAATTTCAGACCGAGAGCTATATGTTGATTTAGTAGTCCTTGCGATGCAGGATTTTGATGTTATTCTGGGTATGGATTTCCCGAGCAAGTACAGTTCTTCGGTGGACTGCCGCAGAAGGAAAGTGATCTTCAGCCCAGAAGGCGAACCACCCTTTGAATTCACGGGAGTCCCAAAGAGGAGGACTAAGAAGTTCCTATCTTCTTTAACAGCTCACCAAATGTTAGCTAAAGGGTGTGCTGGCTTTCTTGCGTACATTGTGAATACAGAAGGACAAAAAGGACCCAAGCAGGAAGATGTTCGGGTAGTTTGTGAGTATCTAGAGGTATTTCCAGAAGAGCTACCTGGACTACCTCCCAACAGAGAAGTGGAGTTTGAAATTGAGTTGGTTCCTGGCACTGGTCCAATTTTAAAAGCTCCGTACCGAATGTCTCTAGTAGAGCTATAAGAGTTACAAGAACAACTTCAGGAGCTACTTGACAAGGGTTTCATCCGCCCTAGTCATTCACCCTGGGGAGCTCCAGTGTTGTTTGTTAAGAAGAAAGATGGATCTATGCGGATGTGCATAGATTATAGAGCGCTGAACAAAGTAACAGTTAAGAACAAGTACCCTCTTCCCAGAATAGATGATCTATTTGATTAGTTAAAGGGGGCAACAGTGTTCTCTAAGATACACTTGCGCTCTGGGTACCATCAGTTGAAAGTGAAAGAAAGTGATATACCTAGAACAGCTTTCAGGACCAGATATGGACACTACGAGTTTGTAGTCATGCCTTTTAGTGTGACTAATGCACCTGCGGTCTTCATGGACTTAATGAACAGAGTGTTCAGAGAATACCTCGACAAATTCGTCATTGTTTTTATCGACGACATTCTGATTTATTCAAGAACCCTAGAGGAGCATGACACGCACTTGAGAATCGTATTGCAGACCCTTCAGCAAAAATAGCTTTATGACAAATTCTCAAAGTGCGAGTTCTGGTTGGAGCAGGTGGCATTTCTAGGTCACATCATTTCTAAAGAAGGTATCCAGGTGGATCCTGCCAAAATAGAGGCGGTAAACCACTGGCATAGACCCAAGAACGCCAGGGAGATCAGAAACTTCCTTGATTTAGCTGGGTATTACAGGAAATTCGTGGAGGACTTTTTCAAAATAGCCTCTCCACTAACAGCCCTAACTAGGAAGAACAAGAAGTTTGAATGGTCAGACAAATGTGAGAAAAGTTTCCAAGCATTGAAGAAAAGATTGACCAGTGCTCCCATTCTGACTGTTCCAGAGAGTGACAAGAGTTTTTACATATACAGTGATACTTCCAAGATGGGCCTTGGAGCTGTTCTCATGTAAGAGGGGAAGGTTATAGCTTATGCTTCCAGACAACTCAAAGACTATGAGAAGAACTACCTCACTCATGATCTTGAGCTGGCAGCTGTGGTTTTGCACTAAAACTCTAGCGACATTATTTGTATGGAGTTCAGTGTAGAATCTTCACCGACCATCAGAGCTTGAAGTATTTCTTTACCCAGAAAGACTTAAACATGAGACAGCGCAGGTGGCTAGAGTTGGTTAAAGATTATGACTGTGAAATCCTCTACCACCCAGGTAAAGCTAACAAAGTGGTGGATGCACTAAGCCGAAAATCCACTGCAACCCTGATGCCCTTGTCATCATTAGCACTGCCACTACAGAAGGAATTGTCAGACTTTGGAGTTGAAATTATTTATAAGCAACTCTCGGCATTGACCGTAGAGTCAACCCTGCTTGAGGATATACAGAAAAAGTAAAGTGAAGATCCATATATCCAAAAGATCAAGCAAGGGATACAAAAAAGAGAAAATTCAGAGTTTCGAGTATCAGACAGTGGAATCCTCTATCAGGGGAGCCACCTTTGTGTCCCCAACAATGAGGAATTGAGAAGGAAGATTCTAGAAGAAGCTCATAGTACACCGTACTCCATGCATCCTGGTTCCACCAAGATGTATCAAGATTTGAAACAGAGATTCTGGTAGTCTGGACTCAAGAGAGATGTTTCAAAATATGTCAGTACCTGCCTGACATACCAGAGAGTCAAAATAGAGCACCAGAGACCAGGAGGAGTCCTACAGCCTCTCCCAATACCAGAGTGGAAGTGGGAAGAAATATCCATGGACTTTATAACAGGTCTTCCAAGGACCACTAATGGGTACGATGCGATATGGGTGATAGTGGACAGGTTGACACAATCTGCCCATTTTCTAGCCATCAAGGTGTCCCACTTTATAGAGCAATTGGCACAGCTATATGTTAAGGAAGTGATCAGACTTCATGGAGTTTCGAAGTCGATTGTTTCTGATAGGGATGAGCGCTTGATAAGCTAGAATCTGTCACATCCGCTAATCAAATTGTACAAATGTATTATATTCACTGAACCCCTTAATTAAACAATAATATCGTAGTAACGAGCCCAGGATCGCTCTCGAGGAACCAACGATGATATGTAATCTAGGATTGTATTTTTATTCCTATTTTTGGGGTTTTCGATATAAAAATGGAGTTGGGGGTTTTAAAGCTTTGAATATAAATCTACAAAGGAAAACACAGCAGTAAAGAAATTAATCTAAAGCATAACTAAAACCTACCTATGTGCCAACAATCAAACCTTAACGCATTGTCACTCCTACATTGAGATTAAATCATTGATACACTCTTAAACTAAGAATAAACAACAAGACATGAATGAATACGTTCTAAAGCAGAAATTAAACCTTAACTATAGAAACTAAAATATTTAACAGTGATACAACTTAAGCTAAGCAAGATTAAGAACAATTTCAAACTCAATTGAAACTAATTATCTAAGACACTTGAATTAAAACAATTAATCTAAAGAACTATGATTACTGAATCAAAATATAATAAACTGAAATGTAAATCTATCAATAGTAAAAAGAATGCAAAAGTTAAACCCTAAACCATCTCTACACCAAACCAATCTTCTTGGCAACTTCTCCTTGTCGTCACACAAGGAAACAGCAGAGAACACTCCAACTGTAATCAGAGAAAGACAACCTCAGCAACTGAACTCAGCTCAGCCTTCACCAGCACCATCGGAGACCACTCCAAACGGAACTAATGAAGATCGATGCTGCCAACTCCAGAAATCTGCAAATATGCGAACTCCGTTCTGATGTAAAGTCGATGGTGGATGAAATGTTGTCGGAATGGTTGAGTAGCAGTGGAGGAACACCGCCAAAGCTCTCGGATGGAAAACGGAACCACCAATCGGAGGAACACCTCCAAATGGCCGGCAGTAGAAGCAGAGTTCGTGGATACAATTCTCACCGCAGGACCACCTTTGAGCGAGGTCAGATCGCTGGAAGCTGGTCGCAAGCATATGAGGACATCGTCGCCGATGAAATTAGCCGGAAAACTGATTTAGAAGTGGAGATGGGGTCGGAATCCGAAGAAGACGCGCGCCGGGACGAAGCTGCGCTGTGGAGGATCGACCAAGAGGAATGCTACTGTAGCTTCTCAGATTTAAATCAGATCTGGATCTGAACGGACGGTTGAGATGATTCCGGGCTAAATCAACGGTGAAAAGTCATCCAAAATCTGATCCAAAGGTACTGATGTTGATCTAGGGTCTAGATCTACCCTCCCATAGGTCAGATCTATCAGATCATCACTGGATGGCCCAGATCAGCCCAGTCTTCATTGAACGGCCCAGATTAATTCGGCTTGATCAATGGCTAGATGAACTCAGATCTGGATCAAAACTTCTGGATCTTCATCAATGGCTCAGATCTGCTCCCCATTAGGTTGGATCGGACAGATCTTCAACGGATAGTACAGATCTCTCCTATTCTTGATAAACGGCCCATAATGCTTCAAAGCTTGATCTTCTCATTTGAACTCCGATTCGAGCCCAATTTCAGTCCAAATAGATCCAAATCCAAAATTCTTTGATGCCTACAAAATAAGAATCAAATATTAGCATCAAATAATATAAAAATAAAGTAATTTGCAATTAAGTCCAAAATTACACACAATGCACAAAATGTGATGTAACCATGATTTTAACCTATGAAATCAACATCAAACCATGCATATATGAATCAAAATAATGCAGTAAAATCATGGTTATCAAATCCCCCACACTTAGCCTTGAACGTCCCGTGCAAGTAAAGAAAACTAAAAATCATCTCCATAGAAATTTCCCTAGCAATATCTAAAAGATAGTAAAAATAATTTAACTAAGACCATCTAAAGATCACCAACAATCATGTATACAATCCAAACAATAATCAGTAGGTATGGTAGTTTCAATCCAAATGAAAAATAAAACAAGTTGCAATCTCACAAGGAATTTACCTATTCTAGCTCTCACACTCAAACATGTGTATAAGTGGAGCACACTCAATGCAACTCACAACATTTCACTACCATAAGCTTGCTTATAGTCTACTTCTCCACCACTATAAAACATAGCATACATGAATCAAAAGGAATTTATCATGAATAATTGAAATGGAAGCAAAAAGAACAAGGAAAGTGAATGAAATAGGCAAAAGAAAAGTATTTAATGAAAAATTGAGGAGATTAGAGTATTGGGGGAATATACTTGATGAGTTGACCATTTTGATGTGAAAAGGGATGAATACCATTTGTTTTTATCAATTCAAAAGACCAAGCTAACCTCCCCTTCAATTTGATGGCTAACAAAAAATCTTGATACTCTATCTTCACCTTTGATACTCTTTTCTTGCCACTGTTTTTTTTTTCCTGTTCTTCACGATTTTCTGTTTTTGTACTTCAATTTCAGCATTTGGAGACTAAAATAATCTCACATCTACTTGCTAAGAAGAGTTCTCTCCCCCACACTTAAAACATTGTCCGTCTCGGACAATGAAACAAATCTTGCATCTACTTGCTTAAAATTCTTTTAACCACTGCTTTCCTTTTCATTCTGCAGATTTTATTTTGTAGCAGCAAAGTTCAAGTGTTTCGTGGTCACACAAAATAAAGATATAATCCAATACATTTCAGAAATTGAATCAACAATGTATCTCATCAAACAATTTCAGAATAAATGCTTAGAAATTCCAATCCATTTCGGTTCTTTGCATTCCAATTCAGAATAAAACTGACAATCAAATATCTTGTATTTTTCCTTATCAGTAGCACAATGTCCCATGGTTAAAGTAGATTCCAAAATTACAGCAAAATCCTAAATTCTGCACTGCAATTCCAGCATACCAGAATTGAATTCTGCACTATAGTTTCAGCATACCAGAATTGAATTCTGCACTATAGTTTCAGCACTCATGATTTACTCCTATTGCAGTCCAGAATTGAAACTCACAATAGTACCAACTTGAGCTCTAAAAATTTCATCTTACAACAAATATCATTCGGTGCTACAATGAGATTCCATAATTCCTGATTTCCTGAATCCAGAAACTGTGAACTCAGTTTCCAGATTCCAGATTTCAGAATTTAAATTGATCCAAATTCCAATCTGTAAAACACTTAGACAATTGGAAACACCATTTGTTAGTGAGTAATCGTGAACTTTACCAAGTCTTTCCATTGATCATGAAACTGCATAAGGGGCTATTACAACTGATTCATCACAAAGCTGCAATCATTCAGCAATTCATATTTTTCTGTTCTGTGTTCCTTGAAATTCAAATATTTCAAAAATTTAAAGCTATTCCCTGGACCACAACAATGTATCTCAACAAAACAATTTCAAAGATTACATCTCAAATTCTACACTTGTTCAGATTTTGGTGAATCTGGATTCAGAATTCTGGAAATACAGCACTTCAATTCAATATCAACAATCCCAGCATTTCAGAATACTCTTCATATCCACTCATAATCAATCCTACCTTTGAAAAACAATCCATTTGAATCTCTTTCTAAGAATTTCAACTCACTGAATGTAGCTGGCCAATTCCAAAAAAAAATCAGCAAATGTTTGTATTTTGCAGTTCCAGCAAGCTCAAGAATTGGATTTTCTGGTTCCCTTTGCAGCATGTTGAGATCTTACTTGCTGTCCTGAATTGTTACCACTGCCTTCCTATTTCAGAATGGGTTCAGGCTCTACCTAATCATGGAAACAATGCAAAACGGAATGGTAAAGAACTAGTAATAGGCCTGAACACAAAAGGGACTAATGATATGGAGATTGATACAAAACTGGCACGCATAAATATGAGAGTTGCAGCTTCTATTTTGTTGCTCTTGCTCCAAATTCCAGCCACAAATATTAGAAATCAGCTTCCTACTTCCACCAACAAATTTTTATAAATCTGTCCTATCAACAACTGGACTGGACTATTCAGCAACTCTTTCTCTTGAATTTCTCCTTCCAATAAGCTTGAACTTCAGAAAATTATTTCCAGGAACAACAAATTTCAATTTCTTAGACTGAATTTCAGGAACCATTTATGAAATCAAGAGATCAAATCCCTTATTTTGTCCAACTTCTGATCTGCCCTTACAACCTCAATTTGAAAAACATGCTCCTCAATCTTGCATCACAGCTAACTCACTGATTTCAGCTCTAAAAACATTGAAATTCATATTGGCACAACCCCCAAAATTCACATCTGCAATTCCTACTTTGTGGAGATTCTAGCTTCAAGCTTGATACAGCAATTTCAGAATTTCTTCACTTGTCTCTCAATGAATTTAGTGTCGCCAGCCAATAGGTTTTTGATACAAACATGATACATCAAGTACAACATCTACTGCTGTCAACAACTTCACAACAGAATTCTATCTTTAAACAATTCAGAAATCAAAATCAGTAAATTCTCAATGGGTTCCAGCTGCTCAATGAGGTTTAAGTAATTCCTGCAATTCTAACATTCCAGAATTTGGCTGATTTCTGACTTTAGATTTAAACTTAGGGATCTGTTCTGCAACTCATGTTTCAGCAACAAAATCTAAAAGAATCCAAGCTGCCGACAGATTAATTGGAGGAACAAGCAATCCACATATTGAAATTTGCACACAACAGAATTTTCATTTCAAAATTCAGAACTCAGATTTCACTTATGCATCTCTGTTTTTAGACTTAGCTCCATCTTGTTGTTCACTTACAGCATTTCTGAATCTGATAGCCTCTAAAGATTATTTCATCATTTGTATTTAATACTTCTTCCTTGGTTTACTAAAAAATATCACTTTAATTCCGAATCTTAACCATAGTGATCAGATTTCCAGCAACTACAGTTCAGGTCACAGTTCCAGACTTTCTATTATCTGTCCATCCAGCTCTGACATCAAAATTCTTTGAAAAGAACATGCACATCTATCCATGTAAAACTCACATTTTGATCTTCACTATTTGCTGGTGAGAAAGATATAGTTCGGCACCTCTTAGATAATTCTGTTCTCATTACTGATAATCCAGCATCTCCTCATTCTGACTTCCATTCCAGAATCTGCTTTTACTGCATTATTGAATTAACTTGAGTTTCACATTGGTTTTAAAACTGTTCCTGATTTCTGGCTTCACTGTTTGTATCAGAGTTTCAAGACAATTGCAGAATTCAATGACTAATGATACCTTTCTAATTGGTGAAGTTCCAAATCAAACTCCCTACTCTTGCAAAAAGTTATTTAGATAAAGAAATCACCATTTCTTACTTGATTTGCAATGATATTCAGTTGCAGCTTCTGAATTCCAGCTTCAGCATTTCAATTCAGTTTAAGTTTTCAGATTTTCAGGATTTTGATTGATACAAGTTTTTAGGGAGTTCTTCTTGAATAGAGCAGTACTTCACCTATCCACTTGCCTTCATATACTGCTTTCACTGTTTCCGGATTCACTGTTTTAAAGTTTAATTTTCAAGATTTGACACTTGAAGGAACATGGTACTTGATTAAGCTTGAGAAGGTTCCCTTTGAACCCCGAACTGAGATCAACCTGGCATCACAACCTGAAGTTAATTCTGCATCTAATTAAATTCTGCAAAAACAAAATCTGTTTGTAGCTTGGTAGCAAACATCTAACATCCTACATCTTTGAATGATTTCTGAATTTGAGACTTCTGAATTATTGCACAGCTAGATCCAGATCTGGATCTTTATAAAGAATTCTGAATTTGCCAGATTTCAGATTTCAGTCTCATAGCTGGGATTCAAGGGGCTGTTGAAGGTTCTTAGATCTTCAAAAATCTGAGTTCAAAAACCTGCCAGAAGTGATCTTCAGAATTGAATTTTCCATATTTTTAACTCTTGAAGCTTGAATTCCATTTGTCAATGAGGAATACAAGTTTTCATTTGCATCATTTACTGATCAGAGGGTTATAAGAAAAACTTGGCACACAATTGATACTCTAAATTCAGAATCTCTCTCTGTTTCTGCAGTGACCAATTTCTCCAGATTCCAAAAATACAAACAACTTCAACTTGCTAAATTAAGTATCAACAATGAATACTTAAAGTGAATTCAGCTTGAAGCATACAATATAAACAAGGGAACAAAATTTTACACCAATCAATTTGCATTTGATTCCAGAATTCTGCATTTCTGCCACTTTTTTTTTTCTCAGCTTTTACAATTCTTCTTTTCTGTTTTCTTCCTCCCAATGGTTTGATACCCACAATAGATTGTAGAATATTGCAATTCATTAGTTCCCTTACTGCTGAATCTATAGCATTCTTCATTTCAAATTTCATTCCTGTGTTTGTACAGATTTCAGCTTAACAAAGATTCCCATTCAGCATAGAATGAATAAGAATTGAATTTCAGTTGTTGATGATCAGAATAATTCAAGTTTTCAGCAGCAAACCTTCAAAACTCCTCACATCTTTAATCATCTACTTGTCTCCTGCAGCAACTTATCACTTCCAGCAACTTGAGATTTCAGAATTTCAGCCTTCTTTCCTCTTAATTAGTTAGACTATAGAATATATCTATAAGCACTTAATGAACAAGTTTGTAGTGGGAAGACTTCAGCTTCATAAATATTTGCAGAAAAGACAAGACCTTCAAAAGTCAAGTTTAGAACTTAAAACTGATTTCCGGATTCTGATTTTCATCATTCTGTTCATCATCAGAGTTTTTCTATAGGACTACACAATCATTTAAGTCCAAGGACAGCTTGATTTCACTCTTGTTTCAGTTTACAAAATCACTTAGAAGGCTCACTGCTCAAGGTACCAATTTTTTTTTTTTTCAATATTGATCCAGTAGCTTCAAGAGCTCATTCTTTCAATTCTGTTTTTGAATTTCTTGCTTTTTTTTCAATCATTCCTCATTCTGAAATTCTGTATCAAATTTTGTAGATGCCATGGCAGCAAGAATACTTTTTGTTTCAGCACTAAACGAAATTTAACTTGAGTTTCACATAGGTTTTAAGGCTGCTCCTAAAATTTCTGCTAAAAACAATGCTTCAGATTTCAGCTTCATTTCTTATCTTTCTGCAGAATTAGCACATCCACATCTTCTTCCCACATATGTCTCCCAAATTTTTGAATGTATCAACAGAGTATCAACTTTTACAGTTCAAAACAATTGGAGCTTACACTTGACATGATAAAACTCAAGATATGGAGACATTTAGCATACAATATTAAGAGTTCTTAATTCATAACAACATTCTTCCAAAACTCCATCATTGGCTTGAATTTTCCCATCCATTAACAAATGAATCCAAGCATTCAAAAATCACTACACACCTCCCCCACACTTAATCCTTTATCATCTTGCAAAATCTAACTCATCAAGTATTCAACCAAAACACTCAATCAAAGAATGACAAGCAAGGATTATCAAGAATTAAAATACTAGATGAGAATGTATAAAGAAAATTATGAGGAAAGGAATTGGAAAGTATGAAGAGGAACAAAATTGACAAAATCCTCAATTTCCATGCACACAAATGCTATTGTGACTTTGAAAAGAAACAAAGCAAGTTCTAGAGTTCAATTGTTGCAAGTGCGTGCCACACACAAAAATATAATAGTGTATAGGCTTAAAGTGGTCCTCTCTAGGTATTTTTATGTGCTAACAAGCTCAATTGATCAAATTGGAATCCACTATCATTTTAACCAATATCATGTAAGAAAAACATACAATCATGTCAAATGACCTAAAGTTGATGATCAAATTTAAGAGACTTTTACCATCTTAAAAGTATCACTAGAAAAATTCATGGAGAATTTTATTCAAATGACATGCTATGTATACCAAACTAAATGTAAAGTATGGAAGTAAAATGCAAAATGCAAAGTATAAAACTAAAGAAACGTATAACGAATTTATTAACAAAGCATGAATTAAAATGTAAGAGCAAGCAAAATTGGAACCAACTCCCCTTTCATTCCCGGTGGTTGAAGAAGATTTAGAAGAAGGAGCCACCCCGGAAGTTGAGTAATCATGGTTCCAATCAAATCCTTCTTATTACTCATTTTTCCTTTCAAAACTCTCTCCGGAGGTCGTAGGCGGTTCAGTTTAAGCACCCACTCCGGAAGCTTAATTTCTCCTACACAATCAATAAAAGAAAACACCTCCCATACACATATGGGATAAGAAGAAAATAGGGGAATATTAGTGTGGGTTAAAGATATTTTAAGAAATGAATCACAACTAATAAAATCAATGAATGGTACCTCTATCAAATTTTCTGAAAAATCACAACAAATACTCACCTTGTCATCTTGAAAGGTACCTGGAGTGGTGATTGTTACATCTTTCTCATCAACTAATGGCTCAAACTCTAGTTCTGGTGAATGTTCATCTTCATGTAGTGATTCTTGGGTGCTTGGCTCCATAGCACAAGTCCCTACACTTACATCCTTTATCCTTGGTAATTCTTGAGGTAATGCTTCCAGTAAGCATTCCTCTACACTTAAATCATCTTCAACAATTAAATTTTCAATTCCTGCATCACTCACAACATCTAGAGCAACATCATTAGTAGAATCATAAATTTTAACAACTACATCATCATCACAAATAAAACTAGAAAATTATTGTGAAGAAATAGAAGTAGGGTCAGGCCTGACAAGCGCTCCAAAATCCACCTCTTCACTGGCTCTTTGTACTTGTAACTGATTAATAGATGATGCTATCTGATCTAACTGACTCTGTATATTCTGTATCCTTGCAAATTGTTGCTCTTGATGCTCTCTCATTTGTTATATAACTTCATTGCATTTCCACATTGATTCTTCAATTTGTTCTTGTGCATCCTCATACCTATTCCGTTGCTCCATAGGTAGGTAGGACTGAGTCTGAGGCTGATAGTAGTTATTCTCCATCCCATCTCCAAAATACTGATATGGATCCATGGTCAAATAAATTTCTTGTTCTTACACTGAAACACTAGCAAATAAAATTAGAAGACTCAGGAACAAATAAAATCAACACATGAATATATAATCATGAAATCAATCAAAACAATCCTAAAATTACTAAACATTGCACTTTTTTTCCCCAGCAACGACGCCAAAATTTGATAAGGAAATCTGTCACATCCGCTAATCAAATTGTACAAATGTATTATATTCACTGAACCTCTTAATTAAACAATAATATCGTAGTAACGAGCCCAGGATCGCTCTCGAGGAACCAACGATGATATGTAATCTAGGATTGTATTTTTATTCCTATTTTTGGGGTTTTCGATATAAAAATGGAGTTGGGGGGTTTTAAAGCTTTGAATATAAATCTACAAAGGAAAACACAGCAGTAAAGAAATTAATCTAAAGCATAACTAAAACCTACCTATGTGCCAACAATCAAACCTTAACGCATTGTCACTCCTACATTGAGATTAAATCATTGACACACTCTTAAACTAAGAATAAACAACAAGACATGAATGAATATGTTCTAAAGCAGAAATTAAACCTTAACTATAGGAACTAAAATATTTAACAGTGATACAACTTAAGCTAAGCAAGATTAAGAACAATTTCAAACTCAATTGAAACTAATTATCTAAGACACTTGAATTAAAACAATTAATCTAAAGAACTATGATTACTGAATCAAAATAAAATAAACTGAAATGTAAATCTATCAATAGTAAAAAGAATGCAAAAGTTAAACCCTAAACCATCTCTACACCAAACCAATCTTCTTGGCAACTTCTCCTTGTTGTCACACAAGGAAACAGCAGAGAACACTCCAACTGTAATCAGAGAAAGACAACCTCAGCAACTGAACTCAGCTCAGCCTTCACCAGCACCATCGGAGACCACTCCAAACGGAACTAATGAAGATCGATGCTGCCAACTCCAGAAATCTGCAAATATGCGAACTCCGTTCTGATGTAAAGTCGATGGTGGATGAAATGTTGTCGGAATGGTTGAGTAGCAGTGGAGGAACACCGCCAAAGCTCTCGGATGGAAAACGGAACCACCAATCGGAGGAACACCTCCAAATGGCCGGCAGTAGAAGCAGAGTTCGTGGATACAATTCTCGCCGCAGGACCACCTTTGAGCGAGGTCAGATCGCCGGAAGCTGGTCGCAAGCATCTGAGGACATCGTCGCCGATGAAATTAGCCGAAAAACTGATCTAGAAGTAGAGATGGGGTCAGAATCCGAAGAAGACGCGCGCCGGGACGAAGCTGCGCTGTGGAGGATCGACCAAGAGGAATGCTACTGTAGCTTCTCATATTTAAATCATATCTGGATCTGAACGGACGGTTGAGATGATTCCGGGCTAAATCAACGGTGAAAAGTCATCCAAAATCTGATCCAAAGGTACTGATGTTGATCTAGGGTCTGGATCTACCCTCCCGTAGGTCAGATCGATCGGATCATCACTGGATGGCCCAGATAGGCCCAGTCTTCATTGAATGGCCCAGATTAATTCAGCTTGATCAATGACTAGATGAACTCAGATCTGGATCAAAACTTCTGGATCTTCATCAATGGCTCAGATCTGCTCCCCATTAGGTTGGATCGGCCAGATCTTCAACGGATGGTATAGATCTCTCCTATTCTTGATAAACGGCCCATAATGCTTCAAAGCTTGATCTTCTCATTTGAACTCCGATTCGAGCCCAATTTCGGTCCAAATAGATCCAAATCCAAAATTCTTTGATGCCTACAAAATAAGAATCAAATATTAGCATCAAATAATATAAAAATAAAGTAATTTGCAATTAAGTCCAAAATTACACACAATGCACAAAATGTTATGTAACCATGATTTTAACCTATGAAATCAACATCAAACCATGCATATATGAATCAAAATAATGCAGTAAAATCATGGTTATCAGCGCTTCACCTCACATTTTTGGGAGTGTATTCAGAATGCATTAGGCACCAAACTCAAGTTCAGCACAGCCTTCCATCCCTAGACTGATGGACAGACAGAGCGAGTAAATCAGATTTTAGAAGACATGCTCTGGGCTTGTGCATTAGATTTTAAGGGCAGTTGGTGCAAGTATCTGTATTTAGCTGAATTCGCCTACAACAATAGCTACCAGACCACTATCAAGATGACACCTTACGAGACACTGTATGGCCGAAAGTGCAGATCACCCATTTGCTGGCAAGAAGTAGGTGAAAGGAAAGAAATGGAAGTGGAGTTGGGCATTCAGACAGAGATGATGGATGAGACCACTCAGGCTATCCAGAAGATCAGACAGAGAATTGAGACTGCCCAGACTAGACAGAAAAGTTATGCTGACACACGCCGTAGGCCACTTGAGTTCCAAGTAGGGGATTCAGTCTTTCTCAAGGCCCTCCTATGAAGGGAGTGATGAAATTTGGCAAAAAGGGCAAGTTAAGTTCTCGCTACGTAGGACCCTACCTGATCACAGAAAGGATTGGGAAGGTAGCTTACAAGCTGGACTTACCTCAAGACATGTTAGTAATACACAATGTATTTTATGTCTCCATGCTAAAGAAGTGCCTCCACTACCCTAGCCAAGTGATTCAGCCTCAGTCAATGCAGATCCAGGAGGATCTTAGCTATGAGAGCATAGCTACACAAATAGTGGACAGAAGAGTTAAGAGACTAAGAAACATAGAAGTGCCACTAGTGAAAGTCATCTGGCAAAACCAGAAGCACGAGGAAGTTACTTGAAAGCGTGAGGATAGCATGAGACAGAAATATCCAGAATTATTCTAAGTTCGAGGACGAACTTTTTATAAGGTACGGAGAATTGTAACACCCCAAATTTCATTGTTTGGAGTTCTAAAAGTGCTTATAAATATTTAGAAATGCTTTAGGAATATTTTAGAGATTTTTAGGAATTTTTAGAGTATTTTTATGAAATTTTCAGAGTTCATTTGGTATTTTTACCAAAAGAAAGAAGTTGCAAAAAATAAAGAGGTTCGACCGAGGTTCGAACCCGCGACCTCCGACCCGATCCAAGACTTAAGCGAAGCGCAATAGCCAAGCGCTCAAGTAGGTGTTTCATGATCAAAGTGATGGCGAAATAAATTTAAGTAATAACTGAAATCGAGAATACCCATTGGTATAAAAAGGAATCGGGTTATTTCCTCACGACCAAAACCCTCTCATCCTCTCCTCTCTCGCGTGCGACAGCCTTGCTCGGTAGCTTCGGCTTCGTCGGCCGGCCAAGGGGTAATTCCATGAGCACTTCACAGATTCGAGACCCTCTCGTCGAGGAGAACCCGTAGGAACGAAGAAGAGGCTGAGATTTCAAGCCCTCTGAAACCCTAGAAGCTTCTCTTCTCAGCTGTAAGTTCAAGAACACATAGGTAAGTGCTCTCGCCTGCAGTAGGAGTAGTTTTCGGATCTTTGTTTCCTTATTTAGTTTGGGTTTTTCAACAGACAATTAATAGAAATCTAATTCCAGCAAGTTTAGATTTTCTTTTGCTATTTATAGGGTACGAACAACCCCTTACCCTTAGCACGTTAGTTGAGTTTTCTTGCTTCTTGATTGTGCATGTTAGTATTTCAGTTTTTAGTTTTGTTACTGAGTTAGGTAGCATGAACAGCCTGTGTTTTAAGTATACCATGTTGGTTTGCTCTGTTACTGCAATGAATAAGAGCAACTTTATTTGAACCATGCCGTTTAGACCTTTTCTGCTTTCCAATTAGCACGGACAACCTTACCTACGCTCTAGCATGCAGTTTTAGATGTTCCTTTAGCATCCCAGTTTGCTTGTTTTAGTTCGTGTAGAGTTATTGAGCATGAACAGATCACATATTTGAGTAGTTATAAGTAAGAAAAGACCAAGGATTTAATTTAATCCCAAATTCCAGTATTTTAGATCAAACATACACCAAGTGTTTGAAGAAATGCCGAGACACTTCATTTTAGGAGTATTTAAAGATAATATGTATTTTATTTGAAAAGGTTAGTACCCGACTTCCGAGGTTGTCGTTAAATAAATTCAGGTGACCAATTCCGAGGTTTTGGCCCTGGTAAGACCAAGGTCTTTACCCTTGTAGGACTGGTGGCTCGCTACCTCAGTTTCTATTAGGGAACATGCAATGGTACTAAGCCTGGGCACAAGAGATTATTATTTTGAAGTATAAGAGTATAAGTTTGGGAATAAATGAAATAAGCTTCACATAGGTTTAAAAACCAGCAAGTTTAGCTCTTTTATTCTAGCATGCTGTTTAGACTTTCTTACTGCTATTTGCAAGCATGAGCAGCCTTACATGTTTAGCATTTCAGTCTATTTTGATTCCTCTATTTGCTTGATTGGTATGACCAGCCGGTCCTTTAGCTTTGCAGTATTGATTTCTTTGATTTCGGTTCCTTTGCTATTAGATGTGCATGAGCAGCTTTTCTTTTAAAGCATTCATTTTCTAGATTCCTTTTTATACACATGCTTATCCAAGTTTTGCGAGTTAGATAGCGCTTACTAAGCCTCCGCTTATAGTTGCATTTCCTCTTACTGCAGATAAACGAAAAGGAAAGCTACAGTGAAGGAAGGCGACAAGGAGGTGTGGGATGGATGTGTGATGTCTAGACTATGGAAGCCTTGGGACCTTGCTAAAGAATTTATTAAGATTAATTCCTTATTTAAGTTGATAAGAAAATTTTGGAATCGGATTTTCTATTTCGTGCTGCTAGGGGATTCATTGATGGGTTAACTATTTTCCTTATTGTTTGCTAAGGTTGCCTAGAAATTTTAATATGATACAGTCATTACACTTGAATTGCATGCATTAGTTGCCGTAAGTTACATGTTCTGTTCTTATTTTCCGGATCAGTTAAAGGGGGTTAAGTGTTACTATCTTTAGAGTAAGCAATATCAGTTAAGTAGAATGAGTAGTTAAGTAGCGTCCACCCTTAGAGAGTAGTAGTAAGGAGGGTGGTCACTACACGACCGATCCGTGGAACGGTCGACCAAACCAATCAACAATAAATGCAGCATTAAAAGAGGATCTCGGCAATTTGCGACGAACAGAGAAAGAATCTGTTCAGCCGATCGAAAAGAATGATCTGTCGACCGAACCCTTAAAGATCAGTAAATGCAAAAGATCGAGCCAGCGTTAGACTCCAGCCAGGAAGGAAGGGAGCGGGTTCGTTCGACCGAACAGAGGGATCGGTCGACCGAACGACATTGGCACTTATAAAAAGGAGCTCGAGGACTGAGGCTCGGTAATACTCTCTGATTGACTCAAGTTCTGTTCTGCAAGCAACCCGTACTACAAGTCTTCATCTGCTTAACAAGCCACACCATCCGGGAGTGCTGACCAAAGCTTCAACTACACTACTTGTTGGTATGTTTTATTTATAAGCTTGCATTGTAATTTACTTAAGCAAGATAGTAGGTTGTTACTATCTTGTTCATTTGTACGATCTGCTTCTTTCCGAGGATTTCGGAAAGAAGGGTTATAGTGATTTGCCCATCGGTGCGATCAAGGATCACGGGCCTTCGAGTAGGATTTGACCTATACTCCGAACGAAGTAAACAAACTTGTCTCTTTTTATTTTCCACTGCATAACTCCATTTTTAAAAGGCTAAAGAAAATTTTTTTAAAGGACGCGATATTCACCCCCTCTATCGCATCCATTTGATCTATCAATTGGTATCAGAGCCTCGTAAGCTCTGAAATAACTTAACCGTTTTTCAAAGCATTTAAAAACTTTTTTCTTTTCTTTTAGTATATTCTTTTTCTTCTTATCTTTATCTTTCAAGCACTACTAATCTCAAGACGAAAGTCTTGGAAATATTTTTCTTTTAAATCTTTTCTTGCAAGGATGTCGAACTCGTATCAAGAAGGTTACAGTACTGTCCGACCTCCACTATTCAAAGGTGAAAATTTCAGTTATTGGAAGAATACAATGGAGTGCTACTTAAAAACTGACATTGAGCTTTGGTTCACAATCTTAAAAGGCTATACTCCCCCGACAAAAGACGGAACAACATTAGAACCAGAGGAATGGACTCCCCCAATGATAAAAAAGGCACAGCTGAACTACAAAGCAATCAACACCATCTAGTGCGGCTCACAATGGAGGAGTTGAACCGAGTCGGCCCCTACGACAACGCTAAAGAACTGTGGGACTCTCTAGTCAAACTGCACGAAGGAACCGACGAGTCCAAGGTAAATAAACGAGATTTTCTTTTAAATAATTTGTTTAATATTAAAATGTTACTCGGAGAGACGGCTTCGCAACTCCATGCTCGACTGAAGCACATTCTCAATGGCCTCCACCTGATCAGGCATAATATTGAAAGCTGCGACATGATAAGGTACGCTTTAAACGCTTTTCTGAGGAATGCTTTGTGGGCATCAATTATAGATGCGTACAAAGTTTCTAAGAACCTTTCAATTCTTAAGTTGGATGAATTATTTTGCGAATTGGAACTATACGAACAATCTAACATAAGTCATGTCGAGAAAGGAGTTACATTGTATGCAGACTCGAGCAAGGAGACAAAATCAAAAATCAAGATCGAGTCAGAAAGTGAGTCAGACTCTGACTCAACAAACGAAGAAGAATTAGTCAACATGGTCTGGAGACTTCTGACGAAGAAGAAATTTAGAAGAACTGCCAAAAAGACACCTCTCAATCAGACCCAAAACAAATCAGAAATGATTTGTTATGGATGCAATAAGAAGGGGCATTTCAAAAATGAATGCCCAAATCGGAAGGAAGAAAGGCCCAAATCGACAAGACGAAAGAAGGCCCTTCAAGCAACATCGGACGAAACTTCTTCCGACGAATCCAACACAGAGCAAACAAAGCATTTGAGCCATCTTGCATTTATGGCAAGAAACAAAGTTTCCGACTCTGAGTCCGATGAAGAGTACGAGTCCGAGATCGACCTCGATTCCGAGAGAAGCCTCGGATCGGAAGATCCAAATATGGTAACAATTTATTCCAAGTCTAATTTACTTAAAGTAGTTAAATGCTTGTTTAAAAAATTATCAAAATATGAAAAACAAAATAACTTGTTACTTAAGGAAGTAGACCACCTTAAGTAACAAGTTAACTTGAGTGATTCGACTAACCAAGTTCAAGTCGGAACCTCAACTCAAGTTGAAAAACTTGAGGAAGAGAATTCCAACTTGAAGGGTCAAGTTGAGCAACTGAAGAAAATGTTGGAAAGGTTCGAATTGGGATCCAAATGTCTAAATATGGTACTTGGATCACAACGAGCCGTGTACAATAAATCAGGACTTGGTTACAACCCTAAACAAACAAATCATATTTGTCATTAATTAGCCAAAATATTAGAAGTCAAGTTCAAGCATGGGTTCAAATAGAACATTTAACCAAACCAATTAAAACAAAGATCTACTTGGTCCCTAAGAGTCAAATTCATTACTTAGATAGACCTTATCTAAGCTATGACTCAAGGGGAGCAATTAGAAAGACAATTCAACCAACATGATTAACTAAAATTAAAATTATTTCAAAACTTAATTAAAATCTTTTTAAAAACCTAATTAAAATTATTTTAAAACTTAATTAAAATCTTTTTAAAACCTAATTAAAATTATTTTAAAATCCTAATTAAAATCTTTTTAAAAAACTAATTAAAATTATTTTAAAACTTAATTCAAATCTTTTTAAAAACCTAATTTAAATCATTTTAAAAACATAATTAAAATATTTTTAAAAACTAATTAAAATTATTTTTAAAACATAATTAAAATCTTTTTAAAAACCTAATTAAAATTATTTTAAAACTTAATTAAAATCTTTTTAAAAACTTAATTAAAATTATTTTAAAACTTAATTAAAATCTTTTTTAAAACCTAATTAAAATTATTTTAAAACTTAATTAAAATTATTTTAAAATTAAATTAAAATCTTATTAAAACCTAATTAAAATTATTTTAAAACTTAATAAAAATCTTTTTAAAACTTAATTAAAATCTTTTTAAAACTTAATTAAAATTATTTTAAAACTTAATTAAAATCTTTTTAAAACCTAATTAAAATTATTTTGAAACTTAATTAAAATTATTTTAAAACATAGTTAAAATCTTTTTAAAACTATTTTAAAACCTAATTACAATTCTTTTAAAAACTTAAGTAAAATATTTTTAAAACCTAATTAAAATTATTTTTAAAACTTAATGAAAATCATTTTAAAACCCTAATTAAAATTATTTTAAAACTTAATTAAAATCTTTTTAAAAACCTAATTAAAATTATTTTAAAACTTAATTAAAATCTTTTTAAAACGTAATTAAAATTATTAAAATTTATTTTAAAACTTAATTAAAATTATTTTAAAAGTTAATTAAAATATTTTAAAAACCTAATTAAAATTATTTTAAAACTAAATTAAAATATTTTTAAAAACCTAATTAAAATTATTTTAAGACTAAATTTAAATCTTTTAAAACCTAATTAAATTTATTTTAAAACTTAATTAAAATTATTTTAAAACTTAATTAAAATTATTTTAAGACTAAATTAAAATATTTTTAAAACTCTAATTAAAATTATTTTAAAATTAAATTAAAATTATTTTAAAACCTAATTAAGATTATTTTAAAACTTAATTAAAATTATTAAAATCTTTTTAAAACTTAATTAAAATCTTTTTAAAACCTAATTAAAATTATTTTAAAACTTAATTACAATTATTAAAATCTTTTTAAAACTTAATTAAAATCTTATTAAAACCTAATTAAAATTATTTAAAACTTAATTAAAATCTTTTTAAAACTTAATTAAAATTATTTTAAAACCTAATTAAAATTATTTTAAAACTTAATTTTTAAAACCTAATTAAAATTATTTTAAATCTTAATTAAAATCTTTTTAAAACTTAATTAAAATTATTTTAAAACCTAATTTAAATTGTTTTAAAACCTAATTAAAATTATTTTAAATCCTAATTAAAATTATTTTAAAACTTAATTAAAATCATTTTAAAACTTAATTAAAATCTTTTTGAAACTTAATTAAAATCTTTTTGAAACCTAATTAAAATTATTTTAAAACCTAATTAAAATTATTTTAAAAACTAAAACTATTTTAAAAACTTAACTTAAAATTATTTTTAAAAAAATATAAAAATAAATTAAAAAATAATATATATATATATATATATATATATATATATATATATATATATATATATATATATATATATATATATATATATATATATCGGTCGACTGATCATATTTACCGGTCGACCGAACGGACTTTGTTTTGAACTAGTAAATTTTATTAACGGATGAACAATTAATTCATTAGTCGACCGATCCCCGTCATCGCTCGACCGAATACTTTATGATCAACCGTTCACTCTGTGTTGGTGCATGAAAAACCATGCATCTTTAAGTTATCGGTCGACCGAACCCCTTGGATCAGTCGACCGAACATTCAACACTCGGCTTCGGATGAGAGCAAATTTATTGGATCGGTCGACCGATCAAGGTCTATATATCACCCGCCGAACCGAAATTTTTTATTGAGGCTTTCCTTTCTCCACATATATCCGACGATTTTTCAAGTTTTTGCGTTCACAAGGCATGCCTCGGTATGATTTGATGATTAGTCCTTTCTTTTCACAAATTTACTTATTTTTTATTCATTTTTTTTAGTGAAAAACTGCGTAAACTTGCCCAAAAGGAGGCTAGCGCCTCTAATCCTAGCCAAGACCCTAGGTTCTCCACAGAGGACTTGCATCAATCTTTTTTCAACAAGACCTTTTTAGTTGTGGGCACTAGATGCCTTAATCTACCATTTTATCAAACCTACTATCCTGAAATAGTCGATATTATACACCATTACTCGTTAGACAGTCTAGTTCTCTGTAGGCATGCATATAATCCCACACTTTGCACTGAATTTTATCATAATTTATGTGAGATTGATGCATATCATTTTAAACTAGAGTTGCTTCGAGGGATATGTTGTTTAATTTTAATATATTTTCTCGCTTCTTACGCATGCATCCCTCAACTACCCGGATCTTTCCTTATCCTTCGTATCTTGCATTTTGCCCCATCCATTTTCTCATCTCACACTAGACCTCATGTATGCCGATTTCTTCCAAGGTCCTCGACCAAGGAAGATGTCTTCAGTTCCACTCAACCCTAATGACAATGCATTATATAAAATGGTCGTTTCATGCATTCATCCTCATTCATCCAGAGATCAGGCAGTTCTCCATCCAGTTCATCTTTTTCTGATATATGTCCTTAAGCATAAACTAGATATCGATTTTGCTTATTGGGTTTTTAAGTCCATAAGTCATTACTCTGGCTATAGTACCTCGTTCAAGGTACACATGATTCATTGTCATATCCTTACAACCTTCATAGCTTCCTTAGGAGTAGGTGTTGGGCGTGGTGAGTTGATTAAGTTATCTGATTTTGACCTAATTGGTGTTCATCAAATGTCCTTGGCTGGGATTAAGACTAGTCCTCAGGGTCTGGTTTACAAGCGTACTCATCCATCCTATGTTGCACCGGTCAAGGAAGCAGTGGATGCTGAGGGCATTCCCATTGCTGTAGAGGAGCCATATATACCGCCATTAGCTATTGAGTATTCCCAGACTCCAGTCTTTGATGCCACTCAGGCGACTTCATCTACAACCCCTCCTCCTCAGTTTCATGATCCCTTCAATCAGCTCCGAGATTGTAAAATACCAGAAAATAGGCGGATATTAATAAGGGATTTTTTCGGAATTTTTGGAAATTTTTCGGGAATTTTTCGGAGCTCATACGGACGAGTTCACGGGGATAAAAACGGGGCCCGGAAAAGCCTATTTTGGTTACCCCATTTAAGCGAGGAAATGTTTATAATTACATTTCCTTTTTCTTTATTTTCCTTATTTGTTTCTTTTTCTTACCTCGCTGAAAGCCCTGCGTGCCTGAGCCCCTCGCCCGTGCCTCTCTTCTCCCTCACTCCCGAACCCGACGCCGAAAAGCCCTAACCGCCGGCGCTGGCGGTTTCTGCCCCCATGTCCTCACTGCGCCTTTCTTCTTCTCCTCTTGTACCCTAGAGAGCAGTGAGCCACCACCGCCGCTCCTCCCTGTTGCACACCGCGAGCCGAACCCTCCTTCCTTCATCTCTCGCGACGCCGGTCTTCTCCACACTGACGCCTCTGCCCTAATCTCTTCGCGCCGATCGCCTCTTCCCCCGCCCGGAGTAGTGCCGATCCGGCGACACCGTCTCTGTGCCCTAGCCGCCGTTGCCGACACCCGAGCAGGAGCCGAGCGATTCCTTGCCCTAGGTGCCGACGCCGCACCTCTCTGCCCTAGCGCCGGCCTACCGCCGAGCCCTAGCATCTCCGGCCGACTCCTCTGTGTGCTGCTCACCATCGCTGTTTCCTCCTCTGTGCTAGCCACTGAGCGCCGACGTCTCTGGACCTAGCACCGTCGCCGAGTTTGCTTCGCCGACGCTGTGCCCTAGCACTGTCGCCGGCCACAGGTTCGATCCATCACAGATTATAGGCTCTGTACCCTAGCTTTGATTTAGAGTTGGGGTTGTATGTCCGTGATCTTCATTGCTTGAGCTTCTGTTTGATTCCTTTGATTCCAGCACTGAGGGTTTGTTCTACCAGGATTTTGTGTTGTGGAGTACCGATTTCCAGGCGCTAATCCTCCCGACAGTAAATTGCCTTGGCTGTGATTGAAGGTGAGGTGCACAGATTGATCTAGAATTATGTTATCATTAGTGTGATGATTTCTTAAGCTCTATTTTGATATAGAAAGTGAACCGCAGGTTATTGCTTGGGTTCCAGCAACTACCTCTGTTCCGGCAGCAACGTTACCGGTTGAGGCTTCAGAATTAGGTAAGTGGAGGAGGTAATTTTGAATACGAACTAGATTTAATTCTAGCTATGAAAAGTATAGGGTTATTGGGGCGATAAGAAATGATTAGGGTTAAGGAACTAACCCTAGTTGACCAATTGATTTTATTTAATTAAGGTTCGTTAATTGTGTTGGGTGGATTAGTTGGATCCAATTTATAACTTCTTAAATTGGATTAGAATTTAATTTGGCTAATTTTGGTATGATAGAATTAGCTAAACTAGACCTTATGTTTAATACACAGGACTTTGATGCGAGACGAGTATCTCGACGTCGGATTTGGAACGATTGGACTTTTCCTATTGGAGGCGGGTACTTTGACTTATGTCTTTTGATATGCATAATAAAGTGTTTAACATATAGCAATGATTGTGTTTTTCATTTGTTTCGGTTGGTCACTACATGATCTGTTACATGTTGCTTGTTTACTTATTATGCACTGCATGTTATTATTTATCTGACCATACATGCTTTAGGTAGTGACCCAACCATATGATACATTATGTTCAGGACCTAGGATTTATTTGATACCCTATCTGTTTGTGTACCTTCCATCTGATACATTGACTTGTGGTACACCTTTTATTTATGTATGGATCTTGCTATGCTATTCATGATATTGTCATGTTTAGAGTCATGCATCATCTTGCATGATTGCATGCTGTGCAGTTGTCTGCTCCATTATTGTGAGCGCATCGCCAGTTACATGTATCTGTACATACCACCACTCATGGGTTAGTGGTATATCAGACATGTGTGTGACAGTTCTGCTGTTTGGCTCCGTTGGTTTGGTAACTCAGCGTGGTAGCCGGCAGACAGTTCCGCTCTGTTTGGCTCCGTTGGTTTAGTGTAGCAGCGTTGTAGTCGGCAGGCAGTTGGACTTTGTTTGGCTCCGTTGGTCCGCTCATGGGTAGTGTGACTCAGCATAGTAGCCGGCAGAGAGTCCTCCCCGTCATCGTGTACTGGGAGATGAGAGCATTGCGTTCCCCCATTTATTATTTCGGGGTAGGAGTATGTGTGTACTCCGACAGCATCCCGTTCATTCGGTCACTCATCAGGAGCAGTGATGTCAGAGTGCACGATTGTCACAGCCCTACTCACTCGGACTCACCATTGTGTGTGAGATGACTGACTGGCGTCAGAGGTGACCATGTCATTGGCATCATATGCATGATGCATTTATTGTTTATGTTCGTTGCATTTACTTACTGCATTTATATGAGTGCATATGATTGACATGCATACAGGATTATGACACCCTCGGTTTGACGACCCTGTTACCTTTTTACCTTGATCCTGGTTAGTACAGTTTTCTCTTATTTTTGTTTCAGTTGCATTTATCCTTCTCGTATTCAGGAGACTGTACGCATGATTAGTGTTGTCTGTTATTTACTTTATTTTGCATATCAGTTGTACCTGATGAGTGTTGGACTCACCCCGCCTCCATTGTTGATATTTTCAGGTTGAGGCTGTCCGGAGCAGTTCCATTCGCTAGTCCCCATCTGCACGTAGTGCTAGTCCCCTGCAGACCACAAGCTGTTTTTATCTTTTGGTTAGTTATTTAGACTGTGTTAGACTTATTCTGTTTGAGGACTTGGATATTGTATGGATTCTTATGATCGATGGATTTTCGTATGGTTTAGATTTGTTCTACTACATGCCTGCCTAGACGGTAGAAGAGGTAAGTTGATTTTATCGTCGGATTTGAGCTTTACGAGTGTAGTTAAGTAGGGTTGATTTCGAGTCAGGGTATTATTATTCTGTTTACTTATTATATAAACTGCGTGGGTGATTGTTTATTTACTGTTATTATTCCAGCCGCATGTGGCTGAGGTATATGGATATGCAGAAAGTTTCAGATTGTCCGCTGTACAGGGGAGATACTGCTGAATTTTTCTCGGGCAGGGACTCCTCTGGGGCGTGACAATTTATTTGGTATCAGAGCATAAGTTTTACGATCTTTGTTTTCGTATTTTGGATATTTGGGATAACCTGATACCAATTTATATGGTATCAGAGCGCCAAAGTTTGGCGATATTTGTTTGATTTCCGTGTGTTGGATTTTTGAGATTTATCTGATACCAATTTATTGGTATCAGAGTAGGGTGTGATACCTGCTTTTAGTATTCTGGATATGTTGTGCTAGCCCAAGTTTGCGAGTCAAACTGGGTAGTTATTTTGGTTGCACGAGTTTTCCATTATGTATATGTTTTGGAATTTCGTTTTGGATTTATATGGATTTCCGGTGATTTTCCCGTATGGAATTCCGAGATCAATTTGGGGACTGATAGCGACGGAACATCTCCAGACGACAAATGGGTAATAAGGTATGATGTTTAGTTTTTATAATTTTGGTACCTGTATTTAATACTGGGGTAGCATAGATATCCTTATTGGTTATAAGAGATATGTAGTCTATATTGAGATTAGCTTCATTGTTAGTAGATGTGACATGCCCGCACTCGACACACTTTACATATATTCAAGGTCAACCAAAATGGTTAGTGTATATATCTTGGCTTCACCAACTCTAGGAGCTCTTCTGTTCTAATTGATGCATTAACATTTCCTATCTGTGCTATTTTTAGTGTTTTATTTTCGTTCCAAGTTGACTTGGAAATTTGTAGTTTCTTTTATACAGACCACCTATTGATTCTATCTCCTTGCATTTTCTACTGTAGGAAAATGCAAATCCTAGTCTGATCCTATGTTGGAAAACAAGTCCGACTACCTTGCTTGTACAGTTCAAGCTGAGGTGGTATTAGCCCAATATTTTCAATAGTGCTTGCTTAAATGGAGCAAATGAATCTGACTGAGTCATGTTGTTCCGGAGCTTCACTATAAGCTCCTGCTATCCACGTCAGGTATCTCAATGGATGCAATCTTAGCAATGACTTGACAAGTGGTGTGTCGTGCTTCAGGAACTAATGATTCAAGTAACTACACTAAGGACTCTTTTACTTGACATTGGAATGAATTAGTTAACTGATGACAAGCCGATGGCATGGTCCAATGAATAAACAACACAGTCCATTCAATTAATATTTTGGTCACTTGTGGATCGTTTGTGGTGGAGTATAACTCCCACATACTTGTGGATCGTTTGTGGTGGAGCGTAGCTCCCACATATGACGTATTCTTGTGGTGGAGCGGTGCTCTCACATTTAATGATCATTATACTGTTTGAGTCTATACCACAAAGACTGACCGTCTTCTTACCGTCTGGTGATACTTTGGACGTCACCTAGGAGGTCAGAGGTTGCCCGTTAGACTTTGGCAACATGATACTTACGGTGGATCTTTTAGTATTGGAAATGGTTGAGTTTGATATCATTATTGGCATGGATTGACTATCAGTATATCATGCTACCGTTGATTGCCAGACGAGGGTGGTCACCTTTCGCCCTCCGAACCAACCCTCGTGGGATTTCACTGGCATCAGAGATGACGACATATCGATCATTTCGGTGATTCAGGCTCAGAAGCTGCTGTCACATGATTGTCAGGGTTTTCTGTTATCTTTGATCAGTACTGAGGACAGTAGTAGTTCGCAGCTCTCTGAGGTTCCTGTGGTCCGGGAGTACCCAGATGTATTTCCAGAGGAGTTGCCAGGTTTGCCTCCCAGAAGGCAAGTCGAGTTCGCTATTGAGCTGATTCCGGGGACCGCACCGGCATCGAGAGCTCCTTATCGTATGACACCAAAAGAGTTGAACGAGCTGAAGGTTCAACTCTAGGAGCTTTTGGATAGGGGATTTATTCGCCCTAGTATTTCTCCATGGGGTTCTCCGGTATTATTTGTCAAGAAAAAAGACGGCACCATGAGGTTATGTATTCACTACAGACAGTTGAATGTAGTTACCGTCAGAAATAAATATCCATTACCACGGATCGAGGATTTGTTTGATCAGCTCAGAGGTACTTCAGTGTATTCTAAGATTGATCTGTGATCCGGATATCATCAGTTGAGGGTCAGAGACTCAGATATCCAGAAGACAGCTTTCCGTATGAGATACGGTCATTATGAGTTTTTGGTAATGTCATTTGGGCTTTCCAATGCTCCAGCGGTGTTTATGGACTTGATGAACCGCATCTTTCTGGAGTATTTGGATCAGTTTGTTATCGTCTTCATTGATGACATATTGGTCTACTCTCGTTCCGAGGAGGAGAACGCACAGCATCTTCGCACAGTTTTGGAGATTCTTCGACGACATCAGCTGTACGCGAAGTTCAGCAAGTGTGTATTCTAGCTATCCTCAGTCGGTTTTCTAGGACATGTGGTCTCGAGCAGAGGTATTTCAGTTGATCCTCAGAAGATCGAGGCTGTCACCAGTTGTGAGCAGCCGAAGTCAGTTCAGGAGATCCGCAGTTTTCTGGGACTAGCAGGATATTACCTACGTTTTGTTGAGGGTTTTTCGCGTATTGCTATGCCGCTGACACGTCTTACCAGGAAAGGCGTGAAGTTCACGTGGTCCGAGGATTGCGAGACCAGCTTTCAGGAGCTGAAGTGGAGATTAGTGTCGGCTCCAGTTTTGGTTTTACCTTCTGGAGAGGACGGATTTGTACTCTACACCGACGCTTTTCTACAGGGTTTGGGTGCTGTTATGATGCAACACGGCAGAGTAGTCTCTTATGCTTCCCATCAGCTGAAGGAGCATGAGAAGAACTACCTAGTTCATGATCTGGAGTTAGCTGCCATCATCTTTGCTCTGAAGCTTTGGCGGCATCATTTATACGATATTACATTTGAGATTCTCACTGATTATAAGAGTCTCAAATACATTTTTACTCAGAAGGAGCTTAATCTCCGACAGAGGAGATGGATGGAGTTCCTAAAGGACTATGATTGTACCATTAGCTACCACCCGGGAAAAGCTAATGTGGTTGCAGATGCACTCAGCAGGAAGTCCAGAGGGACTTTGGCTTGCCACCGAGTTTTAGTTACAGACTTGGTTCAGGGTTTCTCCGAGTTAGACCTTGAGGAGCAGGGATCTACAGAGCAGGGTATTCTGGTTACCATGGTTGCTCAGTCGTCGATCAGGACAAGGATCCGAGAGGCACAGGCTGGTGATCAGCATTTGCAGTTCATTAGTAGTCAGATAGCTTCCGGGCAGCAGACCGAGTTTACACGAGACGAGGAGGGTGTTATATACTTCTGAGGCAGATTGTGTGTACCTCAATCTCATACGATCTTATAGGAGCTACTTCAGGAGGCTCATCGCTCTCGATTTGCGATCCATCTAGGCGGGACCCGTATGTATCGAGACTTGAGGTGTTCCTATTGGTGGAACGGCATGAAGAAAGACATCGTGGATTTCGTAGCTAGATGTCTTGTTTGTCAGTAGGTGAAGGCTGAGCACCAGAGACCTGCAGGGTTACTTCAGCGGATTCCTATTCCTGAGTGGAAGTGGGATCACATTACCATGGACTTTGTGGTAGGTTGCCGAGGACACGACGAGGCCATGACGCGATTTGGGTAATCGTTGATCGATTAACCAAATCCGTGCACTTCTTAGCGATCCGGAGGACTGATCCTCTGGATCGATTGGCAGATCTGTATTGTCGGGAGATTATCATACTACATGGTGTTCCGTTGAGTATCATTTCGGATAGAGATCCACGGTTCACATCTCATTTCTGGCAGAGTCTGCAGCAGGCCTTGGGCATACAACTCTGTTTCAGTACAGCCTTCCATCCACAGACAGATGAACAGTCTGAGCGGACCATTCAGACTTTAGAGGACCTGCTGAGGTCATGTGTTATGGATTTCGGAGGCAGTTGGGAGGACCATCTGCCGTTAGTAGAGTTTGCTTACAACAACAGTTTTCATTCGGCTATTCAGATGGCACCGTTTGAGGCGTTGTACGGTAGACCTTGTCGGACACCCGTCCTCTGGGATGAGGTTGGAGAGGCCCAGATGTTGGGACCTCATAGAGTTCAGCAGGATGCAGAGTTGATCCGTACTATCAGACGGAGGATGTCAGAGGCGCAGGACCGCCAGAAGAGTTATGTTGATCGAAGACGCAGACCACTAGAGTTCTCTGTTGGCGACCATGTATTTCTGCGAGTTTCACCCACAAAAGGGGTGAAGAGATTTGGCCTCAGAGGTAAGTTAGCTCCGCGGTACATTGGCCCTTTCGAGATCTTGGAGAGGATCGGAGCGGTAGCTTACCGACTGGCACTACCACCGTCCCTGTCAGGAGTGCACGATGTATTCCACGTATCTATGATGAGGAGATACGTACCTGACCCGACACATGTGCTGGCAGATATCCTAGTTCCAGTTCAGCCTGACATTACTTATGAGGAGGTTCCGGTACGGATTCTCGACCGGAAAGAGCGTCAGTTGCGGAACAAGACTATCCGGCTGGTTAAAGTCGGATGACAGCATCATTCAGACGAGGAGGCTACATGGGAGCTTGAGGATACGATCCGAGCTCGATATCCCCATCTTTTTACTTGAGGTATGTGATTTATTTACCGTTCAGCATTTATACTCTATATCTGTTGTTAGTATTTGCTGATGGTAGATAACGAAATTTGGGGATCAAATTTTTATTAGTGGGGGAGAATGTAAAATACTGGAAAATAGGCGGATATTAATAAGAGATCTTTTCAGAATTTTTGGAAATTTTTCGGAGCTCGTACGGACGAGTTCACAGGGATAAAAACGGGGCCCGGAAAAGTCTGTTTTGGCTACCCCATTTAAGCGAGGAAATGTTTATAATTACATTTCCTTTTTCTTTATTTTCCTTATTTGTTTCTTTTTCTTACCTCGTCGAAAGCCCTGCGTGCCTGAGCCCCTCGCCCGTGCCTCTCTTCTCCCTCACTCCCGAACCCGACGCCGAAAAGCCCTAACCGCCAGCGCTGGCGGTTTCTCCCCCCCACTATGTCCTCACTGAGCCTTTCTTCTTCTCCTCTTGTGCCCTAGAGAGCAGTGAGCCACCACCGCCGCTCCTCCCCGTTGCACACCGAGAGCCGAACCCTCCTTCCTTCAACTCTCGCGACGCCGGTCTTCTCCACACCGACGCCTCTGCCCTAATCTCTTCGCGTCGATTGCCTCTTCCCCCGCCCGGAGTAGTGCCGATCCGGCGACACCGTCTCTGTGCCCTAGCCGCCGTTGCCGACACCCAAGCAGGAGCCGAGCGATTCCTTGCCCTAGGTACCGACGCCGCACCTCTCTGCCCTAGCGCCGACCCGCCGCCGAGCCCTAGCATCTCCGGCCAACTCCTCTGTGTGCCGCTCACCATCGCTGTTTCCTCCTCTGTGCCAGCCACTGAGCGCCGACGTCTCTGGACCTAGCACTGCCGCCGAGTTTGCTTCGCCGACGCTGTGCCCTAGCACAGTCGCCGCCCACAGGTTCGATCCATCACAGATTGTAGGCTCTGTACCCTAGCTTTGATTTGGAGTTGGGGTTGTATGATCCGTGATCTTCATTGCTTGAGCTTCTGTTTGATTCCTTTGATTCCAGCACTGAGGGTTTGTTCTACCAGGATTTTGTGCTGTGGAGTACCTGATTTCCAGGCGCTAATCCTCTCCGGCAGTAAATTGCCTTGGCTGTGATTGAAGGTGAGGTACACAGATTGATCTAGAATTATGTTATCATTAGTGTGATGATTTCTTAAGCTCTATTTTGATATAGACAGTGAACCGCAGGTTATTGCTTGGGTTCCAGCAACTACCTCTATTTCGGCCGCAACGTTACCGGTTGAGGCTTCAGAATTAGGTAAGTGGAGGAGGTAATTTTGAATACGAACTAGATTTAATTCTAGCTATGAAAAGTATAGGGTTATTGGGGCGATAAGAAATGATTAGGGTTAAGGAACTAACCCTAATTGACCAATTGATTTTATTTAATTAAGGTTCGTTAATTGTGTTGGGTGGATTAGTTGGATCCAATTTATAACTTCTTAAATTGGATTAGAATTTAATTTGGCTAATTTTGGTATGATAGAATTAGCTAAACTAGACCTTATGTTTAATACACAGGACTTTGACGTGAGACGAGTATCTCGACGTCGGATTTGGACCGATTGGACTTTTCCTATTGGAGGCAGGTACTTTGACTTATGTCTTTTGATATGCATAATAAAGTGTTTAACATATAGCAATGATTGTGTTTTTCATTTGTTTCGGTTGGTCACTACATGATCTGTTACATGTTGCTTGTTTACTTATTATGCATTGCATGTTATTATTTATCTGACCATACATGCTTTAGGTAGTGACCCAACCATATGATACATTATGTTAAGGACCTAGGGTTTATTTGATACCCTATCTGTTTATGTACCTTCCATCTGATACATTGACTTGTGGTACACCTTTTATTTATGTATGGATCTTGCTATGCTATTCATGATATTGCCATGTTTAGAGCCATGCATCATCTTACATGATTGCATGTTGTGCGGTTGTCTGCTCCATTATTGTGAGCGCATCGCCAGTTACATGTATCTGTACACACCACCACTCACGGGTTAGTGGTATATCAGACAGGTGTGTGGCAGTTCTGCTGTTTGGCTCCGTTGGTCTGGTGACTCAGCGTGGTAGCCGGCAGACAGTTCCGCTCTGTTTGGCTCCGTTGGTTTAGTGTAGCAGCGTTGTAGCCGGCAGACAGTTGGACTTTGTTTGGCTCCGTTGGTCCGCTCATGGGTAGTGTGACTCAGCATAGTAGCCGGCAGAGAGTCCTCCCCGTCATCGTGTACTGGGAGATGAGAGCATTGCGCTCCCCCATTTATTATTTCGGGGTAGGAGTATGTGTGTACTTCGACAGCATCCCGTTCATTCGGTCACTCATCAGGAGCAGTGATGTCGGTGTGCACGATTGTCACAGCCCTACCCACTCGGACTCACCATTGTGTGTGAGATGGCTGACTGGCGTCAGGGGTGACCATGTCATTGCCATCATATGCATGATACATTTATTGTTTGTGTTTTCTGCATTTACTTGCTGTATTTATATGAGTGCATATGATTGACATGCATACAGGATTATGACACCCTCGGTTTGACGACCCTGTTACCTTTTTACCTTGATCCTGGTTAGTACAGTTTTCTCCTGTTTTTGTTTCAGTTGCATTTATCCTTCTCGTATTCAAGAGACTGTACGCATGATTAGTGTTGTCTGTTATTTACTTTATTTTGCATATCAGTTTTACCTGCTGAGTGTTGGACTCACCCCGCCTCCATTGTTGATATTTTCAGGTTGAGGCTGTCCGGAGCAGTTCCGGTCGCTAGTCCCCATCTACACGTAGTGCTAGTCCCCTGCAGACCACAAGCTGTTTTTATCTTTAGGTTTGTTATTTAGACTGTGTTAGACTTATTCTGTTTGAGGATTTGGATATTGTATGGATTCTTATGATCGATGGATTTTCGTATGGTTTAGATTTGTTCTACTACATGCCTGCCTAGACGGCAGAAGAGGTAAGTTGATCTTATCGTCGGATTTGAGCTTTACGAGTGTAGTTGAGTAGGGTTGATTTCGAGTCAGGGTATTATTATTCTGTTTACTTATTATATAAACTGCGTGGGTGTAATGCCCGAAAATTCTCAAAACTATTTTAGAAATATTCTATGATTTTTCTGGAATTTTAGGATATTTTTACAGAATTTTTAGATTAACGGAAGTAGCAAAAATAAATAGGAAACGAAAACGGCCTAAGCGGGAATTGAACCCGATGTTGGTGCAATATTTCCTAGGTCAAGGTTGACCTGGTTAACCAAGCCTGAGTCTTGGTTTGGGTTTCGATATTTGATAATATATTGGGTTTAGATGATATGGAAAATACAGGTGCAGTTGTTCATTTGGGGAGATTGTTGATACAATTCCCGTTTGGTCAAAGTTGACCAGTTAAGTTGTGAAGGAAAGTCAAGTAGGTCAAGGTTGACTGGATACTTGACTGAAAGTACTGGTGAGTGAAGTTAGGTAGAAGGAAGTCCTAGTGAGTGAAGCTAGGCAGGAGGAAAATCCTGGTGAGTGAAGCCAGGTGAAAGACCTAGTGAGTGAAGCTAGGCAATTGGGAAAGTCCTGGTGAGTGAAGCTAGGCAGGAGAAATCCAGATGGGTCAAGGTTGACAAGACATCTGGTGAGAGTCCAAGTAGGTCAAAGGGATTGACCGGATACTTGGCACGAGGAAGAAAAGTCCAAGTAGGTCAGAGGGATTGACCGGATACTTGGCAAGAAGAGAAAAGTCCAAGTGGGTCAAAGGGATTGACCAGACACTTGGTGAGAGAGTCCTAGCTGGTCAAGGGTGATCGGATGCTAGGTCTTATATACCAACAAGTCATGGTTGACTAGATGTTGGTTTAGGGGGCTTTGGACTTGGTTTTGGGCAAAAACCAAGATCTAGATTGATCAGCCGATTGATCTAGCAGATCTGAATTGATCAGCAGATTTGGATTGATCAGCCGATTGATCCAGCAGATCTGGATCGATCAGTGGATCGATCCAGCAGATTTGGATCGATCAGTGGATCGATCCAGCAGATCTGGATCGATCAGCCGATCGATTGGATCATGCTCAATCGATCGGCCGATCGATCCGGTGAGTCCCCGCGAACAGAACCCCTCTGGATCGATCTGTGGATCGATCCAGAGGTCCCAATCGATCAGTGGATCGATTGGGAGCTGCTGTTTATGCGCGATAAGCCCTGGATCGATCCACCGATCGATCCAGGCTATTCCAGAAAGCACAGAGGCACTCTGGATCGATCCGTGGATCGATCCAAAGCCTCCCCGATCGATTGGGAGCAATCCAATCGATCGGGATCCGACCGTTGGCGTCGATTTAAGCCGCAGGCGTTCATTTCCTTGGCAACAACTTCACCGATTCACTCCAGATACTCTCCAGGACCTCCATAGCTCTCTCCAAGCTCCAGATCGCCAGTTCTTGAAGATTCTTGGAGGCTTTTCCAAGTCAAGAGGCGGATCAAAAACAAGAAGAAGAAGTTAGGGTTAGGATTTTTATTGCACATCTTGTAAGCTTTTGCTTATCTTGTATTTCCCTTACTTCTTCTTGTATTGAGAGTGTTGTAGGGCTTCTCTGCCTTTGGTAGTTACCATAAAGGAGTGTTATTCATAGTGGAGGGTGCGTGAGTAGGTGTGGATCCTTAGACTAGTCACCTCTTGTGAGGTGGATACCAAGTAAACCATCCGTGTTAGCGTTGTATGCTTTTGTTTCTTATATTTCCGCTGCATATCTCTGAAGAAACAAGCAACGCCGACCACGAGCACGCGACGAGCTATTCACCCCCCCCCTCTAGCTACTTTTCGGTCCCAACAAGTGGTATCAGAGCAAGGCCGCTCTTCACCGGAATCATCGCCGGAAGGGGCAAACAAAACAAGCGAAGCTAGAGGGTGAAGAAGTTGGAGCAAATTCATCAAAGTCAAAGAATTCAAGAAGCTCAACTTCAAGATGCAATTCCAAGATGGACTTGGATTTGACACAAGGGTGGCTCCACCGTACACATCCACAAGCTTCGATTCTTGGAAATCAAGAATCGAAAATTTTCTTATGATGGAGATAGAGCAATGGTTTGCTCTAATGGAAGGCTTCAAAGCTCCAACAAACTCCAAGGGCAAGCTTCTCAAGAAAAGCAAATGGAGCTTGGAGCAAATTCAAAGGAGCGAGGCAAATGATAAAGTGACCAAGCTTTTGGTCAACTTATTGCCTAGCCACATTTTGGCTCAAATCGGAGAATTCAACGATGCCAAGGAGCTTTGGAGCAAATTGGCAACAATCCATGAAGAACCCTCCACTGTACCGAATCAAGAGGAATCCAAAGAGGGTGACTCATTGGAGCAAGATCAAGAGGAGGACTCTGAAGTTGAGAGATGCTCAACTTCCGAAGAAGAGGAAGTCCAAGAAGCTTCATCCTCAAAGGAGTGCAATCAAAAGAGCAAGGAAGGAGCATATTCCTTGTTTCATGTACAAGAGGATGAAGAAGAAGGTGAAGCCTCTACCTCTAGGATTGAGGGGGAGCAATCTTCATTGACACCGGATCAAGAGCAAGAAGAATCCTCCACATCCGGGTCAAGAGAAGATGAGGATGAAGAAGCTTCTACCTCCGCAAGTCAAGCAAAATCGAATGGAGGAATATCTTCGGATCAAGAGGAAGCTTCTATCTCCGGATCATCTCCGGATCAAAAGGAGAAGATGCCACCCCTACAAGCAAAGGTATAAACATTTCAATTAATGATAAAAATCATATCATATGCTTTGAATGTAGGGAACATGGGCATTACAAAAGTAAATGCCCTAAATTGGCCAAGAAGAAGGGCCAAGTGGCACAAAAGGGCAAGGTGAAGCCCAAGGAGATCATCCCCAATACAAAGAAGAGCAAGGAGCATATTATATGCTTCTCTTGCAATCAAAAGGGGCATTACCGAAGTCAATGCCTTAAGGGGAAGAAGATGGTCAAGGCTCAAGGAGGAAGCTCAATTCAAGGGGGAGTCTCTAAGGTAAAAAGAAAGGTAACTTTCATTGAGTCTATTCGCTTGCATAATGGTAAAAAGGATGCTAATTCAAGTTTATATCATTTTAATGCTATTTACCATGAAAATAGGAGGCATGATAAAATTAAAGAAAATCATGTAGCTTATCATGCTAAGACTACCACACCTAGGATTAGGAAGATAGATAAAAATCTAGGCAATCACACTAAGGACCATAGCTATAAGCCTAGAAACAAAAATGCTCATGGGTGTAATGAAAAATCAAAATCTAATGATTTAATGATAGAAAATCAAGTCTTGAGGTCAAGACTTGACAAACTAGAAAATACCCTAAAAAGGATGGAAAATATCCTTAAAGGGTAAAATGAGCAAAATCTAGGTTTAAGACAACAAGGGTCATCCAAGGGCCATAGAGGTTTGGGATACAAACCTAAAATCAAAAAGGATGTACCTACTTACCATAGGGTTCCATATAGCTATGGAACCAACCCTAAGTCTAGAAGTCAAGTCAAGGATACAAGGAAAGTCATCCCTAGAAGTATCTTTGCAATAACAAATGTGACTAGGACTTCTAAGAAGTCTAAGAAAGTCACTAACAAGGTCACAAGGGAGGCTATCCCTAGAGTTGACCTAGAAAAAGTGACCAAGGCTTCTAAGAAGCCAAACAAGGTCACTAGGAAGGTATCTAGGGAAGTTATCCCTAGTGAATACCTAGAGCATCCAAAGAGCACCAATAGGTTTTGGGTTCCTAGGAGCATCTTCTCTACCCCATAGAAGGGTTAGAGAGTGTCAACTCTAAGAAGAAAGGTAGTTAACCCAACTTTGAAGAAATTGACACTCAAGGAGCATTTTCAAGGTTATTATTAACCTTTGAAAATGAAATGGATTTATGTTTACTCTTGGGAAGAGTAAAATGTGTCACAATTTGATAAATTGGATGATATTTTAAGTGACACAAATTGGGAGAATCATAGGAACTGCCAAGTTAGGATTTTGGTATGTTCTTAGGAAATTTAAGGTCAATCTAAGCCTTAATTTAAAGTGCTACCCTTGTGGAAAAATGAAATTTGCCAATATTTGAGGAATACACTTAATTTCAATTGGCAAAAATTAATCAAGAGAATTAGAAATGCCAATATAGGTTTTGGCATTTTCTTGAAGCACTTTTGGGCAATCTAGGTTTAATTTTTAAGTTAGCTAAGATTAAGGATACTTAGATAGGTAATCTAGGCAATTTTATTTATGCTAAACCTTGCCATGTTATGTTTGCCCATCACATGCCATGACACCATATTTAGTTTTATATTTTTCATTCATGACATATTATGAAAAATACAAAAATACCATGTCATGTCATACATACATCATGTAATTATATGAATCTTTCTTTTGAAAGCTATTTCATTTTGATGTATGCCATAACATTATCATGCATTATGTTTAATTCCTTAAAAGCAAGGACAAATGGCATTTATCAACAAGTGTTTTCAACAAGTGTTGTCAACAAGTGGTATTAACAAGTAACATCCTAAGTGGATGTTCAATATCCACAAAATGCCTAGATAGATATGCATGATCCCTAGATTAGGGCAAAACCAAACTTTATATCTCACAAAGACCAATAAGATGACTTGTATGTGTTTTAGTGCACATTAGATACAAGTGAGATGTTAGGATGATGAACAAAACTCAAGATGTTGATTTAGTGCATTCTTTTGAGTTTTAAGTTCATCAAAACATATAGTTATGTGTTTTCCCATCATTGGGAAAGCTAATGTACAAGTAATGTGCATTAAGCCCAAGGAATATGGTGGGATATTGGTTTTGAAAATGTTTTTAAAATAATTTTGGAAAACCTTGGTGAAGGCTATCTTTTGATAGTAATCACCATTGAATAGTTAGACACAAACTTGAAGAAAACACTAAAGTTTTTGCAAGTTCTCAAGTTTGTGTCAATCTTTGAAAATATGATGTATTTTCATAGAAAACTATTTTTCCATGATAAATTATACCCTAAATAATGTCTACACAAATTTTTACGATTTTTGGAATTTTGTAGAATTTTCTAGGGGTTTCTGAAATTGGCTGAAATTGAATTTCAGCAATTTCAGGCCTTCAATCGATCAGTGGATCGATTGGAGTGCCTCAATCGATCAACCGATCGATTGAGAAGGCATTTCTCACGAGCAGAAGCTCGCTGGATCGATCAGCCGATCAATCCAAGAAGACTGAATCGATCAGTGGATCGATTCAGCAGGGTTCAATCGATTGGAACCCAACTCTAATCGATCGAAGATGCTGATTTTGGCTGGGAAGGTCTGATTTCAGCATCTTTGAACCTATTTTAGTCTAGGTAACCATTCCAAACCCCTGAAAATATATTTGTATACATAAAAAGGGTGTTTTCGTGTGGAAAACAAGGATGGATTGGTTAAGGAAGGCTAAGTTGAAGTTTAGGTTGAGGTTTGTTTCAAATTTTGAATATTTGAACCTCAAAACTTCTAAAATTGGGTTTCCTAAAGTTTTAGGGATTCCAAGTCATTGTTGGTGCAATGACAGAAGTTACCACCAGGTCTTTAGGGGGAGGGACTCTTTAAAGACATGAAAATTATTTTTCATGAACCTTGAAGGTGGTTAACCTTCCGTTAAGAACATGCTCAAGGTTGAGCATTTGAACTTTAATGGGGAGTGGATATCCTCATTATTCAAGTGGTTTCAAGTGGATAATGCTCAAGGATGGGCATTTGCCTACATTGGGCGAGAATGTAGGGTTAAGGATAATGAAGGGTATGGGATCTTCATTATCGTGTTGATCACAACGAGTGAAGTTGTGAACAACGATGAGCAACTCTTCAGGGGGAGAGTTTTCAGCAAGTGAATTTGTTTGATGTGTGCCAATAGGGGGAGAATAAAAGGGAGTAAGTTAGGATTTCATTACCTAGAGGGAGTTTACCCTCTTAGGGGGAGAACGAAGGGCTTAACTTATGGATTCATATATTGGCATGAAGGGAGTTGAGGCTATGGGAGTAGCCTAATTTCCTAACTTAACAAGAGTTATTGTCAAACATCAAAAAGGGGGAGATTGTTGGTGCAATATTCCCTAAGTCAAGGTTGACCTGGTTAACCAAGCCTGAGTCTTGGTTTGAGTTTCGATGTTTGACAATATATTGGGTTTAGATAATATGGACAATGCAGGTGCAGTTGTTCATTTGGGGAGATTGTTGATACAATTCCCGTTTGGTCAAAGTTGACCAGTTAAGATTGTGAAGGAAAGTCAAGTAGGTCAAGGTTGACTGGATACTTGACTGAAAGTCCTGGTGAGTGAAGTCAGGTAGGAGGAAGTCCTAGTGAGTGAAGCTAGGCAGGAGGAAAATCCTGGTGAGTGAAGCCAGGTGAAAGACCTAGTGAGTGAAGCTAGGCAATTGGGAAAGTCCTGGTGAGTGAAGCCAGGCAGGAGAAATCCAGATGGGTCAAGGTTGACCAGACATCTGGTGAGAGTCCAAGTAGGTCAAAGGGATTGACCGGATACTTGGCACGAGGAAGAAAAGTCCAAGTAGGTCAGAGGGATTAACCGGATACTTGGCAAGAAGAGAAAAGTCCAAGTGGGTCAAAGGGATTGACCAGACACTTTGTGAGAGAGTCCTAGCTGGTCAAGGGTGACCGGATGCTAGGTCTTATGTACCAACAAATCATGGTTGACTAGATGTTGGTTTAGGGGGCTTTGGACATGGTTTTGGGCAAAAATCAAGATCTGGATTGATCAGCCGATTGATCCAGCAGATCTGATTTGATTAGCCGATTGATCCAGCAGATTTGGATTGATCAGCCGATTGATCCAGCAGATCTGGATCGATCAGTGGATCGATCCAGCAGATTTGGATCGATCAGTGGATCGATCCAGCAAATCTGGATCGATCAGCCGATCGATTGGATCATGCTCAATCGATCGGCCGATCGATCCGGTGAGTCCCCGCGAACAGAACCCCTCTGGATCGATCGGTGGATCGATCCAGAGGTCCCAATCGATCAGTGGATCGATTGGGAGCTGCTGTTTATGCGCGATAAGCCCTGGATCGATCCACCGATCGATCCAGGCTATTCCAGAAAGCACAGAGGCACTCTGGATTGATCCGTGGATCGATCCAAAGCCTCCCCGATCGATTGGGAGCAATCCAATTGATCGGGATCCGACCATTGGCGTCGATTTAAGCCGCAGGCGTTCATTTCCTTGGCAACAACTTCACTGATTCACTCCAGATACTCTCCAGGACCTCCATAGCTCTCTCCAAGCTCCAGATCGCCAGTTCTTAAAGATTCTTGGAGGCTTTTCCAAGTCAAGAGGCGGATCAAAAACAAGAAGAAAGAAGAAGTTAGGGTTAGGATTTTTATTGCACATCTTGTAAGCTTTTGCTTATCTTGTATTTTCCTTTCTTCTTCTTGTATTGAGAGTGTTGTAGGGCTTCTCCGCCTTTGGTAGTTACCATAAAGGAGTGTTATTCATAGTGGAGGGTGCGTGAGTAGGTGTGGATCCTTGGACTAGTCACCTCTTGTGAGGTGGATACCAAGTAAACCATCCGTGTTAGCGTTGTATGCTTTTGTTTCTTATATTTCCGCTGCATATCTCTGAAGAAACAAGCAACGCCGACCACGAGCACGTGACGAGCTATTCACCCCCCCTCTAGCTACTTTTCGGTCCCAACACCCGAGACCTACGATTTACGGATAATGTTAGTAACTAGTTGAACCAGCAGGGCCGTGCTGAATGGAAAGGGAGACAATTAAATTTATATTAGAGTTGGGCTAAAATTACCCACTTAATATAAATAGGGAATTTAATAGGTGAAGAGTTATTTTTTTTTTTTTTTTTTACGTGACTTTTCCTTCTCCTCACCCTAGCCACGCCGCCCCCTTCCCTCTCCTTCTCTCGGCGCCAACCACAAGAAGAAACCTAGGGTTCCTTTCCTAGGGCTTCAAGGACACCTTCCGGCGACATCTCCGACACGAGGACGTTTCCCTTCGCGAGAGGAACGCTTAGACGCGAGAAGATCGTCGAAAGGATCGTCTCCTCCAGAAAATCTCGTGATTAGAATCGTAAGAAATTACAAATAGGAGGTAAGAAACCCCTCACCTGCAGTATAAGTAGCTTCCGTTTGAATGCATGCTTTTAGATTAGTTATACTCGGATTTTTGTCGACATCTAGGGTGTATTTAACGCTCCTTGCAGCTTTAGGGATTAGTCGAGCACCTCTAGATGGGCCGGACGCGTTTGCCCTCTTCAGTTGAGGTGTTAGACGTTGTCGGGTGCCTAGAGGTGGTCTCCCTACTAGAGAGAAGAGTTAGAGTACACCAAATGCTCGATAAAAAGATTAGGACAACTTTTGATTCAGTGGGCATTTATTCAGCTCAGTCAAATGCCGTATAGACGTATTGATCCAGTTAATTAGCTTTATTACAGCTTTCATGGGACTAGATGTTCAATGGGTGGGCTCCCACAGTCGCCTCTCGGTTCAGACAACCTAGCTCTAGGTTCAGATAACCTAGAAACGGCTAAATAAAACAGTACATCTATTCAGTATTTTATTTTCAGCAGTGGCACTGTATAGGATCAGATATCCATTGGGTTGGACTCCCACAGTCGTCCCTAGGTTCAGATAACCTAGTAAACCCTACTAGATTTAGAACTTGCAATCCCGGGTCTAGCTAGGGGTGCGCGCACAGGACGTACAGTTGCCAGGGCCCTCAGCAGCATGATTATTATTTTAATCTACTTATGTATACAGTTTTCAAAACTCTCAGTCACCTATGTGATCAGGATTTAATTCAGTATCAGCTTAGTTTAGTTCAGTTTCAGTTTAGTTCTTCCTGACTGATACCATGAGTTAGCTCCATGCTTAGATTTTGATATGCATGCTATGTTTCAGTATTTGTGATTAGTAACTTTGCTATGTCATGCTTATCTATGTTCAGTACGTATTTCAAATAGCATGTTTTCAAAACATAAATTGCATCGTGTACATGTTTTGTGAGGTAGCTGGTTTCTTACTAAGCTTTAAGCTTACAGATACTTTTTCCTTATACTGCAGATAAAGGTAAAGGGAAAATGGACTAGCGGAGGCTGGAGGACAATGCGATGAAGATGTGTGTGGAAGGAACTTGGGAATAAAAGATCTTAGGGATCTAACAAGCTTTAATTATGCATTAGAACTTTCAGCAAAATTAGTTAACTGTTAGAACCTTATTATTCTACACATAGTACATTTGCATGCAATGAATTAGTGAACCATGCGTGATATCATGTTTAAAATGTTAGCTAATACATGTTAAAAATGTTTCTAGCTGTTATAGACTTGATGTGTATGAGTTGGGCATGAAATAGTGCTGAAATCAGGGGTTCTGATTCGAAATCAGAAACCCAGATCGATCTACAGATCGATCAGAATTGGGTTGTGCCACTGGATCGGTCAGCTGACCAATCCAGTCGCGAACAGAGAGTTAGCGTCTGTTATGGATCGGTCAGCCGGCCGATCCAGATGCGAACAGAGAGTACAGAAGCTCACTGATCGGTCAGCCGACCGATCAGTGAGCCACTGGATCGGTCAAGCCGACCGATCAGTGTACTCCTGGATCGGTCGGTAGACCGATCCAGCCGCATACAGAAGCAATATAGCTTATGGATCGGTCAGCCGACCGATCCAGAGTTTTTCTCCGTGCCGATGTCAAGCTGGATCGATCATTGGATCGATCCGACAGCCCAATCGATTCATGGATCGATTGAAATGTCTGATTACAGCTAGCAGGACATCCGAGAAGCATAGATTATCTTCCCTAGCATGTGTACAACTCCTAGGTACACATAGAATATTAAGTTTAGATTTTACAGTAATCAGTTTAGTAAAATTTTAATCAATCCAGATTTCCGCAATAGTAATTTAGCACAGCATAATGTAGCGATCGGCCTCACAGCCTAGTCAGTAGAAGGCAGGTCGTTACAGTGGGTGATTGTTTATTTACTGTTATTATTCCAACCGCATGTGGCTGAGGTATATGGATATGTAGAAAGTTTCAGATTGTCCGCTGTACAGGGGAGATGCTGCTGAAATTTTCTCGAACAGAGACTCCTCCGGGGCGTGACAGAGATGATATTTTTGGTCGTTTCGACTCTCTTCAGACGATGTTTCAGGACCAGCTAGCAGATTTTCGTCAGGATATTACTAGAAGAGTAGAGACGTTGGAGGCGCAGCAGACTATGATGTTTGGCTATTTTCGTGCTGCCCGTGATCCTCCACCTCCTGATACCTGACTCTTTATATTTACTTCTGAACTAGTGTGTGCTATCAGACATGTATATTTGGACCACGTACTAGTAATTTGTATTTCTAGTCACTCATTTTTGCATAACTGTTGGTTGTGTTTTATAGAATAGGTTTCTTAAAATGTTTTCAAATATTACTTAGTAATTTTCAAAAATATATTATTGTAAAAATTCCCTTTTAAAATTTTGGTTTTCAAAACTCTTTCAAAATATTTTCATTTATTTGGAGTAGCCTAGGTACTACCGAAGAATTGCATGATCCTAAAGTTCTAGGTGCCAACATCTCACAAGCACAGTAGGATCCTTTGTTAGATAACTTAGAATGGGTGAGATGTTTAGGACCTTACCTAAGATTTCAGATGCTTTTGTCAGTACATTGCTATAAATCTGGACTTTAAACAACATACATGAGTTGGCTCACTAGTAACAACCTAGTCAGTCCACATGACTCAAATTGACCAACCTGAGTCAATAGCTACTATCTTGTGGTAGTTAGCCTTGTACAACGGTTGGACATTTCATCATAAGGACACTTTTTCCTTAGTCTTTCTAACCATGCTTGGACTTTTAGGTTGTCATCACTTTTAGCGGGAGCTTTGAGCAATTTTTTTAAGACTATTTTCCAAGGTTTAAAAATCAATATTGACAATTTTTTCGAAATATTTTAAAATATTCTACTTAGTCAAAATTTTCACACTTCTCAAAATTATGTATCTTACTATGCTTTTCAAAATTCATTTTCAAATTCTTTTTCAAAATCTTTTTCAAAAGTTTTAACTTAATAAAATTTTCACACTTTTCAAAATTCATTTTCAAAAGTTTTCACTTAGTGAAAATTTTCCCACTTCTCAAATTTTTCAAAATTGTCTATTTTTTTCAAAACTATTTTTTGCTTTGTTTTTAAATTTTTTATCTTAACATCAATAATTTTTTTAACTTGGTAAAAGTTTTCAAATTTTTTACCTCCTTATTTTAAATTATTCTTTATACTTATGATGTAACAACCCAAATTTTCTCATTTGGAGTCCTAATAGTACTTAAAAATATTTAGAAATGCTTTAGAAATATTCTAGAGATTTTTAAAAAATTTTAGAGTATTTTTATGTAATTTTTGGAGTTCGTTTGGTATTTTTACCAAAAGAAATAAGTTGCAAAAAAATAAAGAAATTAAGCCGAGGTTCGAACCGGAGACCTCCGGTTAAGCAAAGTCTTAATTTGTCTCAGCTGACCAAGAACCCAGCAGGGCCATGCTGATCAAATAAGGGACGAAATTAATTTAAGTAGTAGTTAAACAGAAAATAATTGGGAATAAAAAGGTTCGGCTGAGGATTCGAACCCACGAGCTCCAGCCGATCCAAACCTTAAGCGAATCCGGCTAACCAAGTGTTCCGCAGGTATTTCGTGAAAGAGTAAGGCGTGAAATATTTTTAAGCAATAGTTGATAACAGAAATAACCTAAGTTATAAAAAGGGAATAATTTTCTCTCCCCGAACCCTAATTCCTTTCCCTACCTCCCTCTCGCGCGGCGTTCCTCTTCTCGGGCGAAAACGCAGTTGGAAGCTAGGGCTTCTCCAATGGCCGACCAAGGGAGATTTCCGGGAGTCTTTCACACCTTCTCGGTCGTCTCGTCGAGGGGAGCACACAGACGCGAAGAGATCGCTGAACGACGAGCCTCTCCGAAACCCTAGAAGCATTAGAAGTCTCCCCTTCGGTCGTAAGTCCAAGAACACTCGGTAAGTTGCTACTCACCTGCGGTAAGAGTAGTTCCGAATCTGATTTGGTGTTTTCTTGTTTTCTTTTGAGTATGCTGTGAAGATTTTGGTTTTAATGGATTTGGCATATAGTTTAGGCTTCTCAATTCTGATAATAAGCATCTCATAATTGGATTTTGTGGAGTATTCTGTTCCTTTTTGGTTTTCTGCCGTGGTTCTGAATAGGGGAATGGATTGTGGTTTAGGGCTTGTTGCCGTGAGATTCAAAGAAAGAACAACAGAGAGGAACGATTAGTATAGTTGGGCATGTAATTTAAATCCTTTCACTTTCAGTACATCAGATTTAGACATGCTGTAGATGGGTTTATGTTTGGCCTTCGGTTCAGATTTTTAGACTTTTGTTTGGAGTTACTGCCATGAAGCTTAATTCAGATTTTGATCGGATCAGTGAATTGTTTCTGATGGGGTGATATTCTTTGAATAGTTAGCTAATGGTTATGGTTTGATTCTGTGAGTGAAATGGGATTGCAGGTGGAGTTTTTATCTATTTCTATATGTTGTAGGTGTTAAATTCCATTTTAGTTTCTCAATAGGTATGCCTGTTGCTAGTTGTCTCTATATTTTGTAGGTATTGAAATATGGGTATGAACTGAATTTTCCATTTCTTTCATCTCCTTCACGAATGCATGATTCTGTGTCTTCTTTAAAGGATAGAAAGTATACAGAATGAACGAAATGTGCTAATGATAAAAGTATAACATGAACAAATAGGTTGCTTATGTTTATCCCTGCAGAATTTTAGTGCAGTTTAGACCTCTTTGTAGGCAGATTTGATTAAGCTAGTAAGAAGATTTGATTAAGCTGATAGTGCAGAATTTGATTAAGCTTGTATGCAGAATTTTGATTAAGTTTGTGTACAGATTTGATTAAACTAGTAAGCAGATTTGATTAAGCTTATAGTGCAGAATTTTGATTAAGCTTGTATGTAGAATTTTGATTAAGTTTGTAGGCAAATTTGATTAAGCATAGTATGCAGATTTTTTGTTTAAGCATTCTGATGTTAGAAGTTGTTTAAACATTTTAGTTTTTAAGGAAGCATTCTTTTATTAGAAGTATTAACAAGTTTAAGCAAGATAAAGAAAAGAGAAAAAAAGGCCAAGGCCTTAAGTAGATCCCAAAGTCAAGACTTTAGGGATTTTGGCACACAAGGTGCTTGTTAAAATGTCAAGACATTTAAAGAAGAAGTAATAAAAGATAACAAGTATTTTATTTTTAAGAGGCTAGTACCCGACTTCCGAGATTGTCGTTAAATAAATCAAGGTGACCAATTCCGAGGTCTTGGCCCTGGTAAGACCGAGGTCTTTACCCTCATAGGACTGGTGGCTTGCTACCCTAGTTTCTATTAGGGAGTGCACTTTGGTACTACGCCTGGGCCCAAGAAGAAGTTGATTATTATTTTGAAGTATTAAAAGTATAAGCTTTTGAACAAGTAAAATAAGTTTCACATAAGTATAAAGGTATAAAGTATAAGATTTTAAACAAGTGAAACAAGATTCAGAAAGTGTTTAAAATTCAGCAAGTTTAGTTCTTTATGCTAACATGATTGTATAGATTTGTTTTACATGTTTAGCATTTCAGTATGTTTCTTTTGCTTGTAGATGAGCATGAGTAGTTTTCCTTTTGAGCATTCAACTTTTAGATTTCAGTATATTCACATGCATATTCGAGTTTTGTGAGTTAGATAGCGCTTACTAAGCAATTTTGCTTATAGTTTGCATTTCCTCTTACTGCAGATAAAGGAAAAGGAAATCTATAGCAAAGGAAGGCGACAAGGAGGTGCGGATAGATGTGTGATGCCTGGACTATAGAAGCCTTGAGACTTAGTTTAAGAATTTGTTTAGATTAATTCTTTATTTAGGTTGATAAGAAAATTTTGGAGTAAGAAGTTGTATTTCATTATGTTTCCGCTATTCATTACTTGCATGATCTGATTTATTAAACTGTGTGGATTGTGTTATTTTGCTTGTGTATATATGCTTATATTGTCACCGGTACAGGGGAGATGCTGTCGGAATTTTTCGGTAGGAACTTCTCTGGGCGTGACAAATTTAAGTGTTGCTAATATTAGCATAAGTAACACTAGTGAGTAGAGTTAATAGTTAAGTAACGGTCACCTTAGAGAGTAGTAAGAAAGGTGGGTCGTTACATATGATTAGAATATACATATTTTTTTCACATATGATTAGAATTTTTCTATAATTTTTTACATATTCATTACTACTAGGTTCACACTTGAACTAAGTTGTTTTCTTTGAGTATGTTGCTTTTACTTGCTTTTATGGTTTTCCTCTATTTTTGATGTGTGTCAAAGAGGGAGAGATAATGAATTCAGGGGGAGAGATAGTGAATTCAGGGAGAGTTAATTAACTCAGGGGGAGAGTTAAAATTAAAATTGCTTGTTTATTTAATTTTTGTATATTTTAACTTAACTTTGAACCTTGGTTGCCAAACATCAAAAAGGGAGAGATTGTTGGTGCAAGTTGCACAAGAATCAAACCTAAGTTTTGATGTTGTCAAAGGTTCAAGTTAAGTCTTGTTATGATCTAACAAGTTGACTAAGTGTGCAGGCTGTTTACTTAACCGGGAAAGACCCAGTTGGAGGCTAGGCAGGAGAAATCTTAGCAGATCGTGGAATCCAGGTGTAAGTCCAAGTGGGTCGAGGGGACCCGAAGCTTGGCGGTGTGATCGAGAGGTCTGGAGGGCCGAAGGTCAAGAGAAAAGTCCTGGCAAGCCGATCAACGCTGAGTGAAAGTCCAAACTAGATCTAGAGGATCAAAATTTGACAGGTAGGTTGAGGTAAACAAACTGGAGGAGCGACAGTGAGGTTAGGTTCCCGAAGGGAACAACCTGAAGTCTCTGATCCAAATGAAAAAATCGGGAAGGTTTTGAAGTTGAGATTGAGACAGTTCTACTGTCTTTCATACTACTCATGCATTATAATATTATTGTGCTAACATCTATTTTGCAGGAGGTTTGTGCTTAACACTGGGTTGTAGGTCCAACTGGATCGGTCGACCGAACCATGGATCGGTCGATCGAACAAGGCAAAACCAGGGCAGTATTCAGATCAGACAAGAACAGAGTGTGAGTCAGATCAAGCATTGATCAGTCGACCGAACAGTAAGATCGATCGACCAAACCGTGATGACTCAACACAAGACAGTTCATCAGCATCGATCAGAAGGAAATGAAAAAAGGCCAGATCGATCGACCGAACCGTGGAATGGTCGACCGAACCAATCAACAATAAATGCAGCATTAAAAGAGGATCTCGGCAATCTGCGACGAACAGAGAAAGAATCTGTTCAGTCGACCAAAAAGCATGATCAGTCGACTGAACTCTTAAAGATTAGTAAATGCAAAAGATCAAGCTAGCGTCAGACTCCAACCAGGAAGGAAGGGAGCGGGTTTGATCGATCGAACAGAGGGATCGGTCGACCGAACGACATTGACACTTATAAAAAGGCGCTCGAGGACTGAGGCTCGGTAATACTCTCTGATTGACTCAAGTTCTATTCTGCAAGCAACCCGTGCTACAAGTCTTCATCAGCTCAGCAAGCCACACCATCCGGGAGTGCCGACCAAAGCTTCAACTGCACTACTTGTCGGTATCTTTTATTTATAAGCTTGCATTGTAATTTACTTAAGCAAGATAGTAGGTTGTTACTATCTTGTTCATTTGCACGATCTGCTTCTTCCCGAGGATTTTAGAAAGAAGGGTTATAGTGATTTGCCCATCGGTGTGATCAAGGATCGCGTGCCTTCAAGTAGGAGTCGACCTAGACTCCGAACGAAGTAAACAAACTTGTCTCTTTTTATTTTCCGCTGCATAACTCCATTTTTAAAAGGCTAAAGAAAAAGTTTTTAAATGACGCGATATTCACTCCCCCTCTATCGCATCCATCTGATCTATCATGTTTTGCAGGATAGTTTGTATTTTGCCTCGTACTAACACTTTTTTGCAGGTAGCTGGTAAAGTGGAGATTCTGGCGCTCGGAACAGATCCGGACGCTCGGAATGGGTCCGAGCGCTCGGAATGCAAAATTTATCCCCAACGAGCTTCGCCACATGGAGCATCCTGGTTGGCTTGACTACGTGACATTCAGGCGCCCCGAAGGGATCCAGGCGCCCCGAACCTCCTATATAAGGAGGGTGATGGCTGGAGTAAAAGAATAACGACAAGATCTTTCAATGCTAGCTTTAGTGTGTTGTGCTCCTGCGAAGCCGTGAGGCTACTTCGACAAAGTGCTTTCCTTCTTTCTTGTTTTCTTAATTATTGTCGGAATTTTCTTTTATCATTTTCTATAATTCAATTTTGTAATATCTTTTCAAATTGCTAGTGGATTGCCCAACGAAAGCACTTGACGAGTGCAGGCCTTGGAGTAGGAGTGGTCGAAAGCTCCGAACCAAGTAAAAAAAATTTGTGTTAGCAAACCTAATGGTTCAAAATTTTCTCTTCTTTAAAAACCTTTTCAAAGACTTATGTATTTTCAAAATATGTTTCAAAATTATTTTTAAGAAACATTTCAAAAATTATACACTTATATATTTTGTTTAAAAATATATATGTTTCAAAATTTCTTCTTATTAGATTTTTTTCATAACTTAATTTTGACTTAAAGTTTCTTCTTCAAAATTTCATAAATTATTTTCCCTTAGATAAATTTTCTATAAACTAATTTCAAAAGTTAGTTTTTGGTTCACCATTTTTCCTTAGCAAATTTTTTGGTTCACAATTTTCTAAATTTCAAACTTATTTTATTTTTAAATTTCATAGCTTCCTTCAAAATATCTTTAAAAATATGTTTCAACTCTTTCTTAAATTTTTTTTTGAAAGTTATACTGATAATGTATTTTGTCCTTAGAAAAATCTTTAAATGTTTGCTTTTTAAAATTTGAGAAATTTTTTCAAACCTTATTTTCAAAATTATTTTCAAAGTTTATCTTTATCCTTTTTAGGGTATTTACATACTTAATCCTTAGAAATTTTGTGAGAAAAATTTTCAAACTAAACTTTTTGGTACAATACTTTCCTAGAAAATTTTCAAAATCATGGATTCTTACTTATGTTTAGAAAACCTTGGTTACAAAATTTTTCCAAGTAATTTTTCTAATCTTAGTTTTAGAATGTTTGAAACTTGGTGTTTGATATTATCATAATTTTTTATGTGTGCCAAAGAGGGAGAGATATTATGGTATAAATTCATGGGAGTTTTATTTAAGGGGGAGAAGTATTATGGTATAAATTCAAGGGGAATTTTACTTAAGGGGGAGTTCTTCTTTTAAAAGTTTTTTTAATTAAAATTCATGTGTCATAATCTTTATGTGCTATGTTTAAACTTAACTTTGAACTTTAGTTGTCAAACATCAAAAAGAAAAAGATTATTGGTGCAGGGAGCACCAGAATTAAACCTGAATTTTGATGTTGTCAAAGGTTTAAGTTAAGTCATGTTGTGATATGATATATTGACTAAGTGTGCAGGATATTTACTCAACCAGGAAAAACCCTAGTCACAGTTAGATAGGAAAGTCTTAGCAGATAATGGAAGCTAGGCAAAAAGTCCAAGTGAGTCGAGGACCTGACACTTGGTAGTTGGACTAATAGGTTTGAAGGACCTAATATTGACGGGAAACCCTAGGGAGTTGATCTGATGCTGAGCCAATGCCCAAATAGGTCTGGAGAACCTGATGTTTGGTAGGTAGGTTGAGATAAGCAACTGGAGTGGAATGACAAGGAGGTCGTGTCCCAGGAAGGGACAAACCCTAGGTCATTAGTCTACTGAAAAAATTAAGAGGTTTCAAAGTTGAGATCAAGATAGGTCTTATTGCAGAAGTCGAAGGGATCGGTTGACCGAACAAGAGGTTCAGTTGACTAAACCTAGTTGATGTAGCAGGGTTCAGATTGTGTAGAGTAAAACTTAGAAGTCATGCAAATCGGTCGATCAAATCCAGGAATTAGTCGACCAAACATTAAAAAACATTAATGACGAAGAAGATCGAATCTCAATGAAGAAGAAAATCAATCGGATTAGTCAATCAATCAAGGTGATCAGTCGATCAAACAATAATTGCTATTGAGGCAACAACCGGATCTCGGCAAAGAAGGAATTCTGTGTGACCAGTCAACCGATAGGGAGATCAGTCGTCTGAAAGGATCAGTCGACCGTAGACTTTTTTAGTCAACCAAATGTAACTTATAAAAATACCATGAGATCTAAGCCAATGATAAGAACTTCTGTGTAATCTTTTAAGCTTCTTTCTACTGTTCGTGTTATTGCTCTATGCTTCAACTCTGTGCAAGCTACGACGTCAAAAAGCTCTAATGATCTTCATCTTGTATTTCATTGTCGGTATATTTACTTTATCTTGCATAATAATTGTAAACTTCATTCTACAAATTGTAGTGAATTGCTCATCGGTGCAATCAATGATCTGGGTCTTGAAGTAGGAGTTAACACAGGCTCCCAACCAAGTAATCAACCTTATCACCTTGTCTATTATTTTTCTACTGCTATACTTTGATTTAGTTTTACAAAACGAAAAAGATTTTTAATGAACGATATTCACCCCTTCTCCCTCTATCACTATTTCGATCCTTCACCAACAAATTGGGAAAAGGATGCTTTAAGTCAGAGATTTGATCACCGCCTAAGACAAGCCAACTGAAGTTAAAGAAGTAGAAGGACAAAAATAGATCCTTTCACTATTTGATACATTGTCCAAAGGATGAAGGATAGTTTTATGAAGTAACACTGGAAATAATCCTTTCCTATAAAAGAGGTGGTAGAGAATACCACAACAAAATAATCTTACTGATTTGTGAAACATTTGAGTCCTTGGTAAAGAGCCCAAAAAAAATTTATTGATTTGTGAAACTAGAGATAGTAGTTGCACAATGGTATCTGTAACTTCCAAAAGAAATTTTGAAATTTACTATTCAGAACTTAGGCAAACAATGCATCCTTAATAGAGAGGAAAAAGAGGATACAAAAGGAAATGCTTAGCCTGGTTCAAGATTGCTTCTCCAGAGGGTTCCTAGGGTCAAATCGCATTTTGTTGGTCTTTGACGGGTCAAAGCACCTTGGGAGGTAATTTAAGTGTTTGATAAAATTCATGTCCAAAGAGCTTTTATTCAAAACACTGCACTTCTGAAATTAATTTATAAATAAGGTTATATAGCCATCTAAAGTCGCTTTCCAAAGACAGTTTAAAAAATTAAAAATATTTTTTTTGCAAATTCTTTAATGTTTGTTTTCAGTGGGTAGTCTATATTTTTTAATTACCTAAAAAGTGCTTCCGTCCATTACCAATTGTTGATGGCACTAAACTTGCAATGACCAAGTGTTAATAGAAACATTATGAAGTAATTATAATTTCTAACAAAAAGTGATACATAAAATGGAAATCTCCCATAACTAGACATTAGCAAAAGAGTCGCCTAACTTAAGCTTAGCTAGAGATGACCATGCAGATATCTAAATTCAATTAGGTCAACTTCTAGAGAAGATTTGCTAAAGAGGCTAAATAGTTGCCTGAAATGTGTCCAAGAGAATGATAAAAGAGCATGTCCCTGTATCCGGAAGTTACTATGGATTAAATGTTTCCCATTATTAATATTCCTCTACTAAGACATGAAAGTCATAATAGAGTATTGCCATAATAATTGATCCAACAGCTACCAAATTTTGTAAATCAAGAAACAGGTATAACATTTGAAGTTGTGAAACACACCCAAGTTGTAAAGATCATCTGACAAGAATATTACCAGCATATAAGTCAGTTGTTTATTCTCCTCCCCAAGAAACTTTTCCTATATAATAGATTAAACTCATTAGGGGAAAAAATAAAAATTAAAAAAAATAAAAAATTAAAACAATAAATTGCCACGCAAAGAATTTTTGTATACTGACATATTTCTTGTGCATCTTCCAAATCTCCATCTCGCATGGGGGAAAAAATTGATGACTAATGATTCAACAACACAAAGATAATCACAATAACACTGACAATAAAAAATTTATCAAATAAATTTCTCACTTGCTTCTCCCTTACGTTTGTAAGAGCAATCTAAAAGACTTCTTCGATTGGAATTAATTCTTTTGGGTAAAGGGAGTTCAGATCCTTACTCTTAAGATGCCTAATAATTCTGTAGAACAAAGGCGTCATAATACAACACAAACTTCACCAAATGAGTGATGCAGTGAATAATATAAATCAAACAGTCAACTAACACAATAAACGCTAGTTCAATCTGCATGTTGTCATTCTCTTTCTTAACTCGTTCAATTTCAACACTCAAACTCTGTAAAAGACAACAACTTTCTTGAATGTTTTGGTAAAAGTAAAGGAAGGTAAGGTTTTATAAGAATGAGATGACAGAAAGAAAAAAAAAATCATAGAAGTAGAATCTCCATGATTTGCTTTAAAAATCACAAAAAAATTCTTAGTTTTATCATTTGTATTTATGGACAAAAACGAGCCTTTTGAAACAAAGGAAAAGAAACAAAGAAATCTTTTTTATTTAAACAAAGAAATTAATTCTAGCAAGAACTACTTTCTAGACAAAATTTCTTAAGGAAATTCAAACATTTAATTTTCTTTTTGAAAGTCCTAAGTCTAATTAAAGTTCAATTTAGACAAGACATTGGAACGCAATATAGGTTCAACCAAGTAGGTTAATTAAAAATCTTTTAGGAATATATTTATGAGAAATTTTCTGAATTTGTCCCTTGAGGTAATTAAAATATCAGTTCAAATTATTATTTTTCCTAATATTTTGATTTAAGCATGCACAATTTTTCAAGTCTTTTACTTGTATTTTCAATTCATTATTTTCCAATTTTAATTTTTGAAAATCTTCTAATAGGCAAGATTTGGCTAGAATTAATTTTAATTCTTTATTTTCTTTTTCTAATTTGCAGCAGTCTTTAGATAATAACTTAACAAATTTAAATAACTTATCTGGAGGAAGAGATTGTACCTGACTTAAAAGAAGCATCAAGATGACGCATTAGATGTGTCCTGTCTTATGCTCACAACCATGAACTCTGAGCTTCAGAAGCAACACGAGTTGATGGGTGCTTATGATATGGGTGAACATCTTCGTCAACTGTATCAAGGACAAGTAGGGCACTGGAAGAGGAACTGCATCTTAAGAAGAAGAGAAATAAGTTTTCTACTTCAGGTATAAATGCTATAGAAGTCAACCTCTCTATTTCTTCATCGTGGGTATTAGATACCGGATGTGCTTCTCACATTTGTACTAATGTATAAGCGCTGAGAAATAGCAAAGCATTGACGAAGGGCGAGATAGACCTAGGAGTAGGCAATGGAGCACGGGTTGCTGCTGTTGCTGTAGGAACTTACTATCTATCTCTACCCTCTGGGCTTGTATTAGAATTAGATGAATGTTTTTATGTGCCTGCTTTAACTAAGAACATAATTTCAGTTTCTTGTTTGGACAAGAAAGATTTTTCTTTTATAATTAAGGACAAATGTTATTCTGTTTATTTAAAAGATATGTTCTATTGTAGTGCACCTCTGATCAACGGACTCTACATTCTAGACCTTGAAAGCCCCATCTATAACATAAATACCAAGAGGTTCAAGTCAAATGACTTGAATCAAACCTATCTCTGGCACTGTCGCTTAGGTCATATAAATGATAAGCGCATATCCCAGCTCCATAAGGATGGTTTGCTGGACTCATTTGATTTTGAATCTTATGAGACATGCGAGTCATGCCTACTAGGCAAGATGACCAAGACTCCCTTTAGTGGGCACGGCGAGAGAGCGACTGATTTGTTAGGACTCATACATAGTGATGTATGTGGCCCTTTCAATGTCGCTGCTAGAGGTGGTTATAGATACTTCATCACATTTACTGATGACTTCAGTAGATACGGTTATGTGTACCTGATGACACATAAATCTGAATCCTTTGAAAAGTTCAAAGAATTCAAGAATGAAGTACAGAACCAACTTGGCAAGAGTATTAAGATACTTCGATCAGATCGAGGTGGTGAATACCTTAGCCATGAGTTTCGTGACTATCTAGCTGAGTGTGAGATTCTATCCCAACTCACTCCTCCTGGAACACCACAGTGGAATGGTGTATTCGAAAGGAGGAATCGTACCCTATTAGATATGGTACGATCCATGATGAGTCACACAGATCTTCCGAGATTCCTTTGGGGCTATGCTCTAGACACGACAGCTTTTATACTCAACCGAGTTCCATCCAAGGCCGTGATAAAGACACCATATAGGATATGGACTGGGAGAGATGCCCAGGTGTCTTTTATGAGGATTTGGGGTTGTGAGGCTTACGTTTGACGTCAAGTCTCAGACAAATTAGGACCAAAATCTGACAAGTGCTACTTTATTGGATATCCCAAGGAAACTAAGGGATATTACTTCTACATTCCCAGTCAGCACAAGGTAGTTGTGGCAAAGACTGGGGTCTTTCTAGAAAGGGACTTTGTTTCTAGAAAGACTAGTGGGAGTACATTCGATCTTGAAGAAGTTCAAGATGCGGACCATAGCACTGAAGCCTCGATGGAAGTTGAACTGGAACCAAAAAGTGTTGTGGATGATGTTGTTCCACAAGGAGTTGAGGAACAACAACCAGTTTAAGTAGACATACCTCTTCGCAGGTCTGATAGGGTACGTCGTCAACCTGAGAGATACTCATTTCTCTTGTCTGACCATGATGACGTTTGCTCATAGAGGATGAGCCTACCACCAATCAGGAAGCTGTGATGAGACTAGATTCCGAGAAATGGAAAGAGGCCATGAGATTCGAAATGGAATCCATGTACACCAACCAAGTATGGACTTTGGTTGATCCACCTGAAGGGGTAAAACCCATTGGGTGTAAGTGGGTCTTTAAGAGAAAGACTGACATGGATGGACTTATCTATAAGGGTCTCTTGGTAGCTAAAGGTTTCAAGCAAATTCATGGTATTGACTATGATAAAACCTTTTCTCCAGTAGCGATGTTTAAGATCATTCGGATCATGTTTGCTATTGCAGCATACCATGACTATGGGATATGGCAGATGGATGTCAAAACCATGTTTCTGAAAGGAAACCTGCTCGAGGATGTGTACATGACACAACCTGAGGGTTTTGTAGATCCACAGCATACTAACAGAGTATGCAAGCTACATAGGTCCATTTATGGACTAAAGCAAGCTTCTCGGAGCTGGAATCTTCGATTCGATGATGCAATCAAACAGTTTGGTTTCATCAAGAATGAAGATGAACTTTGTGTCTACAAGAAGGTTGTAGGGGACATAGTTGTCTTCCTCATATTGTATGTGGATGATATATTACTCATTGGGAAAGACATCCCTTTGCTATAGTCTGTCAAGACCTGGCTAGGGAGTTGTTTCTCAATGAAGGACTTAGGTGAAGCATCTCGCATTCTAGGAATACAGATCTATAGAGATAGATCTAAGAGATTGCTTGGCCTAAGTCAGAGTACATATATTGACAAAGTACTCCTTCGGTTTGCAATGCAGAACTCCAAGAAGGGATTTCTGCCGATGTCACATGGTGTGAGTCTTTCGAAGACTCAAGGTCCCTCTTCTAGAGAGGAGAGAGACCGCATGGATCGATCCCTTATGCCTCAGCCATAGGATCTATCATGTATGCCATGTTATGTACTCGTCTTGATCTCTCGTATGCTTTGAGCATGACGAGCAGATACCAGTCTGATCCAGGTGAAAGTCACTGGATAGCGGTCAAGAATATTCTTAAGTACTTAAGAAGGACTAAAGAATATTTCTTGATATATGGAGGCAATGACGAGCTAGCTGTAAAGGGTTACAATGATGCCAGCTTCCAGACCGATCAGGATGATTATCGATCGCAGTCAGGGTTCGTGTTTTACATTAATGTTGGTGCTGTGAGCTGGAAGAGTTAGAAGCAGGACACAATAGCTGATTCTATGACAGAGGCTGAGTACATTGCTGCATCAGAGGCAGCAAAGGAGGCAGTTTGGATCCGCAAGTTCATCACTGAACTTGGAGTGGTTCCTAGCATCGCTGACCCCATTGAGCTCTATTGTGACAACAATTGAGCTATAGCACAGGCGAAGGAACCTCGCTCACACCAGCGGACCAAACACATACTACGGCGCTTCCATCTCATTCGAGAGATTATCGAGAGAGGAGATGTGAAGATTTGTAGAGTACCTACAGAGGCTAACATCGCAGATCCCTTGACCAAGGCTTTGGCACAGAGGAAGCATGATGGTCACACTAGGTCATTGGGGCTTAGAGCCTACACTGATTGGCACTAGTGCTAGTGGGAGATTGTTAGTTAGAGCCCTAGAGCCAATCATTTGATGATTGTATTATGGACTTGTTGTATCATATTCTTATATAAATAAAGGCATTTGTTTTGGTTATTATACTTACTTGTATTGGTGTCAAATAAACTAAGTATAATAGTGTCCTTGAATAGAAGGTTCTTACCTATATCAATCGATTGGTTGAATCGATAGTGAGATGATATAGGAAACACTACTCTTAATCATTCCTAGTCGAGTATTAACATTCAGGGACAATGTTAATGCAATAAGACTAGCATGTAGGTCAACTCGATGACTTGATCTCACAAGTCATGGATATAGAGATATCAAGTTGACACATGGGTATGCATTGGAGAATGTATACTGAATGACCCACCATGAGAAAGTATCATGGATCGTTATATGAGTGTCATATACTTTCTCATGTGGCTATTAATATGACTACTAGTCCTTAGACCTGAAGTCACCATTGATCCCTACAAAAGGAGTTATGTACTTTGGTTTCGTCAAACGTCACCCGTAACTGGGTGGACTATAAAGGCGATTACTAGGTATGCAATGAATTATGTAGAGGGATGTGAGTGATGTAGATGGGATTTATCCTTCCTATATGATGGGAGAGACATCTATATTCTTGATAGAGTGAGACCACGAAGTGCATGGCCATACCGAAATGAGTCAATATGAGATATTGAGCTCATTTGATTTAGTGAGTCTACTTGGAGTTCAAGATTTAGATTGGTCAGAGGATGACACGGTCTATGCCTCACATTGATCAATTTAGATGTCTAAGATAGAAGGACACTTGTCATATATTGTGAGGAGTCACAATTAGTAGTCACAAGGTGATGTTGGATCTCAACATTCTTGTAACTTGGGTAGTAATGATGTGTTGCTAGATACCACTCATTGCTTATGCTCCTAAATGAGTTTAGGGGCATTGCCAACGTTACAAGACCTATAGGGTCACACACTAAGGACAATTAGATGGAGATTAGGTTCATATGATGAACCAAGAGGATTATATTCATGTGATGAATCAAATTGGATTAAGAGTAATCCTAATTGGGCTAATTGAGTTGGACTCAAATTAATTCATGTGTTTAATGAGTCTAATTTAGATTATGACTCATTGAATCAATTTAATTAAATGAATTAGATTCATTATATTAAATTGGCTTGAATTAAATGGTTGGATTAGATCAACCATGAGAGAGATTAAATCAAGTTTGACTTGACTTGAGAGGAAGAGGAAGAGTCAAGTTTGACTTGACTATTTGCCACCTCACTTGTGAGTTGGCATTAAGTGGCCAATGATGATGTGCCACATCATCACAGTTGGCACATGTGTGTGTCACCTCATGGAGGTTACAAGTCCCCTCTTTAATGGCCTCCACATTTAATGAAAAGGAGTTACAACTCCAAGAGGTGGCCGACCACTTTTGTGAGGAATGAAAAAAATTCATTTTTCATTCAAGGGAATTCACTTCATCTTCTTCCTTGCTCTCTCTTCTTGCTCTCCCTCTCCTCTCTTGGTCGAACCTTACCAAGGTGCTAGCACACCTTTGTGTTAGGTTTTCTTCACCTAATAGTTCGTGTGGATACTTCTAGAGGGTTGTACACTTGACAACCTCGAGATCCAACATCACTTGGAAGAGCGGGATACGTGAAGGGCTTCGCATCAAGGGTAATTCCTTCTCCTAGTTTAGAACTAGCATAAAACTCGTACTTGTAATGTTTTTCTGAAAGTTTTACTTTGCACAGATCCGGTGGCATGAGGGTTTCGGGGTTTCCGCGACGCGAAAAAGCGGTTTTCGCGGCCCGAAAAACCCAACACTCGGCAATGGTGTGGCCACCTTGTCCCAATGTCATGAACTCTCGAGTCAGTCTCGATGGCACGCCCTCCGTGAAGTATTTAGTGTAGAACACCTCCTTGAAGCCCTCCCATGATAGTGTAGCTAGGTCCAGACCTGCGGTTGCTCCCTCCCACCATAGCAGAGCATCGTCCTTGAGGAGATAAGTGGCGCACCTCACCCTATCCGTACAATCCAACTCCATGAATCGGAAGATGACCTCTACAAACTTGATCTAGTTTTCCCCTACCATCGGGTCCGTAGTTCTAGTGAAGTCCATCGGGTTCATTTTACGGAAACATTCGTAAACTGCTTCTGGCCTCGTCCTATAGCTCAACCCTGCATTAGGCCCACTTAACTATGCAAAGAATTGACTCATTCCTGCAAGCACTTGCTCCTGGCTCACTTGAGGTGGTGGCGGGGGTACTACCTCTTGCCTCCCTTCCGGGGTCCCACCATTATGACGTCTAGGAGGAATACTTGCATGCAGTCCAAGCTACTATGAAGTTAACATGTGTTTAGATTTGGCCATATCTATAAATAACGAAAGACTTATTAGATTGGCATGTAGTTAGTCATACTATCCAACCCTTGCGATGTTGTTCCTTCTGTCGTAATGCTTAGGCAGATGGATGTAAACGGTCGAACCATTACGAGATTAATTTAAGTTTAAACCTTGTCTACTTATCCATACTACATAAAGTTCCTAACTTAAAATTTAAATAATTGTGTAAGATATAAAGCTTTAACTTATAGACTTGAGGGCTTTAGGCTTGACTTTGTGAGCTTCTCGGAACCGGCAGTAGGCACAACCCTTCCAGGAACTTTGGCTCTGATACCAACTATAACGTCCCAAAATTTTCTCTTTTTTTTGGGGGAAAAATATATATCTATAAACTTAAATCAACACCATTGACATGAAAGAAAATACTAAATTCTTAACATGAGTTCCTGAATTGATTTGCAAACAAACAACTAATAGACTATGCGGAAAGGTAAACTAAAGTGGGTCTTCGGGTTGTACTACCATGGTCCTAAGCTGGCTCACTGGTCATTGCCTCCTGCATCATTCATCTCATTTCCTGAAAAAATGTGATAATTTGTGAGTCAAGAGACTCAACATATTTCAAACCCGGTTATGCAATAGTTAGCGCCTTTCATCTAGTGTACTAAGGGATGCCTAGGCTAGGTAACTTAGGACTTACCTATTGGGACATTCTGGACATGAGCATAGACATCGACATAGGCATACAAGAATAAACATAAGAGTAGGCATGTAAATAACTAAGCATGAAATAGACTTAATCATGAGTATGTATATAAACATAGGCATAAGCATACTTGCATGGCATAAACGTATATACTAAGGATGAACAAAAACTTAAGCATAAGTATGTAAATGACTAAGCAAGAGAATCAACATAATCACATAGGGTTAGTGAGCTCCCAGACTAAGGTCACCGGTCACACTCAACTACATAGTTTGGTGAGCTCCCGAGCTAAGGGCACCGACCACACTCAACCACATAGAATTTTGGTGAGCTCTCGGGCTAAGGACACCGGTCACACTTGACCACGTAGATTTGGTGAGCTCTCTGGCTAAGGACACTGGTCACGCTCGACCACGTAAAATTGGCGAGCTCCCGGGCTAAGGACACTGGTCACACTCGACTACATAGATTTTGCGAGCTCCCGGACTGAGGACACCGATCACACTCGACCATGTAGATTTGGCGAGCTCCCTGGCTAAGGACACCGGTCACACTTGACCACGTAGATTTGGCGAGCTCTCGGGCAAAGGACACCGGTCACACTCAACCACGTAAAATTGGCGAGCTCTCGGACTAAGGACACCGGTCACACTCAACCACGTAAAATTGACGAGCTCTCGGGTTAAGGACACCGATCACACTCAACCGCATAAATTTTGATGAGATCTCAGGCTATACCCCCATTTCATAACTTAACCCATGAAATATTTATTTTGGCCGCGGTCGAATCACCTTCCTCATACATATCCTAAATACATATGTGCATACATCCTTTTCATTCAGCATTCATGATTTCTTATGCATTGCCGGGACCTAACATTTACATATAACCATAGCATACATGATTATTAAAACATGGCTGAGATCATGGTCGAGAGCAATCTCCTGGCTGAGACCGAGTCTCTAGCTGACAAGTACATGAACATGGAAAAACTTCTTGAACGTTCTCTAAACTTGATACAGGCATGTACATGTGACGTAATATAGAAGAGGATAAATGCATAAATATGCTTTGAACATGCTTTATTATTATTATTATTATTATTATTTTCATATCTCATCAACTGTTTAGTGCATTAAAAGGTGTATATGCGCCACGTGGTAGGGGATCAATACGAGGATAGCACGGCATTAGCATCTTGCATGATCTGTTAGTGCATGAAGAGAGATGTTCAGCAATAAAACAGAAACCAAAGCATATCCTTTATCTTAAACGTGTCATTAGTATTGAAACTATAGCATAACTTATCCTTTAAGTCGGTCATCAGAACACTTTACCCCGGTCCCCAAGTTCCCATCTAGAAATCCTCCAACCCAACCTATCTCTTTTGCATAACTTAAATTAACGGGCACATTATTGATCTAAGAAATAAGAACGTACTAGGCTAAAACATGATCCGTGTATCATCTACAGGTACAGAAGCTCTCATCACAATTTATAATGGGCTTAATTGATAAACTAAACTTAATCGACAAACCAGGTTAAATTAGAGCTGAAGATTCCACCAATCAAAAGAGGCAAAAGAAAAGGGTATAGTACGTGCATGATCACATGGTATGTGATCCCGTCCGGAAGCTGAGTCGAACTGAGGTTGGCTGCGCTATTGTTGGTGTTGACGGAAAGTCGTTGAGACGCCTGGTTGACCTGGTACCCCGGGAAAGGTTCTCACGGGTGGATGACGGGGGGTGATGACAGGAACGACGAGGAGAGGGCTCTGCACACACTCAGACAAGCCGCCCTCACGTTAGAGACCAAGAACCAGGGAAAAAGTCCCCGGGTCAGACCCTCCGATATTCAAGTCAGGTACTTTTTCCCCAGAAGCACAGTGAAAGGATGAAAAGTAAAAGACGAGTATGAAAAGATGAGTGAGCGTACCTGTGTAGAGACAAAGCCTCTCTTTTTATATGGCAGTGGATACTTCTGGAGTCTGACGAGTGTCTGGGAATGTCGGGTGTCAGGATTTGTCTGGCGGTGAATGACACGTGACCTCTTCTTATAGGTGTAGGGAGGGATCGATGTGCAATGAGCCCTAGACCGTTAGCATATTCCCTGACATGCGGCAATTATTCTCTAACAAGTTGTTACGATTCTCTGGCTTGATTGTCGTATAGTATGCACCAACCCTGTCTGTTAACCCTGAACTGAATCCTCGTACCTACAAATCTTGACTTATGGGCACAAACCTGCATTCCCCGATGTATTTTTTGGTACATTCCCTAGCTTGTGTTTGTCGCCCTATAAATCCAGATCTGTACGCCTAGCCCTCCATTTTCCATTTGGTAGATCCCGGTAAATCCAGACCTGCGCTTACCGTCCTATCAGTCAAAGCCTTCGCTTAGCGTTCCTTGAGTCTCGTTCCGTATACACGACCTTGTTCTTGCACTGTAAGCCTTAGTCCTGTCCTGACCTGTACGCCTTGATCCATGTGTGTACCTTGAACTGTAAGCCTTATTCCTCCTGTTCTATCTTGTATGTTCTGGTCTATATATCCTGAACTGTACGTCTTGATCTATGTCTCCTGATCTGTCTGTCTTATCCTATGAATCCGGACCTGCAAGCGTTATGTCACCTATCATAACCTGTACATCCTGTTCCGTATATCATGTTCTGCGAATCTAGTCCAGTAAATCTCGACCTGTAAGCCATCGGCCCGCGTATCCCTACCTGTTCGTCTTCGGTCCGCGTATCCCGACCTGTCCGTCTTTGGTCCGCATATCCCGACCTGTATGACTTTGGTCCGCGTATCCCGACCTGTTCGTCTTTGGTCCTCGTATCCCGACCTGTGGTCCGCGTATCCCGACCTGTCCGTCTTTGGTCCGCGTATCCCGACCTGTCTGTCTTTGGTCCGCGTATCCCAACCTGTCCATCTTTGGTCCGCGTATCCCAACCTGTCCATCTTTGGTCCGTGTATCCCGACCTGTGGTTCGCGTATCCCGACCTGTCCGTCTTTGGTCCTCATATCCCGACCTGTACGTCCTACCTTCTGAGTTCCTACTCGTCATGTAGGCCTAACCCTTGAATGCCACTTATGCCCGACCAGGATCCTCTGTAACCTGGACCCTTGGCCACCAGAAGGCTGGACTTTTGACCACCACATAGGCTTGACTTCTGACCGCCATGTGGGCTTGACTTTTGACCACCTTGTGGGATTGACTTCTGACCGCCTCATAAGCTTGACTTATGACCACATCAGCTATCCGCCCCAACCATCATGCACCGTATCACAAGCCTCCCCCTCAAGTCTAGTCGAATGAGGCTCCAGTCCGACTGATTAGACCCAAGTCCCGTTCTTACGTGACCTTGCCTTTGTGTTTCTTTGACTGCTGACCCTTTTCTCAATATCCCATTCAGAATTTAGCACCTTTACTAGGTGATCCTGCTATTTTTTCATATATGTCACACTATTCCCCAAACATCCTTACATCTTCCGAAGTTCACGCTTCACATTCCCCTCCTTTAAAAAAGGGGTCGCGTATATTGCTGATTTCACTTTATAAACACCCTTCCTCCTTGCTCATGGAATCAGACGAAATATCTTCTTTACGTCACCAGCTCACTCACTTAACCCAGTTATTGAATCATAAAGAGGAGGCTCTGCTTGAGATGATGCAGAGAAGGAACCTCCAATCCTCTCTTCGTCAGGAAATGGAAGAGCTTTGGCTAGCGGCTAAATCCAGGACTCGAGCTGAGGTAGCTCTAAAGCATAAGGCTCGTTCAGACATGAGGATTCAGACTCATTTTATTACTTACCTGAAGCTAAAGCATGAGGACACTGTAACCCTCCTGCAAGAGGAAAGCCAGATAAAAAATGAAACCATTACCCATCTACAAAGCAACATCCAACGTATCAAGAAGGAACTAGCTCAAGCACATGCTCTTTTAGTAAAATGGGACCAGGCATCTTGATCTTGTAATAATGTGACCTTAAAAATGTTCCTCAACTTTTATTAAATAAACCCTGTTCTCTGTGTTACCTGCCTATTAAGGCATGAGTCTGTACTTCCTTGTCTCTTCTTCTATTATCATGTTCCCTAGACACATGCTCAAGAAACATTTCTAGAAAAGATAATTTAGAAAGGATAATTTACTTACCAAACCTTTTTCTTACCACAAGAGTTGGGAAGTCGTGGTTCATACGGGTGCGCTTTCTCATAGCTTATATTTGAACTAGTAGCTCAGATTTGGAGTGAAAGTAGGTCCTACCGACCTGTTGAGTACGAAAGTATGTCCCCTTGTGGCTCATACTGAGGCGAGAGGGAGAGACATAGACCAAGAAGGTCGTTGGGCATGACAGCATGCTCACTTATAACTCGCACTGGGGCGAGAGTCTGGGATACAAACCTGGAAGGTCGTTGGGCGTGAGAGCATGCTCAGTTATAACTCGCACTCGGGTGAGAGTCTGGGACTCCGACTTGGAAGGTTGTTGGGCGTGAGAGCATGCTCACTTATAACTCGCACTGGACGAGATTCTGGGACACCGATATGGAAGGTCGTTGGGTGTGAGAGCATGCTCACTTATAACTCGCACTGGGGCGAGAGTTTGGGACACCGACCTGGAAGGTCGTTGGGCGTAAGAGCATACTCATTTATAACTCGCACTAGGGCGAGAGTCTGGGACACCGATCTGGAAGGTCATTGGGCGTGAGAGCATGCTTACTTATAACTAGCATTGGGCCGAGAGTCTGGGACACCGACCTGGAAGGTCATTGGGTGTGAGATCATGCTAACTTATAACTCACACTGGGCAAGAGTCTGGGACACCAACCTGGAAGGTCGTTGGGCATGAGAGCATGCACACTTATAACTCACACTGGGGTGAGAGTCTGGGACACCGACCTGGAAGGTCGTTGGGCGTGAGAGCATACTCAATTATAACTCGCACTAGGGAGAGAGTTTGGGACACCGACCTGGAAGATCATTGGGCGTGAGAGCATGCTCACTTATAACTCGCACTGGGGCGAGAGTCTGGAATACCGACCTGGAAGGTCGTTGGGCATGAGAGCATGCTCACTTATAACTCGCACTGGGCAAGAGTCTGGAACACCAACTTGGAAGGTCGTTGGGCGTGAGAGCATGCTCACTTATAACTCGCACTGGGGCGAGAGTCTGGAACACCGACCTGAAAGGTGATTGGGCGTGAGAGCATGCCATGCTCTCTTATAACTCGCACTGGGGTGAGAGTCTGGAACACCGACCTAGAAGATCGTTGGGCGTGAGAGTATGCTCACTTATAACTCACACTGGGCGAGAGTCTGGAGTGCGGGTGAGAAGTCATTTAAGAAACTCCTTAGGGCTGGTCCGGGAAGTGGATTGATATTTGAGGGCTGGCCCAGGTGTTATCCTCGAAATTCCAGCTCTGGTGCCGCGTTTTAGGTGTCCAGCCGATTGTGCGCTACTTGGAATTTTTCCTACAAATATCTCATACAAACTTTAATCATTCAAGCTCTTTGTTTATTTTAAATCTTATTGAGCGCCAAATTTAAATTCGTGCTCCTCTTCATTTTTCCCCCTTTCCCGAGGTGGCTGCATAACCATGACGTATGGTTTTCCTTTGCTTTTCCCGAGGTAACTGCATCACCGCCTTTCCCTCTGATGTATAGCCTTCTTGCGCCGGAATGCTGCCATTCAAAAATCTCCTTTCATGATTTTCTTGTCACGTCCATCATTAATACCTTTCATAGGGGAATGACGCGTGCCCCACTAACCTTTCCCACCACTGTGACTGATCAGCACTTTTTGACACGCGACCCTAGATCCGATGACTCAAGTTATCATACTCCCCCCCTCCTTTCGATGCTTCCTAGGGGTTTGGCTTTATAAACCCTAAAGGTTGTCCGCTGTCATCTTCTCACCCCTTTGGCTGCTTTCACCTCTTTGCATTTTCTCTCGGCTCTTCCCGTTAAGTCTTTGCTCTGCATTTGTTTCTTGTGCGCGCTTCTTCTTTTTTCTCTTCATCCCCCCCCACCCGCCCGTGTCCCCATGGCTGAAGGTAAGGAGATGTCTTGGTCTCCCTATTATATTTCAGACTTGGATGATAGCGACTTATTCTAGATCTGCACTAATATCCACCTTACTGAAGACTATCAACTACGAGCTCCCCAACCGAATGAACACCCTTCTTCTCCTCCCCAAGGCTTTGTAACTTTCTTCAAGGATCAACTCTTGGGAGGTCTTCGCTTTCCTCTTCACCCAATTTTCTCTTCCTTGAGTCAATATTTTGGTATCCCACTTTCGTAGTTTGCCCCCAATGCTTTTCGTGCTATCTGTGGCATGGTTATCCTCTGTAGGGTATACCAAATTCCTTTAACCGCTTAACTTTTCCACCACTTATATTCTCTCAAACGATCCGAGCCTAGCGTGTTTATGGTGCAATCTAGGGTCAGGTGTAAATTCTTCTCTGATATGCCTTCCACCATCAAAGGTTGGAAATCTCGCTTTTTCTTTATCAGGCTGCCGGAGGCGGTGACTTGGCCGACCCAATGGCGCTCCATTCTTCATTCACCCTTTTAACTGTCGGAACACAGGCATCAACCTACTTGCCCTACAGCTTCAGCAAAATTAAAGGGAGTCCGCCTTCTCCTATCCATAATATTACGAGAAGGTTTTTTACATTATTTTGGACTCAGCCTGATCCCCACGGCTATAGGAGCTCCATTTGGTAAGACTTTGCTTTTCCTTCCGCTCGTCTTCACTAACTAAGGTATTTCCTTCCTGTTCTGCAGAGGCTGCAATGTTTCGGGCCTACTCGGCCGACTCGGCTAGGATGCCGAGCATTATTTTGAAGGTAGTGGGTGAGGAAATCGCGAAAGGCCTCGCTGCTCCCTTAGCCACTTCCTCTCATAAAACAACGGAGGAGCCATCATAGTCCTCCGGCCAACTTCTTCTGGTAGCTTCTCTTCCCGAGACTGGCTCTATAGCTCTAGAGCCCATCGAGGAAGAGCAAACTCTTTCTCTGCCCCCAGATAAGCGCCTCTGCCTCCAGCGCATGCGTAAAAGAGTCACACCATCCGTTCAGTCCTCCCCTTCGCTTCCTCCTCTTGGGCAGGCCACCTCCAAAGTCCCAAAGGTCCGCGTTAAACAACTAAAACCCCACCCAGGAATCTCCTCTCGTGGCGGAAGTCCTCTACCCGTCAAGTCTCCTCTCCCAGGCAGCTAACCCTCCTGAGGACCAACCCGGGAGTTCTCAACTCCTCTGCCTCCCTTCCCTTAGCGCTTTGGCCGCATCAGCTCGGTCCAGAAGAATATTCACGGCCTCCTGGAGCCTGCCCTTTGTGTTCAAGCTAGATTCGGCAGGGGGTTCAACAAATGTGGGTGGCACTTCTCCCCCGCAACCAGGTTCAACTTCATGGAGCCTTAGCCACCTCCTGGAGGTCGGCTAATGAGTAGTTCTTGGGAGGCTCCCAGTGGGAAGGGCTGGATCTGGCTTCGCAACATATTATATCGGTGTGTCTTCCTTTTCCTGGCCTGACTATCTGATATTATTTCTGACTTCCCTCTTTTTGCCGGGCAGGCATGCTCCACGAGCCTTAACTTGACCCAGTTTGCCGCCGAGCTGCTGAAAGAAAACTAGTCACTGAAGGCTCGAATCCAAGAATTAGAGTTGCCTCAAACTCCCCGCGATCCGCTCGACCCTCTGATCGCGGAACAACCCTCTGGATTCTTATCTTCACACGGTAGGGGAGTCTACTCAATCTGCGAGGGATCTGGCTCAGGCGTCTTCCGAAAAGATAAAGGAACAGCAAGCAACCCTGAAGACCAGCGATTCAAAACTAAACTCAGAGGGGCAGCATCGTCGACAGTTGGCGGTTTGTGGTTTTCTTCATCCTTGGTGAAGCTCTTGTTTTGGCCGAATCTAGCAAGGAGGAGAAGGTGTGTTGGTGATTTCTCATCTCGGAAGATCGTTGCCCACACAACGTCCGAGGTTAGAAGAGGAATACGGTAAAAGATCAAGAGGTCTTTTTAAAAGGTATAACTAGTAATTTTTCCTTTCCGCATCATACTAGTTATTTTTGGAAATAAATACCAAATACAAGAGACTTACGATTCTAGTATTTCGAATATATTTTTCGATGTTGTGTTCTTTTGTTTTTACTTTTCCTTGTGATTTGATTGTTCCTTTCGGTTAACCTAAAGTTATTTTAGGAAATTAAATATTAGCTTTCCTTAAAAGGTTTTGTCTAGTCGGTGGTGGTTGCTCCCATATCCAAGAAGGCCATGTGCCTCACCAAGTCAGTACTGGGAACCAATTATGTAAATTAATATTTAATGGAATTAATAACTTAGGTGATTTGGATCGAACGTGTTAAGTTCCGCAGGAGATCCAAGTCTAAACCTAAAAGAACAAATAAATTAAGTTTTGGATCAAACGTGTTAAGTTCTGCAGGCGATCCGAAATTTAATTTAAAAGAACACATGGTAGCTAGGAAAAGGTTCAGACCTTTATACAAAATTTTTGTACAGTGGAACCTCTAGGTTTTCCGAGTAGCAACCAACATCTTCCAATATGCAAAATCATTTTCGGAGAAGAGCGGGGGGTGGACAATGCTATAACCCTCTTGTTGGGCCATTTTAGATTAACTACAAAGAAAATAAATGACAAGAAAATTCCAGGACTTGGTCCTGGATTAGTAGTGCGGGAAGTATTTAAAAATAAAACAAAAACTCGGGTGGTGTTGCACCAACCTCGAGCAAAAACCGATTCGAGAAAAGAATTAGAATATAACTATAAAGCTAAATTCTATTTGACTCTGAAAATCTGAAACTACCTCGAAAAATTATTTTGAATGGTGGTTGCACCAATTCAAAACGACCTCCCTCTGATACCAATTGTTGGATCGAGACGCGCTAGAGGGGGGGGGTGAATAGCGCTCGTGGCTTTCACTTTTTGAAATCATAAATTGTATCAAAAACTAACAGAGTAATAAGCAGCGGAAATAGAAAAGAAAAGCAAACACACACAGAAGGACACGGAGAATTTACTTCATTCGAAGCTTGTAGCGACTCCTACTCGAAGGCCCACGATCCTTGATCGCTTACTGTGGGCAACAACTATAAGCTCGAATAGATTTACAAGTTTAAGTACAAGAAGCAAATAAAGAACGTAAATAAACTTTTATACCGACAACTAAAATGCTAAATTGAAGCTCCAGGTCGTCGGCGTCGAGTTGCAGCACTTCAGAATGAGTTCATTAGTAGTTGAATGCAGAAGAATCGCTTCATAGTTGGTGTCCTTCACAGCTGCTCGAAGTCCCCTTATAAAGGGCATCCAAGGCGCCTTGAAAGCCATTCAAGGCGCCTCCACTGCTCTGAGTCCACCATGCAGATGAGCGCTGACCATTCTGCGCTTATCCATCTAAAGGCGCCTTAATCCACCCAAAGGCACCTCCATCCACTAGTCCAAGGCGCCTTAAACCTCTTCCAAGGTGCCTTGGACTGTGCTGCGCTGGTCTCTTCTGGCTTGCACCCGAGGCGCCTCCAAGCTCCATGGAGGCGCCTCGGCACTGTTCATCCGAGGTCATTTTTGCACTTTGGTCCCTGCAAGATATGTTAATCCAAAAATACCCTACAGCACAAAGTTAGCACAAAACAATAATATAAATGGAATGATATGACAGTCTCCAGACTGTCAGGGTCTGACTTTGGATTTCCGACCGGAAACCCTAGGTCGACCCAACGCCTACTATTCCCTCTGCGGGGAACACGTCCTCACCTACTCCACTCAGGAGATTTACCTTTTTCCAGTTCGGTCCTCCAGACCAACTGGACTTTTGCTCAGGGTCCGTTGCTTCCGGTCTTCATGCTGGACGTCCGGTCCTCAACCCTTCCAGACTTCTACCCGATTCCGACACCAAGATTTTAACCAAGGGTTACCACCCCCTAGGATTTTTGGCCGAAGCTTCGACCCGCCAAGACTTTCCGCATAGGGTTTCCTCCCCCTATGACCTAGGGTTACCACCCCCTAGGGTTTTCCCTTTGCCAAAGCGCAGCTAAGACTTTTCTCCTCTTAGGGTTACCACCCCCTAGGACCTAGGGTTACCACCCCCTAGGGTTTTCACCTTGCCTAACCACAGCTAGGACTTTCATGAAACACTCAGTCATACACATTAGATAACAATTAAACTTAACTTTGAATCCCTTTGCCATTATCAAAACTATGGTTCGATCGCCGAATGCTTCCCGCACCAACACTTTGAACTTATCAAAGCACTCAGACTTGCGGCGCATTAGGTAAATGTATCCATATCTTGAATAATCATCTATAAAAGAGACTAAATATTCAAAACCACCTCTAGCCTAGATAGACATAGGACCACACAAATCAGAATGAACCAATTCCAACGCTTCTTAGGCTCTATACCCCTTGGCCTTAAAAGGCCTCTTGGTCATTTTACCTTCTAAGCAAGATTCACAAGTTGAAAAATTTTTCAACTCTAATAAACCCAAGAGTCCATCAGCTATAAGCCTGTGAATCCTACTTAAGTTAATATGACCAAGCCTTAGATGCTAAAGATACGCTTGGTTCATCTCCGAAGGTTCTTTTCTCTTATTAGAGTTAGAAGATGTGTTATTAATTTCCATATTTTACTTTGTTGGAGAAATTAGATTTAAAGTATATAAATTGCCAAGCAATGCACCAGAATAAATAATCACCTTATTTCTCTTTATAACCACATTTTTACTAAAAAAAACTGAATATCCATCCAAATACAGTTTAGAAACTAAAATTAAATTCTTTCTAAAACTGGGTACATAAAGACAATTTCTTAAAACCAAATTTCTATTCCTAAAAGATAAGTAGACGTCTCCCACTGCAACAGCTGCCACCTTAGTAGCATTGCCCATGTAGACGGTAATCTCTCCTTCAGATAGTCATCGAGTTTCCTGGAACCCCTGCAAGGAATTGCAGACATGATCAGTGGCTCCCGTATCTACACACCAGGTGCTGGTAGATAACACCGCTAAACATGTTTCAACAACTAGAGCATGAGATATACCTTTATTGTTCTGATTCCTACGAGGATAGTCCACCTTCCAATGCCCTGTCTGCTTGCAAATGAAGCACTTACCCTTCGGCTTCTTCATTCCAGCTTTTTGTCCCTGAGGTTTATTCACTCTCTTTGCTGAAAAAACCTATTTCTTCTTCTTCTTGCCTTTCGGCTTAGAAGTAGAACCATTTTCAGCATAGTGAATCTAAGAACTTTGACGAAATATACTTTTTGCTGCCTGTAGTTCTGTCAGAAGTTCTGCCAACGTATACTCTCTTTTGTTCATGTTATAGTTCAAGCGGAACTGCTCAAAACTTCTGGGTAGCGTTTGGAGAATTATATCGACCTGGGTTTCCCCATCGATTTCTCCTCCAAGAACTTCTATTTCATTCAGATAGGCCATCATTTTGAGAATATGATCCCTTATGGGTGTTCCCTCAAACATGGTGGCCATCATTTTGAGAATATGATCCCTTACGGGTGTTCCCTCAGACATGGTGGCCATCATTAACTTTCTCATTGCCTCTTGCCTAGCAGTCTGACTCTGGTGCCCAAAGAGTTCTTTGAGATTATTCATTATATCATAAGCTGTTGGTAAATCTTGATGCTGATGTTGCAATACATTTGACATTGATGCCAAAATGTGACACCGCGCCATCTTATCAGCTTTTACCCATTTCTTATGATACTCAATCTCCTCTGGGGTAGAGTCACCATCAGGTGCATCAGGGCAAGCCTCAGTCAGTACAAACTTATAGCTTTCAGCAGTAAGAACAATGTATAGGTTCCTTTTCCAATCTATATAGTTGGGTCTAGTAAGTTTGTTCTCTTTCAGTATAATGGCCAGTGGGTTGAAAGTCATCCTAAGAATCACAAAAATAACTTTGGTCAGGACTCTAAATTTAGAATAATATTGATTTCTCAAACAAAACTATTTTAAATTAACCAACACCTTAAAACACCATGAATTGTGTATGCCACGATAGTGTGGACATATACAAATTCAACATTTGTAAAAGGAGGGTGTAACCCATTAATTTTATTATCTTGTCAACCTAAATTTTTGACAAATAAAATTAATAGTTGGTTTCTTTCGGTCACACAAATAATAGTAGTGACTCCAATGGGGAGGATACTATTAGACGTGCGTAAGTGTATACAATTACTTGACACTAAGTCTATTAATAAGATTGTGCCCCTTCCGATGGGGAAGATCACACTCTCTTAATTAATTTCCTATAGTCATCAGAAATGGAAGTTTGATCTAGTGATCCGCAAACAAACTCATCCGATATGGAGGAAGACACTTAGAGCCAACGCGCAAGTTTGTTTGCATCACTTACAAACCAGTAATGGAGACCGTGGAATTTACTAAAATAAATTCCTCTCCCACTTAGTTATTTAAAGTGAGGAATTTTAAACTATCCTAGCATACATCAAATGCATACACACACATCACAGTAAATAAAAGCAATAAATATGGAAATTAATTTCCAACTATTATGGCCTTTTTCCGTAACTGTCCTCCATGTGCTCCAACCCTAGCTTCTGCCATCTATAGCCACCGCCATCGGGTTGAGTTGTCGCATCCATCTTGTTTCTTATTCCGCTGTGCCTCTAGTGCTCCTTAAGTACCACGCCTCGCAACAATCCGATCCGTGACAAAAATAGAATTTTACATATATCGATCCTATATTCCACGAGGGAATGTACATGTAATCTAGATCGAAAATAAAATTCTAAAATCCTAGGGCTAATATAGCTCCTGCTGTATTAGTTACATACAATCATGCACGCACAAAATATTGCCCTTGACATGTCCAAGGGTCCAATCTCACACAACATCAATAAGCCATAATAGTTGGAGCCTGCAACCAAAGAGTTAGCACATCCTACTATTATCCTGCCTAAATTATGTATGACATATGCATAACCTATTTGAATTCTAAACACACAGAGGCAAACCCTAGCTCTGATACCAATTGTTGGTTAGTCCTAGGAAAACGTACCGGTTCCACTGTACAAAATTTTTTGTACAAGTGTCGAACCTTTCCTTAAATAACCTATTGTATTCTTTAGAAGTTAAATTAGGAATCGCAGACGGAACTTAACATCATTGATTCCAAATTTAACTTATCTGTTCTTAATGGTTTAGATTTGAATCGCAAGCGGAACTTAACACTATTGATTCAAATCTACCTAAGTTATTAATTTCATTAAATATTAATTTCCAAAATTGGCTTCCAGGACTGCATGGTGAGGCACATGTCCTTCTTGGATATGGGAGCAACCACCACCGCCTAGACAAAGCCTTTTAAGGAAAACTAATATTTAATTTCCTTAAATAACTCTAGGTTAACCAAAAAGAACAATCGAATCACAAAATCAAAAAAGAAGAAAACACAAACTCGAAAAACTATTTCGAAAAACTAGATATAATTGCCTCTTATATTTAGAATTTTTACAAAAAAAATAACTAGTATGATGCGGAAGAAAATTACTAGTTATACCTTCTCTTTGTAAGCTAATGACCTCGAGATCTTCTACCGTATTCCTCGCCTCGCCTTGGACGTCGTGTGGGCGACGATCCTCCAAGATGAACACCACCCAAAAGAGCTTCTCCTCCTTATAATATTCGGCCACCACCACCACAATAGAAAAGAGAGCAAAGGGAGAAGAGAGGGAGAGAGGGGTCAGCCACCAAGAGAGAGGGGTCAGCCACCACCGTTTAGCATTTATACTCTATACCTGTTGTTAGTATTTCCTGATGGTAGATAACGAAATTTGGAGACCAAATTTTTATTAGTGGGGGAGAATGTAAAATACCGAAAAATGGCGAATAATGATAAGGGAATCTTCCGGAATTTTTGGAAATTTTTCTGGAATTTTTCGGAGGTCGTATGGACGAGTTTACGGGGATAAAAATTGGGCCCGAGAAAAACCTGTTTAGGCTACCCTATTTAAAAGAGGAAAAGTTTATTTTCTTTTCCTTTTTATTTTTGTTTTTATTTCTCCCCACACGCCATTTCCTTCTTCCTCCCCCCCCACCCCACCCCCCCCCCACCACGTGCTCGACGTTGTAGCCCTAACCGCCTTTCTCCTCCTCTCCTATGTGCTGCCGCCGACCCCAACACGCCGACTATAGAGTGTCGGCACCGCCCGATTGCTGACCCCGTCTCCCTCTTGCCCTAGCCATCTCCTCCACTGCCACTTTCCCTCTTCCTCTCTTCTGCCGACGTCGACTTCATAGCCGGTGCCAACTCCGATCGTTTCCTTCCCTCTCTTCGTGGACACCAGGAACCCAGCACCACTCTCCTCTGTCGACAGCCGCCCTCGCGGAGCGATCCTGACGCCGCCGTCTTGCGCCGAGCAGCAGTGTTGTCGGCCATTTCTCTTCAGCCCTAGCGCTGGCAGTCGATTTCACCGTGCCCTAGCGCTGACACAAATCCAGCACACTCCTCTTGAGTCTGCCCTAGTGTGGAATCCAAGCCCTAGTTCTTCCTCTTGCTGCCACTACCGAGCGAGCTTGCTTCTTCCCTGTATTTTTGGCAAGCACTTCTGTGCCATCCACCAAACCTGCCACTGCTCTTGATCAATCCACGGTGAGGTTTGGTTTTTGGTTGGCAATTCTGTAGACTCAAAGGATTTTGATGAATCGTTTCCCTTTTGATGATCTACTGTTCTTGATTAGAATGTTTGTGTTGTATTGTGGGATTGACCACTATGGTACTGTCATTATTTTTCCACAGCAGCTGTGATTTTTCCATTTATAATTTCCAGCAATACCCTTGCTGTGAGAAGAGGAGGTAAGGGGAATAAGGAGGACTTGCTGTGGTTTTCTTGGTTTCGGCAGAATTCGATCTAGCAGTACTTTGTTTCCGCATCGGCTATGAGTTTGAGGTATGTTGTAGGAATTTGGCTACATGTTGTAGTTAGATAATGAATCATGTGTAGATTGATTAGCTTTATGTGTAGAAGTAAGGTAAGGGTTTGGTGTATGGATTGAGTTGGCACACTCTTGATACATGTTGTTTTAGGTATGAATTGATACATATATAATTGGATTTGGATTTAGGTGAGTTTCTCGGGGATATGATTTAGCTAATTAATTTATATGTAATTAGTTAAATCCATATATCATGTTGTTACAGGACTGTGATTCGAGATGGGCGCCTCGACGTAGGATTTCTGGATACAATCTTCTTTTGAGGCGGGTACCTTGACTTATCTTTTTGATATGTCTTGTTGATATGTCTAGTAGGTTATAGCCTTTAGTAATAATTATGTTCGTCCTATTTCGGTACGTCACTACCGGATACTCGTTACATGCTTGTTTGCTCACCTGTTATACATTTTATGCTAGTATCCATATGATTATTTATATGCTCAGTGAGGTAGTGACATACCATGCTTGTTATGTTCAGGACTTAGGTTTTTGATATCCTATCTGACCTGTGTACTTCAGTTCTTCGTATTTGACCATCGATACTACGATACTCATGTTATATATATGGATATGGTTATGCTGATCAGTTTATTGCTATGCTTAGTGTCATGCATCATGATTGCATGCTGCGTGATTGTCGACTCCACTATGGTAGAGCGCATCGCCAGTTACATATACTGCACACACCACCACTCATGGATTAGTGGTATATCAGGCAGGTGTGGCGGTTCTGCTGTTTGGATCCGTTGGTCAGGTGACTCAGCGTGGTAGCCGGCAGACAGTTCCGCTCTGTTTGGCTCCGCTGGCATTTAGTGTAGCAGCGTAGTAGCCGGCAGACGGTGGACTCTGTTTGGCTCCGTTGGTCAGGTGACTCAGCGTGGTAGCCGGCAGAGATACCTCCCCGTTATCGTATATCGGGAGATGAGAGCATTGAGCTCCCCCATTTATGATTTGGGGTCACAGGACAGGAGTACTCCGATAGCATCCCGTCCACTCACTCACTCATCAAGTGTAGTGATGGTAGAGTGCACGGTTGTCACAGCCCTATCCACTCGGCCTCACTATTGTGTGTGAGATGACTGACTAGCGTCAGGGGTGACCAGGACGCATCATTGGCATCATACACATTTATGCATTTACTGCTTGTGTTTGCTGCACTTATATGCTGGATTTGGATGGATGCATATGTTTGACATGCATACAGGATTTATGACACTTCCAGTCTGACGACCTGATTATTCTGATAGGTGGCCTGGTGAGTACAGTACTCTTCAGCCTTTTTCTATTATGCATTACCTTCTTTTGTTCAGGAGACTGTACTCTATAGTTACTACTATTTGTTATAATTTACTATGCATGCCAACTAGGTATCTGCTGAGTTGTTGAACTCACCCCCGTGGACACTATTTTTTTTCAGGTACTAGGTTATTTATGGAGATGCTTGGAGTATCCTGGCTGCCGGTCCCCACGTCACATCAGAAGACCTGTCTCTGCCTTTGTTTATTGTTATTTTTGGTATATATATTTGTGTACTGAGCATTGTGTTCCGGTTTTGTGTTCGGAGTGTTGTTTTGGTTGTGTGGTGTAAGCCAAGCCGGCTAGCAGTGTTTTATTTGGTTTTGTATGGGCTTGTATTTTATGTTTATCCGCTGTATTGGTTTTGTTTCAGCCGTGTAGGCTGATGATATATATATAACTGCGTGGTTGTGTGTATATTCCAGCCGTCTGTGGCTGATGTATATTATGCCTGTAGAAATGCTTCAGATGTCACCCGTATAGGGGAGGTGCTGCCGAAATTTCTTCGGACAGGGACTTCTCTGGGGCGTGACAGTTTGGTTACAATTGTTGTCGCGTATAAATTAGACCATGATCCCTCTCTCGAATCGAACTGTCTCCCACCTTCAACTAGTACCGAAGCGGAGACACGGCTTGGACTTATTGAAGTCATCTCGAAGATAGCTTACCGTGGATACGAGTAGAGGCAAGGCTTAAGAGCATCACTTGGTCGATCTCCTTCCCACTCTGATCATTCGATGGAATCTTCTACGCATCATTCTGCAAGTATACTTAGCGTAAATTTACTTTCCATAAAATTTTAATTATGTGATCATGTCTAGAATATTATATCCTTATATTTATGTGGTGTGTTTGATATAATAATTAGGAATTATTATTGTTTTTATTTTTCACTACACATGTTTACGAAACGTGTTCTAGCACGCACCCACATCGGGCTACCCAACAACAAGTTTCATACAAGCTTCATCAAACAATAAAATTGGCAGTTCCATAGAGTTTTACATCATCCACTCATTACAATTACTTCCTATATCCTAGAACAATTCAAATCTAGTCAATAATTGGAAGAAATACAATCCAAGGACTCAAAACCAAATAAACTTTGGAAACCCTAAGGAAGGGAGAAGAAACTTATCCTTTGATGTCAAGTGAAGCCCTTGATATAGGTCTTGAAGTGCTAATGAGAATGGAGCAGTAAAACAGCCTCAGATTGCCTAGATGACATCTCCAGATGCAAGGATTTAACCTTGAGGGGCTCCTCCCATCTTGGAACTTCCTCATCATCAAAGGAGATGAAGTGCCCCTTATATAGAAGTGAGGCACGGGGTGGTCGTGCCTAGGGGAATGGCCCAAGCCAATCTCTAGCGTCTGGTCGTGCCATTTGGCACAATCAGAGCTAAATTGGCTCTGGCTAGATAGCTTAGTCGTGCCATAAGGCACGACTAAAGCTATACCTGGTTTCTTGGTCATGCCTTTCGGCATGGACAGAGAAGAGGCTGCTTTGTTTCACCTTCTAGGCCATGCTATTTAGCACAACCAAAGCATCAAACTTGCATTTTTTTTTTTTTTTTAACAAAGGCATGGTCGTGCCTCAGGGCACGGCCAAGACCATTTCTACTCTAGAAATATGCACGGGTTGGCTCCTGGTCATGCCCTGAGGCATGACCATGTCTTAACTTGTGCTAGTTCTTCTTCCTAGTCGTGCCTCATGACACTGCCAGTGACTTTATTGGTTCCTTGGTCATGCCATTTGGCATGGCCAATGACTAGAGCTTCTCCTAGTCGTGCTTCAAGCATGGCTAGGTTCATTTTGCCTCTGGAAGTGGTTGTTGCTTATGTCCCTAGTCTTGGGCACTCTAATCATTCACTTTCCTCATCATGGGAAGACAAGACTAGCTCATAGTCTTCTTCAAGTTGTCTTCTTTTGCATAATCTAAATCCTTTATCACTCCAAATTTCTCCTAAAAATGAAAATAAACATTGAGCAAATTTCTAGATGTAAAATAGTAATTATGTTGAAATTAACATGATAAAGGGTGCAAAAGCATAGATCATAGGCAATAAATACAGAAAGATGAGTGTTAAATAATACAAAATAACATATATAATCTATGCACATCATTAGGTTGCCTTCTAAGTAGTGCTTATTTTTTATCTTTAGCTTGACCCCATCTCAGATCAAATTAGAATTATATCTATGGAGGGACGACTTTTCCCTCCTATGATTTGTGTCTCTTCTTCTTCCTTCATTTTAGCTCTTACAAGGCAGATGTACTTTTCATTTTTAATTGGGGGCCTTCTCCCAATGATTGTCGGATCATATACAGCATCTAGTGGCCTCCTATAAGGATGGAAATTTCATTCCTTAGTTTGGTATACATCGATCCTACTACAGTCACTTAGAAAAAGAGAGACATAGTTAGGAGATTTAGATAAATCAAATTCCAACCTTTCCTCACCTATTACCAGAGGTAACTTATGATTTTTAACATCAATAATAGCTCTTGCGGTGGCAAAAAAGAGTCTTCCAAAAATGATTGGGATCTTAGGATGCTTCTCCATGTCTAGCACAATGAAATTGGTGGGTATAATCAACCACCCACCTCTACTGGTACATCATCAATGATACTTATAGGGTATCTACATGAATGATCAGCTAGCCGTAGTGTAATAGTAGTAAGTTTAGAGTTTTTGAGACTTAATTTATTATAAATTGAGTAAGAAATGAGGCAAACACTCGCTCCCAAATCACGAAATGCTTTATCTATGATTGAAGTTCCTATGGTGAAAGGAATAGAGAAGCTTCCTAGATCTTGAAGCTTCGGGGGTATGGTGTTCAGAAATAAGGCACTGCACTCCTCCGTTAGCACCACTGTCTTATAGTCTTCTTTTTTCCTTCTATTGGACATAATCTCTCTAAAAAATTTGGCATTTGGTGAAGTGCAATGATCAACAAGACTTCAATGCAAAGCTCTTTGACCTTCTCCAAGAATCTGTCAAATTCTTCATCCTTTTTAGTGATGGTGAAAGGAATTGCTTATGTAGTATCCGGAAACTCAATAGTTTAATTAAAAGGGTTCACTTGATTTAATTAGGAATTTATTTAATTAAGTTAGTCTACCATTAAGAAATTTAGATTAATCAAATAATAAAATATAAATATATAAAATTTTCATGTATAGATTATATAAGAAACGTGACATTTTGATATATAATTTAGATATTATTATATATATGATATCCATATGGATATGTATATAAATTTGATCCCTATATATAATATATAAAAGAATAGTATCAAAATAACGTGTAGATAATTATAACATTATAAGATAGGAATTATATAAATATATAGATATGGATATTGATTTTTATAAAGATCGCGTAAAATAAAATTTATATAACAGAATTGATGGAATTTAGACAAAGTCCTAAGCCTCCACCTCTTTAAATCTCTACCTTCAAAAACTCAGGGGGATTTTGGCAGCCGACCCTAAGAAGCTCAACCCTCTCCATCACTCTCCTCTAGTCCTAGAGCTCCACGAGAAGACAAAGAAGGGAGAAATCGAAGGCATGTTCCTTAACTTATAATGCTCTAGTTAGTTTCTATAGTCTTGTAAATTTTGAGTATCATACTGATACGGTGCATGATGGTAGGGGTGGATAGCTGATGTGGTCGGAAGTCAAGCTTATGAGGCGGTCAGAAGTGAAGCTCATGAGGCGGTCAGAAGTCAAGCCCACATGGCGGTCAAAAGTCAAGCCTATGTGGCGGTAAGAAGTCAAGCCTATGTGGTGGTCAAAAGTCCGACCTACGTGGTGGCCAAGAGTCCAGGTTACAGGGGGATCCTGGTCAGGCATAAGTGGCATTCAAGGGTTAGGCTTACATGGCGAGTAGAAACTCAGAAGGTAGGGCGTACAGGTTGGGATACGCAGACCAAGGACGTACAGGTCGGGATACGTAGACCAAAGACGGACAGGTCGGGATACGTGGACCATAGGTCGGGATACGCGGACCAAAGATGTACAGGTCGGGATACGCGGACCAAAGACGGACAGGTCGGGATACGCGGACCAAAGATAGACAGGTCGGGATACGCGGGTCGAAGGCTTACAGGTCGAGATTTACATGACTAGATTCGTAGAACAAGATATACGGAACAGGATGTACAGGTTAGGATAGGCGACATAAGGCTTGCAGGTCCGGATTCACATGATAAGACAGACAGATCAGGATACACAGATCAAGACGTATGGGTCAGAATATATAGACCAGGGCATTCAAGACAGGACAGGAGGAATAAGACCTACAGTTCAAGGTACACACACGGATCAAGGCGTACAGGTCAGGACAGGACTAAGGCTTACAGTGTAAGAGCAAGGTCGTGTATACAGAACGAGACTCAAGGAACGCTAAGCGAAGGCTTTGACTGACAGGATGGTAAGCGCAAGTCTGGATTTACCATGATCTACCGAATGGAAAATGGAGGACTAGGCGTACAGATATGGATTTACAAGGCGACAAACACAAGCCAAGGAATGTACCAGGAAATGCACTGGGGAATGCAGGTCTGTTCCCACAAGTCAAGATTTGCAGGTACGAGGATCCAGTTTAGGGTTAATAGATAGGGGTCGGTGCATACTATACGACAATAGAGCCAGAGAATCTTAACAACTTGTCAGAGAATAATTGCTGCATGTCAGGGAATATGCTAACGGTCTAGGGCTCATTGCACATCGATCCCTCCCTAGACCTATAAGAAGAGGCCATTTGTCATTCACCGCTAGACAAATCCTGACACCCGACATTCCCTGACACTCGTCAGACTCCAGAAGTACCCACTGCCATATAAAAAGGGAGTCTTTGTCTCTACACAGGTACGCTCACTCATCTTTTCGTACTCATCTCTTACTTTTCATCCTTTCACTGTGCTTCTGGGGAAAAAAAATACCTGACTTGAGCGTCGGAGGGCCTAACCCGGGGACTTTTTCCCTGGTTCTTGGTCTCTAACGTGAGGGCGTCTTGTCTGAGTGTGTGCAGAGCCCTCTCCTCGTCGTTCCTATCATCATCCCCCATCATCCACCCATGGGAACCTTTCCCGGGGGTACCAGGTCAACCAGGCAACTCAACGACTTTCCGTCAACACCAGCGATAGTGCAGTCAACCTCTGTTCGACTCAGCTTCTGGACGGGATCAAATTTGGCGTCATCTGTGGGAACACATCTACCTGTTCCGGAATGTGAAGATGGAGGACTCTGGTCGAATTAACATGACAATGACAGCAGGAAAATATGAACTATTCAAAGAAGCCAAGAAACGGGCGACCTCCGAGAAGCAAACTACCACCTCCCAACCGCGAAAGTTGCCAAAAGTTTTCAAGGAGCCGGCCCACGCTTCGGATCGGGGTTCTAAGAGAAAGCAGCCCATGGAATTTGGGCCTTTTATAGAGATCCCGACAAGGGTTACTATCAGACAAACGCTGAATGCTATAGTCACAAGGAGCGACCACGAGTGTCTGTGGCTGAAAGTTCTTTGCCTAAAGATTCGAAAAGGGGGAAGGCTATCGCCCCCCCCCTCGAGAAGAACGTTGGGTGGAGCCAGAAGAGAAAGTGCCATTCTCTTCCAAAATATTGGAGGAAAAGCTTGTAGGATCGAAAAGAATTTAGATATCTCCACAATGACATGATATTGTCCACTTTGGGCCTAAGAACTCATGGCTTTGCTCTTGAGCTCTCCCCAAAAGGCCTCATGCCAATGGAGATATCTTTTCTCTTATAAACCCATGATCTTTCCTATGTGTTTTCAATATGGGACTATGTTTGCAACCTTGCAATCCCAACAATCCCCCCTCAAACAAAGGACCATAGGCTTCCCACTTCCGATCCTTGACCCACCAGGTCTTCCTGCCCCTCGGTCCACCCGACCTACTTGGACTTCATTACCTAGTCGTAACTAAGACTTTCCTGCCTGGTGTATGGTCCTCTTGATCTGAACATAGGAGCCCCCACTTTCTTTGTTCGAGATCAATATTGTACCCACATGGCTCAATCAGACCATAGCTCTTGTGCATAGTCGGCGGTAAAACCTTCTAGCAGTTTGGGCTCTGATACCAATTGATGGATCAAAAGCGCTAGAGGGGGGGTGAATAGCGCTCGTGGCTATTTAAGGCGATTTAAAACACAGATTATAAGCGCAACGGAAAGTAAATGAAAACACACAAGACACGAGTGTTTTACTTCGTTCGGAGCCTATCTCGACTCCTACTCGAAGGCCCGCGGTCCTTGACTGCTTTCGGTGGGCAACAACTGTAAATTCGATCTATTACAAGCTAGAAGCAATTACATTTAAGAGCAAATAAGAAAGTTTTACCAACGAACAAGAAAGTAGAAGAGCGTTAGAGGTTCAATTCGTTGTTGCAGCTGATCGTTGTTGAAGCATAAGGAGCACATGAGAGCACAAGACTTTTGTTCGGAATTCAATGTACTGAGCTGCACCTCGAGGCCCCTTTTCATAGCTCTGCAAGGTCTGATCCAGATCCCCAAGTCTCGGGATCAGATTTGACCCGAAGCGGATCGGTCGACCGATCCTCATGTTCAGTCGACCGATCAGATGATCTCCACTGCATCTGATCCGTCCATCTGTCGCTCCGCTTCGATCTGGTCAAACTTTATCCCTGCGTTCGGTCAACCGATCCCAAGGTTCGGTCGACCGATCAGTCTCCTCTGACCCGCACTCCTCAGCTTGATCCAGTCGACACCTATCCCAGGTTCGGTCGACCGATCCCGAGGTCCGGTCGACCGATCCTTGGTCGAACCCGGTCCAACTTATGGAGATCTGATCTGGTATCTTGAAGGTTCGGTCGACCGATCCCGGTCAGTACTAACCCTGCACAAAATGTTAGTTTCCTGCAAAACAGAGTTAGAACACAAAAGATAATAAACAAATGAATTGACAGCCTTCGGACTGTCCGGGTCTGACTTCGGGTATTTCGACCGGAAACCCTAGGTCGACCCGACGCCTACTGTTCCCTCTACGGGGAGCGCGTCCTCACCAACTCCACTCAAGAGATTTTACCTTTTGCTAGTGCGATCCTCCAGATCGACTGGACTTTTGCTCAGCGTCCGATGCTTCTGGTCTTCATGCTAGATGTCCGGTCCTTGACCCATCCAGTCTTCTACCCGGTTCACGACACCAGGATTTTAACCTAGGGTTACCACCCCCTAGGATTTTTGCCCGAAGCGCCGACCCGCCAAGACTTCCCGCATAGGGTTACCACCCCCTATGACCTAGGGTTGCCGCCCCCTAGGGTTTTCCTTTTGCCTAACCGCAGCTAAGACTTTTCTCCACCTAGGGTTACCACTCCTAGGACCTAGGGTTACCACCCCCTAGGGTTTTCACCTTGCCTAACCGCAGCTAGGACTTTCCTGAAACACTCAGTCATTCACATTAGATAACAATCAAACTTAACTTTGAATCTCTTTGCCATTATCAAAACTAAGGTTCGATCGTCGGATGCTTCCCGCACCAACAAAGCTGCCCAAGGGATACATGCCCCCAGCTATTGGAGAGTATGATGGTGGCAAAGATCCTGAAGATCACCTCCGCAAATTTAGAAATGATGCTCTGCTACACCAATATAGCGACGCCATCAAATGTCGAGTATTCTTAAATACTCTATCAGGTTCCACCCAGAAGTGGTTCGATGGACTGTCGCATGGGTCCATCACCTGCATCTTAGATTTCAAAACTGCCTTCCTGCGATACTTTGCCAGTAGCAAGAAATATCAAAAGACTTATCACTGTCTGTTCACTCTCAAGCAGGGACCCTCTGAGCCATTAAGAAGCTATATCAAACAATTCAACCAAGTGGCCCAGGACATCCCCGTAGCCACATCAGAAATACCTATGAGCGTCTTCTCTCATGGACTGACCGAGGGAGAATTCTTTAGAGACCTAATCAGAAATCCCGTAAGGAATTTTGATGAGATGTTAGAGAAGGCCGTCAGCTACATCAACATGGAGGAAGCACAGGCAGCGCTAAGAAAGGTAGACAAACCACTCTCTGCCAATAAGCCAAAGAGAAGAATACCCCAACCGCCTGCTCAACCTCTCGCACGCACTCGGGAAGCCCGACCTACCTTTTGTTAGTTAGAGCCCTAGAGCCAATCATTTGATGATTGTATTATGAACTTGTTGTATCATATTCTTATATAAATAAAGGCATTTGTTTTGGTTATTATACTTACTTGTATTGGTGCCAAATAAACTAAGTATAATAGCGTCCTTGAGTAGAAGGTTCTTACCTATATCAATCGATTGGTTGAATCGATAGTGAGATGATATAGGGAACACTATTTTTAATCATTCCTAGTCGAGTATTAACATACAGGGATAATGTTAATGTAATAAGACTAGCATGTAGGTCAACTCAATGACTTGATCTCACAAGTCATTGATATAGAGATATCAAGTCGACACATGGGTATGCATTGGAGAATGTATACTGAATGACCCGCCATGAGAAAGTATCATGGATAGTTATATGAGTGTCATATACTTTCTCATGTGGCTATTAGTATGACTACTAGTCCTTAGACCTGAAGTCACCACTACTAGAAATATGACCTTTAAGGACATACATAAATGTACTTATAGTATACTTTTAGTGACACCAAAGCTATGGTGACATCATTGAAAAATGTATTGAAATGCGGTGTTAGCATAGACCCTCTGTTATTCCTGACATTTATATAATGTCATTATAAAATATCTATACTAACTTCAAAAGTGTCTTAATTCTAGAAATATACTGATAATCGAAAATGTCAGGAAAGATAATTTATAAAGTCATTTTAAATTGTCACCTTAATTAATATATAATGACATATTAAATATTAGTTATAATAATTTATAAAGACATTAAAAATTATCACTAATATTTATTCAAAATATATAATCTCAATTCAAAATTTACACATCATCACAATTCTCTCATCACATAGAATAGAAAAATTTACATCCAATTCATCCACCGCATCATCACCATTCATCACAATTTATCACATCCATCACATGTAATTTTTATTCATCCAATAATCATGAGTCAAATTTACAAATGCAATACTAATGTAAAAGTATTGATTCCAAAACTAACTAAATACTAATAAAATGAACTCAAAACATTAAGTTTTAGAATAAACAAAGTCATTGTACAATAAAAACTCAACTAATTTAATATGAATCATCTTCAACCATCATATTATAAGCAAAATCCAAGTACTTGTCACCTACAAATACAATACATTTATTTGTGTAAGTAAAATAAACAATGAAAATATAAAATTAATAAAAATAATTTAAAAGATTGAATATCATACCAAACGAGAAATAGATGAAGTATCCTTCCATATGCACCAATAGTAGTTTTCTCTTACTGTCAACTGCAAATACATTTCATATTTGTTTAAAATTTTAATAACACGATAAATATAAAAACTTAATAATATTTCACTAAAAAAATTAAAATCATACCAGATGAAAAGACCAAATTATCATTCCTCCAAGTGCATCCTTTAGATGATAAGTCCAAGCTATCATATTTGCTTTTCTAGTCAAATGGTGGTAGAGGATTGGCATGCTGACAAAAACCCTTGAGATATATTTCTAGTTAAGTGATTGTCGAGTAGATTGTGATCAATCCCAGTGAAAGTGAAGGCTTCCCTTTTTTTTCCTAAAATATTTAGTTTTATGTTAATAAGAATATTAGCAAAGATAGAGCAAGGATTACAATAGGTTAAAATTTTTAAACTACATAGAAAATACATAAGGAAAACAATTCCGTGTTTAGCTGTTAATATAAATGTTAGTATCACAATACGGTAAGCACATTGATAGACTGAAAGAACTATATGATTTTTTTAAACTACCAACAATTTTTTTGCAAGTCATTGTTGGTAGTTGTTGCCTCAAAAATGCTATATTTAGTTTTCCATTTTATCAAATGATTTTCTTTAGTAAAACAATGCAAACATGCCCCTTCTCGAGCAAACTAACTGTGAACATTATGAATACTTCAAGATGGAAGATATTTAGCACCATAAAGGAAAACAGGCAACAAAAAGGCTCAGTTTCCATTTCAAAGACCAAGCTGAAGATAAAATACAATGGTCAATTAATTTGTAATTGAAGATCAAGCAAGTAAAATAGTAAGATCATTAAATTAATTATAAATTATTACCTCATACTTAACTCGTTCTAATAATGGTACTTCACTAACTCAAACAATATACATGCAAAGACAAGAAAAGATAAAGAGGAAGAGAAGATAGATAAAATCCTAAAAATCTCAGTTTGTAGTAAATGCATTCTATGCGTGCCCAAATACTCTTGCAGCAAAAAGAATTATATTACATCATCACATTAAACTGACACAAATATTTTAGCATCTTTGTGCTGATCCATAATATTTCAAAGATGCAAAATGAAAGGAAATTTAGAACAAAGTTTTAACATCAAAATTAAATCAACAAATCTATATGTCATCATCTTCTTGAATAAAGAGAAAAGATATAAATTGTGTGATAATACAATAAAAGTGATGATAAAACTAAATGGTATCAAACCAATTCATATATATGACATGTATAATAGTCAATGTTTCTCATAGAATATGTTAACTCAAAATAAAGTTATAGTCATCTGACAATATTTTGTTTAGTAAAACAACAACTGTAATTTTGCAAATCATACCACTAGAAAGTTGGTAACTTACAAGATTATGCTTCAATGCATTTTTCCTTCCTCCACGCATCAAGTTCAAACTTCTCCTTGATCAAGGGGTGTGAGAAATTCATATATTGTGCATAACGGTGAAAAGACCCAAAGCATGTCTCAACTGCTTCATTTACTTTCCCATCCATATCAATTTTCCACAATGCTGTGAGATCTCGCTGCACCACAATATCATAATCCAAGAATAGAATTTCGTGCAATTTTAGGTACATCTCAGGCAAGTAAAATCTTAATGTTTCAAGCCAAAAAAGGAGACACCGAGGAAAAGGGAGAGGTTGTGAACTAACTCAGAGAAGACCCGCATATGCTTCGAGCTCTCTAGATTGAGATGACGCGCGTATGAGGTGTAGGCAGAGGCAATGGCGGCGTGGTCTCCACCTTCTTCAGTATCAACTCCGCTCGCGTGTTTAAGGGGTTTGATCAGAGGGTCAACACCGATCTACATGAAAAATGGAGGCTAGGTTAGTACAGATCAGAGGCCGAAGATGACGATGATGACGAATTCTACTCCGTACTGGCCACCACCGGCACTGTGACGGTGGAAGGGAGGAGGATAAAGAATGCCATAGCAAAGATGCCAATGATGAGGAGGAAGAAGTGCCATATCGTAGAATTACGGTTGGATCTTCAATTGGAGATCACCATTTTGGCTAGGGTTTGGGGATCAACTTGCGGAGAGAAATGAAACCAGTGAGAGAGAAGAAGAGATCTTCCCTACTTGCTGCGGAGAGGGAAGGAGAGATCCTCCCTGCTCGCGGCGGAGAGGGAAGAAGAGATCTCCCTGCTCACGGCGGAGAGGGAAGAAGTTGCGAAGAGAAAAGTTAGGGAAGAGGAAAGGAACGACAATTAAGGGGATAAGTCTAGGTTAGTGAAAATAAATAGGTTAGTTTAAATTGTAATGGCATTTATAAGTTTTGTCACAATAGGTGATCTAATAAGGTATTTTTTTTTATAAATAATCTGTTTTTAATAAGTGTCATTAAAAAATATTTATATTGACATTTTAAATTAAGTGTCACTAAAAAAATGTCACAATGGACCTTATTTCTAGTAGTGCACCATGGATCCCTACATAAGGAGTTATGTACTTTGGTTTCGTCAAACGTCACCCGTAACTGGGTGGACTATAAAGGCGATTACTGGGTATGTAACGAATTATGCAGAGGGATGTGAGTGATGTAGATAGGATCTATCCCTCCTATATGACGGGAGAGACATCGATATTCTTGATAGAGTGAGACCACTAAATGCATGGCCATGCCCAAATGAGTCAATATGAGATATTGAGCTCATTTGATCGAGTGAGTCTACTTGGAGTTCAAGATTTAGATTGGTCAGAGGATGACACGGTCTATTCCTCACATTGATTAATCTAGATGTTTAGGATAGAAGGACACTTGTCATATATTGTGAGGAGTCACAATTAGTAGTCACAAGGTGATGTTGGATCTCAACATTCTTGTAACTTGGGTAGTAATGATGTGTTGCTAGATACCGCTCATTACTTATGCTCATAAATAGGTTTAGGGGCATTGCCAATGTTACAAGAACCTATAGGGTCTCACACTAATGACAATTAGATGGAGATTAGGTTCATATGATGAACCAAGAGGATTAGATTCATGTGATGAATCAAATTTGATTAAGAGTAATCCTAATTGGGCTAATTGAGTTGGACTCAAGTTAATTCATGTGTTCAATGAGTCTAATTTAGATTATGACTCATTGAATCAATTTAATTAAATGAATTAGATTCATTATATTAAATTGACTTGAATTAAATGGTTGGATTAGATCAACCATGAGAGAGATTAAGTCAAGTTTGACTTGACTTGAGAGGAAGAGGAAGAGTCAAGTTTCACTTGACTTTATGCCACATCATTTGTGACTTGGCATTAAGTGGCCAATGATGATCTGCCACATCATCATGTTTAGCACATGTGTGTGCCACCTAATGGAGGTTACAAATTCCCTTTCAATTTAATGTGGTCGGCCACATTAAATGAGAAGGAGTTACACATGTGTGGTCGGCCACTTTTGTGAATGAATGGAATTCATTTTTCATTAAAGGTATTATTCCATCATCTTCTTCCTAGCTCTCTCTTCTTGCTCTCCCTCTCCTCCTCTTGCTGTGACTGATCAAGAGTGCTAGCACACCTTTGTTTAGTTTTTCTCCACCCATTTGTTCGTGTGGATACTTCTAGAGGATCGTACGCTTGACGATCTCGAGATCCGACACTTCCTTGGACGAGTGGGATTCGTAAAGGGCACGTATCAAGGGTAATTCCTTCTCCTAGTTTAGAACTAGCATAAAACTCGTACTCCTAATGTTTTCAAAAGTTTTTACTTCGTACGGATCCGGTGACGGGGCTTTCGGGGTTTCCGCGATGCGAAAAAGCGGTTTTCGCGACCCAAAAAACCCAACACCTTTCACCCCGGTCAAGATGTCCGACCGATGCCATGTGTAGCTGCAATCCATGCCCCCTGACCTGGGCATTGGGGGTCATGTTATTATACTTATCATCGGTCCCACACACACGCCACCAGCGATTGTTTTCAATTCGCACGGGATTCTCATTGCGCTGTCCAGCTGTGCCTGCCACCCCCCGAGATGGCTCCTCAGGTCCAGAGAATGATGGAGGAGCGACGTGATGCAGCAGGGCAGGCGAGCAAACCCCGGACAGACCAGGGGGGTTCTGGCATGCAGCAATAAGGATGCACCGAAGAGCAAGGAGAAGCTCGCGAAGCGGAGAATCGAGGCAATGCGGTCATCTGGGACATAGGCATGATCTCCGGAGGACCTACTGATGGAGATTCGAGAAGGGTCCGCAAATCCCATGAACAATGATTGGAGATCCATGATGTTGGATGTAGTCGGGAGCAGGCTGTTGGCCCTGTCATCAGCTTTGGGCCATAGGACATGGAAGAACTGGAGCTACCTCATGATGATGCCCTCATCATCAAAGCTATCATAGACAATAGCTGCATGGCCAGGGTCTTCGTTGACACTGGGAGCTCTGTCAACGTGTTGTTTACGACTGCTTTTGAAGAAATGCAGATCGACGTCAGTGAGCTTTAGCCAGTGGCTACTTCTTTATATGGTTTTACTGGGAATGAGGTAAAACCCATGGGCCAGATCAAGTTGGCCATATCTTTGGGGAGCGAACCATTAGTAAGAACCAGGAGGAGCACCTTCATCATAGTGGACTCGCCCTCCTCTTACAATGTCATTCTGGGTCAACCCGCTTTACACGAGTTTCGAGCTGCTATTTCTACCTTCCACCAGAAAATTAAGTTCCCCGTGGGAGAGCAGGTCGGGGAAGTTAAGGGAGAGCAGCGGGTTTCTCAGCGATGCTATATCGACATGGTCAAAGTGGAGGCTCGCAAGGCGCAAAGGACTCAGGATGGGGTCGTTCATGCTATTCAAGAAGAGCCTCTACCCATAGCGGAAGAACCGATTCCCTGGGAAGAAGTCTAGCTATATCCTGATCGGCTAGAGAGTCTCACTCGCATAGCCGATGACTTGTCGCCTGAGCTTAAAGAAGAATTGATCCAGTGCTTGACCCACAATCGGGATGTCTTCGCCTGGTCTGCGGCAGAATTACTAGGGGTCAAGCCTGAACTAGCAGAACATAAGTTACATCTCTTGCCTGATGCCCGGCCGATCAAGCAGAAGAAGTAGAATTTCTTGACCGATTAAAATAAAATTATCCGAGCTGAAGTGGATCAGCTCAGGAAAGCGGGCCACCTTAGGGAAGTACAATTTCCGTCCTGGCTCCCTAATGTGGTCTTGGTAGCGAAGCCCAATAATAAATGGAGAGTTTGCATAGACTTCTGGGATCTCAATCACGCCAGCCCTAAAGATTATTATCCTCTGCCCAGAATTGATGAGCTGGTAGATTCTGTTGGAACCCCAAGGTGTTTTGATGTGATCAAACAAGCAAAGTTAGGTCCTGCGTTTATTTAACCCTTGTGTCTAAGAGTGCAGGAGCTTAGGAACACAGGAAGTCGAGCGGAAGACACGGCTAGCGAGAAGGACGGCACGGGGAGAGAGCCGACGGGCTCGGTGCGTCCGAGGGACGAGGTGACCGCGGAAGAGTACACTGGTGGACGAGAAGAACGTGCGCGGCGTTCGAGGGACGAGAAACCGGGAAGGAAGGCTGCTCGAGGAGAAGGTCGGAACTTGGGTTCGGGTGAGCCCTATTCCGGATGGCCGAGATCGCCCAAGCTAGCGGAGCCGAAGCGAACAAGACCCGGACCGAGACGAGCTGAACCGGAGGCGAAAAAGTCAACATTGTTGACTTCGGGCTCCGGGGCGCCCGGACCTGGATTTTGACGAGGATCGCGTTAAACGCGATCTGATCGTTGGGGATAGAATTTTATCCCCCCAAGGGCACCCGGAACTCCTTTCAGGCGCTCGGACCAGTACTATAAATAGAGTACTGGTCTGCACATTAAAGACAACTCACTTGTAATCAATTCTTTCTATGCTTTCAGTTGTGTTCTTTTCATTTGTGCTGTCAACATTGTAAAGAGGCTTCTCCGCCCAGAGGAGATCATAGTGCTCTTACTTTCCTTGGATTAGCAATCCTCTAATTACAAACCAAGTAAATGTCTGGTGTATGATTTCTTTACTTAGTCTCTACTTTTTATTACAAGTGTTTATGATATAGTTGAAATCCGAGAAAGGTTCGAGTTTTATTTTGTAGGGAAATTCACCCCTCCCCTCTTGCCGGCCTCCAAAGGGACCAATAAGTGGTATCAGAGCAAGGCGCTTCAGGAGGACTAACCGCCGATCGAAGCAACAAGATGGCTGGACCAAGCATTGTCCCACCAAAATTCGAGGGGAACTTCGCAGACTGGAAGCGTTGTATGGAGGTATTCTTAAGAACTGATTTCGAAATTCAGTTTATAATGAAGTATGGTTTTTTAGCTCTGACGAACCAAGATGGAAAAGAAAAAGAAGAGAGCAAATGGACAAAGAAGGAGCAGAGTGAATCTGTAGCAAATAGCCGTGTGGAATATCACCTGCTGAGTGTGTTACCACCTCAAGAGGTCAACCGCATCAGAAGTTATTCATCTGCTAAAGAACTCTGGGAGAAGTTCCTGGAACTCCATGAAGGCACGTCTGAAGCGAAGCTCGCAAGAAGAGTGTAGCGCCCGAAAATTTAAATAATAGGGTTATTTGAGAAATAGCCTTATAGAATTTTTCCGGAAATTTTAGAAATTTTCAGGGAATTTTTCGGAGCTCGTACGGAGGGTTTTCAGGGGATCGATCGGCGAGCGCGGATAAAGCCTGTTTGGGATACCCGTTTAAGTGAGGAAAAGTTTTAATTATAAATTAAAACTTTTCTTATTTCTTTTTCCCGAACCCGACTTAATCCTTTAGCCGACACTTCTTCCTCTCTTCTTCCCCGACTCCCTTCCTCTTCTCTCTGTATCTCGCGGACGACGCGACGCCGAGGCTGGATTGGGCAGCGACGCCACCAGGGGAATTGATCGCCGGCGGCTGAGCACTTCCTTCCACCATTGTCCACTAGATCTGGGAGGGGATTTGTTGGTTCGACGCTGCTGGCTCGAGCCGTGCCATCGCCAATCGCCGGCGTGAAGGGGGCAATTAGGGTTCCACGGGTAAGCAACCGAACCTTCATCCTTCTTCCCTCCTCTTCTCTGGATTTCCTACGACTCATGTCCTAGAGCCGTTGGTGGTTCTTCTTCTTGTTCTCTTGATTTTCTCCGAACCGTGCCCTAGGTCCGTCGCCGGTGCTCTGCATTCGGATCACTGCTTCATGTGAGTAGATCTAGCCCTAGCCTAGACCTTTCCTCTTCATCGCCGGCTTGGATCTATTGTCTTGGATTCTAGCTTCCATTTCACACACGGTAAGCTTCTCAATTAGGTTTTTCTTTAGGTTGCCTTGATGAATTTGGATCTTCTGTTCTTGATTCAAGCCATGAGATGGTTTCCCGTAGGTTGTGTTGTGGGGTTGGTGGACAACAGCTTGAACCGGGCAGAGAGGAGGTTCTGTTCCATTTGGTTGGGTTCTGTGGATTGATCTTGCCGGCAGCACTCAAACCAACATCATCAGTGGCTTTGGATCAAGAGCAGAGATTTGAATTTGAGGTAAGGTGTAGGGTAGTTGATACTTGTTGTATTAGGTATGATTCAGTTGTTATGTGTAGAATTGTTTAGTTTGAATTTATCTAATGGAATGATTAGGGTTAAAGTAATTAACCCTAGTCAACGGTTGAATTTCTAATCTAATTGGTGATTAGGGATTAGGTAACTAATCCTAATTTACCATTAGATTTAATTATGTAGATTGAGGTTGTATGATTAGGGTTTTGCCCTAATTTAGTTATAGGGGTTTTATTCAGCTATTCATTTGATTTAGCTAAATAAAATATATATATGGTTTGTTGACATAGGATTCTGATTCGAGACGGGTGTCTCGACCTTGGATTGTTTGACTTGTACCTTCTATTTGAGGCGGGTACCCTTTGACTTATCTTTTGATACTGTCTTATGATATGTATAGTTTATATATAATTACTAGTGGTAGATGGTAGATTTATCTCTTACCTGGTCTTAGCTTAGTTGATACCTATCACATGCTTCTTCTGTTAGTTGCTTTACCTTAGAACTGGATGCTTTTATCTTTTGCCATGTGTATATATGTTTATGGAGATGGATAGGTACATTTAGTGTTACTTTCCACTGGATTAGTTGCTATAGGTACTTGTTATATGTTGTTGGATTTATGTTGCTTATATCTCTGTTATATATGCGTTTACCTTTTTGGCACCTACGGAGGAGGATATATTCAGGTATGACATACTGTAGCCGCACGCACCATATTGCATGATTGCATGCTGGGTGATTGACGACTCCATTATTGTTGAGCTCGTTAGCCGGCTACATGAGGGCCTGCACACAGCGTGACCACTGCATGGGTAGTGGCACAGCACTCGGGATGTGTATGGCAGGTTGCTCGGTGGTGCACCGTCGGGGTGCTCATGGGTAGCACGATACAGCGGGGTTGCAGCCGGGATCCCTCCCCGTCATCGCGTACCGGGAGATGAGAGCATTGCGCTCCCTCACTATGTCTGAGGTAGGAGGATAGGTGTACTCCGACAGCATCCCGTCCACTCGGTCACTCATCAGGGGTAGTGACGACAGAGTGCACAGTGTCACAGCCCTACCCACTCGGTCTCGCCATCGCGTGTGAGACGGATGACTGGCGTCAGGGGTGACCATGTCATATTGCATCATATGCACAGATTGCATTCTTTATGATTGATGCATTTTGGTGATTGCATATGATTGACAATGCATACAGGATACATGCTTTTGCTCTGACTATCTTTGTCTGTGTATGTCCACAGTCATTTGCCCAAGCCTCGCAGGTGAGTACAGTTTATTTCAGTATCGCATTTCTTATTATTTGTGCAGTAGACTGTGTTACATGCCTATTGTTGGTTACTGCATTTTATTCAGTTATGCATATGTGTTATACTGATAGAAGACTGTACTATAGGCTTTATGGTTTAGGAGGTTGTACCTTAGGATATTACTGGTAGTTATATATTGTTGTACATGTCTATTGGATTACCTGCTGAGTTCTTTGAACTCACCCCGTTGTTACTATTTTTCAGGTTGAGGCCGTCGGGAGATATTCCAGTCGCTAGCCCCTTTGTCGCGAGGATTTCTAGATATCGTTTTCTGTATTCGCTCTTATACGTATACTTGTGATGTGGGTTTGTATTGTGGACTTTACATCGAACATTCGGGTTTGTTACTTTGTTTTCCGCTGCGAATATTTCATTACTTCGTGGATTTTGTTTCTTTGTTGTAGTGGAGTAGGATGTGTACGTATATCTTCGTTGATTTCTATATCATCTTTTCTTTATATAACTGCGTGGATTGTTCATATTGTATCTGTGTAGAAATGTTGAATATAACTGCGTGGATTGTTTACTATTTGTGTGTACTGTTCCGGCCGAGTGTGGCCGAGGTATAGATATATGTATACTGAGATTCATATTGTCCGCCGTACAGGGGAGATGCTGCCGAAATTTCTTCTGGCAGGGACTACCTGGGGCGTGACAATTCATCTGCTAAAGAACTCTGGGAGAAGTTCCTGGAACTCCATGAAGGCACGTCTGAAGCGAAGCTCGCAAGAAGAGTGTAGCGCTCGAAAATTCTTAAAACTATTTTAGAAATATTCTACGATTTTTCTGGAATTTTAGGATATTTTTATGGAATTTTTAGAATAGCGGAAGTAGCAAAAATAAATAGAGAACGAAAATAGCCTACGCGGGAATTGAACCCGGGACCTAGCGAACTCTATGTCTTATAGGGTGACTCTAGTAACCAAGTGAACCCAGCAGGGCCGTGCTGAAAGGAAAGGGAATCAATTTTATTTAAGTTGGAGTTGGGGCGAATTAGATCACTTAATATAAATAAGAAATAATTAAGTGAAGGGTTATTTGAATCGTGATTTTTCCTCTCCTCAAAACCTCACCACCGCCCACCTCTCTTTTCTTCCTCTCTCGGCGCCAACCACAAGGAAGGCTAGGGTTCCGCCCAAGGGCACCTTCCGGCGACGACTTCGACACGAGGACGCTCCCCTCCGCGAGAGGAACGCGTGGACGCGAGAAGATCGTCGAAAGGATCGTCTCCTTCGGAGATCTAGCGATTAGATTCGTAAGAAAATCTGAACAGGAGGTAAGAAACCCCTCACCTGCAGTATAAGTAGCTTCCGTGTGAATTCCATGATTTAGTTAGTAGTATATAGCTTTTCGGCACAAAGGATGCGAATTAGTGCATACCAAGTGTTCGATTAAATTACTAGCACAGCTAAAATGCAACTTAGGCATTGTGATAGCTTAGTTAAATGCAATAGGAGCATTTCACAGCTCATATAGTCTTGCTACAGCTTTTACAGGACTAGATGTCCAATGGGTGGGCTCCCACAGTCGCCTCTAGGTTTAGATAACCTAGTTCGGGGTTTAGACAACCTAGTAAAAGCAATACAAGAATTTATTAGCTTATGTTCAGTATTTTACTTTCTCAGTGGCACTGTACTGGATTAGATATCCATTGGGTTGGACTCCCATAGTCGTCCCTAGGTTCAGCTAACCTAGTAACCCTACTAAATTCGAGACTTGCAAACCCGGGTCTAGTTGGGGATGCGCACACACCAAAGTACAGTTCCGGGCCCAAACAGCAGCTTGATTATTATTTTAATCTACTTATGAATATAGTTTTCAAACATCACAAATTAGTTATGTGAGTTCAGTCAGCTTTAGCATCAGATTAGTATTTTATCTCAGTTTAGTTTTCTGTTGATACAACATGATAGTTTATGATTAGTTCTATTGCTATGATCAGTTTTATTTCTATGTGTTGTATGCCATACCATGTTTAGCATATTCAGTATGTTCTTTTCAAATAGCATGTTTTCAAAGCATGATTTGCATCGATTGCATGTTTTAGTGAGGTAGATGGTTTCTTACTAAGCGAAAGCTTACAGATACTTCTTTTCCTTATACTGCATATAAAGGTAAAGGAAAGATGGACTAGCGGAGGCTGGAGGGCAATGCTACGAAGATGTGTGTGAATGGAACTTGAATAGAGATCTTAGGGAATTTCAGCAAGCTTGTTTAAGCACTAGAACTTTTTAGCATTTGGTTATTTTGCACCTTAGCATGTTAAACGTTATGAATTAGTTAATCAAGCATCCTATCATGTTTAGAATACTATTTTTGTGATGTTAGAATGTTTGGCATTTAGTTTAGAAATGTTATAGATGATTTTGGCACGAACAAGTGCTGAAATCAGACCCTTGGTTGAAATCAGAAACTCGGATCGATCAGCTGATCGATTCGAGGGTTCCCAATCGATCAGTTGATCGATTGGGCAAGTTGTTCCGCGAATAGTAGGCTTCTGGATCGATCAGCCGATCGATCCAGCAATTTCTGTAGCGAATAGAAGGCTCTAGGATCGATCACTGGATCGATTGGCCAGACTGGATCGATCAGTCGATCGATCCAAAATATCGCCCCAAGCACAGTAGCATGCTGGATCGATCACTGGATCGATCCAACCCAAGTCCCGCATACAGTATCCGGCTGAATTGATCACTGGATCGATTCAACCATTCCAATCGATCTGTGGATCGATTAGGAGGCCTAAAATCAGCCGGGAAACCTTTAATCCAGCTCCTTGACCATGAGGGATGTAAAATATATTAACAACAGCTTAGATTACACCCCTTAGCACATGTAGAACCAAGAACTGATGATAGATTAGCAAAACTTTAAATAGTACAGTTCCGCAACTAGGTTTAATGATGGTCAGGGAATAGTTTAGCACAGCATAATGTGACGGTCGGCCTCTCAGCCTAGTCAGTGGGAGACAGGTCGTTACAGAGTGGTATCAGAGCAGTTTTCATACTTCCTACACACACATCAGCATTGAACCTGCAGCTTCCAAGTAAGAACATCTCTCACTTTCTTTATGTTTCTTGTCTCATGTTTAGATATAACTAAAGCATGCTTGTTCATGATAATAGTTGACATGATAATAATAGTTACTCCCTTATGATTGTGTTAGTCATGTATGCCCTCCATGTCTCTAGAGATGGCACGAGGACACCCAGCTAGGAGGGCACCAGCAACTGAGCCCCAACATGAGGCAGGCAGTTCGGTGCCTCCCCCAGACCTGACAGCATTGGTGGCTCAGTTACAGCAGTAGTTAGCTGAACAGCAGCAGGAGATAGCCACCTTAAAGGCTAATCAGCTGAATACTCCCACAGTCACCCCGGAACCATACTTAGCAACGCCAGTAGTCTTAGAAGTTCCACCAGTCCAGCCTACAGCACCAGTAGCCCCAGCAGCAGTAGAGGCAAAGAGAGAAGCCTATCTGATCCAGTGGCAAAGAGTCAAGCCCGAAAACTTCTCAGGCACCAGTGAACCATGGGATACACAAGTCTGGTTCAAAACACTGGAGAGTACGATGGAGCTTCTGGACTGGCCAGAACATGAGAAGGTGAAGTACGCCTCCTTCTGCCTGATAGGAGATGCACGCATGTGGTGGGAGAGAATCAGAGCGAAGCGCTCAGTAAACCAGATGACATGGGCAGACTTCGAGAAGGAGTTCTTTGAAGAATTCTTTCACATGCGGGTCACAAACCGCCACTACGACGAGTTCACTGAGTTTCATCAGGGCAACCTATCAGTTGAGGAAGCCGTGAAGAAATTCAATAGATTGGCTCGTCTATGCCCTGAACTAGTCAGCACAGAGAAAGAAAGAGTCCGATTGATGCTCAAGATGCTGAGGCCGGAAATAGCAATGAACGTGGCTGGCGGCGTTCACAGGCCGCAAACCACCGAAGAACTAGTCAGCAATGCTCTGACCACCGAGCACTACCAGAACAATATCAAGCAGCAGAAGCAAGTTCTCACATAATCTAAAGGTCAAGGAGGTTCAGGCGCTCAGAAACAATAGGGCCACAGCTCCAATTGGAAAGGGAACTCTAGCAATAAGCGCAAGCCAGGGAGTTACCCAAAAGGAGGGCCAGCTAGCAAACAGCCCAGTTATCCAAAGTGTGCTACTTGCGGGAAATTCCACCCTAGAGTTTGTCGTAAGGGCACCCGAGGACGCTTTGAATGTGGACAGGAAGGGCATATGGCTAAGCAGTGTCCGAACAAGACTAGTCTCCCTCCACCACAGCCGATCCAGTACGAAGGCAAGCCAGCACAGTTGCATCAGATGCAAGCTGCTTTAGATGGTCCACACATCAGTCAGGGCAGATTAGAAGTCCCTCCAGCTACGACCAATGCGAGGATCTATTCACTGACCAGAGAGGACGTAGCAAATGCCTCGACAGTTGTTACAAGGCATTTGCTGAGAAGTTAGCAAGACCTCCAGAGGTACTCAGTGGTCAGTTTCTGACGACCTTACCTTCAGGAGAAATTATGGAATCCACGCACTGGCTCAGAGCAGTACCAGTCATTATAGCAGACAGAGAACTCTTTTGTGATCTGATAGTGCTAAATATGACTGACTACGATGTCATCTTCGGAATGGACTTCTTGATCAGATACGGTGCTTCCATCGAGTGTCGTAAACAGAAAGTCGTATTCCAACATGAAGCAGAAGCACAGTTCGAGTTCATCGAAAAACCCAAGAGAAAGGCCAAAAAGTTTCTCTCCGCTATAAAAGCACAGAGATTAATGGATTCAGGATGTACTGGATTTTTATCACATGTAGTCAGTACCGGTCAGGACAAGGACCGACAGCTAGCAGAGATCCGAGTCGTACGTGACTACCCAGCAGTCTTCCCTGAAGAGTTACCAGGCCTAGCACTAGACAGGGAGATCGAATTTGAGATAGAACTCCTTCCCGATACAAATCCTATCTCCAAAGCACCTTACCGCATAGCTCCAGCAAAATTGAAGGAACTTCATGAGCAATTACAGGAGCTGCTTGACAAGAGCTTCATACATCCTAGTCACTCACCATGGGGAGCGCCTGTATTGTTCGTGAAGAAGAAGGACGGGAGCATGCGCCTATGCATAGATTACAGAGCACTGAACCAAGTCACCATTAAGAACAGGTATCCTCTTCCCAGAATAGATGACCTGTTCGATCAGCTGAAGGGGGCAGCAGTGTTCTCTAAGATAGACCTCAGGTCAGGTTATCATCAGGTGAAAGTTAAAGAAGGGGATATACCCAAGACAGCATTCAGGACTAGATACGGACATTACGAGTTCGTAGTCATGCCCTTTGGCGTGACAAATGCTCCAGCTACTTTCATGGACCTCATGAATAGAGTATTCAGAGAGTACTTAGATAAGTTCGTTATCGTATTCATCAATGACATCCTTATCTATTCAGGAACTCAGGAAGAACACGCAGAGCACCTGAGAATAGTACTGCAGATCCTCCAGCAGAACCAGTTGTACGCCAAGTTCACGAAATGTAAATTTTGGTTAGATCAGGTGTCCTTCCTGGGTCACATTATCTCAAAGGATGGTATCTTGGTAGACCCCAGTAAAATAGAAGCTGTGAGTAACTGGAAAAGACCCAAGAATGCCAGTGAGATCAGGAGCTTTCTTGGATTAGCAGGTTATTACAGAAATTTCGTAGAGGACTTCTCCAGGATAGCCTCCCCACTGACAGCTCTTACCAGAAAGAACAGAAAATTTCAGTGGACAGAGGACTGTGAGAACAGCTTTAGCGAGCTAAAGAGGAGATTGACTAGTGCACCTATTCTGACTCTACCAGAGAACGCAGATAGCTTCGATATATATAGTGATGCCTCTAAGTTGGGACAAGGAGCAGTGCTGATGCAAGATGGCAAGGTAATCACCTACGCCTCCAGACAACTCAAGGATTATGAGAGGAATTACCCCACTCATGACCTTGAGCTTGCAGTAGTGGTGTTCACCCTCAAAATTTGGAGACATTACTTGTATGGAGCTCAGTACAGAGTGTATACAGATCATCAGAGTCTGAAGTACTTCTTCACTCAGAAGGATCTGAATATGCGACAGTGCAGATGGCTAGAACTGGTCAAGGACTACGATATAGACATCCTCTACCACCCAGGAAAAGCAAATAGGGTAGCAGATGCACTTAGCAGAAAGTCCAGTGCTACCTTGTTATCTTTAGCAGCCATGTCACCGCCCCTACAGAAAGAGATCACAAACTTCGGTCTTGAACTCATAGTTGGACAGCTCTCTACTATGACGTTAGAGTCTACCTTGCTTGGTGATCTTCAGACAGCTCAGGAACAGGATCCTGAAATTCAGAAAATCAAGCAAGGGATAGCAGAATCAGAAGGTGGAGAGTTCAGAATATCAGATAGCGGGGTATTATACTTTGGTGAAAGATTATGCATTCCAGATCAGGAGGAACTACGCAGGAAGATTTTAGATGAGGCTCACAAGACTCCTTATGCGATGCATCCTGGCTCCACCAAAATGTACCAGGACTTGAAGAATCGTTTTTGGTGGCCTGGGATGAAGAGAGACATCGCTCGATATGTCAGCATCTGCCAAACCTGTCAGAGGGTTAAGGCAGAACATCAGAGACCAGGAGGAGTCTTGCAGCCCATTCAGATACCCGAATGGAAGTGGGAAGACATTTCCATGGATTTCATAGTGGGACTACCCAGAACCACGAATGGTTTTGATACCATCTGGGTAATAGTTGACAGGTTGACTAAATCAGCCCACTTCTTAGCTATCAGGATATCCTACTCCATGGAACAGCTAGCTCAGTTGTACCTCAAGGAGATTGTCAGATTACATGGAGTCCCACGAACCATTATTTCAGACAGAGACAGTAGGTTCACATCACACTTCTGGGAGTATGTACAGTCAGCGTTGGGCACGAAGTTAAAGTTCAGCACAGCTTTCCAACCTCAGACAGATGGTCAGACGGAGCGAGTAAATCAGGTACTCAAAGATATTCTCCGAGCATGTGACCTAGACTTCAAAGGAAGTTGGTGCAAATATCTAAGTTTAGCAGAATTTACATACAACAACAGCTATCAGGCCACCATCGGCATGGCACCTTACGAGGCTCTCTATGGGCGGAGGTGTAGATCTCCAATCTGCTGGTATGAGAGTGGTGAACAGAAAGAACTAGAGCTTCAGACAGATCTAGTAGCAGATACCACAGCAGCTATACAGCAGATGCTCAGAGCCGCCAGAAAAGCTATGCTGATACACGGCGCATACCTTTAGAGTTCTCAGTTGGGGATTCAGTATTCCTCAGAGTAGCTCCCATGAAGGGAGTAATGCGTTTTGGGAAGAAGGGCAAACTAAGTCCCAGATATGTGGGACCATACCTTATCAGCAGAAGAGTGGGCAAGGTAGCATATGAGTTAGAGCTACCCCAGGAAATGTCAGCTGTCCACAACGTATTTCATGTCTCTATGCTGAAGAAGCATATCCCAGATGCCACCCAGGTGATTGAGCCCCAACTAGTACAAGTCCGCGAAGACCTCAGCTATGATAGTCGGCCTATTCAGATAATAGACCGAGCAGTTAAGAAATTGCGGAACAAGGAGGTACCATTAGTAAAAGTCATTTGGCAAAGTCACACAGCAGAAGAGGCAACATGGGAGACAGAAGCCAGCATGAGACAGAAGTACCCAAATTTATTCTAAGTTCGAGGATGAACTTTTTATAAGGTATGGGGGATTGTAGCGCCCGAAAATTCTAAAAACTAATTTAGAAATATTCTACGATTTTTCTGGAATTTTAGGATATTTTTATGGAATTTTTAGAATAGCGGAAGTAGCAAAAATAAATAGAGAACGAAAATAGCCTACGCGGGAATTGAACCCGGGACCTAGTGAACTCTATGTCTTATAGGGTGACTCTAGTAACCAAGTGAACCCAGCAAGGCCATGCTGAAAGGAAAGGGAATCAATTTTATTTAAGTTGGAGTTGGGGCGAATTAGATCACTTAATATAAATAAGAAATAATTAAGTGAAGGGTTATTTGGATCGTGATTTTTCCTCTCCTCAAAACCTCACCGCCGCCCACCTCTCTTTTCTTCCTCTCTCAGCGCCAACCACAAGGAAGGCTAGGGTTCCGCCCAAGGGCACCTTCCGGCGACGACTTGGACACGAGGACGCTCCCCTCTGCGAGAGGAACGCGTGGACGCGAGAAGATCGTCGAGAGGATCGTCTCCTTCGGAGATCTAGCGATTAGAATCGTAAGAAAATCCGAACATGAGGTAAGAAACCCCTCACCAACAGTATAAGTAGCTTCCGTGTGAATTTCATGATTTAGTTAGTAGTATATAGCTTTTCGGCACAAAGGATGCGAATTAGTGCATACCAAGTGTTCGATTAAATTACTAGCACAGCTAAAATGCAACTTAGGCATTGTGATAGCTTAGTTAAATGCAATAGGAGCATTTCACAGCTCATATAGTCTTGCTACAGCTTTTACAGGACTAGACGTCCATTGGGTGGGCTCCCACAGTCGCCTCTAGGTTTAGATAACCTAGTTCGGGGTTTAGACAACCTAGTAAATGCAAGACAAGAATTTATTAGCTTATGTTCAGTATTTTACTTTCTTAGTGGCACTGTACTGGATTAGATAACCATTGGGTTGGACTCCCATAGTCGTCCCTAGGTTCAGCTAACCTAGTAACCCTACTAAATTCGGGACTTGCAAACCCGGGTCTAGTTGGGAATGCACGCACAGCAAAGTACAGTTGTCGGGCCCAAACAGCAGCTTGATTATTATTTTAATCTACTTATGAATATAGTTTTTAAACATCACAAATTAGTCATGTGAGTTCAGTCAGCTTTAGCATCAGATTAGTATTAGCTTAGCTCAGTTTTATCTCAGTTTAGTTTTTTGTTGATACAACATGATAGTTTATGATTAGTTCTATTGCTATGATCAGTTTTATTTCTATGTGTTGTATGCCATGCCATGTTTAGCATATTCAGTATGTTCTTTTCAAATAGCATGCTTTCAAAGCATGATTTGCATCGATTGCATGTTTTAGTGAGGTAGATGGTTTCTTACTAAGCGAAAGCTTACAGATACTTCTTTTCCTTATACTGCAGATAAAGGTAAAGGAAAGATGGACTAGCGGAGGCTGGTGGGCAATGCTACGAAGATGTGTGTGGATGGAACTTGGAATAGAGATCTTAGGGAATTTCAGCAAGCTTGTTTAAGCACTAGAACTTTTTAGCATTTGGTTATTTTGCACCTTAGCATGTTAAACGTTATGAATTAGTTAATCAAGCATCCTATCATGTTTAGAATACTATTTTTGTGATGTTAGAATGTTTGGCATTTAGTTTAGAAATGTTATAGATGATTTTGGCACGAACAAGTGCTGAAATCAGACCCTTGGTTGAAATCAGAAACTCGGATCAATCAGCTGATCGATTCGAGGGTTCCCAATCGATCAGTTGATCGATTGGGCAAGTTGTTCCGCGAACAGTAGGCTTCTGGATCGATCAGCCGATCGATCCAGCAATTTCTGTAGCGAACAGAAGGCTCTGGGATCGATCACTGGATCGATTGGCTAGACTGGATCGATCAGTCGATCGATCCAGAATATCGCCCCGAGCACAGTAGCGTGCTGGATCGATCACTGGATCGATCCAACCCAAGCCCCGCATACAGTATCCGGCTGAATAGATCACTGGATCAATTCAACCATTCCAATCGATCTGTGGATCGATTGGGAGGCCTGAAATCAGCCAGGAAACCTTTAGTCCAGCTCCTTGACCATGAGGGATGTAAAATATATTAACAACAGCTTAGATTACACCCCTTAGCACATGTAGAACCAAGAACTGATGATAGATTAGCAAAACTTTAAATAGTACAGTTCCGCAACTAGGTTTAATGATGGTCAGGGAATAGTTTAGCACAACATAATGTGACGGTCGGCCTCACAGCCTAGTCAGTGGGAGGCGGGTCGTTACAAAGAGACATCCTCCAGAACAAGTTGATGAACATTCGTCTGGAAAAAGGTGAGAAGGTAGCCAATCTACACGCAAAGGTAGAAGAACTGATTACTTATCTCGAGAACCTCGGAGAAACGGTAACAAATCGGGACAGCATACGCTACGCACTCAACGCGTTTCCCAGAACTCCAGAGTGGACGTCAATTATCGATGCCTACTACATCTCAAAGGACCTGGAGGTAAGTACATTAGAGGAATGTTTTTCTACCCTTGAATTACACGAAACTAGATGTGCAGAGACATCAAAGGAAACACCCCAGACTATGGCGCTGAACGTAACCAACAAGGATGAACCCGAGTCAGACTCCGAAGACGATCAAGAAGCGTACATGGTAAGAAACTTTAAAAAGTTTTTTAGATCTAATAAATTTAAAATGCAGAATAAAAAGAATCAAAAAGGTAGAAGAAAGGTGCGATGCTACCAGTGTCAGAAGGAGGGACACCTAAGGGAAGACTGCCCAGAACTCAAGAAGGTCAAAATGAAGACACCCAAGAAACCCAACCTAAAAGCAACTTGGGACGACACTTCTTCATCCGAATCAGAAGCTCAAGAATATGTCGGGATAGCACTGATGGCAAGCTACGAAGGACAAAGTACATCATAACCCAGCATCGACGAAGGGGGAGCGACCTCAGATGGAAGTAGCGAAGCAGGGGGAGATTCAGGCTTTAAGTCTGATATGGTAAGTGAGGTATGCCTCTTAGCCCCTGATGAACTTTACTTTGGTATTAAGGCAATGGCTAAATTCATATATAAATTAGAAAATAAAAATACCAAATTAGAAAATGAAATTCTAGAAACAAAAAGAATTTTTGCAAAATCATGTCTTATAGAGGATTTTGAAAAATTGAAAATTGAAAATTGAAAATGAAAAACTAAAAGAAGAAATAAAAATATTGAAAAAATCTAATGGTTCAAATATTTCTACTTTTAGAAATTATAGAGGTTTAAATTGGTATTATAGATTTCATCAAAGTCAAATTAGAAATATATCAAAAATCTATGTACCTAGGAAATACTTGGTTAATCCTGTAGGTAGGAACCTCTACTGGGTTTCAAAAACCTGTTTAATTTAAAATTAAAATCAGACTTAGCATTTTCAGCAAGGAAATTAAACTAATTTCTTTATGAGGCTTTGTCTAAGGAAGTGATTGTTGCTCCAATAACCAAGAAGGCCTAGTGCCTCGCCACGACCTGGAAGCCAAGTATCGAAATGAAAAGTTTAATTGACTAACTGAAAAAGTATTAATTTAAATTACTTAATGCTTTAAAAGTTATTCAATTTGTGTTAGAAAATATTTAAAATTTTTAACTTGACTTAGAATTTTTTTTTTCTTTCTTAGAAATTTTTATGAAAATTGACTTAGAAATTTTTTTTATGAAAGTTATCTTAGAATTTTTTTTATGATAATATTGTCTTATAATTTTTCTTAAAATTGACTTAGAATTGTTTCTTATGAATATTAACTTAGAATTTTTTTTTAATTAGAAATTTTTTTTGGGAATGTTGAGATAAGTTTTAAACTTAAAATTTTTTTTTACACTTATGACTGTTTTTATCTGAAAAATGTTTTACTTAAATTTTTCTCGAAGAAAAAATTCTGAAGAGTGTCTTTACTTAGACATTTTTAAATATTTTACACTCAACGTTTTTTTTTGAATTTACCTTAGACTTGTTTATAACCCCAAGTTTTATGTGATCAAAGGGGGAAAAGTATGTTAGTCTAGGGGGAGGTAATATAATTTTTCAATTGAAAAATATTTGGACTTATTTGAATATAAATTGTTTTTATTGCATATGTTTACCCTAACTTAACTTGGGTTGCTCACATCAAAAAGGGGGAGATTGTTGGAACCCCAAGGTGTTTTGATGTGATCAAAAAAGCTAAGTTAGGTCCTGCGTTTATTTAACCCGTGTGTCTAAGTGTGCAGGAGCTTAGGAACACAGGAAGTCGAGCGGAAGACGTGGCTAGCGAGAAGGACGACACGGGGAGAGAGCCGACGGGCTCGGTGCGTCCGAGGGATGAGGTGACCGCGGAAGAGTACACCGGTGGACGAGAAGAACGTGCGCGGCGTTCGAGGGACGAGAAATCGGGAAGGAAGGCTGCTCGAGGAGAAGGCCAGAACTTGGGTTAGGGTGAGCCCTATTCCGGATGGCCGAGATCACCCAAGCTAGCGGAGCGGAAGCGAACAAGACTCGGACCGAGACGAGCTGAACCGGAGGTGAAAAAGTCAACAATGTTGACTTCGGCCTCCGGGGCGCCCGGAGCCCTCCGGGGCGCCCTGAACACTTCCGAGCGCCCGGACCTGGATTTTGACTAGGATTGCGTTAAACGCGATCTGATCGTTGGGGATAGAATTTTATCCCCCCAGGGCGCCGGAAACTCCTTTCAGGCGCCCGGACCAGTACTATAAATAGAGTACTGGTCTGCACATTCAAGACAACTCACTTGTAATCAATTCTTTCTGTGCTTTCAGTTGTGTTCTTTTCATTTGTGCTGTCAACGTTGTAAAGAGGCTTCTCCGCCCAGAGGAGATCATAGTGCGCTTACTTTCCTTGGATTAGCAATCCTCTGATTGCAAACCAAGTAAATCTCTGGTGTATGATTTCTTTACTTAGTCTCTACTTTTTATTACAAGTGTTTATGATATAGTTGAAATCCGAGAAAGGTTCGAGTTTTATTTTCTAGGGTAATTCACCCCTCCCCTCCAAAGGGACCAACAGATTCAACCGCTAGCTGTGAGAGGATTTGCATCCTGGATTCTTATCAGGGGTACCATCAGATCCCCCTGGCCCTGGAGGATTAGGAGAAGGTCAGTTTTATTACAGGTGATGGTAGTTTCTGCTACACTGTCATGTCTTTTAGACTCAAGAATGCTGGGGCTACGTACCAAAGGATGATGGATAAAATCATCCGGGAGCAGGCCGGGCGTAACGTGGAAGTCTATGTGGATGATATACTCATCAAATCCCCTTTAGCCGCAAACCTGATAGCTGATGTGGAGGAGACCTGCGGCACCCTCCGATAGTATGGGGTAAAATTAAATCCCATGAAATGTTTGTTTGGAGCCAAGGTGGGAAGTTCTTGGGATATTTGGTGATTGAGCAAGGAATCGAAGCCAATCCTGAGAAGGTCCAAGCACTCCGGGATATAAAGGCTCCCCAAAACCTGAAGGAGGCGCAAAGGTTGGTGGGCAGGATAACATCACTGTCCAGATTTATCTCCCGATCAGCAGATAAGGCGGCACCCTTCTTTAAAGTGCTCAGGAAAGCCTCCAAATTCTAGTGGGACGAGGAATGCACGCGGTCTTTTGAAGATCTAAAAAAGTACCTGGAGACCTTGCCTTCTTTGTTCAAGCCTATTACGGGAGAGCCGCTCTGGGTCACCTGTCAGCCACCCCTGAGGCCGTAGGGGCAGTGCTGGTAAAAGAACAAGACAATGTACAGCGGCCAGTGTACTTTTTCAGTCATTTACTAAAGGGAGCTAAGTCTAGATACACAGCCCTGGAAAAGTTAGTCTACGGACTGGTGCTCATGGCCTGGAGTCTAAGACTCTATTTTCTGGTGCATCCCATCACGGTCTTGACCAATAGCACCATGGGTAAGGCTCTTACCAATGTAGAGGTTGTAGGCTGGCTTATCAAGTGGGCGACAGAATTGGGAGAATACAATATAGTTTATCAACCTCGTATAGCTATTAAAGCACAGACCTTGGCAAATTTCTTGACCAAGATCCATCAAACTGATTCCGAAGAAACCTGGAAGGTATATGTGGATGGATCAGCCACACAGCAGGGAAGTGGCATCGGAGTTCTTCTAATATCCCCTCAAGAAGACATCTTGCAGCTAGCCATACGGTTGAACTTCAGAGCCACTAACAATGAGGCAAAGTATGAGGCTTTGTTGGCAGGGCTGCAGGCAGCCTGGCATGTGGGAGCTGTCCGAGTAATCATCTATTCGGATTCCCAATTGGTAACACAACAAGTAACAGACAACTTTGAGGTCAATAGTGACAAGCTACAAGTATACCGAGAGGCTTATGAGAAAATAAAAGAAGAATTCAAGGAGGTCATGGTGAGCAAGATTCCTAGAATAGAGAATGGTCGAGCGGGTAACTTTGAGGTCAATAGTGACAAGCTACAAGTATACTGAGAGGCTTATGAGAAAATGAAAGAAGAATTCAAGGAGGTCACGGTGAGCAAGATTCCTAGAACAGAGAATGGTCGAGTGGACGAGTTAGCCAAAATGGCCAGTTCTTTGACAACATGGATATTAGACAAGTCAATAGTACAGACCTTCCTCATTGCTCAGATAGATCTTCAGAATAACCTGGACGAGCCTATTGATTGGAGAGCACCGATGATCAGTTATCTTCAGCGAGGTATCCTGCCAATCAACCTTGAGGAAGCACGGCTGGTCAGGAAAAAGGCTCACGCTTACACCATGATAGCAGATCAGTTATATAAGCGGGCATTTTCCAACCCTTTACTCAAGTGTTTAAACATGGAAGAGGTGGAGCATGCCTTACAAGAAATACATCAAGGGTGTTGCGGCAGTCATGCTGGAGGCAGGACATTAGCTCACAGGGTGCTGCTGACCGGCTATTTCTGGCCTACCTTACAGAAGGATGCTCAGCAGTTGGTGAATACTTGCTTATCCTGCCAGAAACATCAGAATCTGACACATATGCCCACCTCAATGCTAAAGATGTCCATCGTTTCTTGCCCCTTTGATCAGTGGAGTATGGATATTATAAGACCATTCCCTATGGCACTCGATCAAAAGTGATTTCTACGTGTGAGCGATCTAACACAAAGTTAAACAAAACCCTTAAATTAAACCTCAATTCATCTCACAAAAATTATAAGATTCCCTGATTGAAACTTAGATCGTGTGAGATGACTAAGGAATTTAAAATTCAAATTCAAAATTAAACTCATAACTATAATTAATTCAAATTCTATAATCAATTTATCATTTTGAAAATCCATTAAAAATCATTTTGAAAATCTTTTAAAATTTTTTTGGAAAAATCATTTTGAAAATCCTTTAAAAATTATATTGAAAATCTTTTAAAAATTTATTATGAAAAATCATTTTGAAAATCCTTTAAAAATTATTTTGAAAATCTTTTAAAAATTTATTTTTTATGAAAAATCATTTTGAAAATCCTTTAAAAATAATTTTGAAAATCCTTGAAAAATCATTTTGAAAATCCTTTAAAAATTATTTTGAAAATCTTTTAAAAATTTATTTTGATTTATCATTTTGAAAATCCTTTAAAAATTATTTTGAAAATCTTTTAAAAATTTATTTTGAAAAATCATTTTGAAAATCCTTCAAAAATTATTTTCAAAATCTTTTAAAAATTTATTATGAAAAATCATTTTGAAAATCCTTTAAAAATTATTTTGAAAATCTTTTAAAAATTTATTTTGAAAAATATTTGAAAAACTTATTAAAAATCCTTTGAAAAATATTTGAAATTCTTTGAAAAATATTTGAAAAACTTATTCAAAATCATTTGAAAAATATTTGAAAAACTTATTCAAAATCATTTGAAAAATATTTGTAATTCTTTGAAAAATATTTGAAAAACTTATTCAAAATCCTTTGAAAAATATTTGAAATTCTTTGAAAAATATTTGAAAAACTTATTCAAAATCATTTGAAAAATATTTGAAATTATTTGAAAAATATTTGAAAAACTTATTCAAAATCCTTTGAAAAATATTTGAAATTCTTTGAAAAATATTTGAAAAACTTATTCAAAATCATTTGAAAAATATTTGAAAAACTTATTCAAAATCATTTGAAAAATATTTGAAATTCTTTGAAAAATATTTGAAAAACTTATTCAAAATCATTTGAAAAATATTTGAAAAAGTTATTCAAAATCCTTTGAAAAATATTTGAACAATATTTGAAATTCTTTGAAAAATACTTGAAAAACTTATTCAAAATTCTTTGAAAAATACTTGAAAAACTTATTTAAAATCCTTTGAAAATTAATTATTTGAAAAATACTTTGAAAATTAATTTCGAAACTTATTTGTAAAATCCTTTGAAACTTAATTTCAAAAATGATTTGAAAAATACTTTGAAAATTATTTAAGAATAATCATTTCTTATACTTAGAATTTAGATGAAATTTTGTTAGAAATTTTAAAAGAAACACTTAGACTTTGATGCTTAAAAGAAAATTTGAAAAGCTAAGTGTTTATTTCAGTACTCATTTTTTTTCTCCCCTCTTTATTTTGATATATGGCAAAAGGGGAGAGTATAAGGAAATTCAAAGAAAACCAAAAGGTAAATAAAATCCAAATATTCAAAAATTCAAAACTTAAATAAATCAGTTTAAGGGGGAGCTCCTATATTAAGGGGGAGCTTCAATGTGCTTAGGCGTTATCTATGCTTGTATTCATTTATATTTACCTTTATTGCATTTTTTCACTTAACTTTGAATTTCGGTTGCCATAATCAAAAAGGGGGAGATTGTTGGTGCGGGAAGCATCCGACGATCAAACCATAGTTTTGATAATGGCAAACAGATTCAAAGTTAAGTTTAATTGTTATCTAATGTGTATGACTGAGTGTTTCAGGAAAGTCCTAGCTGCGGTTAGGCAAGGTGAAAACCCTAGGGGGTGGTAACCCTAGGTCCTAGGGGGTGGTAACCCTAGGAGGAGAAAAGTCCTAGCTGCGGTTAGGCAAAGGGAAAACCGTAGGGGGTGATAACCCTAGGTCATAGGGGGAGGAAACCCTATGCGGAAAGTCTTGGCGGGTCGAAGCTTCGGGCAAAAATCCTAGGGGGTGGTAACCCTAGGTTAAAATCCTGGTGTCGCGAACCGGGTAGAAGTCTGGAAGGGTCGAGGACCGGACGTCCAGCATGAAAACCGGAAGCAACAGACGGTGAGCAAAAGTCCAGTTGGTCTGGAGGACCGAACTGGCAAAAGGTAAATCTCCTGAGTAGAGTAGGTGAGGACGCATTCCCCGCAGAGGGAACAGTAGGCGTCGGGTCGACCTAGGGTTTCTGGTCGGAAATCCGAAGTCAGACCCGGACAGTCCGGAGACTGTCATATCATTCCATTTATATTATTATTTTGTGCTAACTTTGTGCTGTAGGGTATTTTTGGATTAACATATCTTGCAAGGACCAAAGTGCAAAAATGATCTCGGATGAGCAGTGCCAAGGCGCCTCCATGGAGCTTGGAGGCGCCTCGGGTGCGAGCCAAAAGAGACCAGCGTATCACAGTCCAAGGCGCCTTGGAAGAGGTTTAAGGCGCCTTGGACCAGTGGATGGAGGCGCCTTCGGGTGGATTAAGGCGTCTTCAGATGGGATAAGCACAGAATGGTCTGCGCTCATCTGCACGGTGGACTCGGAGCAGTGGAGGCGCCTTGAATGGCTTTCAAGGCGCCTTGGATGCCCTTTATAAGGGGACTTCGAGCAGCTGTGAAGGACACCAACTCTGAAGCGATTCTTCTGCATTCAACTGCTAACGAACTCATTCTGAAGTGCTGCAACTCGACGCTGACGACCTAGAGCTTCAATTTAGCATTTTAGTTGTTGGTATAAATGTTTATTTACGTTCTTTATTTGCTTCTTGTACTTAAACTTGTAAATCTATTCGAGCTTATAGTTGTTGCCAACAGTAAGCGATCAAGGATCGCGGGCCTTCGAGTAGGAGTCGCTACAGGCTCCGAACGAAGTAAATTCTCCGTGTCCTTTTACGTGTGTTTGCTTTTCTTTTCTATTTCCGCTGCTTATTACTCTGTCAGTTTTGATACGATTTATGATTTCAAAAAGTGAAAGCCACGAGCGCTATTCACCCCCCCCCCTCTAGCGCGTCTCGATCCAACACAAAGAGTACAAGGCTGATGTGGAGAAACATCTAGGAAAAAGTATCAAGACACTACGATCTGATCGTGATGGCGAATACCTCTTAGGAGAATTTAGGAATTACTTATCAGAGGCTGGGATTCAATCCCAATTGTCCACACCTAGTACACCCCAGCAGAATGATGTGGCAGAATGAAGGAATATGACTCTTATGGAAATTGTTAGATCGATGATGAGTTATTCAGAATTACCAAAATCATTTTGGGGATATGCACTGGAAATGACAGCACACATTCTGAACTTAGTACCTTCTAAATCAGTATCCTCTACTCCCACAGAATTGTGGAATGGGTGAAAGCTCAGTCTAAGACATATTCAGATTTGGGATAGTCCAACACATGTGCTAAATCTGGATGATGATAAGTTAGAATCTAGTACAGAAGTGCTCGTGTTTGTAGGTTATCCCAGAGGAATGAAAGGTGATTTATTTTATAATCCTAAAGACCAGAAGGTCATTGTTAGCACCAATGCCCAGTTTTTAGAAGAAGACTATATAATGGATCACAAACCTAGTAGCAAAATTGTTCTAGAAGAACTTAGAGAGGACACATCTACTTCAGTACCAACAGTACAAGATGAAGTATCATAAGAGACTGCAACACGCGTCACACATGATACACAACCACAGACGGTGCCTCGTCGTAGTGGGAGGGTTGTAAGGCAGCCTGAGATTCATGTTTTTGGGAGAATCTTCGGACTTAATCTCGGGTAAACATGAACCTGATCCCCGAACATATGATGAAGCACTCCAAGATATAGATGCAGTATCTTGGCAAAAGGCAATGAATTCTGAAATAGGGTCTATGTACTCTAATAAGGTATGGGAGCTTGTAGAACCACCTGATGGTGTAAAAGTCGTTGGATGCAAGTGGATCTACAAAAGGAAAAGAGGGGCAGACGGGAAGGTAGAAACCTTCAAAACAAGGCTTGTTGTGAAAGGGTACACTCAGAAAGAGGGAATCGATTATGAGGAGACTTTCTCACCGGTAGCTATGCTTAAGTCTATCCAGATACTCTTATCCATTACCGCTCATATGGATTATGAAATTTGGCAAATGGATGTCAAGAAAGCTTTCCTTAACGGAAGTCTTGAAGAAAACATCCATATGAAGCAACCAGAAGGGGTTAATTGAAAAGGGCAAATAGCATCTAGTGTGCAAGCTCAATCGGTCCATTTATGGACTGAAGCAAGCTTCAAGGTCTTGGAACATCCAGTTTAATGAAGTAATCTAGTAAGATGGATTTATTCAGTGTCCGGATGAGTCCTGTATATACAAGAAATATAACGGAAATGTGGTAGTATTTCTTGTACTATACGTAGATGATATTTTGTTAATTGGCAACAATGTCAAGGTATTATCGGACGTAAGGGTATAGTTATCCAAAAATTTTGATATGAAGGACTTAGGAGAATGTGCACACATTCTTGGGATCAAAGTCATAAGGGATCGCAAGAAAAGAATATTGTGCCTATCTCAAGCTTCATATATAGATACAGTATAAGATACCGCAAAATTAAATAATAAATGTTATTGGACGAAAAATTTTATTGGATTTTTTTGGAATTTTTAGAAATTTTTCAGGAATTAAACGGAGTACATATGACCCGTTTTGAGGGGATGGATTCGGGGTATAGTAGAGGCCTATTTGGAAATACCATTTAAGAGGAAGTTGACTGAGGAATTAACTTTAGGTTTAATTAAATTAACCTAAAGTTGAATTTAATATTTTATTTCTCTCTAATTCCTCTCCCGACCCCAACTTCCACCCGATTACCTCATCTTCACCGACTTCCATTGCTCCTTCCCTTCCCCAATTCTTTTCTTCTTCGCTTCTTCTCGTGCGATCGGAGCAGATGGCACCACAAGGGAATCGATCGCTGAAGCTTGATGCACTGCCGGTCGAGCCTCCATGCTCCCTCTTCCTCTCGAGGAGTGGAGTCTATCCCCTATCTCGCGATTGATCCATCGTTGGCCCTCGAATCTGAGCGGAGCAGCGGCGATTTCGTCAAGGAGGTTCATCATTTCTTCCTCTCCACCAGATCTCGGTTCTTTATCTTCGTCGGCATGGATCTGTCATCGATCCTCCTCTTGATTTCCTCCGCCCGAGCCCTAGCTGCCTCCTCACCAACGAATCTTGGATCATGGATATCCATTTGCCTATCCTGGGTTAACACAGTGGTGCTCTATATTGCCAGTGTTACCCTTGTTGGTGCGGGAAGCATCCGACGATCGAACTCGTGTTTTGATAATGACAAAGAATATAAAGTTAAGATGTTTTGTAGTCTAACAAGTCTACTTGAGGATTTCAGGAAAGTCCTAGCTGCGGTTAGGCAAAGGGTAAAACCCTAGGGGGTGGTAACCCTAGGTCATAGGGGGTGGTAACCCTATGCGGAAAGTCTTGGTAGGTCGATGTCTTCAGGCAAAAGTCCTAGGGGGTGGTAACCCTAAGTGGAAAGTCCTGGTGTCGCGAACCAGGTGAAAGACTGGACTAGCCGGGGAAGCGGATGTCCAGCAGAAAGCTCGGAAGCATCGAGTGCTGAGCAAAAGTCCAGTCGATCTGGAGGATCGCACTGGCAACAGGTAAATCTCCTGAGTGGAGTAGGTGAGGACGCGTTCCCCGTAGAGGGAACAGTAGGCGTCGGGTCGACCAGGGTTTCCGGTTGGAAACCCGAAGTCAGACTCGGACAGTCCGGAGACAGTCTATACTTCATTTATCATGTTTATTGTGCTAACTTTGTGTTGCAGGATAGTGTTTGGGACTAACGTATCTTGCAGGTGCAAAGGAGCAACCTAAAAGCCTCGGATGAACAGTGTCCGAGGCGCCTCCATGGAGCTTGGAGGCGCCTCGGGTGCAAAAGCAGAGCTGGCTGCAAAGCACCACTGGAGGCGCCTTGAAGCAGGCAGAAGGCGCCTTGAGAGGGCTATAAGGCGCCTTGAGAGGATGAAGTTCGACCAGATCAGATGTTATCCACGCGGAAGACCAGGCAGCATGGAGGCGCCTTGAACAGCCTTCAAGGCACCTTGAACACCCTTTATAAGGGGGTTTCGACCAGCACTTCAAAGAATCAAGTTCTGAGCTTTCCTTCGTCTACGTGCTGCTAACAAAGTCATTCCGAAGTGCTGCTGCAACATTCCGATGACCCGGAGCTTCGTTTTTCTCTTCTTTAAGTTGTCGGTACAAAGTTATTCTAATTGCTGTTACATTTGTAATTTGTAATTCTTATTGAGCTTATAGTTGTTGCCCACCAGAAGCGATCAAGGATCGCGGGCCTTCGAGTAGGAATCGCCTTAGGCTCCGAACGAAGTAAATCCCTTTGTGTCTTTGTCTTTATTTTATTCCGCTGCGTTTTAATTACTCCGATAATTTTCTGATAATCGTACAAAATAGCCACGAGCGCTATTCACCCCCCCTCTAGCGCAGTCTCGATCCAACAATTGGTATCAGAGCGGGGTCGTTTTGAATCAGTGCAACCACTGTTCAAAACAATTTTTTCGTGGTATTTTCATTTTTTTTCTCGATTAGAATCTAGCCTCATAACTATATTCTAATTTTTTTTTCGAAACGATTTTTTTCTCAAAGTTGGTCAATACCACTTGAGCTTGTCATTTCTTTTCTTCCTCCAGCACTACTAATCCAAGACACAGTCTTGGAATAGATTTGTTTGTTTTTGTTTATTTAGGTCTAAAATGACGCAACAAGAAGGATATAGCACCGTTCGTCCCCCACTATTTTCTGGAGAAGACTTCGAATATTGGAAGGGGCCAATGGAAATATATCTGAAGATCCAGTTCGACACCTGGATGATAGTCAAAACAGGACTGCAACTACCAATTGGGACAGACGGTAAGCCTACATCCTGTGAGAACTGGGAGCCAGCGTTTATCAAAAAGGTGGAAGCCGACGCTAGAGCCACCTGCACCATCCAGTGCGGACTTACCAAAGAAGAGCTCAACAGAGTCGGTCCATTCTCCTCCGCGAAGGAGCTTTGGGAGAAACTCATCTAACTTCACAAGGGCACCTCAGAAACCAAGGTAAGTAAGCGTGATTTGTTACTGAATAAACTATATAATTTAAAAATGCAGGAAGGCGAAACGTCAAGCTCGTTACACGCTCGAATTCAAGATATTCTGAATTCCCTTCATGGAATCGGGCAGAAGGTAGAAAACAGAGACATAATAAGGTATGCTCTTAACTCGTTTCCAAGGAGTACGTTGTGGGCATCAATGGTAGATGCCTACAAGGTCTCCAAAGACTTATCTTCTTTAAAATTAGATGAATTATTTTCTGAATTTGAACTTCATGAACAAACTAATGCACAGCCTTCCGAGAAGGGTATTGCTTTGGTTGCAGGTACGAGTCGAACACGGGAATCAAGAGTACGGCGAAAAATTGAATCGAAATCAGAAGACGAACCCGACTCAAAAGATTCAGAAGATGAACTGACCAGCGAACTAGTGAATCTCGTGAAGAAGCTCTACAAAAAGAAAAAGGGCTTCAACAAGAAAGATCTAAAGAAGGCAGTCCAATCCAAGGAGGCTCAACAGAACTCAAAGGTAAAGTTCGAAGTCACTTGCTACGGGTGCAACCAGAAGGGGCATATAAAAGCCAACTGCCCCAATCAAAAGGAGGCCAAAAAGCTAAGAAGAAAGAAGGCCCTGAAGGCAACCTGGGATGAATCTTCTTCGGAGGACGAAGACGACGAACTAGACCAAACGAGTTTACTCGCATTGATGGCCCGGGACCAAATCATCGAATCCGAGAGCGAGTCAGAAGCCGAGTCCGAGCAAAGCCACGGATCCGCATCCGTTTCCGAAGGTCCAGACTCCGCTGTAAGTATTCCGAGGCTTAATAATTTAGTCAATTATTTACTTTGCAAACTAGCTAAATCAAACCTTAGGATTAAATCACTTCTAAAGGAAGTAGCCGTCCTTAAAGAAGTAACAAACTCAAAATACTTACCTGATCAAGTTCAAACTGAAGATTCAACTCAAGTTCAACAACTTGAGGAAGAAAATTCAAGTTTAAAAAATCAGGTAAAAGACTTAAAAAAAACATTAGAACGATTTTCTTTGGGCTCCAAGAATCTGGACCTAATTCTTGGAACACAAAGAGCCGTCTACAATAGAACTGGGCTAGGATATAAAAGTAAAAAGAAATATAAATCTTATTTATCCCTAATAAACAAACAAAGTAGTAAATCAGTCCAAGCATGGGTCCCCAAGTCCAAATTGATCAATCAAGTTGGACTTGGCCAATACTGGGTTCCGAAGGATCAAATATACTACCTTGACAGACCATATCTAGGCCGTGATCCAGGGAAAGCTAAATTGAAAACGATCTTAAAAATTCAAAATTAAATTATAATTCAAAATTCAAAATTGGAAATTAAATTAAAAATCCAAAATTAAATTATAAATCTAAATTAAAAATTCGAAATTAAATTAAAAATCAAAAATTAAATTATAAATCTAAATTAAAAATTTGAAATTAAATTATAAATCTAAATTAAAAATTTGAAATTAAATTAAAAATCCAAAATTAAATTATAAATCTAAGTTAAAAATTCGAAATTAAATTAAAAATTCAAAATTAAATTATAAATCTAAATTCAAAATTCGAAATTAAATTAAAAATTAAAAATTAAATTAAAAATTAAAAATTCTAAATTCAAAATTCAAAATTAACAATTCAAAATTAAATTCTATATTCTAAAATTCTAAATTCAAAATTAACAATTCGAAATTAAGTTATAAATTCAAAATTGAAAAATAGATGGAGGATCCAAACTAGCTAGCACCTTCAACTGAACTACCCGACAGGGTAACTGAACCTAATTTACCCGGAATGGGTAAAACAAGAATAGATTACCCGGCAGGGTAATTAAGGTTAGATTAAAACGGGATAAGTTTAACTTGAACCACAGTACTGGTGAAGTTTTTGGATGATAGTACGTTAGGGAAACTTGGGCATCGCATGTCTAGGAAGATATGGATTCGACCTGGTGCATTTGGCGAAGTGGAACTGACCGAAGCTACCCTTAAATGAATCCTAACTAGTTAGACCAAGGATTAGTATTAAGTTTAATGGGTAGGACTATTTGGAAAACCTCGAAGGCATGGTTACTTTAATGAGTTCCTTGTGACTCACCATAGCCCAGAAGTTTATCCAAAGAATGCCTACTTGTTGAACCCAAAGCTAAACCTGAATCTAACACAAAAGTTAAATCATACCCTAAAATTCAACCATAATTCATCTCACAAAAATTATAGGATTCCCTGATTGAAAATTTAGATCGGGTGAGATGACTAAGTAATTAAAATCAAATAGATAATTATTTCAATTTTATTTTGAAAAACTTAAATTTCAAAATTATTTGAAAAACTTAAATTTCAAAATTGTTTGAAAAACTTAAATTTCAAAATTGTTTGAAAAACTTAAATTTCAAAATTGTTTGAAAAACTTAAATTTCAAAATTATTTGAAAAACTTAAATTTCAAAATTATTTGAAAAACTTAAATTTCAAAATTATTTGAAAAACTTAAATATCAAAATTGTTTGAAAAACTTAAATTTCAAAATTGTTAATTATTTTATTTGAAAAACTTAAATTTCAAAATTATTTGAAAAACTTAAATTTCAAAATTATTTTATTTGAAAAACTTAAATTTCAAAATTATTTGAAAAACTTAAATTTCAAAATTGTTTGAAAAAATTAAATTTCAAAATTATTTAAAAAAAACATTAAATTTCAAAATTATTTGAAAAACTTAAATTTCAAAATTATTTGAAAAACTTAAATTTCAAAATTGTTTTAAAAAAAAACTTAAATTTCAAAATTATTTGAAAAACTTAAATTTCAAAATTATTTGAAAAACTTAAATTTCAAAATTATTTGAAAAACTAAAATTTCAAAATTATTTGAAAAACTTAAATTTCAAAATTGTTTGAAAAACTTAAATTTCAAAATTATTTGAAAAACTTAAATTTCAAAATTATTTGAAAAACTTAAATTTCAAAATTATTTGAAAAACTTAAATTTCAAAATTGTTTTAAAAAACTTAAATTGTTTTAAAAACTTAAATTTCAAAATTATTTGAAAAACTTAAATTTCAAAATTGTTTTAAAAAAACTCAAAATTCAAAATTGTTTTAAAAACTTAAATTTCAAAATTGTTTTAAAAACTTAAATTTCAAAATTATTTTAAAAACTTAAATTGTTTTAAAAACTTAAAGTTCAAAATTATTTTTAAAAAAAGCTTAAATTTTAAAACTTTAAAATTATCTTTATCCTGATCAAAATTGCTGAATTACCTAGAAAATCTAAGTAGTCTACTTCAATTAAGCTATCTTTAAATCCATTAAGAACCAATTCAAACTACTTCATGTGTAGGAATTGGAACAATGAATGTTGGATAGTGGATGCTCTAGACATATGACTGGAGATAAGTTGAAGTTTACTAAACTCAAGTACAAGAAGTTAGGATCAGTTGCATTCGGCAACGACGGTAAACTTAAAGTAATCGGAAAAGGTAATATTGAACTTAGTTCCGATTTCATTATTCGAAATGTCTTATTGGTTGAAAATTTTAACTTTAATTTACTAAGTATAAGTCGATTATGTGACAGCGGATATCTAGTCAATTTTGACAAATTTGGATGTCTAGTTAAAAACATCGAAAACCCTGAAATTAGGCTTAAGGGACTTAGGAAGAATAACATCTACACAATAGACTTGTCATTATCCTCAATAAAGTGTCTATTGACACAACAAGAGGAAACTCAACTGTGGCACAGAAGGCTGGGTCACACTCACACCAGACTCATTTCAAAAATGAGTCACAATGGTCTAGTTAGAGGTTTGCCCAAATTAAAATTCATTGAACACTCAATCTGTGATGCATGTCAAAAAGGAAAACAAACCAAGTCAATCCACAAATCAACCAACCTAGAAAGAACCAACACCATACTCGAGCTCCTTCATATTGATTTATTTGACTCACATGGAGCCAAGTCACTAAACAAGAATCAATATTGCTTAGTAATAATTGATGACTACTCTAGGTACACATGGGTAAAATTCCTAAAAACAAAAGATGAAACCTATGAAATATTTAGTAACTTTTGCAAATTAACGAAAAATGAAAAAGATACTAAAATTAAAAGAATAAGAAGTGATCACGGGGGAGAATTTGAGAATCATAGGTTCACCCAATTTTGTAAAATAAATGGATACCAACATGAATTTTCATGTCCTAGAACACCCCAACAAAATAGATTAGTAGAACGTAAAAATAGAATACTACAAGAAGCTGCTAGGACAATGTTAAACGAATATGAGTTAAGTCATCAATTTTGGGCTGAAGCAATAAATACGGCAAATTATATTCAAAAAAGAATTCTAATAAACAAATCTCACAATAAAACACCGTATGAACTCTACTATCACAAAATTCCTAACCTAAACTATTTAAAAGTATTTGGTTGCAAAGTCCACATTTTAAATACTAAAGATTACTTAGGAAAATTTACACCCAAGTCTAACCAAGGAATATTTTTAGGATACTCCTTAACCAGTAGAGCCTTTAGAGTATATAATCAAAACACCTTGAAAGTTGAAGAAACAACTAATGTAATATTCGATGAAGAAAACAATTTACCTAATATAACTGACAATGTCGACATTCATCCAAGAGCTATAGAAGATGATGAAATCCAACCTAATCTTAATGAGGCAGAAGAACCAGTACCTGAACCACAACCAAGACCAACTAGAGTAAGTACTTCTCACCCACCTGACCAAATTCTGGGTGACCCAAACCTAGGAGTCAGAACTAGATCATCCCATAGAAACCTTAGTCAGATTGCCCTAATTTCCAAAATTGAACCTAAAACTATAGATGAAGCTCTTCCTGACCCAGACTGGATCATTGCAATGCAAGAAGAATTAGCACAATTTGAGAGAAACCAAGTCTGGGACCTTGTACCTAAACCCATAGATAAATCAATAATAGACACCAAATGGGTTTTTAGGAACAAGTTGGATGATCACGGTGATATAATAAGAAACAAAGCAAGGTTAGTAGCCAAAGGGTTTAGTCAAGTCGAAGGCTTAGACTATGATGAAACCTATGCTCCAGTAGCTAGACTCGAGTCCATTAGGATGTTATTAGCCTATGCAGCAAATAAAGGATTCAAATTGTACCAAATGGACGTTAAGTCAGCCTTTTTAAATTGTTTTATCAAGGAAGAGGTCTACGTAAGCCAACCTCCAGGGTTTGAAGACATAGACTACTCTAATCACGTATTTAAATTAAAAAAGGCACCATATGGACTAAAACAAGCCCCTAGAGCATGGTATGAAAGATTATCTAATTACTTAATATCCAAAGAATTTAACCAAGGACAAATCGATCCGACTTTGTTCGTGAAAACTATAGGAAAAGACATCTTTATAGCCCAAATCTATGTTGACGACATAATCTTTGGCTCAACTAATTCAAAATTCTTAAAAGAATTTGTCAAATTAATGGAAAGTGAATTTGAAATGAGCATAGTTGGAGAACTTAATTTCTTCTTAGGCTTAAAAATTAAACAAACTAAAGATGGAATCTACATTTATCAAACTAAATATGCTAAAGAATTAATTAAAAAATTCTGTATGGAAAATTCAAAAATTATAAATACCCCAATGGCGACCAACATAAACATTGACTCTGACCCTGAAGGAAAACCAGTTGACCCAAAATACTATAGGAGTGTCATAGGTAGCCTACTTTACCTAACTGCAAGTCGACCCGACATATTGTTTGCAGTAGGTATGTGCGCAAGATACCAATCCTGTGCAAAAGAGTCACACCTATCATACGTTAAAAGAATACTTCGATATATTAAAGGAACTCTAAACGTAGGACTTTGGTATCCAAGAACTTGCACCTTTGACCTTTACGGCTATTCTTATTCAGACTATGCCGGGTGCAAGCTAGACAGAAAAAGTACAAGTGGTAGCTGCCAGATTCTAGGTCAGTGCCTAGTAAGTTGGTCGAGCAGAAAGTAACATTGTGTTGCTCTATCCACCACAGAAGCTGAATACATAGCTCTAGGAGAATGTGCATCTCAACTACTGTGGATGATGCATACACTAAAAGACTATCAACTAGACTATAAAAATACTAAAATCTTTATTGATAATATCAGCTCGATTAATCTGACCAAAAATCCTATTCACCATTCTAGGACTAAACACATAGAGGTAAAACACCACTTTGTAAGGGACCATGTAGCTAAAGGTGAAATTGCACTCAATCATGTTGAGTCCAAATCAAACCTAGCTGACATCTTTACAAAACCCTTACCTGAACTCGAGTTCAGTGGACTTAGAAGGCAAATAGGAATGTGTTGGGTAGAGTAGATATCTTACCATTATTTCTATTACTGTGTTTCAAATTCTAGGAAAAATAGTTTTCAAAACTCCAATTTTTGTTAGATTGTTCAAAAATTGAAATAGCCTAGGTTTTCCCCTAGAAATCATGTTCCCCTAGAATTAAGCCAGAGCATCTCACAAACACCTAGGTTTACATTGATTGTGTTGAAAAATATAGAACGGCGTGAGATGCATAGGGTATAGCCTGGACTCAAGAATGCTTATATCTGTGCATCAATATGAGTCTGGACGTCAAATACGCAATATACATTAATCAAGTTAAGTCCTCCAGCTCTAGCTAAGTCTAACTGGACCAATATAACTTAACTTGACTAACCAAGTGAAAGCTATTGTCCTGTAGACAATGAGCAAGTAACTAAAGGTTAGACAGTTGGTAAAGGATACTCAATTTTCTAGTTAAGAATGTTTTGATCTTTAGGGCTCTGATACCTAGTAAATCAATCTAGTGAACATGACTTGTGCTTGGACTTAAGGATCAACTGAACTTGAATGAATAACCTTGTCCTAAAACTTAAAATATTATTGAAACTAAGTTCCAATTGTCATTAACTTTCAAACCCTGTTGAACTTAGCTAACCTATCGACCTTAGTAAAAACTTGTAACTCAATCAAATATCTATTATTGCCCATTTTTGATATATGGCAAAGGGGGAGAGTAGCAAAAATGTAAACAAAAAGTTAAGGGGGAGCAAAAGTTAAGGGGGAGCATATAAGGCAAATTTGCTTTAGTTACTTTGTACATCTATACTTAGCAGATTTGCCTGTGTTAAAAATGTCTATCTATTCGTTTGTTTACTTAACTTTGAATTTGAGTTGCCATAATCAAAAAGGGGGAGAAATAGTAGCAAAAATGTAAACAAAAAGTAAAGGGGGAGCAAAAGTTAAGGGGGAGCATATAAGGCAAATTTGCTTTAGTTACTTTGTACATCTATACTTAGCAGATTTGCCTGTGTTAAAAATGTCTATCTATTCGTTTGTTTACTTAACTTTGAATTTGAGTTGGCATAATCAAAAAGGGGGAGATTGTTGGTGCGGGAAGCATCCGACGATCGAACTCGTGTTTTGATAATGGCAAAGAATTCAAAGTTAAGATGTTTTGTAGTCTAACAAGTCTACATGAGGATTTCAGGAAAGTCCTAGCTGCGGTTAGGTAAAGGGTAAAACCCTAGGGGGTGGTAACCCTAGGTCATAGGGGGTGGTAACCCTATGCGAAAAGTCTTGGTAGGTCGATGTCTTCAGGCAAAAGTCCTAGGGGGTGGTAACCCTAGGTGGAAAGTCCTGGTGTCACGAACCAGGTGAAAGACTGGACTAACCGGGGAAGCAGATGTCCAGCAGAAAGTCCGGAAGCATCGAGTGCTGAGCAAAAGTCCAGTCGATCTGGAGGATTGCACTGGCAACAGGTAAATCTCCTGAGTGGAGTAGGTGAGGACGCGTTCCCCGTAGAAGGAACAGTAAGCTTCGGGTCGACCTAGGGTTTCCGGTTGGAAACCCGAAGTCAGACTCGGACAGTCCGGAGACTGTCTATACTTCATTTATCATGTTTATTGTGCTAACTTTGTGTTGCAGGATAGTGTTTGGGACTAACGTATCTTGCAGGTGCAAAGGAGCAACCTAAAGCCTCGGATGAACAGTGTCCGAGGCGCCTCCATGGAGCTTGGAGGCGCCTCGGGTGCAAAAGCTGAGCAGGCAGAAGGCGCCTTGGAAGGCGCCTTGAGAGGGCTATAAGGCGCCTTGAGAGGATGAAGTTCGACCAGATCAGATGTTATCCAGGCGGAAGACCAGGCAATATGGAGGCGCCTTGAACAGCCTTCAAGGCGCCTTGAACACCCTTTATAAGGGGGTTTCGACCAGCACTTCAAAGAATCAAGTTCTGAGCTTTCCTTCTTCAACGTGCTGCTAACAAAGTCATTCCGAAGTGCTGCTGCAACATTCCGACGACCCGGAGCTTCGTTTTTCTCTTCTTTAAGTTGTCGGTACAAAGTTATTCTAATTACTGTTACATTTGTAATTTGTAATTCTTATTGAGCTTATAGTTGTTGCCCACCGAAAGCGATCAAGGATCGCGGGCCTTCGAGTAGGAGTCGCCTTAGGCTCCGAATGAAGTAAATCCCTTTGTGTCTTTGTCTTTATTTTATTCCGCTGCGTTTTAATTACTCCGATAATTTTCTGATAAGCGTACGAAATAGCCACGAGCGCTATTCACCCCCCCTCTAGCGCGGTCTTGATCCAACAACCCTACCTTCTGCCTTTACTCATAATCACAGCAGCAGCATTCATTCGAGATGAGTTTATGGAATGGGATTGATTCTTGAAGGTTAGTGATTAAACCTAGCATTTGATTCGGGCATTTGATCCCTTACTTAGTACTGATTTAGGGTGTTTTGTTTGAATGGGAGTAACCAAATGATTCGGTTGATGATGATGAGGTGTTCTTGAGTTTTTGGACAAAAGCTAGCAGGATTGTTGCTGGATTAGTGAGCTGCTTGCTTGATTCCTCTACTTGATCCGATTGATTCCAGTGAGGTGCTGGAACTGTGATCGTGAGGTGAATCCATCAGTGAGGATCTATTGAAGGTGATCTTGGTTCCAGTGGTGTTTCCTTGCCGGCAGCACTCCAACCAGCAGCCTGATCGGCTGTGAATCGAGGTAAATTGTAGGGTAATGGTTATGGATGAATTATTGGGTTTAATCTTAATTGAGAATGTATTGATTGTGGATTGAGTATTGGATTTATGCTAGGTGTTGATTTTGGGCATCTGTTTGTGTTGGACCAGCTGTAAATGGGTGGAGAAGCTCTATTTTTCTCCACAACAAACTTTGGATTTCTTCATCAAATGGTGTGAATTTGTTATGGATCAAGGTGAGTTAGGTATGGAGTTTTGGTTGCATTTATGTGATAGATGGATGAATAAAGATTTAAATCATATTATGTTGGGGATAATGAGATGTTTTGGATAATTGGATTTGATTAGTGTATATTGATTTTAGAACATGATCATGATTAAATTGATTTACTCATGAGTAGGATTGAAGTGAAGGAAATTATGGATTTAGTTAAACCTAATTGGATTAAGAAATTAGGTTAATTTTTTTGATTATGGTTCTTCCCTAATTAGATTGGGAAGTTTATTTAGCTATTTGCTACCTATGTAATTAGCTAAATATATTATCTGATCGCAGGACTTGGATTCGAGATGAGCATCTCGACGTGGGATTTGTGGACACGATCTATGTATTAAGGCGGGTATTTCTTCCTTAGCTCTATGTAGATTTTTATTGAGCTTAGTGCATGATTTTATGTGATGGATTAGGTTGCTTTTCCTTATATCATATTTGTTGGTTGCCTTCCTGCTTGATACTTATGCTTGATCTTTGAGATGTCCTAGTTATATCATATACAGTCTCTACTCTTGATTTCTACTCTGCTGTGATTACGCGTGTAGAGTATGTATTGTAGGGATTGTCGAGTGGTTGGATTTATCATGCAAATTTATGCATATAATGTGGATTGTATGTAGCTTGGTATGTGTTTTAGGAGTCATCATGTTGACCCTACATTTGCATGTTGTATGTACACACGTGTTTGGTTATGTACTTTTGGAGGAGTTGTGTTGATTGTATGTTTGTGGTTTATACACGTGTTTGATGTGTTTATTATTAGAGGATACATGTTGATTGTACTTACGTTCTGTGCATATGTGTCCAGTGGGATTATTGGAGATTTTTGGTTGATTATACGTGTGTAGTTGTGTACATGTGTTTGGTGGGATGTGTGGATTTGTCATGACGATTATATTCATGTTGTGGAGTGCTTATGTGGAGTTAGAGTTTGCATGGATGATGAAGGTGTCTGTATCATGATTATATATATATATATATCATGTTCATCATTCATTGCATACTGACGACTATCGTCTCCTTTGTAGTTGAGAGGGTTGTTAGTTTTTATAGTTGTCCACTCTACCACTGATAGAGAGTGGTATCTGGGAGTGGAGCTATGTCCTGTCGCGCTTACTCAGCTGCTTAGTGTTGTCACTCTGTCAGCCTCGACCACTCTGGAGTAGTGGGTCTTGAGGGTACAGTAGTCGGAGAGCTTGAGTTGTGAGTGGTCAGGGACCCTTAGCTATGTAGTTAGATAACTACATAGTATACTGTCGCCTCAGTCGCTTTATAGTGGTTACGTGCGTGAGGCTTGTACGGTTTGTCACGGACCCAAGTCTCTCGGCCATTCTGGGGTCGTGGTGTCTGGAGAGGTGGCGGGGGTGACCATGGAGCATGCATACGCATTTGCATATGATGCGCGGTGCATCTTGTGGATTTATATTTGCATACATGCCTAGTAGATACTAGTTGCATGTGATTGTGGTTGTTGCACTGTTTGGGATATGCTTGTTGCATATGGTTGTCATGCTGCATACATGTCATTTATTTTAAATGTATATGCAGTCGTATTTATATTGCACAGGTGTCATGGGTATATCTGTTGCAGATCCAGTGAGTTTACTGATCTTTGTACCTTGCGACTATTCCAGATTGGGTATGTATCTATCATTGTGTTAGTTGTGGTTTGTACAGTTTATATGTCAGGTTATTATGTCAGATGTGTTTAGGTGCATTGATTATGATAGTATGATCATGTTCTTTATTCCCTACTGAGACTGTATACTTGTGATCTTCATGTTTGATTATGGACCATGCACTATCTTGTCTATTACCCACTGAGTTACATATACTCACCACCGCATATATACATTTATGTTTTCTGGTAGCTTGTAGATGGTTGGTGTGTCGCTTGGAGTATCCTCTCTGTCGGGTCCTACGTCACATCCGAAGACGATTTCACCTAGTGTTTGTTTTCTTTTGTATATTATTTTCTTATTTTTGGCATTGTATTTGTGTTTAGCCATGTGGCTATCTTATACTTTTGGTGTTGTATTTGTGTTTAAGTCGTGCCGGCATGCATTGTATTTATTTGGTTTGTGTGGGCTTTCATTCATTTTTTCGCTGTGTTTTTAGTACAGCCGTGTGGGCTGTTTTATATATAACTGCGTGGTTGTGATTGTTTCATTCCAGCCGAGTGGGCTGTGATTATAACTGCGTGGTTGTGTATATAAATATTCCAGCCGCATGTGGATGATGTATTTTGTTTGTATTAATGCTTCAGATTGTCACCGGTACAGGGGAGATGCTGCCTGATTTTTGTCTGGCAGAGACTCCTTTGGGGGCGTGACAATTTAGTGGTATCAGAGCAGGTATGATGCTTGTTTTGTTTTGTGCTTTATTTTTGAGTTAATATGATACCAATTTTTGGTATAAGAGCGGGTACGATACCTATTTTGCTATGTGTTCTGGATTTTTTATATTTATCTGATACCAATTTTTGGTATCAGAGCAGGTACAATGCTTGTTGTTCGTGTTTTCGGATTTCGTGTTTTCGATTTTCGTGATGTGACTTTTCGAGTTTTGGGACCAGGCAGCAGCAGGACATCTCCAAGCAATAGGAGGTATGTTTGCATATTGTTATCTTACATTTCTGTTAGTTCATGCATAGTTGTGATGTGCGTTAGTTCTCTCTTGTTAGTACTTGCCTAGTTGATTGCATCATGCATTTCATGTGTTGGGTCAATCACTGATCACGGTTGACCCTATTGGAGATCAAGGATTATAGTCTTAGGGGAATCATCATATCATACTACTTATAGTTTTGGTGTCTGTTACTATTAGTTGATTGAGAGTTAGAGTCATATACCAGTCTCTGTTATTGTTATTATTAGCTGGGTAGTGGAGGACATTTGTATACTCATATTGACTCAGTTAGTAGAGTACCGGTTTACTCCTGTTGAGGATTGATTTATTTGGTTGACTTGTGTAGTTATGGTTTGACTTATTATCCTTGTTGACTTGGACAGTTGAGAATTGACTTATCTTAGTTGGTTTTGTCAGTGACGTACTGATTACTCTTGTTGGATCAGATAGTAGTTGATCGATTTATTTTGCTAGTCCGACCAGTAGGGGACTGACTTACTCTGTTTTTAGAGATTCCTATCTATGGGTTATTCGTGCTTGGTTAGATATTTTGAGAGACATATTTGAGTACATGACTTGTACCGTCATGGAAAGGACTGATTTAGCCGCATACCATTGTTGACTTAGTCAGTCTATAGAGGATTGTTGTATCCTATTCCATGGGGACTTTGACCATGGATTGTCTGTACTTGGTTGATTGACTTAGAAGGTACATTCGGATAGGATACCTCCACTGATGTGGAACAGTGTAAATCTGTTGGATTTTTCGGGCCGCGAAAACCGCTTTTCGCGTCGCGGAAACCCCGAATCACCCAAGCCACGGATCTCGTGCAAGGTAAAACTTTCAAAAAATACGAGTACGAGTTTAAAACATGATCGACTCTTAGATCTATGAGGGAAAAACATTTACCCTTGATGCGTGCCCTTCGTAATCCCGCAACGTCCAAAGGTAGCCGGATCTCGAGACCGTCAAGCGAACGGTCCTCTAGCGGTATCCACACGAACAAGGAGTGGTCTTCTACCACTCAAAGATGGAGAGGAGAACCTGTTGGTGCAACCTTAGGTCAAGGTTGACCTGGTTGACCCGACTCGAGTTGACTTGACTCGAGTTGTATTTTGATGTTTGACTTGGGAAGATTGTCGGTGCAACCTTAGGTCAAGATTGACCTAGTTAAGTTGCATGTTGATGTTTGACACTCGTGAGAGAATTCTATTCTTGATATGGGACAAGAATAGATGTTTGGGAGATTATTAGTGCAACCGTAGGTCAAGGTTGACCTGGTTGACTGATTCGGAAAAAGTCCAAGTATGGAGACTTGGCATGGAAAAGTCCAAGCAGGGAGCTTGGCAGCGAAAAGTCCAAGTATGGAGACTTGAGGGAAAAGTCCAAGTATGGAGACTTGGCCTTGGAAAAGTCAAGTATGGAGACTTGGCACGGAAGTCCAAGCAGGAGCTTGGCACGAGGAAAAGTCCTAACTGGGATGTTAGGCGGTGTGGAAAGTCCCGTGAGTAAAGCCGAGGCGGTGGAAAAGTCCTAAGCGGGATGTTAGGCAATGAGAAAGTCCTAAGCGGGATGTTAGGCGGTGTGGAAAGTCCCGGTGAGTGAAGCCAGGCGGTGGGAAAGTCCTAACTGGGATGTTAGGCGGTTGGAAAGTCTGGTGAGTGAAACCGGGCAAGGAAAATCCAGATGGATCGGGGATGATCGGACTTTGGTGTTGGAAAATCCAGATGGATCGGGGATGATCGGACTTACGGTGTTGGAAAATCGGATGGATCGGGAATGATCGGACTTACGGTGTTGAAAAGTCCAAGTAGGTCAAAGGATTGACCGGACACTTGGTGGGAGTCTTAGCAGGTCAAGGAAGTGACGGATGCTAAGCATGATGAACCAATAGGTCAAGGTTGACGGATATTGGTTTGGACTTGGTTTGGGCAAAACCAAGCTCGGATCGGTCTGGACCGATCCGTGATACGATGTCTCATCGGTCCGGTGACCGATCGATTCCACTCAGTAGCATACTGTGGAGTTCTTGATCGGTCCACAGACCGATCGAACCTGATCGGGCGAGAAACCTTCTGATCGGTCCAGGGGACCGATCGGTGTATCTGATCGGTCCCCACGGCCGATCGAGGCGAATCGCGATTCTGCATGCGTGAGAGCTGGGAGGCTGGGATCGGCGGGGACCGATCGGGAATGACTTTGATCGGTCCGCACCGATCGGATTGATCGCGACACCTGATCGGTGCGGGACCGATCGGTGTCGAACGAAGCTCTTGCGCCTGGCGATCGGTGCGGACCGATCGAGTTCTAGTTGCGACGCGGCTAGTTTCTTCTGTTTCTTCTTGGTATAAAAGGATCAAGGGCATCTTCCGTGTGACTCCTCTTCCTCCTTCCTGCTGAAGTCTTTCTGCTTGAGCTTTGTTGAGCTCGTCCAAAGCTTCGCGTGAGCTTCCGACTGGAACATCTGCTGTTTTTAAGTTGCTGCTTCATCCGGACTCCAGTCGACGAGAAAGCAAGATTGGTAGAGTGCTTGAGTATTCTTATTGTATTTCTTGCTTATTCTTTGTACTTGTACTTTTTGTTTGCTGTTGCAAACGTTTGTGGCGAGGTTTCTCCACCCACAAGGAGTATATTGTATTAGCCGGTTCTCCGGGGACTCATCCACCGACGGATTGACTGGACTCGTCCACCTTACGGACACGCCGAGGAGTAGGAGCCCTAATCTCCGAACCTCGTTACATCCTTGCGTTGAGGTTTGATTTCTTCTCCTGTTTTCGTTTCTATTTGTATTTCCGCTGCACTAACCTAATCGTAGGAAGAAACGAGTAATTTGGGGTCGGCTATTCACACCCCCCTCTCTAGCCGCGTACGAAGGATCCTAACAAGTGGTATCAGAGCGAAGGTTCGCTCTTCATCGGATCAACACCCGTGGGAGCAAAGCTAGAGAATGGATCTCTATGGAGAAGACGTCACCATTCCACCCTTCTACGAATGCGGCGACTTCGCGTATTGGAAGGTAAGGATGAAGTATTTTCTTATGACTAACATAATGAATTGGTTTTGTGTACAAGAAGGATTTACTCCTCCGGTGGATAAGGAAGGAAAACCACTTGAGAAGAAGGAGTGGACAAGAGAACAAATTCACAAATCCGAAATCAACGAAGAGGTAACGAAAATAATTGAATTTTCATTGCCTACTAACATCTTGTGTAAGATAGGTTACAACAATGCCAAGGAATTATGGGATAACTTGGCTAAGTACCATGAAGAGAGCTCCACTTCAAGCCATGAAGAGGAGCCTAGTGAGCCAAGTAGCTCACATCATGGAGGGAGCAAATTAGAAGTTGAGGGTTACTCAACATCTAAGGACGAAGAGGAGGAAAGTTCTTCTTCAAGTTCGGAGCAAGAAGAAGAAGCTTCTACCTCCGAAAGAGATGAAGAAGAGAGCTCGCATCCACCCTCAACCCTAGGTAACTCGAGCAATTTAAGTTCAATTAAATTACACATTATGTGCTTTGAGTGTAGGGAACATGGACATTACAAGAGTAAGTGTCCAAAGAGGGTAAGAAAGACTCCACCGGCGCCAAAGGTCAAGGTAGCCAGAGTCCCGACACGCAAGGGCAAGGAGCACGTGGTGTGCTTCCAATGCAAGCGAAGGGGACATTATCGGAGTCATTGTCCGAGGGGGAGGCAACCTCACAAGAGCAAGAGACCGAGCACTTCTATAGGGGGAGCTAAGGCAAACCCTAAGGTATCATTTAAGTCTCATTCGTGCAATACTAGTAAGATGCATGCTAGAAATTTTATTGCACTAGTCAATAATGATAAGCATGATAACATTAGAAATCGATACACATGCTTAGGTGCCAAACATGTGAGCCTAGATAAGGATAACACTAGGAAAGCCAACCCTAGAATTACCTCATCTAAGGTTAAGGAGAACCTAGGTAGGAATCCCAAATCAACTAGACACATGCCTAGGAATGCCTCAAAGAAAAATGACAAATCAAAAATTGAGGTACTAGAGAAGGAGAATCAAGTCTTGAGGTCAAGACTTGATACTTTGGAAAATGCTCTTAAGAACTTGGAGAAGTCATCTCTAGGGTTTAAGGGTCAAAAACCAATGTCCAAGGACAAAAAGGGTTTGGGTCACAAACTTAAGTCCCAAGTGGTCAAGCCCACTTATCATAATGTTCCATTCGATTATGGAACAAAACCTAGGGCTAGGAAGACCAACACCAAGGTCACAAGGGGAGTCACCCCTAGAGTTGATCTTGATGAGTCCCAAATGGCCAAGGCTTTAAAGCCTAAGAGGGTCATTAGGAGGGTTGCTAGGGAAGTTATCCCTAGTGAATATTTAGTGAACCCAATGAGCTCAAGTAGGTATTGGGTTCCTAGGAGCATTTTCTCTACCCCATAGATGGGTTAGAGAGTGTCAACTCCAATAAGAAGGGTAGTTAACCCAACTTTGAGGAAATTGACACTCAAGGAGCATTTTCAAGGTTTTGTTAACCTTTGAAAATGAAATAGAATTACTAGTTACTCCTTGAAGAGCTAAATGTGCCTAATGGTGGAAATATCATTTTTAATCTTAAGTGGCACAATTTGAGGAAAACCTAGGGAAATACCATAATTGGGATTTTGGTTTCCCTTAGGGATATAAGGGCAATCTAGGATTAGATGTTAAATTAGCTAAGTGATTAAGGATACTTAGATAGGTAATCTAGGTATTTCATTTGTGCTAACTTACCATGATTGTTTGCCATATGCCATGTCATGACATCATATTTATTTTATTATCATTTGAAATGTCATGATATGATAATGCTTAGGTTATCTATATGTCATGCTCTAGTCAAGTTTCATACTTTATGCCATGACATCATGACTTTGGCACATGTTTTCCATTTATGATATCATTTATGCCATGTCATCATCTCTTGCATTAATAATCAATGAATTTGATTTAAGGATAAAAACACATTTTGATATTGAGATCAAAGTGTAGTTTAGAAAATGCATGAGAACTCTGCCTAAGTTGACCTTAATCCATATCTCACATCCAATTGACTTGAATGCGGTTTGATACACCTTAGATGTGTGTGAGATATTAGGATCATGAGTTAGGATCAAGGTGCATTGTCCTTGTACCTAGATGACCCTAATTCAAGAAATTAAGGATCATAGGGAAAGCTTGTGTACAAGTCATGTACATCTAGCCCTAAGATTATGGTCCTAAATTCAAATGGTTTTAAAAGTATTTTAAAATTGATTTGAAAAACCTTGATGAAGCTTTCCTAGTGATAGCATTCATCATTGACCGAAGTGATACAAAGTTGAGCTAAACTTGAACTATTTCAAAGTTTTTGAACTTTGTATCAAGATTGAAAAATGGAAGTTATTTTCATAGAAAACTATTTTTCCATGATAGTGTATGATATGAGGAATGTATCCTCAAAGTTTCGTAATTTTTGGAATTTTCTTGAATTTATTAGGAGTTTCTGAATTTCGGAAGGAAAATCGAAATTGATTTCAGTGTCTGGATCGGTCCGGGGACCTCAGAGTGTGGATCGGTCACCGGACCGATCCAGGGAAGTTCTGATCGGTCTGTGGACCGATCAGTGACGATCCAGTGCGATCGGTGAAGCGTGGATCGGTCTGGGGACCGATCCAGGGGGCTTCTGATCGGTCTGGGGACCGATCAGGGCGTGCCGAATTTCTGATTTTTCAGCTGGTGTCTGAAATTTCAGTTATGGAAGTGGTGTTTTTGGATTTCTAAAGGTTTGGAACTCTCTAAGACATTGTTGGTGCAATGGTCAAGGGGGAGTTGACCTTGAGGGGGAGTTTTACCTAATTGTCAAGAGGGAGTTGACTTTTAGGGGGAGTTTTTACTCCAAAAGACTTTTAAGGATTAGTGATATAGATTATCACTAAGTTGATTGTTGAGTTTAGTATCAAGGAGGAAATTAAGAGTTTCAAATGAAAGGTATGGGACTTTCATTAGGAAGAAACTCTTGACCTTGATACCCTCCTTGTTCTTTTTGATGTGTGTGTCAAAAAGGGGAGAGTGTTCATTGGAGAATTATCAGAAAACCCAAGTTAGGTTATCGGGTTAACCTAAGTTAGGGAAAGAATGTCAAGGAATGTTCAAGGAAGAACATTGGAATTCTTTTTGATGTGTGTCAAAAAGGGGGAGAATTATTGGAGAACTCAAGTTAGGTTATTGGGTTAACCTAAGGGGAGAATGTCCAGAGAATGTTCAAGGAAAGAACATTGGACATTGGAAGATGATTGAAAACCTAAGTTAGGTTATCGGGTTAACCTAACTTGATTATGGTTTTGTCAAACATCAAAAAGGGGGAGATTGTTGGTGCAACCTTAGGTCAAGGTTGACCTGGTTGACCCGACTCGAGTTGACTTGACTCGAGTTGTATTTTGATGTTTGACTTGGGAAGATTGTCGGTGCAACCTTAGGTCAAGATTGACCTAGTTAAGTTGCATGTTGATGTTTGACACTCGTGAGAGAATTCTATTCTTGATATGTGACAAGAATAGATGTTTGGGAGATTATTGGTGCAACCGTAGGTCAAGGTTGACCTGGTTGACCTGATTCGGGAAAAAGTCCAAGTATGGAGACTTGGCACTGGAAAAATCAGGGAGCTTGGCACGGAAAAGTCCAAGTATGGAGACTTGGCAGGGAAAAGTCCAAGTATGGAGACTTGGGAAAAGTCAAGTATGGAGACTTGGCACGGAGAAGTCCAAGCGGGAGCTTGGCACGAGGAAAAGTCCTAACCTGGGATGTTAGGCGGTGTGGAAAGTCCGGTGAGTAAAGCGAGGCGGTGGAAAAGTCCTAAGCGGGATGTTAGGCAATGAGAAAGTCCTAACTGGGATGTTAGGCGGTGTGGAAAGTCCGGTGAGTGAAGCCGGGCGGTGGGAAAGTCCTAACTGGGATGTTAGGCGGTTGGAAAGTCCCGGTGAGTGAAACCAGGCAAGGAAAATCCAGATGGATCGGGGATGATCGGACTTACGGTGTTGGAAAATCCAGATGGATCGGGATGATCGGACTTACGGTGTTGGAAAATCCGATGGATCGGGAATGATCGGACTTACGGTGTTGAAAAGTCCAAGTAGGTCAAAGGATTGACCGGACACTTGGTGGGAGTCTTAGCAGGTCAAGGAAGTGACCGGATGCTAAGCATGATGAACCAATAGGTCAAGGTTGACGGATATTGGTTTGGACTTGGTTTGGGCAAAACCAAGCTCGGATCGATCTCGACCGATCCGGTGATACGATGTTTCTGATCGGTTTGGTGACCGATCGGTCCTGATAGCATACTGTGGAGTTCTTGATCGGTCCACAGACCGACGAGCTACTGATCGAGCGGAGAAAAAGCTCTGATCGGTCCGGGGACCGATCAGGTGTACTCTGATCGGTCCCCACGACCGATCGAGACAAAGCGATTCTGCATGCGAGGCTGGGAGGCTGGGATCGGTCGGGGACCGATCGGGAGCCCGATCGGTCCGCACCGATCGAGATCGATCGCGACACCTGATCGGTGGGGACCGATCGGTGTCAACAGAGCTCTTGCGCCTGGGGACGGTGCGGACCGATCGAGTTCTAGCGTTGCGCAGCGGCTAGTTTCTTTCTTCTTCACGGTATAAAAGGATCAAGGGCATCTTCCGTGTGTGCTTCTTCTTCCTCCTTCCTTTGCTAGGTCTTTGGTGCTTGAGCTTTGTTGAGCTCGTCCAAAGCTTCGCGTGAGCTTCCGGCTGGAACATCTGGGTTTTTGAAGTTGCTGCTTCATCCGGACTCCAGTCGACGAGAAAGCAAGATTGGTAGAGTGCTTGAGTATTCTTATTGTATTTCTTGCTTATTCTTTGTACTTGTACTTTTTGTTTGCTGTTGCAAACGTTTGTGGCGAGGTTTCTCCACCCACAAGGAGTATATTGTATTAGCCGGTTCTCCGGGGACTCATCCACCGACGGATTGACTGGACTCGTCCACCTTACGGACACGCCGAGGAGTAGGAGCCCTAATCTCCGAACCTCGTAACATCCTTGCGTTGAGGTTTGATTTCTTCTCCTGTTTTCGTTTCTATTTGTATTTCCGCTGCACTAACCTAATCGTAGGAAGAAACGAGTAATTTGGGGTCGGCTATTCACACCCCCCTCTCTAGCCGCGTACGAAGGATCCTAACAGAACCCACAAGTGTGCTAGCACTTTCTAGGGCTCTCGGATTGGATCTAAAAGGTGAGAAAGGAGAGAAGGGAAAAGGAACTCACACACTCCTCTAGGTACTCTCCTTTTGTGACCTTCACACCACCTAGTTGCTTGGAATCAACTCTCACTTCTTCTCCACCATGAAGCCACGACCATCAGCAAGCTAGAGAGAGGGAGAAGCACCCAAGGAAGAAGAAGCATTGAACACCATTCAATTACCACCAAATGAAACCCTCTCCTCACTTAGTGTGGCCGGCCACCACATGTGTAACCCCCACATTAATGTGGCCGACCACATTAAGAGGATTAATGGTGTGTAACCTCCATGAGGTGGCACACCATTATATAAGGGGATGATGTGGCATGCCATGTAGGATGAGTCATCCTCATGATGTGTCAATTCATCAAGTCAAAACTTGATGTGTCAACCTCTATTTGGTCAAGTCAAACTTAACCAATGCTCTTCCTAGTTGAGTTAAATCCAAGCTTTGATTCAAGTCAATTTTAATTTAATGAATCTCAATTCATTAATATAAATTGGCTCATAAATCAAATTTAAATTAGACTCATTCAACAATTGAATCTAATTGAGTCTAACTCAATAAGTCTAATTTGAATCCAATCTTTGATTCAGCATATGAATCTAATCCTATTGGTTCATCATATGAACCTAATCTCCATGCACATGTTCTTTCTGTGTGACCCAATAGGTTCTTGTAACGTTGGCAATGTTATAAACTCCTTTAAAAACATAAGCAATGAGCGACATCTAGCAATACATCATTGCTACCCAAGTTACAAGAAATGTTGAGATCCAACATCACCTTGTGACTACTAATTGTGACTCCTCACAATATGTGACAAGTGTCCTTCTATCTTAGACATCTAGATTGATCAATGTGAGGCATAAACCGTGTCATCCTCTGACCAATCTAAATCTTGAACTCCGAGTAGACTCACTCAATCAAATGAGCTCAATATTTCATATTGACTCATTTGGGTATGGCCATACACTTCGTGGTCTCACTCTATCAAGAATATCGATGTCTCTCCCGTCGAATGAGATGGAAGCGCCGTAGTATGTGCTTGGTCCGCTGGTGTGAGCGAGGTTCCTTCGCCTGTGCTATAGCTCCATTGTTGTCACAATAGAGCTCAACTGGGTCAGCGATGTTAAGAACCACCCCAAGTTCAGTGATGAACTTGCGAATCCAAACTGCCTCCTTTGCTGCCTCTGATGCAGCAATGTACTCGGCTTCTGTTGTAGAATCAGCTACTGTATCCTGCTTCGAACTCTTCCAGCTGACAGCACCACCATTAATGCAAAATACGAATCCCGACTGCGATCTATAGTCATCCTGGTCGGTCTGGAAGCTAGCATCACTGTAACCCTTTACAGCTAGCTCATCATTGCCTCCATATATAAAGAAATATTCTTTAGTCCTTCTTAAGTACTTAAGAATATTCTTGACCGCTATCCAGTGACTTTCACCTGGATCTGACTGGTATCTGCTCATCATGCTCAAAGCATACGAGACATCAGGTCGAGTACATAGCATGGCGTACATGATCGATCGTATGGCTGAGACATAAGGGATCTGATCCATGCGGTCTCTCTCCTCTCTAGAAGAGGGACCTTGAGTCTTCGAAAGACTCACGCCATGTGACATCGGTAGAAATCCCTTCTTGGAGTTCTGCATGGCAAACCGTAGGAGTACCTTGTCAATGTATGTACTCTGACTTAGGCCAAGCAATCTCTTAGATCTATCTCTATAGATCTGAATCCCTAGAATGCGGGTTGCCTCACCTAAGTCCTTCATTGAGAAGCAACTCCCTAGCCAGGTCTTGACAGACTGAAGCATAGGGATGTCCTTCCCAATAAGTAGTATGTCATCCACATACAATATGAGGAAGACAACTATGTCCCCTACAACCTTCTTGTTGACACAAGGCTCATCTTCGTTCTTGATGAAACCAAACTGTTTGATCGCATCATCAAATCGAAGATTCCATCTCCGAGAAGCTTGCTTTAGTTCATAAATGGACCTATGCAGCTTGCATACTCTACTAGTATGTTTTGGATCTACAAAACCCTCAGGTTGTGTCATGTACACATCCTCGAGTAGGTTTCCATTCAGAAACGCGGTTTTGACATCCATCTGCCATATCTCATAGTCATGGTAGGCTGCAATAGCAAGCATGATCCGAATGGACTTAAACATCGCTACTGGAGAAAAGGTTTCATCATAGTCAATACCATGAATCTGCTTGAAACCTTTAGCTACTAAGCGACCCTTATAGATAAGTCCATCCATGTCAGTCTTTCTCTTAAAGACCCACTTACACCCAATGGGTTTTACCCCTTCAGGTGGATCAACCAAAGTCCATACTTGGTTGGTGTACATGGATTCCATCTCGGATCTCATGGCTTCTAGCCATTTCTCGGAATCTGGTCTCATCACAGCTTCCTGATGGGAGGAAGGCTCATCCTCTATGAGCATAACGACATCATGGTCAGACAAGAGAAATGAGTATCTCTCAGGCTGACGACGTACCCTATCAGACCTGCGAAGAGGTATGTCTACTTGAACTGGTTGTTGTTCCTCAACTCCTTGTGGAACAACATCATCCACAACACTTTGTGGTTCCAGTTCAATTTCCATCGAGGCATCAGTGCTATTGTTCGCATCTTGAACTTCTTCAAGATCGAACGCGCTCCCACTAGTCTTTCTAGAAACAAAGTCCCTTTCTAGAAAGACCCCAGTCTTTGCCACAACTACCTTGTGCTGACTGGGAATGTAGAAGTAATATCCCTTAGTTTCCTTGGGATATCCGATGAAATAACACTTGTCAGATTTGGGTCCTAATTTGTCTGAGACTTGACGTCGTACGTAAGCCTCACAACCCCAAATCCTCATGAAAGACACCTGGGCATCTCTCCCAGTCCATATCCTATATGGTGTCTTTATCACGGCCTTGGATGGAACTCGGTTGAGAATGAAAGCTGTCGTGTCTAGAGCATATCCCCATAGATATGTCGGAAGATCTGTGTGACTCATCATAGACCGTACCATATCTAATAAGGTACGATTCCTCCTTTCGGATACACCATTCCATTGTGGTGTTCCAGGAGGAGTGAGTTGGGATAGAATCCCACATTCAGCTAAATAGTCACGAAACTCATGGCTTAAGTATTCACCACCTCGATCTGATCGAAGTATCTTAATACTCTTGCCAAGCTGGTTCTGTACTTCATTCTTGAATTCTTTGAACTTTTCAAAGGATTCAGACTTATGTATCATCAAGTACACATAACCATATCTACTGAAGTCATCAGTAAATGTGATGAAGTATCTATAACCGCCTCTAGCAGCAACATTGAAAGGGCAACATACATCACTATGTATGAGTCCTAACAAATCAGTTGCTCTCTCGCTGTGCCCACTAAAGGGAGTCTTGGTCATCTTGCCTCGTAGGCATGACTCGCATATCTCATACGATTCAAAATCAAATGAGTCCAGCAAACCATCCTTATGGAGCTGGGATAAGCGCTTGTCATTTATATGACCTAAGCGACAGTGCCAGAGGTATGTTTAGTTCATGTCATTTGACTTGAACCTCTTGGTATTTATGTTATAGATAGGGCTCTCTAGATCTAGAATATAGAGTTCGTTTATCAGAGGTGCACTACAATAGAACATATCGTTTAAATAGACGGAACAACATTTGTTCTTTATTATAAACGAAAATCATTTCTTGTCCAAACAAGAAACGGAAATTATATTCTTAGTCAAGGCAGGCACATAACAACAATCATCTAATTCTAGTACAAGCCCAGAGGGAAGAGATAGATGATAAGTTCCTACAGCAATAGCAGCAACTCGTGCTCCATTGCCTACTCGTAGGTCTATCTCACCCAATGCCCTGCTATTCCTCAGCGCTTGTACATTAGTACAAATGTGCGAAGCACATCCGGTATCTAATACCCACGATGAAGAAATAGAGAGGTTGACTTCTATAACATTTATACCTGAAGTAGAAATCTTATTTATCTTCTTCTTAAGATCTTCCAGGTATTCTTTGGAGTTCCTCTTCCAGTGCCTTGCTTGTCCTTGATATAGGTGACAAAGATGTTCAACCATATCGTAAGCTCTCATCAACTCATGTTGCTTCTGAAGCTCAGAGTTCATGGTTGCGAGCATAAGACAAGACACATCTAATGCGTCATCTTGATGCTTCTTGTAAGCATCTCGGTCTGCTCGCGTGGCAGTGGCAGGAGGAGCCTCCGGAATGGGCTGCTCCAGAACGTACAGTTTACGTTCTTGGGTGAGAACTATTCTCAGGTTCCTGTATCAGTCCAGGAAATTTGCTCCGTTGAGCTTGTCCTTCTTAAGGACAGATCGCAGAGAGAAAATATTCGTATTTGACGTCATGGTTATCTACAACAGAAAATTTGCAGAAATAAATATCATATTCTTTTAAAATCATTTAATTAGGCCTTTAATTAAATGATGCTCCCACTGAATTCTATAATTCTTGTGGGATAAGATCCACATCATACTAACCCTTGAGTTAGCTTTGGCTAATACGCCCAAGGCTTAGTATGATCGGTAGGTAACGATTACCAATTACATCTCTATGCAACTCTTGTTTATAAAATCAATATCCGCATTTATATTAAAACTCGAGTTAGCTTTGGCTAATACGCCCGAGAGTTAATATAGATGTGATTTTGATCTATCTTTTCCAACCGTTGGAATAATGCCTATAGTTGACTCGATCCAACCGAGTAACTAGGAACACTCAATCTAATTGAGCTTGTATTCACCCATGCGTTGATAGGCGGGACCAAGATTGTCCCTCCGTACCCTACCAAGATAATATGTATTGCTCTGCTTTGGCAGATTCAACAATACATATGATCGAGGTAGTGATAGGTATCACGGCACGGTTAGGCATTTAGAGTTGGTTCGATCGAGATCTAATCTAATCGAAAAGGATGCATCTTGTGCATACTTAGATCTAATCTAATCGCAAGGGTGCATCATGTGTATGACTTAGATCTAATCTAATCGTAAGGCACTAATTAATTAATTACTTATTAAACATGCATCACATACATAAGCAATTAATTAATTTATTTGTGATTTAGTCATGGGCCTACTACGATCTTCTCAAGCCAATGAGAAGATCGATTGGTCAACCTAGGGTCAACAGCTTCTCCAAGCTCCTCCCTTTGACCACCTTGTGTTGCTCGTGCCCGCCTCGGAACTCCGTCTCGTGTGGACCCTCCACCGCTCCAATTTGTACATTACAATTTGAAACTCGAGTTACATTCGAGTCTAAATCTAATTTACAACAAGAATATAAGAGAAGGCACGAGCGCAGGTCGCGCAAACACATAACGGCACGCAGGCCGTATTATGAATTACAACACAATCCAATCATATTGGGTTTTTGGGCCATGACTATCACAAAATTAATATATAATTCAAAATTATATACTTTCATAATTTTCTATAATTTTTAAAATAATTTTTACAATTTTACGAGTAAAATTTCGCGGCGGTCCCGTTTAGCGGTTTCGGGCGCAATCGCGGAACGGATCCCCTTGCGGGGCCCAGGGGCAGCGCCCCTACCCGCGATCTAACCATCGCGAGGGTTCGTTTGCGATCCAACATCACCTAAACCCGCTGTGCCAAAACGATTTGGGCCGAGACATTGCCGTTTCGGAAAAATCTTCCCGGCGGATTCATTTTTAAGCGATTTCGGGTGCGATCGCGGAGCAAATCCCCTTGCGGGGTTAGGGGCAGTACCCCTATCCACGATCTAACCATCGTGAGTTGCTCCTTTGCGATATAATGGCACCCAAGCCCGCTGTCCCAAATGGATTTGGGGCGAAACGAAGCCGGTTTTTAAAGATCTTTCCGGTAGCCGAAGCCTACAAGTGCCGAGACACTTGTGCTTCGCTTCTACGGAAAAATTACCAATAAAATCATAAAAAACTAATTTTTACAGAAAATCACAGAAGGGTTTTATTTTTCATAAAAATAAAAACAAACTCGTACAAGCCTTGCACGTGGCTCTGATACCACTGTTGGATTTTTCGGGCTGCGAAAATCGCTTTTCGCGTCGCGGAAACCCCGAATCGCCCAAGCCACGGATCTCGTGCAAGGTAAAACTTTCAAAAAATACGAGTACGAGTTTAAAACATGATCGACTCTTAGATCTACGAGGGAAAAATATTTACCCTTGATGCGTGCCCTTCGTAATCCCACAACGTCCAAAGGTAGCCGGATCTCGAGACCGTCAAGCGAACGGTCCTCTAGCGGTATCCACATGAACAAGGAGTGGTCTTCTACCACTCAAAGATGGAGAGGAGAACCCACAAGTGTGCTAGCACTTTCTAGGGCTCTCGGATTGGATCTAAAAGGTGAGAAAGGAGAGAAGGGAAAAGGAACTCACACACTCCTCTAGGTACTCTCCTTTTGTGACCTTCACACCACCTAGTTGCTTGGAATCAACTCTCACTTCTTCTCCACCATGAATCCACGACCATCAGCAAGCTAGAGAGAGGGAGAAGCACCCAAGGAAAAAGAAGCATTGAACACCATTCAATTACCACCAAATGAAACCCTCTCCTCACTTAGTGTGGCCGGCCACCACATGTGTAACCCCCACATTAATGTGGCCGGCCACATTAAGAGGATTAATGGTGTGTAACCTCCATGAGGTGGCACACCATTATATAAGGGGATGATGTGGCATGCCATGTAGGATGAGTCATCCTCATGATGTGTCAATTCATCAAGTCAAAACTTGATGTGTCAACCTCTATTTGGTCAAGTCAAACTTGACCAATGCTCTTCCTAGTTGAGTTAAATCCAAGCTTTGATTCAAGTCAATTTTAATTTAATGAATCTCAATTCATTAATATAAATTGGCTCATGAATCAAATTTAAATTAGACTCATTCAACAATTGAATCTAATTGAGTCTAACTCAATAAGTCTAATTTGAATCCAATCTTTGATTCATCATATGAATCTAATCCTATTGGTTCATCATATGAACCTAATCTCCATGCACATGTTCTTTTTGTGTGACCCAATAGGTTCTTGTAACGTTGGCAATGTTATAAACTCCTTTAAAAACATAAGCAATGAGCGGCATCTAGCAATACATCATTGCTACCCAAGTTACAAGAAATGTTGAGATCCAACATCACCTTGTGACTACTAATTGTGACTCCTCACAATATGTGACAAGTGTCCTTCTATCCTAGACATCTAGATTGATCAATGTGAGGCATAGACCGTGTCATTCTCTGACCAATCTAAATCTTGAACTCCGAGTAGACTCACTCAATCAAATGAGCTCAATATTTCATATTGACTCATTTGGGTATGGCCATACACTTCATGGTCTCACTCTATCAAGAATATCGATGTCTCTCCCGTCATATAGGAGGGATAGATCCCATCTACATCACTCACATCTCTCTGCATAATTTGTTATATACCCAGTAATCACCTTTATAGTCCACCCAGTTACAGGTGACGTTTGACGAAACTAAAGTACATAATTCCTTATGTAGGGATCCATGGTGACTTTAGGTCTAAGGACTAATAGTCATACTAATAGCCACATGAGAAAGTATATGACACTCATATAACGATCCATGATACTTTCTCATGGCGGGTCATTCAGTATACATTCTCTAATGCATACCCATGTGTCTGCTTGATATCTCTATATCCATGACTTGTGAGATCAAGTCATCGAGCTGACCTACATGCTAGTTTTATTGTATTAACATTGTCCCTTAATGTTAATACTCGACTAGGAATGATTTAGAGTAGTGTTCCCTATATCATCTCACTATCGATTCAACTAATCGATTGATATAGGTATGAACCTTCTACTCAAGGACGCTATTATACTTAGTCTATTTGGCACTAATACAAATAAGTATAATAACCAAACAAATGCCTTTATTAATATACAAGAATATGATATACATGAGTCCATACAAGCATCAAATGATTGGCTTTAGGGCTCTAACTAACAAAAGCTACTTGCTTAACACTTATGAGATACAACCGTTACTAGGGTGTACGAGTTGGACAGTACATTTGGATATATGATTTGTATTGACGTGAGAGAGTTGAAGTTAGCTGCTTAACCTTTACGTGACCCGGTACCATGTGAAGGAAGAAGCAGAGAATGTTTTGGAGATTAGGTCATCACTTAGTGATTTCCTTGAGGTGTTTGGAGAGAGAGTAGTTCTCTACTTCTTCGTTAGCATGATGGATTATAAGGCAATGATCAGTCGACTCGCCTAACGTTGTTCCATGGGAGATCCTGACTCATGGAACTATTGGATATGATTAGATATCCATGATGTACTTAGTGAAATATACCCCGCAATGGTACGGAGGAAGTGGTATTAGTTGAGTAATACCTAGGAGATCCGACCGTAACTAGGTATAATTTCAGATGACGATCTTCGAGGGGTAGAGCGTCGATTGACAGATATTTTGATCAGTTATTTAGTTGTAGCGTTCCTCTATCTTTGTGTTCATTGCTCGATACAGGAGGTTACTGAACCTCAGGGTGGAGCAATCACAGTACGATGGGGTACAAGACAATGATTAGATGACTCAGCTAACATTGTCTCTATCAAGTAACTCAAGACCTTGACCCAATGATCATCTTACCAGGTCTTGTAGTATATATCTCATGTTAGAGGGTTTAATCTTTTATCGATATTTGTCGAGGGACATATATAGGATGATTATGAGGGTTGTGGAGATACTCTCTTGATGGGTGGACATTAGTCAGCGGGTTGTGTGACCCTTTGACTTTATATTTACATTCTTTTACTGTGGATATTTGATTATCAAAAAGGATGAGATGATGAGATTGGACGGACTTTATGGATACATTTAGTTTGTTGGCAGTAGGTGTTGAGGGTTGGATGCTTTCGTTTTTCTCTATCATTGTTTAGGAGACTATCTAGTATGATTGATTGATATTGAAGATGATTTTGATTGATGGATATTAGGAGATCAAGTGTGGTGATATGTGTTGGAACCCCAAGGTTGTTTTGGTGTGATCAACAAGTTAAGTTAGGTCCTGTGTGTATTTAACCTTGTGTCTAAGTGTGCAGGAGCTTAGGAACATAGGTACTCGAACGGAAGATGCAGCTAGTGAGAATGACGGCACGCTGTGCGTCCGAGGGATGAGGTGCTGCGGAAGAGTACACCGGCGGACGAGAAGGAAGTGCGCGCGGTGGTTCCGAGGTACGAAAGCCGGAGCGGAAGATTGCTCGGGGAGCAAGAGACGCAGCTAGCGCGAAGGTCGGCACGAGGTGCGACCGAGGGACGAATTCTGCGGATGAGTACGCTGGTGGACGAGAAGGGACACGCGGCAATTCAGAGGGACGAGAAGCCGGAGGGAAGCACGCTCGAGAAGACCGGAAGATGGGTTCGGGTGAGCCCTATTCCGGATGTCAGAGATCACCCAAGCAAGCGGAGCCGGAGCAGAAAGACCCGGACCAGAGGCGAGCTGAACCGGAGAAGAGAGCACGGACCAAAAGTCAATTGGGTTGACTTTTGGCTCCGGGGCGCCCGGAGCTGTCTGGGGCGCCCAGAAGTGACTTCTTCACAGGATCAGCTTTGACTCGATCCAACCGTTGGGGGATAAATTTTATCCCCCCAGGGCGCCCGGAACCCTTCCAGGCGCTCCGACCAAGGCTATAAATATAGCCTTGGTCCAGAAGCAATTAAACAATCACGATAATTCTATTTCCAAACACTTGTATGCTTTAGTTGTAGTTAAGCTTCTGTTTTCTGTGCCTAAATGCTGTAAGAGGCTTCTCCGCCTGAAGGAGTTTTTGAGCTTAATCTTCCTTGGATTAACAACCACATCGGTTGTAACCAAGTAAACATCTGGTGCCTCGTCTTTTCTTTTATGCTTCTATTTATCTGCTTAATTCATTTTACAAGTGTTAGCTTAATCGTTCGAGGAAGGGTTGTCTGTTTTTAATTGGCAGGTTATTTACCAACCCTTCTAGCCGGCCCAACGGTCCTACAAGTGGTATCAGAGCCGAGTACGCCTCAGAAGGACTAACCGTCGTTTGAAGCAACAAAACAATGGCCGGAGCTAGCGACTACCCACCAACATTCGAGGGGGAGCTTGCTTCTTGGAAGCAACAAATGAAGGTATTTCTTAACTCTGATATTGATATTTCTCTAATAATGAAAACAGGTTATGAAGCACTGAAAGACACGAACGGAGAGAAAATCGGCATACGCCTCTAGAACGAGAAGCAACGTGAAGAGTCCATGGAGAATGCTCGGGCAGAGTTTCACATTCTAAGCGCAATACCAACTAAAGATTTCGACAGAGTCGGAGAGTACAAAAGCGCGAAAGAACGTTGGGAAAAGTTCTTAATGCTCTACGAAGAACCGGTTGTAGTCGTCTCCTCAATAGACATCGAGCTGTCATCAGAAGAATCCGAGACGGAAGAAATTACCAAGACAGTCCCAACAGCCGAAGTACATCCTGAGATCGATAAAGGGGGAGAATCTTTGGAAGAAATTAAGTCAACAGGGGGAGAACCAACGGTCGACGAGGTAAGTACGGTATGTCCTCTACCCTCTGAACAACTGATTCAATTAATCAAATTACCTGAAGATTTTTGCGAACCAAAATTTGAATTATCGAAAGAACTTTTCGGATTAGAAAATCTTCGGTCGAATAATTGTTGCAAATTACAAAATATTTTTACGAAAGAATTATGAAACTTAGAAATATTATCGAAAACTTTTCCCGGATCTAAAAATTTCGAATTACAAATTACTTTACTGAAAAAGTTTTGTGAATTAGAAATTGATTCATCAAACAAAATTTTCAGATTAAGAAATCTATTATTAATAGATTCCTGCAAACTCTTATTGTTAAAAAATTCTTGCAAATTACAAAATATTCCTTCAAACGAATTTTGCACATTACCGAAAGAATTGTTTATATTGTCGAAAAATTTTATCAAGTTAAAATCTATGCCATCTAAATATTTCTGTGAAATTGAAATTCAAATAGGAATTAACATGATACAAATTTCTGCATGTATAATCTTTGTGGCATTAAATCTAAAAAAGATTGATTTAAGAAATTATGATAAGTTAAAATAGAAATTTAAAACTTTCTGATAAATAGAATTAAGAACTAAATAAATAAATAAATAAATGCATATAATTTTTTTTAAAATGTTTAAATTTTCTTGCATAAAAGTCTTTTGGGTTTAGAAAGTTTTTTTTAACTTAAAAACTTTTCAAAAAGCTATTGTTGACTTAGAAATATTTTAACAGATAACTTTTCAAAATTTTCTATGTCTTTGAACCCTTAGAATTTTAAACCCCATTTTTATTGTGATCAAAGGGGGAGAAGAAGAAGTATAAGTCTAGGGGGAGGTAGAGGAAATTTTCTGTTGGAATTTAATTTTTTCTATCCTATTGCACTTAATTGCAATATAAGTTAGTTTATGTTTTATGTCTATTTTTTTTCCCTAGCTTAACTTGGGTTGATCACACCAAAAAGGGGTAGATTGTTGGAACCCCAAGGTTGTTTTGGTGTGATCAACAAGTTAAGTTAGGTCCTGTGTGTATTTAACCTTGTGTCTAAGTGTGCAGGAGCTTAGGAACACAGGTACTCGAGCGAAAGACGCAGCTAGCGAGAAGGACAGCACGCTGTGCGTCCGAGGGACGAGGTGCTGCCGAAGAGTACACCAGCGGACGAGAAGGAAGTGCGCGCGGTGGTTCCGAGGTACGAAAGCCGGAGCGGAAGATTGCTCGGGGAGCAAGAGACGCAGCTAGCGCGAAGGTCGGCACGGGGTGCGACCGAGGGACGAAGTCTGCGGATGAGTACGCTGGTGGACGAGAAGGGACACGCGGCAATTCCGAGGGACGAGAAGCCGGAGGGAAGCACGCTCGAGAAGACCGGAAGATGGGTTCGGGTGAGCCCTATTCCGGATGTCAGAGATCACCCAAGCAAGCGGAGCTGGAGCAGAAAGACCCGGACCAGAGGCGAGCTGAACCGGAGAAGAGAGCACGGACCAAAAGTCAATTGGGTTGACTTTGGCTCCGGGGCGCCCGGAACCCTTCCAGGTGCCCCGACCAAGGCTATAAATATAGCCTTGGTCCAGAAGCAATTAAACAATCACGATCATTCTATTTCCAAACACTTGTATGCTTTAGTTGTAGTTAAGCTTTTGTTTTCTGTGCCTAAACGCTGTAAGAGGCTTCTCCGCCTGAAAGAGTTTTTGAGCTTAATCTTCCTTGGATTAACAACCACATCGGTTGTAACCAAGTAAACATCTGGTGCCTCGTCTTTTCTTTTATGCTTCTATTTATCTGCTTAATTCATTTTACAAGTGTTAGCTTAATCGTTCGAGGAAGGGTTGTCTATTTTTAATTGACAGGTTATTTACCAACCCTTCTAGCAGGCCCAACGGTCCTACAATATGACGTCTTTTGATGATTTATTCGTGGACATATGGCTCGATGATCTATTATTTGGTGTTTGATGTTGATAGTGACATGAAGTGTAGTATGTTTGTGATATATATGGATTTGTAGTTGGGGATCAGATTATAGAATTATCGGGGATCTTATGGTTGAGAGTGTTTGTTGTACGGATATTATGAGTCTATGGTTTTATCGTTTAGGCTTACAGTACCCTAGACGTTAGGTTTTCATGGACTCGATGTATTTGGTATTATTAGGGTGTTAGATTAGTTTTCATTGTCTCCAATGACGATGTTGTGATCTATTTTCGATCCGAGGTGGATTACGTACACTATCTTTGCATAGTTCTAGAGATGTTTCTACAGGAACATCTATATGTGAAGTTAGTAGTATGTGATTGTCTTTTATGAGTTTTTGGGACACGTTGTGTTTAGTAGAGGATATCGGTGGATCCACAGGAGATAGAGGCTGTTATCAGTTGGGAGTAGGTGTAGTCTATACCGGAGATTCGCTGTTCCTTTCGTGGTCTGGCTGGATATTACAGGAGATTGGTTGAGGGTTTCTCTAGCATTGGTATGTCGTTGACTGGATTGTCTAGGAATGGTATGAGACTTTCTTGGATGAATGCTTGTGAGATCAGTTTAGATAGTTGCACATGTCTTAGCTGTACCTTCTAGTGTAGACGGATTTGTACTCTACACAGATGTATCGTATCTGGGGTTTGGTTCAATTCCGATATAGCATAAGCGATGAAGTTTTATGCCAGTATATCGAATTATCTTGTAATGAGAATGAAATTCTTTATCTTCGTGGGAGATTATGTGTGTTTCCAAGTCATTTCTGATCCGGGAGAAGTTACTGCAGGAAACACATTGATCTAAATTTGTGATACATTCGGGTGACATCTGATGTATGGAGACATTGGAGCACTCTTATTGGTGGAACGATATAAAAAAAGACATCGCGAATTTTGTAGCTTGATGTCTATTATGTCAGCAAGTGGAGGCTGAACATCAGAGATTAGTAGGATTATCTCCGTTGATTTGGATACTAGAGTGGAGTTGGGAGTATGTTCTGACGGATTTTGTTGTAGGATTACCCAGGACATGGAGAGGATATGATGCTTTGGTTAATCATTGTTGGTTGACGAATTGACTCTTTAGCTATTGATTTGTAGGATGTATCCGTTGGATTGAGTAGCAGAATTATATGGTAGAGAGATTACCGGATCTTATGATATATCTCTAAGCATTGTATTGGATGGAGATCCACGATTTCACATCATGGTTCTGAACGAGTTTTTATCAGATTTTGGGTTAGGAGATTTACTTTCGTATAGATTTTCACCCTCAGACTGATGGATAGTTTGAGTGCCCTATGCTGATGTTGGATGATCTGTTGGTAGTGGATTTTGGTTTTCAGAGGTAGTTGATTTATCCCGTAGATGGCTAGATTGAAGAGTGGGAGTAGCGGGAGTAGGGTGAGTTCATAGCTCACAGAGTCGTCGCTATTTACTTGGAGATGGATTGCCATGTTTGGAGATATGTTTATGATACTTGGATGGAGTGGTATAGGAGTATGTTGTTTACTTGTTACCCTTGGATGAGGATCCCTGAGTTGACCAGTAAATTTGGGGACCAAATTTTTATTAGTGGGGGAGAATGTAAGATACCGCAAAATTAAATAATAAATGTTATTGGACGAAAAATTTTATTGGATTTTTTTGGAATTTTTAGAAATTTTTCAGGAATTAAACGGAGTCCATATGACCCGTTTTGAGGGGATGGATTCGGGGTATAGTAGAGGCCTATTTGGAAATATCATTTAAGAGGAAGTTGATTGAGGAATTAACTTTAGGTTTAATTAAATTAACCTAAAGTTCAATTTAATATTTTATTTCTCTCTAATTCTTCTCCCGACTCCAACTTCCACCCGATTCCCTCATCTTCCCCGACTTCCATTCCTCCTTCCCTGCCCCGATTCTTTTCTTCTCCGCTTCTTCTCGTGCGATCGGAGCAGACGACACCACAAGGGAATCGATCGCTGAAGCTTGATGCACCGCCGGTCGAGCCTCCATGCTCCCTCTTCCTCTCGAGGAGTGGAGTCTTTCCCCTATCTCGCGATTGATCCACCGCCAACCCTCAAATCTGAGCGGAGCAGCGGCGATTTCGTCAAGGAGGTTCATCATTTCTTCCTCTCCACCAGATCTCAGTTCTTTGTCTTCGTCGGCATGGATCTGTCACCGATCCTCCTCTTGATTTCCTCCGCCCGAGCCCTAGCTGCCTCCTCACCACCGAATCTTGGATCAAGGATATCCATTTGCCAATCCTGGGTTAACATAGTGCTGCTCTATATTGCAGTGTTACCCTACCTTCTGCCTTTACTCATAATCACTACAGCAGCATTCATTCAAGATGAGTTTATGGAACGGGATTGATTCTTGAAGGTTAGTGATTAAACCTAGCATTTGATTCGGGCATTTGATCCATTACTTAGTACTGATTTAGGGTGTTTTGTTTGAATGGGAGTAACCAAATGATTCGGTTGATGATGATGAGGTGTTCTTGAGTTTTTGGACAGAAGCTAGCAGGATTGTTGCTGGATTAGTGAGCTGCTTTCTTGATTCCTCTACTTGATCCGATTGATTCCAATGAGGTGCTGGAACTATGATCGTGAGGTGAATCCATTAGTGAGGATCTGTTGAAGGTGATCTTGGTTCCAGTGGTGTTTCCTTGCCGGCAGCACTACAACCAGTAGCCTGATCGGCTGTGAATCGAGGTAAATTGTAGGGTAATGGTTATGGATGAATTATTGGGTTTAATCTTAATTGAGAATGTATTGATTGTGGATTGAGTATTGGATTTATGCTAGGTGTTGATTTTGGGCATCTGTGTGTGCTGGACCAACTGTAAATGGGTGGAGAAGCTCTATTTTTCTCCACAAGAAACTTTGGATTTCTTCATCAAATGGTGTGAATTTGTTATGGATCAAGGTGAGTTAAGTATGGAGTTTTGGTTGCATTTATGTGATAGATGGATGAATAAAGATTTAAATCATATTATGTTGGGGATAATGAGATGTTTTGGATAATTGGATTTGATTAGTGTATATTGATTTTAGAACATGATCATGATTAAATTAATTTACTCATGAGTAGGATTGAAGTGAAGGAAATTATGGATTTAGTTAAACCTAATTGGATTAAGAAATTAGGTTAATTATTTTGATTATGATTCTTCCCTAATTAGATTGGGAAGTTTATTTAGCTATTTGCTACCTATGTAATTAGCTAAATATATTATCTGATCGCAGGACTTGGATTCGGGACGAGCGTCTCGACGTGGGATTTGTGGACACGATCTATGTATTAAGGCGGGTATTTCTTCCTTAGCTCTATGTAGATTTTTATTGAGCTTAGTGCATGGTTTTATGTGATGGATTAGGCTGCTTTTCCTTATATCGTATTTGTTGGTTGCCTTCCTGCTTGATACTTATGCTTGATCTTTGAGATGTCCTAGTTATATCATATACAGTCACTACTCTTGATTTCTACTCTGCTGTGATTACGCGTGTAGAGTATGTATTGTAGGGATTGACGAGTGGTTGGATTTATCATGCTGATTTATGCATATAATGTGGATTGTATGTAGCTTGGTATGTGTTTTAGGAGTCATCATGTTGACCCTACATTTGCATGTTGTATGTACACACGTGTTTGGTTATGTACTTTTGGAGGAGTTGTGTTGATTGTATGTTTGTAGTTTATACACGTGTCTGATGTGTTTATTATTGGAGGATACATGTTGATTGTACTTACGTTCTGTGCATATGTGTCGAGTGGGATTATTGGAGATTTTTGGTTGATTATACGTGTGTAGTTGTGTACATGTGTTTGTTGGGATGTGTGGATTTATCATGATGATTATATTCATGTTGTGGAGTGCTTATGTGGAGTTAGAGTTTGCATGGATGATGACGGTATCTGTATCATGATTATATATATATATATATATATATATATATATATATATATATATATATATATATATATATATATATATATATATATATATCATATCATCATTCATTGCATACTGACAAATATCGTCTCCTTTATAGTTGAGAGGGTTGTCAGTTTTTATAGCTGTCCACTCTACCACTGATAGAGAGTGGTAGCTGGGTGTGGAGCTATGTCCTGTCGCGCTTACTCAACTGCTCAGTGTTGTCACTCTGTCAGCCTCGACCACTCTGGAGTAGTGGGTCTTGAGGGTATAGTAGTCGGAGAGCTTGAGTTGTGAATGGTCAGGGACCCTTAGCTATGTAGTTAGATAACTACATAGTATACTATCGCCTCAGTCGCTTTATAGCAGTTATGTGCTTGAGGCTTGTACGGTTTGTCACGGACCCAAGCCTCTCGGCCATACTGGGGTCGTGGTGTCTGGAGAGGTGGCGGGGGTGACAATCGAGCGTGCATACGCATTTGCATATGATGCGCGGTGCATCTTGTGGATTTATATTTGCATACATGCCTAGTAGATACTAGTTGCATGTGATTGTGGTTGTTGCACTTGTTTGAGATATGCTTGTTGCATATGGTTGTCATACTGCATACATGTCATTTATTTTACATGTATATGCAGTCGTATTTATATTGCACAGGTGTCATGGGTATATCTGTTGCAGATCCAGTGAGTTTACTGATCTTTATACCTTGCGACTATTCCAGATTGGGTATGTATCTGTCATTATGTTAGTTGTGGTTTGTACAATTTATATGTCAGGTTATTATGTCAGATGTGTTTAGGTGCATTGATTATGATAGTATGATCATGTTGATTATTCCCTACTGAGACTGTAACTTGTGATCTCCATGTTTGATTATGGACCTTGCACTATCTTGTCTATTACCCGCTGAGTTACCTATACTCACCATCGCATATATACATTTATGTTTTCAGGTAGCTTGTAGATGGTTGGTGTGTCGCTTGGAGTATCCTGTCTGCCGGGTCCTACGTCACATCCGAAGACGATTTCACCTAGTGTTTGTTTTCTTTTGTATATTCTTTTCTTATTTTTGGCATTGTATTTGTGTTTAGCCATGTGGCTATCTAATTCTTTTGGTGTTGTATTTGTGTTTAAGCCGTGCCGGCATGCATTGTATTTATTTGGTTTGTGTGGGCTTTCCTTCGTTTTTTCGCTGTGTTTTTAGTACAGCCGTGTGTGCTGTTTTATATATAACTGCGTGGTTGTGATTGTTTCATTCCAGCCGAGTGGGCTGTGATTATAACTGCGTGGTTGTGTATATAAATATTCCAGCCGCATGTGGCTGATGTATTTTGTTTGTATTGATGTTTCAGATTGTCACCGGTAAAGGGGAGATGCTGCCGGATTTTTTTCTGGTAGAGACTCCTTTGGGGGCGTGGCATACAGTCCTTGTTCGTTTTAGCATGCAGAACTCCAAGAAAGGTTTTTTACCTTTTAGGCATTGAGTAACCTTATCTAAAGAGATGTCTCTGAAAACATCAAAAGAGATGGAGGAAATGAAGGCAGTCGCTTATGCTTCGGCTGTAGGAAGTCTTATGTATGCAATGCTGTGTACAAGACCTGATATCTATTTTACCGTGGGCATGGTCAGCAGATATTAGAGTAACACTGGATAAGGACATTGGACTGCTGTAAAGCATATATTGAAGTACCTGAGAAGGACTAGAGATTATATGCTAGTTTACCAAGCAGACGATTTGCTCCCTGTGGGTTACACAGATTCGGACTTCCAATCAGATAGGGACAACAGTAAGTCTACGTCAAGCTATGTGTTTACTCTAGGAGGTGGAGCCATTGCATGGAGGAGTGTTAAGCAGAAATGCGTCTCGGACTCAACCATGTAAGCTGAGTATGTGGCAGCCTCTTAGGCAGCCAAAGAAGCTGTATGGCTCAGGAACTTTCTAATGGACTTAGATGTGATTCCTGGTTTGCCCAAGATCATCACAATTTATTGTGATAATAGCGGTGCAGTTGTAAACTCGAAGGAACCACGAGCTCATAAGGCAAGTAAACATATAGAGGGCAAGTACCACCTGATACGAGACATCGTCAAGCGAGGAGAAGTTGTTGTCGCCAAGATTGCATCAGTAGATAACCTGACAAATACTTTCACAAAGGCCCTTCGGGCAAAAGCTTTTGATCGGCATGTGGAGGGGATGGAAATCAGATGTATGGCAATAGATATGGCAGCTTAGTCTTTTAGTATAAGTGGGAGATTATTGGAGTGTATACTAAAAGCCTAGCTTTTGTAAACATTTATTTTTGAAATAAAAGAATCACATTGGTCAAATATCTGCATTTATTTGTTAAATGTAATTGTTCAATTAATTTATATAGTAGATAACATGGAGTGTGGTGTCACACTCAGAAGATCATGTTGTCGGTTCTCTATAAATTATAAACAGTTGCTCACGACTAAGATGGAAAGGAACAAACCATCAGAATAGTCGTAGTGTAATTAAGTATTAGTTTATCTTGACTAATAAGTTACACTGATACACTTTAAGTGTATTGAGTAGGACCATTGAGGTAAGTTCTTTTTGTACTGACTTAGTAAAAGAACTAGACCTTAGTTATTATGAAAGTGTGTGCTCTTAATCCTAATATAATAACAAGCACATATATTTAATATTTATTTCTTTGACTTATCAACGGGTGAGGTTTAGCTCGATAAATCAATGTGCCCGATAAGTTGGGAAATGATATTACTTATAGTGTGTGTTGTTGATTATAGAAGGAATTTGTGTCCTAGTTATATAGGTTGAGAATACCCCCAAGAGGAGCTCATAAGGATTGTCATGTTAAACCCTGCAGGTGGACTTAGTCCGACATGACAATGAAGTTGAGTGGTAATACTCTTGGAGCTAGATATTAATTAAGTGAGTAGTCAGTAACTTACTTAATTAGTGGACATTTGTTATCTTAAACATAGGGAGACTAACACACTCATGATAAGAAGGAGCCCATAATGTAATTTGGGATTGGTGCGGTAGTGCGATAATAACTCTCTAGTGGAATGAGTTATTATCGATGAGCTTGAGTTGTGTGTTCGCGGCGAACACGGGATACTCAAGCTCATCGGAAGGCCAAAATCAATTTCTCCTCTAGATCCCTGTCATAGCCTCATTATAGCCTCAAGTCCATCCAAATGTAAGGCTCTTTTTGGTGTCTAAGAAGGGGGCCGGACCATTGCTTGGTGACCAAGTAATGGCCGGCCACATCCTCTTGTAGAGGCCGGCCCTATTGCTTGGTGACCAAGCTTGTAGGGGCCGACCAAGAATAATTCAAATAGGTGGGATGTTTTGAATTTTTAAAATTTTCTCTTTGTAGGAAACTATAAGTTTTAAAAGAAAGATTTTAACTTTCAAAACTTTCCTTATTTGAATTAGGTCACATGTTTTAATAGAGAGTTTTAAAAGTTTTTTAAACTTTCCTTTTTTAACTCCTACTTTAGGAAAGAGAGCTTATAAATTTTATAAGAAGATTTCTTCTTATAAAATTTTTTAAAAAATATATTTCCTTTTCTCTTGATGAGGTAGCCGGCCACCTTGCTTGGTGCCCAAGCAAGGGGCCGACCATATTTAAATATAAAAAATCATCACATAAATTAATGATTGGTGATTGATTCAATCAAGAGGAAAGAAAAGGAAAAATTAAAAGGGAAAAGGAAAAACTCTTGGATGATTTTATTTTTTGTAAAAAGTTTTTCCTTTTTTGCCTTGGGCAAGTAATATAAAAGAAGGGGTGAGGGGGCTTCATGAGATACAACTCTTATTCCTTGGCTTGGAGACTCTCTTGGTGGCTGGCCCCTCTCTCCCTCTCTTCTCCCTTTGCTCTGTTTTCTATTGTAGTGGTGGTGGCCGAATATTACAAGGAGGAGAAACTCTTTTGGGTGGTGTTCATCTTGGAGGATCGTCGCCCACATAACGTCCAAGGCGAGGCGAGGAATATGGTAGAAGATCTCGAGGTCATTAGCTTACAAAGAGAAGGTATAACTAGTAATTTTCTTCCGCATCATACTAGTTATTTTCTTTGTAAGAATTCTAAATACAAGAGGCAATTAGATCTAGTTTTTTGAAATATTTTTTCGAGTTTGTGTTTTCTTCTTTTTCGAATTTGTGATTCGATTGTTTTTTTTGGTTAACGTAGAGTTATTTAAGGAAATTAAATATTAGCTTTCCTTAAAAGGTTTGTCTAGGTGGTGGTGGTTGCTCCCATATCCAAGAAGGTCATGTGCCTTGCCATGCAGTCCTGGAAGTCAAATTTGGAAATTAATATTTAATGAAATTAATAACTTAGGTAGATTTGAATCAATAGTGTTAAGTTCCGCTTGTGATTCAAATCTAAACAATTAAGAACAGATAAGTTAAATTTGGAATCAATGATGTTAAGTTCCGTCTGCGATTCCTAATTTAACTTCTAAAGAACACAATAGGTTATTTAAGGAAAGGTTTGACACTTGTACAAAAATTTTTGTACAGTGGAATCGGTACGTTTTCCTAGGACTAACCAACAGGGACAATAACTCTGGCGCTATCAAGATTCCAGCAGTAACTATTACTGTCTGGAATAGTGCTTCCAGTGGCGGATCAAGGGTTGTCCGGCAGGACAACATGGACAGCAGCTCACACTGCTGTTCAGCGGTGAAACTCACTATTGTCAGAGGTGTAGTTCGCGGTAAGAGTGTTCAGGGTCACCAGGTAACCACCTGGAGGAAGCAGATGGACGGTGTTGAAGTTGGCAAGCAACATAGCGGTGGTGGCACGCACACACAGCAACAGTTCGTTGCTGTTCACACTGGACAACAACTGATTAGCAGGTGTCGGACATCTGTCAGTCAGAGCTACTCACAAACGGTGATGGATGCCCCAGAACAATAGTATCAAGTCCTACTTGTCGGCATGTGGTGGAGGACAGCAAAGAGGAATTGACTCTTGCTATTTGGGCAATGGCAGAAACCTCTGTTGGCGATAGAGTGGCTCTTGGCTAGCGGGAGGGCCACTGGTTGGCATCAGATGCTTGCCAGTGGTGCTAGCCTCCTCTTCGTGGACGACGACACATAGAAAAAGGAAGCCCCTTTTTCCTTGTGTAGTGACAGGAAACGCGAGAAAGAGGAGGAGAAAAAAAAAAACCTTATCTCCAATCATGGTTCTCTGCTTTACTCTCTTATATATATATATAAAACAAATTATATATATATAATCTTCTTATTGGATTTGGATCAAATCCAAATCTATATCCATACCAATAGCCTTCAGTTTGGTTCAAAATCAAATCATATTACACGGCCGTGGCACGAGATGTGTGGTGCTCGTGCCCTGCTTTATAAAAAGGGATTTCTTCCCCTTTCAAAGGGGAGGAGGTTCTCCCTTTTGGGGAGATTAAGTTTGGGGCCAACCTTCACCTTCTACAGCCTTGATCTAGCATTCCAAAGCTATTTCCATCTCTGATTCAACTTCAGAAGCTAGGGATTGGTTCCAAAGATCACTCCTCATCACTAAATAAGCATTTCTATTCTCTTCTCTTGATTGAGATTGAAATATTTGTGATCTCTTTGTCTTCGGATCTCTATCTTTATATTATAGAGTAGATTCATTGTTCTAGGACTACGCGAGTATTTGTGGTGTGATTTAATATAAGAATCTCTTGGATATGCCAATTGTCTATCTCAATGATGTTGTTATATTTTGTATCCATTTGATATTGTGTGGATTATTATGTTTGGATTTAATTACCATGCTTGATTGGATGTTTGTGATACTTGTGGATCTTGTAGAGGGATGCCCTAGATCGTATGACCGAGGGGCGCTAGTGATAAGCTGCCCCGCTAATGGACATTTAGGGGATCATCTTGAAAGGTGAAGCGAGTCTTTACAAGGAGGAATAGTTGAGTGCATTTATCCCCTATGCCTTTATGTGGATTGAATGGTGATGTGTTTCTATGTCGTATGACTAAGGGGCGTTGGTGACAGGCTGCCCCGCTAACGAACTTCATAGGGATCATGACTATTAAATTACTAGAGGTATAGATAAAAGTTCCTTGCAGGTTGATTTCTGCAGGAAAAAACAGACAACTTCCTGCAAATGCATGACAATTGAGGAAAAAAATTAGTAGACCACCTTACATTGATAAATATCACAATGAAACCAAACTCTTAGAACTTTCATAAAACCCAAGTTCTTACATTTGCTTTTCTATTTTTATTTCTATTTCTAGTTGCTACTTAGTACATTCGCTTCCTTTGTCGATTGTTTAGCTAATTCGTTGTGAGACATCTCTAGTGCTTATAACAAGTCCTTGTGGATTTGATATGTTTTTATTACTTACGACGAAACCGTACACTTGCGGTTGCATAACACTCATCTTATACCCACTTGGTTCAGGACATAGTCTATGTGTCAGTCCCCACTAGGCTAACTATGTCATATCGAGCCCAAGTAATACTTTCTCGTTCTACGGATTCAAATTTCTTGTACATGTGTACAAGAGTCTCATACTCTTAACATGCGATGCTTTGGGTAAAGCCTTGAGTAATAATCCTAATGAGTTACCATAGGGTAGACATCTCCTCGTAAGGAATGGTGAATCATTTGTGGGATATCTAAACACATTCACACACTTTGACTTATACTCAATCATCTCGAGTCTACATCTTTAAGGAGATGTTTGCTTAAGATGTCAAATTGTAAGCCTCCATGACCAAGGTGACTTGTATACCTCAAGTCGAAGGAAACTTGCACTCGAGCTATAGTAAGAGCTTCACAGACATATCTATATATATGTAGAAAGCCATATGAAGTCTTACAACATGTCTATTATGATTCCGCAAGTGCACAGATTCGTCATCAGTAATATAAAAGATTGTCAAACCCAAAAGGACTGGTTATAATCACTAGTGATGGCACACTTAGGATTAGCTACACTATTGATGGTTGTAAGTAATCTAAGAAAAGAGATTAGAAAACGGGGAATGAGAACCAGCAATGAGAAGAAATCAACCTGGTTAATGAAGAGTTCTAGGAGTTCGGTTTTATTGTGGTGGTATTGATGTGTCTCATACTATCCTATACTCATTGTCCATCGGCATGCATTCCCCGGAAGCTAAAGCAACTATCCTTGAGCACCAAGCAAAGACGATCCCTATGAAATCCTATTACGGTTAACCCCTGTCACTAGGGCACCTCGGTAGATCACAAGGACACAACTCTTATTGATGTTATCAAAGATAGAATTAAGAAGCTTAGTTTGGTCCCTTACTTCCTTGTGGAGGCATCGCCTCTCCTTTCAAGGAAGTACCCTAGATGTCCATGAACGGGTTACCCCTGTCACTAGGACACCTCAGGTGTACGATCTAAGGTATTCCCTCTACGAGATTGGCAATCCCTACACAATCAATCAACACGACAAAGAGATTGAGTAGTCAAAACAATGCAAGCGAAATCATCCAATGAACATAAACGTAATATGAGTTTTACAACAAAATCAATCCACAATTACTCCCTCATCCTAGAACAAGGACTCTACTCCATAGACGCTGGAGAAAAACCAGAAGACATAGTAAATCTAAACATACAATCCTCAAAAATAAAGAGAGAAACAAGAAGTATGCTTATCCAATGACGATGAGTGATCTTTGGATCCAACCCATTGCTTCTGGAGTTGATGTGGTGATGAAAGGTTGCTGGATCAATGTCCTGGACAGCGTGGAATGATACAGAGTGATTCTCCTCTTGACGACTCGCCTCCCGGCTCCCCCCCCCCCCCCTTAGAAAAGGGGTTAAAACCCCTTTTATAGGCCAGGGTGCGACGAGCAGCACCGCCATGCAAGGATGGCACGGTCGTGCCCTAACTCGACTCTGGATGTGCTGCATGATCGTACCAATTGGCACGACCATGTGATGCTGGGACTCGACTTGTGGGGCACGGCTGTGCAAGGTTGCACGACCATGTGTTGCTTGGCCTCAGTCATAGGGGGCACAGTTATACAGGGTTGCACGACCGTATTCTGATCCACCTCTGGATTGGCCGCACGGCTGTGCAAGGGTTGCACGGCTATGCATTTCTCCTCTTCTGGTTGGCCCCACGACCGTGCAAGATTTTCACGGCCGTGTTCTCTTGCTCACTTCGGTGCGTCGACAAATGTTGTTTTCACTCCGAAAGTTGTTCCTGTCAACACAAAACTAAACAAAGAGTAGATATCTGTGCAAAAGAATATATATGATGAATACATGATAAAAGAGGTGATCATTCAAAGGATACACACGTATAAAGCAAGCGAATGTACGTAAAAGCATGCATAAACTATCATAATATTTATGCACATCACACACCCAGACTTGAACCTTTGCTTGTCCTCAAGCAAAACACTACAAAGTATGTTCATGAGCGTCTGACAGTGTTTCTTAATCCCTAGTGCATTTGCCTAACTCTATCAACTAGTTTCATTGATAAGCATGATTGTGGAGTTACCTAAGTATGGCCTAAGCATAAGTTCTTTGTGCTCGATGCAATAAGTAGCTCAAACTCTTCAAGTTTCAATTTTTTTTCCTAGTTAAGTCGTCATACAATTGAGTTCCTAATGTTCCCGGTGATAGGCACTTACCTGCCACACACTTGGTTCGTTTTTCTTAAGTTACACAAGGTCTCAAAGGATACTTCTCAGAATCAAGAGAAACATAATATTCATTTCCCTAGTAACCTAACTCGGTCTCAAAGGGGTGAATTGTTAGTTTCCACTCATGACAAATGTTTTTATCCCTTATTTTATTTATTTTTTTTTAGTTTTTTTTTAATTTTTTGGTGCTATAGTGTAGCACTAATCACACATGCGGGATGCATATGTTGGGATTTAGATTTTTCTAAATGAGCTTCCATGATCCGAGGTCGCCTAGTAACCATAATGTAAATAAGAAATCCCCATGGGAACACAAGTACTAACCAATTCGGATGAATCATAACTATTCCAAAAATATTTCTACTATTCAAGCTTAAGTACTTAGGTGTTGTGTAAATAAGATCCTTAAGGTTAGGCCAAAACTTATACCAAACTCCGTACAATACTTAGCTTATTTCATGCTACTAGAGATAGAGAAAGGAGATATACCAAACATACCAATACTATCTTGGCAACTCATAAACTAAGAAAATGCTAGTCATTTTGCTATCGGACAAGTAGTAGAAAAAGTAGAAGGTTTGATGTTCTCAAATATGCGTCAAAACTAGAAATGCGAATAAACAAAGCAAAGTGTAAATGAGATGCAAATAAAAACATGAAACTAGAAAAATGCAGATAAACAAAATAGACTAAAAATAAAAAAATATGCAAAGAAGAAAGAAAATGCAAAAAGAAAAGAAAACTCGAAAACTCGACTCAGGTTGTGGTGCAGACAGATACAACACCCCCCAGACTTAGACTTTTCATCGTCTCGATAAAATCAATACGGTGGCGGGGGTGGGGGATAAGGGGGTCCCCGATGTGTGTCAGGGGGAAATCTAGGCATACTAGGAAGATGGCCAGGGTGTTGATGATATTGATACAGGACATCTACTTGTTGTCTAGTTAATCAATTTTCTCATTCTTTCCTGGTCAACATCATAGTCCTGAACTAACCCTATCACCTGACTATAGAAGTCCCTAGTGAATTGAAAATGATCCTGTACCTCCCTAAACTAGTCGTTAGATAACTCGAAGTGACCCTCCAACAATCATTGTTGGGTATTTTGCTTTTCATGAAGGGAGTCTAAAGAGGTACGGAAGTCAAAAAAATCAAACCTAGAGGATCCCGTGCCATATGCAAAAGTGTGTCTAGGAGGGTCCGGATGTCCAGAGGGCTGCGAGAATCTTGATGAAGAGGGCTCTTGGTGGTACTCGGTTTCTTCTACAATGGAGGGTACAGTTTCAGGGTGTAAATCAGTAATCACCCAATTCGCGGGGTCACGAACTGAAGTGCGCTTGGGGCAAGGAAGGGGTAGTGGAAAATCATTGATTATAGGGAAAGAAAACCCATTCTCATCCCGACAAATCGTCTTCATAGCAAGACTAGAATCGATGTCAATCTTGTCATTACCATGAATCACCTCTAATCCATCAAGTGCACAACCCAGATTGAATGCTACTTGGGTGATCAATCCACCAAACACTATCATCCCCAAAGATGCCTTAGCTGCCCTCCATCTAAAACTTGGAAATTTTATAACATACTTTGAGCATACCAAATTCTCTAATCCATAAGGGAAAACATTTAGGAAAATATGAAGAAAATGGTTGTGCAACATCATGATAAATACTCCTCAAATCAGTGGTTAAACTTATCCTATAAAATCCTAAATATGGTAGTCTTATACTATAGTTAGGTCATGTAAAGTTCTTCGATTTCAAGGGATAAACACATGGAAAAGCATGAAGTGTAAGGATCTAGCGCGCTAAACACGCTTAAGTGCAGCGAAAAATTAACTAGATCCTCTCCAGAAGATCCATGCTAAGGAGAAAATAATCATATACTAAGTTTTACATGAGAGGTATACCTTTGTTGGGTGCCCTTCACTATCCCAACAGCAACCTTTTTCTTTAGATGCAGATCTCAGTGCGATCAAGTGTTCGCACCTCTACGGTATCCACACAAACACATCCTTTGTTATTCACATGAATGAAGCCTTCGGAGAAGAACCACCTTCATGGTGCTAGCGACTCATGGAGGTTCGGCCAAGAGCAAAATCGCCCAAGGAGGAAGAAGAGGGAAGATAAAGAATCACCATTTTCATCTTTTCCTCATCTAATGAAAAATTCATTCCAAAAACCTATTTATATTCATCCCATGAATACTAAGGGTTTTTGTCTCTTTGTATTCCTCTTAATGGGTTGGATTATTATATTGGATTAACCATTAATCCAATAACCCAACAAGTCTAACCCATTGAGTCTAACTCATTAATCCAATGTGTCTAATTCAGATTGGACTCAATCCAATGAGTGGGTTCATTTGAATCTAACTCAATGAGTAACCCAAAAGGTCTAATCATCTCATGATTGACTCTTAGGGCTAATTACTAACATGAAGCTATTGTTATGATTTGTCAAGATAATTAACCCCTAAAATCAGTGAATAAAACTCCTCCAAAAGAATCTGAAACTTAGGAATTCTATAACATGAGTTGAGCACACTAAGTTCTCTAATCCCTAAGGGTAAACACATAGAAGGACATCAAGCATTTATGGAGTTATCCTCAAGATAAGGAACTTCTAAAATTAGCGGTTAAAATAAGATATATCCCTTTCATAAAAATAGAATTTGCAACTATGATGATTAGCCACAAAACTAGATTCAACTATGAGGATGGTGCACATAAACTTTGAATAAAAACACAAGGTTCATAAGCTAAACAAGGGGTCTTAAAACCACTACTTACAATATCTCAAACTCAACATCTATCCAAGAAAATTGGAGAATAAGAAAAGAACCAAACTATAGCACCACACTCACAAGGAAAACAACCAAGACATCAAGCTATAGGATCTAAACTACACCAAACATAGAACTAACAAAAACATAACTCAAGTAGAGAACATGCCTTCATATATTCTTGGGAAAATGACTTGGAAAAATGCATATATTCTTGGGATCAAAGTAATAAGGGATCGCAAGAAAAGAATATTTTACTTACCCCAAGCCTCATATATCGAAACAATCCTTGCTCGTTTTATGCATGCAAAACTCCAAGAAAGGTTTCTTACCTTTTCAGCATGGAGTAACTTTATCTAAAAGAGATGTCTCCAAAGACATCGAAGTAGATAAAGGACATGAAAGCAAATTCCTTATGCTTCGGCTGTTGGAAAGCCTAATGTATGCTATGCACGAGATCGGATATCTATTTTGCCCAGTGCATAGTTAGCAAATATCGAAGTAACTCAGGACCGTGACACTAGACTGCCGTAAAACATATATTGAAGTACCTGAAAAGGACAAGGGATTATATGCTAGATTACTAAGCAGATGATTTGATCCCTGTGGGTTACACGGATTTTTGACCTCCAATCAGATAGGGACAATAGCAAATCAACATCGGGGGTTTGTATTTACTTTAGAGGTAAAGTCATAACTATGGAGGAGTGTTAAGTATAGGTGCATTTCAGACTCCACTATGGAAGTTGAGTATGTGGCGACCTCAGAGGCAACCATAGAAGCTGAATGACTCAATAACCTCAAGATGGACTTAGATATGATTTCTGGTTTGTCTAAAGATTATTACAATTTATTGTAATAATAGTGATGCAGTAACAAACTCGAAGAAACCATGAGTCCATAAGTCAAGTAAATACATTACAGCGCAAGTACCACCCAATACGTGAAATCATATAAATGAGGAAAAGTTGTTGCCGCCTAGATTGCATCAGGTGATGACCTATAGATCCTTTCACTAAGGTCCTTAAGGCAAGAGCTTTTGATGGACATGTTGAAGTGTTGGGAATCAGATGGATGGTAGCATTTATGGCAACATAGTCTTTTAGTATAAGTGGGAGATTGTTAGAGTGTATACTAAAAGCCTAGCTTTTGTATAAACATTTATTTAGAAATAAAGAATCACAATGGTCAAATATCTACATTTATTTGTTAAATATAATTTGTTCAATTAATTTATATAGTAGACAACATGGTGTGTGGTGTCACACACAGAAGATCATGTTGTTGGTTCTTTATAAATTATAAACAGTTGCTCGCGACTAAAATGGAAAGGAACAAACCGTTGAAGTAGTCGTAGTGTAATTAAGTATTAGTTTATCTTAACTAATAAATTACACTGATACACTCCAAGTCTATTGAGTAGGACCATTTTCGGTAAGTTCTTTTTGTACTAACTTTATAAAAGAACTAGACCTTAGTTATTATGGAAGTGTGTGCTCTTAATCCTAATATAATAACAAACACATATATTTATTATTTATTTCTTTGACTTATCAATGGGTGAGATTTAGCTCGATAAATCAATAAGCACGATAAGTTGGGAAATGATATTACTTATAGTGTGTATTGTTGATCATAGAAGGAAACTGTGTCCTAGTAATCTAGGTTGAGAATGACCCCCAAGAGGAGCTCATAAGGATTGTCATGTTAAACCCTGCAGGTGGACTTAGTCCGACATGACGATAAGGTTGAGTGGTACTACTCTTGGACTAAGATACTAATTAAGTGAGTTGTCAGTAACTCATTTGATTAGTGGACATTCGATATCTTAAACACAGGGAGACTAACACACTCATAATAAGAAGGAGCCCAAAATGTAATTTGGGATTGGTGTGGTAGTTCAATAATAGTTCTTTAGTGGAATGAATTATTATTGAAGAAATTAAGTTATGTGTTCGGGGTGAACACGGGATGCTTAATTTCATCAGAAGACCAAAACCAATTCCTCCTCTCGGTCCCTATCTGTAACGACCCGCCTTCTACTGACTAAGTTGTAAGGCCGAATCGTCACATTATGCTGTGCTAACTATTCCATGACCATCATTAAACCTAGTTGCGAAACTGTACTACTTAAAATTTTGCTAAACTATCATCATTTCTTGGTTCTACATGTGCTAAGGGGTGTAATCTAAACTATTCATGACATATATTACATCCCCCAATGGTCAAGGAACTTAACTAAGAGTTTCTTGCTGATATCAGGCCTCCCAATCGATCCATGGATCGATTGGAATGGCTGGATCGATCCATTGATTGATCCAGGTGGCTACTGTATGCGGAAGTCAGGTTGGATCGATCCAGTGATCGATCCAGCACGCTACTGTGCTCGGGCCAATATTCTGGATCGATCCAGACTGGCCAATCGATCCAGACTGGCCAATCGATCCAGTGATCGATCCCAGAGCCTACTGTTCGTGACAGAATTTGCTGGATCGATCGGCTGATCGATCCAGAAGCCTACTGTTCACGGTACGAACTCCCAAATCGATTGGCTGATCGATTGAGAAGCCTCCAATCGATCGACCGATCGATTGGGGTTTCTGATTTCATACCAGAACTCTGATTTCAGCACTGTTTCGTGCCAAATTCATACACGTGAGTTCTAATATGGCTATAAACATACTAACAACATTTAACTGACATTCTAAGCACGATTACTAACAATCTAAACAGGTCTTTCATGATTCATGCATCAAAATAACCAAAAATGTGTATATAACGTTATATAAAACTAAAGTTTTAGTTTGCTAGTTTCTCCAAGATCTCTACTCCAGGTTCCTTCCACACACATCTTCATCACTGCATTGACCTCCATCCTCCGCTAGTCCACATTTCCTTTACCTTTATCTGCAGTATAAGGAAAAAGCATCTGTAAGCTCGAGAGCTTAGTAAGAAACCATCTACCTCACTAAAACATGCATACGATGAGTTCATGCTTTTGAAAGATGTTGATTGAAAACATGATGGAGAATGCTAGGCATGGCATACTATCATACTAAACATAGAAACCAAGAGCTAATCATGGCAATAACTGAAGTATCAACAGGAAAGGACTAAACTGAAATATAACTGAGTTAAACTAGAGCTGAACTAGAACTGATTTTAAAATATAATCACATGACTGATTGTGAGTTTGGAAAGCTATTATCATAATAGATTAAAATACATAATCATGTTGCTAATGGGCCTGGCAACTGTACCTGCTGTGCGCGAAGCCTTAACTAGACCCGGGGTTGCAAATCCCGAATGTAGTAAGGTTTACTAGGTTATCTAAACCTAGGGACCGACTATGGGAGCCGAGCCCAAAGGACATCTAGTCTGTACAGTGCCTCTACTGAAAGTAAAATACTGGATCATAGCTAACTAATTTATCTTACTTTTACTAGGTTATCTGAACCTAGAGGCGACTGTGGGTGCCCACCCATTGGACCGTAGTCCCATATATGCTGTAGCAAGACTAACTAAGCTATTTTAAATGCTTCTATTGCATTTACTGAGCTATTAAAAATGCCTACTGTAGCATTTTACTGAGCTAAGCATTTTATCGAACACTTAGTGTGCTCCAACTCTCCCCTCTACTAGGGAGACCACCTCTAGGCACCCGACGACGTCTAGAATCCCCAACTGAAAGGAGTAAACGTGTCTGGCCCATCTAGAGGTGCTCAACTAAATCCCTAAATCTGCGAGGAGGGTTAAATACACCCTATGCGTCGAACACGACTGGCCTGAACACGAGAAGGTCAAATGCGCGTCGTTCTACCTTACCGGAGATGCCCGGATGTGGTGGGACCGAGTAAAGGAGAAAAGACAAATAAACCAGATGCAGTGGACGGATTTTGAGACAGAGTTCTTTGAAGAATTCTTCCATATGCAAGTGACCAACAAGCACTATGACGAGTTCACTGAGTTCCGGCAAGGTGATCTGTTAGTTAACGAAGCCGTCAAGAAGTTCAACCGCCTAGCACGTCTGTGCCCAGAACTGATCAGTACTGAAAAAGAAAGGGTCCGGTTAATGTTAAAGATGCTTCGACCCGAGATAGCTCTGAACGTAGCCGGCGGAGTTAATAGACCGCAGACTGCAGAGGAGCTAGTCAGCAGTGCCCTGATTACCGAGCACTACCAGAATGCAATGAACGAGGGTAAGAGCCAAGCACTGACCGGAGGACAAAAATCGCACAATACCAGAACCGGCTGGAAAGGAAACTCAGATGGAAAGAGGAAACAGTGGAACAACACAAAAGGTGGTCCGGCCAATAAGCAAACCAAGTACCCTCAGTGTGCCACATGTGGAAAGATGCATTCTGGAGTATGTCTCCTAAGCACCAGAAAGTGCTACAACTGCGGAAAGGAAGGACATTTGGCAAGAAATTGCCCTACTCAGTCTCAGGGAGTACCTCCACAGAATAACCAGAATAGGAGTACCCCCGCACAGCTTCATCAGATGCAAACTGCCATAGAAGGGACTTCGATCAGCCAAGGAAGATTGGAAGCCCCTCCCATTATGATGAACGCCAGAGTCTACTCTCTTACCAAGGAAGACGTGGCGAATGCCTCTACTGTTGTCACAGGTCAGCTACTTATTTACAATCAGTATGCTGTAGTATTATTTGATACTGGGGCAACACACTCGTTCGTCTCGATATCTTTTATGAAGAAGCTGGATATACCACCCCGAACTCTAGAGGACACATTCTTAACAACCTTACCATCCGGGGAGATTATGCCATCGGACCATATGCTGCAAGCAGTACTCATTCGGATCACAAACAAAGAACTCTACTGCGATCTGATAGTACTTAATATGCAGGATTATGACATAATACTGGGTATGGATTTCCTGAGCAAGTACGGCGCTTCAATCGAGTGCCGCAAAAGGAAAGTGATTTTCCGACTCGAAACTGAACCAGAGTTTGAGTATTACGGGGAACCAAAAGGAACGGAGAAGTTATTGTCATCTATTAAAGCACAAAGGATGTTAGATAAAGGATGTATGGGGTTTCTAGCACACGTGGTTGATACCAATCAAGTCAAAGACCCGAAGCTAGAAGATGTCAGGGTAGTATGCAACTATCCAAAAGTATTTCCTGATGAACTACTAGGGTTGGCCCCTGACAGAGAGATGGAATTCGAGATCGAATTGATTCCTGGTACTCAGCCGATCTCAAAAGCACCTTATCGTATGGATCCGGCTGAATTAAAGGAGCTTCAGGAACAGTTATCCGAATTACTCGACAAGGGACTTATTCGTCCTAGTCACTCTCCATGGGGAGCTCCAGTGCTGTTCGTAAAGAAGAAGGATGGGTCTATGCGAATGTGTATAGACTACCGAGCGCTGAATAATGTGACAATCAAGAACCGGTACCCACTCCCACGGATCGATGACCTGTTCGACCAACTGAAGGGTGCGACCGTTTTCTCAAAGATAGACCTACGATCCGGTTATCATCAAGTGAAGGTGAAACCAGATGATATACTAAAAATAGCATTTCGAACCCGATATGGACACTATGAGTTCATAGTTATGCCTTTCAGAGTAACCAACGCTCCTGCAGTATTTATGGACTTGATAAATCGGGTATTTACGGCATATCTTGATAAATTTGTAATCGTCTTTATTGACGATATACTTATTTACTCGAGAACCCCAGAAGAACATACTGAACACCTGAATACTGCACTACAGATCCTTCAAGAGAAACAACTATATGCAAAATTCTCCAAATGCGAGTTTTGGCTTGACCGGGTAATATTCCTAGGTCATGTCATCTCCAAAGATGGAGTTATGGTGGATCTTAGCAAAATCAAAGTTGTAAATAACTGGAACAGACCAAGGAATGCCAGCGAAGTTAGGAGTTTTCTCGGGCTAGCAGGCTATTACAGGAAATTCATAGAGAATTTCTCCAAAATTGCAGCCCCTATGACAGCTCTCACCAAGAAAAATACAAAGTATGAATGGACAGAAGCTTGCGAGAAGAGTTTCGCGGAATTAAAATGGAGACTGACCAGTGCTCCGATTCTTACTCTCCCGGAAACCAACAGAGGCTTCAATATGTACAGCGATGCTTCCATCTCAGGACTTGGAGCTGTACTCATGCAAGACGGCAAAGTCATTGCCTACGCTTCTAGACAACTTAAAGAGCATGAGAAGAATTATCCCATTCACGACTTAGAACTAGCAGCCGTGGTCTTCGCTCTCAAAATATGGAGGCATTATTTATATGGAGCTCAGTGTAAGATTTATACCGACCATCAGAGTCTGAAATATTTTTTCACACAAAAAGACCTGAATATGAGGCAACGCCGATGGCTCGAGCTAATTAAAGATTATGACTGCGAGATTCTTTATCACCCAGGAAAGGCGAACAAGGTGGCCGATGCACTCAGCCGGAAGTCCAGTGCCACCTGATGTAGCTATTTTAAAGTTCGAGACGAAAGGGTATTCTTGTAACACCCACTAAGCTTTTAAGATAAATATGAGAATGATGAATTTGCCTTAGAAAAAATATTAGTAGAATGTTGAACCAAAAAGAAATAAAAAGAAATAAAAATAGGGAGTGGTCAAGGATTGAACCTTGAACCTCTCATGATGTAAATGATAGGATTAAGGGGTAATAACCAGTTGGGATAGGAATGATATATTGATAGCAAAGGAGGGCAACTCATGATAAGGATGAGAGTAAAAGCTAGCCAAAAGAAAGCAAGAAAAGAGCAAGAGAAAGGCAACTTGCCTTCCTTCTTTTCTCTCCCTCTTCCTCTCCCTTTGCCGTGACTTAAAGAGGACAATTAAGGGATCCCCCTTGTTTCATCATGAATGATGAGAACAAATAAATAAATAAAAAAAAAAGGGCTAAGGGAGAAGGAAAGCAAAAACTAATTTTGCTACCTCTTCCCCCTTAACATAAAAGGGAGCATGTAAAGAGAAGATTTTATTTTTCTCTCATTTCTCTCATTCTCTCCTCTCCACCACCGAGAGCCTCAGCCCCCTCTCCTCCATTTTCGGCCCCCAAAACAAGGTTCCTCCTAGGATACAAGGAAGGCTACCAAGGGAAATCAAAGGAGGAGAACAAGAAGAAGAGACCCTTTCTTCCATCACCACACTTTAGAACCACAAGTGAAAAGGAAGTAAGTATCCCCTCACCTGTGGTACAAGTGGTTTTAATGTGTTTTTGGATTTTATGAGGATTTTAAAACCTAGAAACAAGTTGTGAAAATTCGGCCAAAGAAAGGACTTGTTGATCCTAGGAATGTTTAATATAAGCCTTGATTCATGATAATTTTTCTATGCTTTGTAAGAAGGTTTTATCACATATTTTTATATATATGTGATGCTGGATTAGAGATGTACCTAAACCTAGAGTTTCGGCCAAAAAGGTTTTGTAAGGGCTAGGGAATTTATTTGTTTACCTAACTTGCACAAAACCCTCTAAATAAATGGTTAAGGATCCATTATTTTTTTCATACTTGAAGGTTACTTGGAACCAAAAGTACCCCACTCACAAGTTTCGGCCAAGGAAGGGTTTAGGGTTAGGAAGACTTTGAATTTAATCTCACCATGTTTATATGATAGAATATAGAGTTTCTTAAAGAGTTGCATGCTTGTATGTTGATAGAAACTCATGAACATCACTTTTAATGTTTCGGCCATGGTAAGGTGGATGGTTTAGAATAGCTTAAAAAGATTTTTTTTTAACATGCTCAAAACCTCCATGACAATAAGATATGAAAGTTGTTTGATGCTCCCATGCTTAATTAGAGTATAGGAAAATTGGTTGCATGATATATGATAATTATGACCACAAGGGTCCTAGCTTGTTTGTGAACCAAACTTATATGTATAGTTCCTTTGATGTTTTTGCCATAAAACTTGTTTAGGTTTTCCATACTTTAGGCCACCTAAAACCTAGTTTAAAGACTTGGAAGGTTTCGACCAAACATATGCTATGAGATAAAGAAAGGAAAAACCTAGGAAACCTAAGACACAATTTAAATGTATGCTTATAGTGCTTGACTTTTATACATGTTATGAAATGTGTTATGACTTTCTATGCTTTTATGCCATTTGAACAAATTCCATGCTTGATGAGGTTCGGCTATATAGGGTTTAAAGACCTAGAAACCTTAAAATTTAGACCTCATGTGTTAAAGATGCTTCTTATGAAATTGAGATAACATGTTGATTGTGTTCACATGCTTATATATTTAACTATGATTCAAATGGACACCTTAAAGTCTCGGCCATGAAGGGATACATGCCTTAGAAACCCTAGAACTTACATTGAACATGCTCATGTCACTCTCCATGGAATATGAAATGTAGAAAGCTAAAAATTCACATGCTATATGTTGTTAGTGACCTAAATTGATGCTAAGGGAAGTTTCGGCCATGACCACTTGTATGATGCCATTTATAAATTTATACATGATGTTAGAGTAAGTTCACATGCTTGTATGCTTGCTTGAAAACCTAAATGAGTACTTGTAAGTTTCGGCCATGACATAATTTTAAGGGCTTAAAGGATTTAGGATTAACTCAATTGTGCTTACCATATTCCTTGAAACAAATGCTATAAATATGGTTAAGGTTTCCATGCTTTATGTCATTTAGAACCTTGTTTCACACTTGTTAAGGTTCGGCCAAATGAGGTTTAAGGACTTGGAGAACTTAGAGTCCAAGTAAATCTTGTTTATAATACTTCCTATGAAAATGATATGTGGATGAATTAGGTTCTACATACTTGGATGTTGTTTAAAACCTGAATTGGCACCTAAGAGGGTTTCGGCCAAGATAAGAACCCAAAGGATTAGGAAGCTTAGTACCCAAATTAATCATGTTACATTGTTCCTTATGATTGGATGAGCACATGATACACTTTTATGCTTAGACATGTATGCTTGTGAGCTATACAAGATGAGAATTTCTACGATATGTTATGAGTTCAAAATATGCATGCTTTATGTTATGATATGTGGGTAAATTTTACATGCTTTGATGATATGATATGAGCTGAAAATATGCATGCTTATGTTATGATATGTGGTTAAATTATGCATGCTTTGATGCTATGTTTAGTGCTTAAAATATGCATGCTTTCATGATATGCTATGTGGTTAAATTATGAATGCTTGATGATATGCTTTATGCTTAAGATATGCATGTTTTTATGATCTATGCCTAAGTGATGCATGTTGTTATGATATGATGTATGCCTAAGTGATGAATACTTTTATGGTATGATGTATGCCTAAGTGATGCATACCTTTATGACATGATGTATGCCTAAGTGATGCATACTTTTATGATAGGATGTGTGCCTAAGTGATGCATGCTTTTATGATGTATGATATGTATAAGTATAACATGTACTTTACTTTATATGGCTTGTATCAAGGGTGGGCTCCATAAGCGCCCCGGGGTCGATGGAATAAGACTCGGGCCTCGTTAGGGATGGGCTCCTAAGTGCCCCTTGGTCGATGGAGTAAGACTCGGGCCTAGTATGTTGCCTTGTAGGGTTCAAGACTTGCTACCTTGGACCTACATAGGTTGCGCGCAATATGTAAGTGGTACATAGCCGGGATCCCCTTTAAGTTGAGATTATGTTCAAGTATATATGTAAGAAGAAATGGTTTTAAAGATCATGAGACATACACATGTTTTTCGGATACATGTTTTTTTTTTCAAAATCATATTGCATATACCTTATGATAATTTATGATATGTCATGGTTAGATATGATTATGTTATGTTCCATGATATGTCCATGTGTAGGATATGCCATGACTCCTTATGACGATATGCCATGATTAGATACGATTATGTTATGCTTCATGCTATGCTTCACGCTATGATATGCCATGACTAGTTATGATTTCTTCATGTTGCATGATATGCTTAAAAGAGTATGTTACATTATGTCATCACTAGTTGAAATGATGTCATGTTGAGACATTCTTTGATTATACTATGATTTTCGGTTTTAGTGAGTAGGAAAGGAACTTACTGAGCCATGAGTGCTCACAGCTTACTGTCCTTGTACCACAGATAAAGGAAAAAGCTGGATGAGCTAGAGGAGCAGCAGGAGAGGCAAGGAGATGTGTGTGGCAGTGGCTAGGCAAGCAAATAAGAACCTGTTTTAAAAAAAAAAAAAAATTTGTACATAGAGTATCGTAGCCCCGTCCCTTAGGGTTAGCAGGGAGGGCAGGCGTTACATAGGGTTTGCCTCTGTGTATTTTGAATTCAAATAGGTTATGCACATGTCATACATAATTTAGGCAGGGTAATAGTAGGATGTGCTAACTTTTTGGTTGCAGACTCCAACTATTATGGCTTATAGATGTTATGTGTGATTGGACCCTTGGACATGTCAAGGGCATTATTTTGTGTGTGCATGATTGTATGTAACTAATATAGCAGGAGCTGTATTAGCCCTAGGATTTTAGAATTTTATTTTTGATCTAGATTACATGTACATTCCCTCGAGTAATATAGGATCGATATATGTAAAATTCTATTTTTGTCGCGGATTGAATGCTTGTGAGGCGTGGTACTTTTGGAGCACCAGAGGCGTAGCGGAATAAGAAGCAAGATGGATGCGATGATTTGACCTTATGGCGGTGGCTAAAGATGGCAGCAGCTAGGGTTGGAGCACACGGAGGATAGTGATGGAAAAGGCCATAATAGTTGGAAAAATAATTTCCATATTTATTGCTTTTATTTACTGTGATGTGTATATATGCATGTGATGTATGCTAGGATAGTTTAAAATTCCTTACTTTAAATAACTAAGTGGGAGAGGGATTTATTTTAATAAATTCCACGGTCTCCATTACTAATTTGTAAGTGATGCAAACAAACTTGCGCGTTGGCTCTGAGTGCCTTCCTCCATATCGGATGAGTTTGTTTGCGGATCACTAGATCAAACTTCCATTTAGGATGACTATAGGAAATTAATTAAGAGCATGTGATCTTCCCCATCAGAAGGGGCACAAACTTATTAATGGACTTAGTGTCAAGTAATGGTATACACTTAGGCACGTCTAATAGTATCCTCCCCATCGGAGTCATTGCTATTATTTGTGTGACCAAAGGAAAACCAACTATTAATTTGTCAAAAAGATAAGTTGACAAGATAATAAAATTAAAACCCCCTCTTACAAATGTCGAGTTGTTGTATACGTCCACACTATCGTGGCATACAAAATTCATGGTGTATGAGGTAATTTTATTTGTCAGGATGACAAGAAAATAAAATTAATGGGAAAAACTCCTCTTATATATGTTTGGTTTTGTATACGTCCACACTATCGTGGCATACAAAATTCACAGTGTTTGAGGTAATTTTATTTATCATAAAGATTTGTTGACAATATAATTAATGGGTAAAACCCTCCACTTACAAATGTTCGAATTTGTATACGTCCACACTATCGTGGCATGCAAAATTCCCGGTGTTTGAGGTGTTGGTGAATTTAAATAATAATGTTTGAGGAATCAATGTTATTTTAAATTCAAAGTTTTGAACAAAATATTTGATCAAAGATAGACCAGCTATTAATTTTATTTGTCATGAAGTTAGGATGATGAGATAATAAAATTAATGGACAAAATTTCTTTTTTGAATTTATATACGTCCACACTATCGTGGCATACAAAAATTCACGGAGATTTTAAAGTGTTGGTCTTGATCAAATATTTTTGTGATTCTTAGGATGTCAATCCCTTAGTTGTTATACTAAAGAAAAGACTTAGTAGTCCCAATTTTAATGATAGGTGATCATGTCTGAGAAGCTGGACACGACGGAGATCCGGAAGAAGGAAACCCACCCCGCTGATGAAGAATAATGTCCGCAGAATACTGATCTGAGAAACCCAAAGCGAATCGAGAGAAATAGAGTCACCTAAAGTCCTCCTCGCACGAAGACCTGATGACGAAGAAGAAATCCAAATTTGAAGAGAAGAAACCCAGATCCAAAGCTTTCGAGACTTCTTGCGCACAAGAGACCAACCAACGCTATCGTCAGTGACCTAAGACCAGGGTGGAAATCCCTGGCTAGGCCCTCCGACGCTCAAGTCAGTGATCTCTCTTGGTGTGGAAGAAGGAAGAAGAAGATGAACAGTAGCTGGAAATTAGGGTTACGAATGTGTGCAATGATGTGAACTTACCTAGCCAACGGAGAGGATTCCCCTTTTTATACCACTTCATATAACCTCCGTAGTTATGAAGCGGACCCCGGTTTGTTAGAGTTTGTTATGAGATGACGTCAGCTGTGTACTTGCAATAAATGACTTTTAAGGAATCTTTCTTGTACCCCAGATGTACCTCCTTTGTCGTTTAGCATCTGCAACATAATCTAAAAGCACATTTCCCGCCGAAATAAATAACACCTGTCATGTGATTACATATTGCAGATATCATCATTAATTATCCTATTTGAAATATTCATCTCTATTCTTTCTTATGAGGCTTTTGTCCACGACCTTTTATGTTATTTATCCTACCTAGTAATAGGCCATATTTTGTCAGGTATTTTTCCAAGGTATTGGTCGATTTGGTTGATATTAACCTTCCTTCTTCAGGGTATGTCGCGATCGATACTAATCTACGTGCTTCAGAAGCCTCTCCCGACCAATATTAGTCTACCTCCTTTGAGGTATATAGATCTTCCTCCTAGGAAGCACATTTCGATCAATATAGACTTACCTCTTATATCCCGGCCGATATTGGCCTACCTCCTTTGAGGTATATAGATCTTCCTCCTAGGAAGCACATTTCGGTCGATATAACTTTAACTCTTATTGAGGTATGTGCCGGCCGATATTGGCCTACCTCCTTTGAGGTATATAGATTTTCCTCCTAGGAAACATATTTCGGTCGATATAACCTTAACTCTTATTGAGGTATGTACCGGCCGATATTGGCCTACCTTTTGAGGTATATAGATCTTCCTCGTAGGAAGCATATTTCGGTCGTTATAGCCTTACCTCTTATTGAGGTATGTACCGGCCGATATTAGCCAATCTCCTTTAGGGCATATTTCGGTCGTTATAGCCTTACCTCTTATTGAGGTATGTACCGGCCGATATTAGCCTATCTCCTTTGAGGTATATAGATCTGCCTCCTGGGAAGCACATTTCGGTCGATATAACCTTAACTCTTATTGAGGTATGTACCGGCCGATATTGGCCTACCTCCTTTGAGGTATATAGATCTTCCTCCTGGGAAGCATATTTCGGTCGTTATAGCCTTACCTCTTATTGAGGTATGTACCGACCGATATTAGCCTATCTCCTTTAGGGCATATTTCAGTCGTTATAGCCTTACCTCTTATTGAGGTATGTACCGGCCGATATTGGCCTACTTCCTTTGAGGTATATAGATCTTCCTCCTGGGAAGCATATTTCGGTCATTATAGCCTTACCTCTTATTGAGGTATGTACCGGCCGATATTAGCCTATCTCCTTTAGGGCATATTTCGGTCGTTATAGCCTTACCTCTTATTGAGGTATGTACCGGCCGATATTGGCCTACCTCTTTTGAGGCATATTTCGGCTGGGGTTAGCATACCTCCTTCGAGGTACATCCCGGCCGATATCAGCCTATCTCCTTGGTTTTATTATCTCCTTTTCTTTCCTTATCGGGGACCCACAAAACCTAACCTATATCACTAGCCTTCCCTTCAAGTCTAGTCGAAGGAGGTGTAAACGACTGACTAGACATAAGTCTGGTTTTGTCTTTTCCCACCCGTGACTCTGCTCCAGATATTGAAATGACCTCACAGATTTTGAGTACAACTGTCTCATCAAACCAAGTATAGTGATCCTGTGAGCCTTTTGATCCTTTAAATAGGGTCACAACCTTCTCTTCATCCGCCACCCATCTCAGTTCTTTTCCTTCCTTGCCGCCTTTTATGGCTAAGGTTATAGTCTTGGATCCTCCTCTTTGGGGGCGACTTTTGTTGGACAAGGTGAGATCTATATATGAGTTTATTGGGATTTTTGCTCCGGTTACCTCTAGGGTTCAAGGGATTATCTTAAGAGATGAAGCTTCACAAGTCATATTTTTCATCCAAAGATGCCGATGCTCTGAAGGACTCAAGAAACTTCAGAGAGATTTTTGCTACTCATAGAGGGACAACCAAATGACCCATGGGTGCTATGTCAAGGGCACAGCACATGTTACCCTTGGGCTATACTTGGTTGCTCCACTTGCAGAGCTCTAGGGCTTGAGAGGGGAAGTGGTTTTTACATTTACTTTTCCGTCATGGTCTGTATGGACCTTTCTCCTTCCCCCTGCCCTTGAGTCTTTCTACTTTGTTGCTTTCTTCGTCCCAAGCAGAATATTGCCACTTATTTGCCTTGACAAGCCTGGGTGAAGTAAACTATTTCCCTCTCTGCTCCATGGTAAGTTTGAATCCAGTGGGACTGAAATTTTCTAAGCGTTTCAAGAGCTTATATTTGTAAACTTTGTCATCTATCTGAGGCTTACTGTTCCGAGGGAAAATGTAACGTTATGTACTTGATCAGGCTCTAAGTGTAAAAATAAACTCTTGTATTGAATAAAGTGATTCTATTGAGTCCTTCTGTAATTTACAAGAATAAATATGATGTTGTCTTCATTACCCCTCTGTATATCCTACGTGTCATTTATCATGGCTGAGGCTATCTCAACTGTTGGAATACTTCTATATTATAGCTAATATTGTTGATTGACATCAGTATTATACTTACCCAGCATAACCAAAGATATATCGGCTAATATAAAATTATTTTGATCAATATTAGTTTGCATTTCATAAGAACGTTAATTCAACATCTGTTATTCGCCTAACTCTCCATCCTTAAAAGTTTTTGTTCTTAGCTTGGACTTAGTCAAGAAAATCAATCCTTTTCACTTTATCATGTCCAGTTAATTACGTCTTCTTTCGAAGCTTCCTAGCTGGTGATTGGCTCTTCTTTGGGTGAGAGAATATTAGAGGCGTACCCCGAGGCGTTACCAGCCCCAGCGTGATCCGATCCGTCCTATCCAATATAACTATTTTTTATGATGGTATGGCACACACTTTTTCTGACCGCCATGTCACGTGGGCCTCTAGCCTTTTTCTTGTGATTCTCATCGTCCGGTGAGAAAAAAGGTTTTGATCTGACGATGGTCGTGTGCTTTTCAAACCCCCTTCGTCTCCTTTTAAACTTTGTCCCTTCTGTTCTCTTCTTTAGAGTTCTTTTCTTGTTGCAGTCTTCGACCAAACCCCATGCTCACCATTTCTAGGCGATCTTCTTTCTTGTCTTCAGTAAGTAATCTATTGTTTCACTAGCCGATACTTTTTCCCATGGCTGAGGAAGCAATTGCTCTTTGATATGTCCATATGTCTTCTTCCTTTGATAAAAATGCGAGGCTAGCTATCCGTCATCAGTATGAAATTCCCCGAGAGTATGACATCGTACTCCCCACATCGGACGATCATCCTCATCGTCCTCCTGTTAATTGCGTAACCTTTTTCAAGGACCAATTGATAGGGGGCTTAAGGTTTCCTATCCCTCCTTTCTTGATTGAACTGAGCTAGTATTTTGATATTCCTTTACAACAATTTGCCCCCAACGCATTTCGTTATCTGTGCGGTACTTACATGCTTTTTCGTTTGCGGGATATTCCTCCTACTCCTCAAAATTTTTTCATGTTCTCTTATCCCAAATGTTCAGAACCTAGGGTCTTCCTGTTTCATTCGCGGACTAAAATGGTTCTTTTTGGCGATATGCCCTCGTCCCTCAAAGCTTGGAAATCTCGTTTTTTTCTTCTTGAAGTTTCCAGAACTCATTCCTTGGTCTCATGCTTGGAAATCTTTCTTGCCCCCCTTGCCCGACGTCAAGGAGTTTCATCTTCATCCTTCTTTCCCTATCTATTGTGAAAAATTGTTAAATCATCGACTTTCTATTCTTAAGTGGCTACGGGTTGATCTCCTATACCTGTTTGGCTTAAGCCATGTCAGACCTGATACTCAAGTTCCTTTAGGTAACACCTTATTTCTTTCTTCCTATTTTTAACTAACTAAACTAATTTTCTTTTCTATGTAGTGGATAGCTTCTATGATGCTTTGATTGGTGAAGAGCTACGTCTGGAAGAGGATGTTATTCGTGCCAAAGAAGCTGAACTTCTGGCTACTATTATTCTTCCCCCTCCAATCGAAAAACCAGCTCTTTTAGCTGAAGTACTGAGTTCTTTAGGTGCTCTTGAAGCTCTTGAAGCTCCTGGAGATCCTTCTGCAGAGATCCTTGCCAATCCTTTACCCGCTGTTACTTCACCAGCAGCTGCTATTGTCTCCTCATCTGCTCCTCTTCCCCTCATTGAGCTCACGTCTCCTTATAGCTCTGGTAAGTCGATAACTGAACTTTCTAAGGGTAAACGCCCAGGGCGCAAACTTACCAGAGCTCCTCCATCAAAAAGGAGGCTCATCCTCCCTGCTGAAGAGCTTGTTTCAGAAGGTTTTGCTACGGCTGACCTTCCTTCTGATGAGCCGACGTTGGCAGAACTCTATCCTTCCCTTAGTTTTCCTGCCTCACCCTTTTCTAATGTCAGTGCTTCTGGTGATGTATCTTTCACTTTTCCCCTATCTATTCCGACTTCTGGGTCTTTACCTTCCTCACCTTCTTCTTATTTAGTCTTTACTCCTCCATCTATTCCTACTTCCTCCTTTTCTACTGGTTCTTCTACTATTCCTGTTCTCCCCATACTTCTAGGAGGTTCCTTCATCGGTGATTGGGATAAAGTTCGCCCTATATTTGAAGAACTCAATACTCCTGAAACAATCGACCGTTTCTCCCATAAGGAGAATCAGGTATATCTATTAACGTCTACTCTTTATTTCTCAGCAATTATATTATGATCTTTTATCATATTTCCAGCGATGGATAGAAAATATGGGTTCTTCTCGATTGCTGCACAACTTATACACTGAAAACAAGCGGTTGAGGTCTGAAAATGATAAGTTAAGACAAGAGGTTGCTGAGTTATCTTCTGTTGCGTTTTCGGCTGCTGCCAAGAAACAACTTGAAACACAAATTAAAAGTCTTCAAGCACAATTTAAATCGGTTACGGACCTTAACCAAGAATTGACTTCCAAACTTGGCGAACTAAAGGATAACTATGAGGCAGAATTAACTGAAAAACTCAAAGCCCTACAGCTAAAGGAAGATGAAATAACTTCCTTGAACACCTCCCTTAACTCAGTCAAGACCGAGATTTCCGCAAAAGAAACTGAATTGAAGACTTCTCAAATGGCTTTGGTGGTTTATAAGGGTAACGAATATATCCGTTACAGGGAGCGGGCCACTGCCATGATCAAATCTCCTGAATTCAACAGGCCGTTCGTGAAGTCCATCTTGTCAGCTTTTACTGCGGGAGCTCAAGGGGCGATTCAACAATTAAAAGAGGAGAGCTACTTATCTCGTGACCTTCCTCCTAATTTCTTAAATCGACGCAAACTCATTGAGAACAAACCCCCTGATCTGTACCCTAAGCTGACTTTGACTTAAATTAAAATTCTTGTAAAGAGGAGGGCAAAAACTCTGTAATGATGATCTCACGTAATGCTGATTATTCTCTTTTTGTTGTTAATTTTACTCTTTCTCATGATAGTTATCTATTTTTATATAAATGTGTCCAATGTTGCTTGGTTTGTCACCATACAATCTTTCCCAACAGGTTGTCACGTCTTAGGTCGTTTCCTCATGACCGGACGATATATATCAAGATTGATAAATATCGCCCAATATTTCATAGCACAGTTATGTCTTGCCCGATTTAACACAGCTCTATCATGATGTCCTTAATATTGGTCGATTTATTTTACTCGACCGGTTTACCCCTATGTCTTCATATGCTCTTTTTACATATTAATCAAGTCTCATGGGGTTTTATTATAGTGTATATTATTTGACTCATTATGATAATCTTTTGGTCGACATACTAGCTTGCTCTTTGTCTCAGCCGATCTATCAGGACCGCCCGTTTCGTATTCACAGACAGTATCCAATATCCTTTAACCAAGTCTCATCTGTTAACTAATATCTGGTGTTCAAATTTTTATTTTATTATACCCATACCCTAAACTTATGATTACTGGACTAATTTTTCTCTATACTTGTCAGGCTCTCTTACGAATTACTTCTAGGGAAACTTCACACATTTTCCGAGGTGGATTACTTAACTTTATCTTTTTCTCTTGATTTTATTCTTTAATATTATTATTTATGACGATTGGAATTCTAAGTACCTTTTACTCTCCTTTTTCTTTCTGTTGTTTCTGTTTGGGGGTTTTAGCACAAGGCCAGAAGAAAATCAAGGGTTTACAAGGTTTTCCTCCGCTCTCCTCCATCTCTTGCCCTTTTCCTTGGTTCCTCTTTCATTTTACTGTCGCTATATGGCAGCTTCTCCTCCCGCATGGTTCCTCTCGTGTGTTTCCAACCTTATAGATACAGAAGAAGTGGACTTGCAGGCGACCTATGGTTTTCCTTCTTATATAATCCGTCCTGCTCCTCATGAGGGTCCGCATCTCCCTCCTTTAGGGTGTATATCTATCTTCCGAGACCAGGTCTTACAAGGTTTTCGCTTTCCTCTTCACCCCTTTTTCTATAATGTTAGCCATTATTTTAATATCCCACTCAACCAGTTTGTCCCTCAATCCTTTTCTATTCTTATGGGTTTTATTGGGGTATCTAAACTGTTAGATTTTCCCTTGTCCCCATGTCTTTTTCATCACTTCTTCATTCCTCGTCGAGTGGATGTGGGTGTTTTTAAATTTCAATCTCGTCCCAAGGCTATCTTGTTCAACCGCATTCCTCCTCAGGGGGAATGGTATCACAAATTTTTCTATATGCGTCTTCCCTCTCCACCTCCGTTTCCTATCCAATGGATACATGACTTGCCTCCACTTCCTAGCACCCATGATCTTCTTGACGATCCTTCTGTTGCTTCTGCCCTACCTAAACTGAGGGGAGCAAAATTCAGTTTGCCGCACCTAATTGTGGAGGGTTTAATGTTTCCTTTCGGAATAGGCAAGATTGACACCCCTCTGGATGGATCCTTTGGTATGTAAAAACATCTCAATCTATATTTACTGATTAATACATCTCTTTTGTAATGATGTTTAACTCCTGTGTTTCAGTCGATGTTCTTCTTCCAGCCTTTATGTACAAGAATCCTGTCATGACTAAGTCTTTTGTGAATAATCTTGGAGAAGAATGGTTACGCGACCGCCGATCGGATCACAATTTTTCCACCTTGGGTTTACTATCTGAAGAAGAACGGCGAGCAGAGGGTGTTGCAGCCATGGAAGAGGAAGAAGAAGAACCCTTTGTTACCTTAGTTAAAAAGCCAAATCTTACTTCGGCTTCTCCCTTTAGTGATTTCTTTGGTACTTTTGTGCAAGCTCCTCTTGTCCCGACACCCATTTCTCTCGAGAGAGGTAAGGCACCGACAACTCCAACCCATATTATCTCTAATCCTGCTCTTAGGATGATGAGACCCGGTCTACTTATCCCTTCTTCTTCTATTATTTCAGCTCCCTCTGCTTCTGCTTCTGAGACGGCCGTTATCCCTTCTGTATCCTCTGCATCTTTGGCATTGGCCTTGCCTCCCTTGGCTTCTAGGCCTCGAGCAAAATGGACACCTTGCCGGAGATCTTCTCCTAGTGTCATTCCCTCGACTGTTAGTGTTCCCCTAACTGCATCAGCTTTCCCTACACTATCACCTTCTATTCCATCTAGCTCTTCCTCTGCTTCTCTTGTTTCTACTATTCCTTTCCCTTCTATTGCATCTTCTTCTTCTTCGCCTCCTTCCTCCTCCCTTCCTCATTTTTTATTTAAACAGGCTGCGGGTTTACCTTCTCAATTGAGACAGCCCTCTAGTCCACCTAGCTATGGCACTTTGCAACTACAAGGTCTATTGGCCGAATCTTGGATGCAGGGTTACGAACCACTGAGAGGCCTTAGTCTTCCACATTGAACTGATCGTCATAGTCGTCAAGCGGTAGCTGTAAGTATTTCTAGTTATATGTTATCAACTTTGTACCCTCATCTTTAACTTACATCATTCCTTTTGTTTAGTTCCTTGCCTCGAGTTTACATATCGACCAGCTACTTATGGCTAAGGACCATGAGAACAATAAATTGAAATCTCAACTGGAGACGTTGAAGGCTACTTCACCTTCTTCTAACAGAGATATGGCTCAGTTGCAAGAGAAGGTGGCCTTACAAAATCAACAGTTGGGGACCTTGAAACAAGAATTGGAGGAGTGTCAACAACTATTGAAAGATAAAGAGCTTGCCAGAAGGACGTTAGAATTATAGGTGGATAGGCTACATTCTGGTATTCGACTAGATATTGCTTTGAAAGAGAAAGCTCTCTCTGATGCTTCTCAAAAAAGTCTTATTTTAAAGAAAGTAGAGAAGCTTCATAATGCCTGTCTTTCTGACCAAGCTCAGGCTTAGCCTCTCATGATTTCATTCTCCTACAGGAACAAGAGCAGAGGAAAGCTCAAGATGTTGAATTATCACTGCTCCAGAAGGAATTGGAACAGCTTAAATCAGAGAAGGATGTTTTAAAAGAACAGAACACGAAACTGCAAGCTGATTTCCAAAGTTATAAGGAGCAAGAAAAGAATCGGTGGGAAGAGTGGCGGCAGGCTTATTTAAAGTCTTCAGCATTTGCCCAAGAATTTGTCCGCAGGATAGTGGGTGCTCTGAATCTTTCCGTATCGGGAGTTCTTCAAAAATTAAGAGAGGGTGGTTACCTACCCAAGGAACCTCCTCTTTCTTTCATAAATCGTCGCAGGCTTAACGAAAAACTGCCCGCAGATTTAAAAGGTCCTTTTTCGAATGTTTAAGGAGATTATTCATAAAAGACTTGTACTATAAGAACTGATAATGAAAAGAAGTGCAATTAAAGCAGGGTAATTAAGTACTGGCAGTATATAAGAAATTTTTGATACTTACTTGCTTCTTTATTATGCTGGTTTGAGAATACCCCTTCTGAAATGCTTTTGAGTATTAAGTATAAACTTTATTCGAGAATTCCTGGTTCATCTCGTGAAGTTAAGCCTTGTCCTGATGAATCATTCTGCAGACAACATCTGGTGTACTTCATAATTCCAAAAGAATGCATAATTTCAATTGATTTCTAGATAAAGAGCTGTATAAAATTTCTGAGTTCCGAGCTGAATATATTACTCCAGGCGAATTTTAAATAAAGACTTCCAGATAAATGGGCTTCCAAATGAATAATGTATCATATGCACAGCATCCCTTTTGAATCCCGGCTTTATATCACCCCGGTCGATTAGACCTTGAAATTATAAGATTTCTCACTCAATTATGTTATGTGATGGCTTAGAGTCTCCAGTTCTTCCCATGAAGACCCGTCCAAGTTACTCCTTGGGGTTTCCCGATCGACTTATGTTCTGTAATGGTTTAGAGTCTCCGGTTCCTCCCCTGAAGACCCGTCCGAGTTATTCCATGGGATTTCCCGATCGACTTATATTCTTTGATGGTTTAGAGTCTCCGGTTCCTCCCATGAAGACCCGTCCGAGTTATTTCATGGGATTTCCCAATCGACTTATGTTCTGTGATGGTTTAGAGTCTCCGGTTCCTCCCATGAAGACTCGTCCGAGTTATTTCATGGGATTTCCTGATCGACTTAAGTTCTGTGATGGTTTAGAGTCTCCGGTTCCTCCCATGAAGACCCGTCCGAGTTATTTCATGGGATTTGCCGATCGACTTATATTCTGTAATGGTTTAGAGTCTCCGGTTCCTCCCATGAAGACCCGTCTGAGTTATTTCATGGGATTTCCCGATCGACTTATGTTCTGTAATGGTTTAAAGTCTCCGGTTCCTCCCATGAAGACCCGTCCGAGTTATTTCATGGGATTTCCTGATCGACTTATGTTCTGTGATGGTTTAGAGTCTCCGGTTCCTCCCATGAAGACCCGTCCGAGTTATTTCATGAGATTTCCTGATCGACTTATGTTCTGTGATGGTTTAGAGTCTCCGGTTCCTCCCATGAAGACCCGTCCGAGTTATTTCATGGGATTTCCCGATCGACTTATGTTCTGTGATGGTTTAGAGTCTCCGGTTCCTCCCATGAAGACCCGTCCGAGTTATTTCATGGGATTTCCCGATCGACTTATGTTCTGTGATGGTTTAGAGTCTCCGGTTCCTCCCATGAAGACCCGTCCGAGTTATTTCATGGGATTTCTCGATCGACTTATGTTCTGTGATGGTTTAGAGTCTCCGGTTCCTCCCATGAAGACCCGTCCGAGTTATTTCATGGGATTTCCCGATCGACTTATGTTCTGTGATGGTTTAGAGTCTCCGGTTCCTCCCATGAAGACCCGTCCGAGTTATTTCATGGGATTTCCCGATCGACTTATGTTCTGTGATGGTTTAGAGTCTCCGGTTCCTCCCATGAAGACCCGTCCGAGTTATTTCATGGGATTTCCTGATCGACTTATGTTCTGTAATGGTTTAGAGTCTCTGGTTCCTCCCATGAAGACCCATCCGAGTTATTTCATGGGATTTCCTGATCGACTTCATTCTATATAAAAATATGATGTTTGTACTAACCTTGTGACAGTTTTCAAAGTTTCTAGGTTCTTGAAGGGAGCTGCGTAGACCCTTAGGGTTCCCCCCTGTTGATTACTTGAAATAGATGATGAAAGTTCCCTTGGTATTTATCAATCTGTATGAATCACACTTTTTTCCATGGCGGTATTTGTCTTGCTTGACTTTTATTAAAAGAAATAGAGTACATAAGCTGTAGGTATACTTGTCCTCAGTCACCGAGGACCTCGTATAATTGTGATTTGTTTCTCCAGACACCTTCTTGAGTAGTATGATGCAATTAGGTTCGATAAGGCTGTAAGTGATTTACACTCCAGGGACGATCTAGAATTCTTCCTTCAGTATTTTGGAGATAATATGAACCTGATGTGAGTTTTTCTATTACTTTGAAAGGTCCTCCCCATTATGGTGCTAACTTACTGACATCTCCGATAGGTTTAATTCGCTTCCATACCAAATCTCCTACTTGGAAAAATCTGGGGATGACTCTTTTGTTATAGTTTTGTCTCATCCGTTGTCGATATGAGGCCAGACGAGTAGCAGCTTTATCTCTAACTTCCTCTATTAAATCTAGCTCCATGAGTCACCAACCTTCATTGTCCGCATCATATAATTGTCTTCTGTCAGATTCTACTCCCACCTCGATGGGAATTATTGCTTCTCCTCAATAAACTAATTGAAAGGGAGTCATTCCTGCAGCTTCTCGAGGCGTAGTACGATATGCCCAAAGAACGCTGGGTAATTCATCTACCCAGCTACCTCCGACATGATCCAGTTTGGTCTTTAAACCTCTTATGATTTCCCTATTGGTTACTTCTGCTTGACCATTACTTTGCGGATAAGCCACAGAGGTGAAGGCCTGAGTAATACTGTAACTATTGCACCAATCTAAAATCCTATCCCCTTGGAATTGCCTTCCATTATCAGAGACCAATTTATGAGGAATGCCAAATCTGCAGATTATATTTTTCCATAAAAATTTAATAAATGCATCTACAGTAATTCGAGCAAGTGGTTCTGCCTCCACCCATTTAGAAAAATAATCCACCACCACCAATAAGGACCTTCTCTGTACAGCTGCCATAGGAAACGGACCTACTATGTCCATGCCCCACTGATCAAAGGGACATGCAACTATACAGGTTCTCAATAACTGTGTAGGATGATGCAAGATATTTTTGTTGGGTTTTTTGGACCGCGAAAACCGCTTTTTCGTGTCGCGGAAACCCCGAAACACCCTAGCCATTGGATCCGTGCGAAGGAAAATTTTTAGAAATACGAGTACGAGTTTTAAACTTTGATCTACAGTAGATCTACAAAGGAAAAACATTTTATACCTTCGATGCGTGCCCGTCGCAATCCCGCAAGTCCAAGGTACGTTGGATCTCGAAGTTGTCAACGTAGACAACTCTCTAGTGATATCCACACGAACAAGATGTGTTCTCTAACACGCAAGGATGGAGAAGAGAGCACCCCAAGTGTGCTAGCACTTTCTAGGGCTCTCGGGTAGGATTTAAAAGGAGAATAGGAGAGAAAGTAAAAGGAATCTCACATACTCCTCTAGGTACCCTCCTTTGTGACCTTCACTTCACCCTTTTCACTTGGAACTCATCTCACTCACCTTCCCCTTGCTTGAAAACCCACGGAAACAGTAGCAAAGAGAAGGAAGAACCCAAGGAAGAAGATGCATTCAACACCAAATCAATACAACCAAAAAATGAAACCCATTTTCATTATGTGGGCGGCCACACATGAGTAACTCCTCATTTAATGTGGCTGGCCACATTAAATGGAGGAGTGTAACCTCTTGATCTCCCTTGATGATGTGGAGATGATGTGGCAAGGTTAGTCATGCCATGTAGGATGAGTCAACCTTCATGATGTGGCAATACATCAAGTCAAACTTGATGTTTCAACTTCCATTTGGTCAAGTCAAAATTGACCAATTCTCTTCCTTTGTGAGTTAAAACCAGCATTTGGTTAAAGTCAATTTTAATTTAATGAATCTCAATTCATTAATATAAATTGACTCAATAAATCATATTTAAATTAGACTCATTCAACAATTGAATCTAATTGAGTGTAACTCAATAAGTCTAATTTGAATTAATCCGAATCCAATCCTTCGTGCATCATATGAACCTAATCCAATTGGTTCATCATATGAACATAATCTCCATCCACTTGTTCTTTGTGTGTGACCCAATAGGTTCTTGTAATGTTGGCAATGTTTCTAAACTCCTTTAGAAACATAAGCAATGAGCGGCATCTATCAATACATCATTGCTACCCAAGTTACAAGAATGTTGAGATCCAACATCATCTTGTGACTACTAATTGTGACTCCTCACTGTTGGTGCAACCTTAGGTCAAGGTTGACCTGGTTGACTTGACTCGAGTTGTATTTTGATGTTTGACGAGAATAGAAAAGTTCTATTCTGATGCTTGACGAGAATAGAAAAGTTCTATTATGATGTTTGACGAGAATAGAGAAGTTGAAGTTATATCTTGATGTTTGACAAGGATACAAACTTGGGAGATTATGGGTGCAATCTTTGGTCAAGGTTGACCTGGTTGACCCGAATTGAATTGACCTGATTCGGGAAAAGTCCAAGTATGGAGACTTGGCACGGAAAAGTCCAAGTATGGAGACTTAGCGTGGAAAAGTCCAAGCAGGGAGCTTGGCACGGGAAAAGTCCAAGTATGGAGACTTGGCACGGAAAAGTCCAAGCAGGGAGCTTTGAAAGGGAAAAGTCCAAGTATGGAGACTTGGCACGGGAAAAGTCCAAGTATGGAGCTTGGCACGAGAAAAGTCCAAGTATGGAGACTTGACACGGAAAAGTCCAAGCAGGGAGCTTGGCACGGGAAAAGTCCAAGTATGGAAACTTGGCTTGCGAAGTCGGAGAGGGCTTGGTAGCTCGCTCTCCGGACTAGGTAAGAGATGGCTCGAGAGCTCGTTCTCTGGACCGGACGTGGAAGTCGGAGAGGGCTCGGTAGCTCGTTCTCCGGACTAGGTCAGAGAGGGCTCGGGAGCTCGTTCTCTGGACCGAATGAAGTCGGAGAGGGCTCGGTAGCTCGTTCTCTGGACTAGGTCAGAGAGGGCTCGGTAGCTCGTTCTCTGGTCTGGATGGAGTCGGAGAGGGCTCGGTAGCTCGTTCTCCGGACTAGGTCAGAGAGGGCTCGGTAGCTCGTTCTCTGGACCGGATGGAGTCGGAGAGGGCTCGGTAGCTCGTTCTCCGGACTAGGTCAGAGAGGGCTCGGTAGCTCGTTCTCTGGATCGGACGAAGTCGGAGAGGTTCGGTAGCTCGTTCTCCGGACTAGGTAGGGTTTAGGGTTGGGAGCTCTAAACCTGGATCGGTCTGGTGACCGATCCAGGTGTCTGTTGGTTGTTGATCGATGCGGTGACCGATCGGTAACAAACAAGATGTGTTTCGTGGAATTACAGATCGGTGCGGTGACCGTCGAGCGAAGAAGATCGGGAGAAGAAAGAGGGGGATCGGTCCGTGGACCGATCCAGAATCTGGATCGGTCCACGGATCGATCGAGAGGCCAACTCTCTCGGGAGTTGGCTGGATCGATCGACGATCAGCCTAAGGCCTGATCGGTCCCAAGACCGATCGAACACTCTGGACCTATCGGTGTGCACGATCGGTCGAGCTAGCCGTTGTGAGTGACAACGGCTAGATCTCGGTCTTCTGTGTCTTCTTCTGCCTTCACAGGTTTGCAGGTTCAGCTATATAAAGAGTCGAGCGACTCTACAGGACCTTCTTCTTGCTTCTGCAAGTTCTTCCTGGTTCCTTCTGCGAGCTTTGCTGAGCTCATACTTCTTGAAGCTTCACGTGAGCTTCCCTACTGCTGGCATCCGTGAAGATGCTGCTTCATCAACGGACTCCAGACGAGAAGGCAAGCTTGTTTGTTTTACATTCATATTGTCTTGTGCTTCTTTGTATTTTGTGTACTTCTATCTTGCTGTTGCAAGAGTTATTGTGGTGAGGTTTCTCCACCCAGAAGGAGTTCATATTAACCGGTTATCCGGGGTTTCATCCACTGATGGATTGATAGGCATCGTCCACCTTACGGACACGCCGAGGAGTAGGAGTATCATCTCCGAACCTCGTTACATCGCTGCGTCTAAGGTTTGATCTTCTCGTTCTCGTTTCTGTTGTTATTTTTCCACTGCGCTAACTTGATTTGTAGAAAGAAACGCAAAATTGGGGTCGGCTATTCACACCCCCCTCTCTAGCCGCTATCCGAAGGTCCTAACAAGTGGTATCAGAGCAAGGTTGCTCTTCGTCAGATTAACACCCGGGGGAGCACATGCTAGAGAATGGATCGACTCGGAGAAGACATCACGATTCCACCCTTCTACGAGTGCTGCGACTTCGCGTATTGGAAGGTAAGAATGAAGTATTTTCTTATGACTAACCTAGCAAATTGGAATTGTGTACAAGTAAGTTTCATTCCTCCGGTGGATAGAAAGGGAGAACTTCTCAAGAAAAAGAAGTGGACGAAAGAACAAATTCACCAATCCACAATCAACGACGAGGTAACGAAAATCCTTGAATTTTCATTACCTAGTGATATCTTGTGTAAGATAGGTGGATACAGCAATGCCAAGGAGTTGTGGAATAACTTGGCTAAGTTCCATGAGGAGAGCTCCAATTCAAGTCATGAAGAGGAGTCAAGTGAGCCAAGTAGCTCACATCATGGAGGTAAGGAATTAGAAGTTAAGGGCTACTCAACATCTAAGGAAGAGGAGGAGGAGGAGAGTTCTTCTTCAAGATTGGAGCAAGAAAAAGAAGCCTCTACTTCCGGAAGGGATGAAGAAGAAAGCATACAACCATCCTCAACCCTAGGTAACTCAAGCAATTTACTTTCAAGTAAATTACATTTAATGTGCTTTGAGTGTAGGGAATTTGGGCATTACAAGAGTAAATGTCCAAAGAGGATTAGGAAGACTCCACCGGCGCCAAAGGTCAAGAAAGCCGGAGTCCCGATACGCAAGGGTAAGGAGCACGTGGTGTGCTTCCAATGCAAGCGAAGGGGACACTATAGGAGCCAATGTCCAAGGGGGAGGCAATCTCACAAGGACAAGAGATCGAGCACATCGATAGGGGGAGCTAAGGCAAACCCTAAGGTATCCTTTAAGGCACATTCTTTCAATCCTTATAAGACACATGCTAGTAATTTTATTGCAATTGTCAATAATGATAAGCATGATAATCTTAGAAACCGATACATGTGCTTAGGTGCAAAACATGTTAGCCTAGACAAGAACAATACTAGAAATGCCAACCCTAGGACTAACTCATCTAAGGTTAAGGAGAACCTAGGTAGAAATCCCAAATCAACTAGACATATGCCTAGGAATACCTCAAAGAAAAATGACAAATTAAAACTTGAGGTATTAGAAAAGGAAAATCAAGTCTTGAGGTCAAAACTTAACACCTTAGAAAAGACCCTTAAGAATTTGGAGAAGTCAACTCTAGGGTCTAAGGGTCAAAAGCAAAAGCCCAAGGACATGAGAGATTTGAGTCACAAACCTAAGTCTCAAGTGGTCAAGCCCACTTACCATAATGTTCCATTCGATTATGGAACAAGACCTAGGGCTAGGAAGACCATCACCAAGGTCACAAGGGGAGTCACCCTTAGAGTTGATCTTGATGAGTCCCAAATGACCAAGGCTTTAAAGCCTAGGAGGGTCATTAGGAGGGTTGCTAGGGAAGTCATCCCTAGTGAATATTTAGTGAACCCAATGAGCTCAAATAGGTATTGGGTTCCTAGGAGCGTGATTCCATCACGCTAGATGGTTTAGGGTGTGCCAACCTTACTTGAATAGGTAGTTAACCTAATCATGGTAAAAGGTGGCACTTTAGGAATTTTCAAGGTGTAATCAAGCCTTGAAAATGAAATGGAAAGTTATTCCTAAGATGATTAGCATGTGCCAACCATATTCGAGGAATTCTCTAGGGTCAATCTAATTGGCACATAGTGATCTAAAAATCTTTAGTATATGATTTTAGGTCTATTACACTTAGGAATATGGAATTTATGGCAAAATGATCAAAATTATCAAAAATGGCAACTAAGGCTAGAATTAGGTATTTTCTATACCTTTATATATTATTTGCCATGTATTGTTTGTCATATGCCATGTCATGACATCATATTTAATTTATTATCATTTGAAATGTCATGATAATACTTAGGTTAGCTATATGTCATGCCTTATTTAAGTTTCATTACTTTATGACATGACATCATGACATTGGCACATGTTTTCACTTATGATATTACTTTATGCTATGTCATCATCTTTTGCATTTATAATCAATTAATTTGATTTAAGGACAAAAACACAATTTGATATGGAAATCAAATTGTTGTTTAGAAAATGCATGAGAACTTAGCTTAAGATGACCTAAAACCATATCTCACATCAAAATTGACTTGGATGTGTTTGATACACCTTATATGTGTGTGAGATATTAGGATGATGAGTTAGGATCAAGGTGCATAGTTCTTGTACCTAGATGAGCCTAATTCAAAATTTAGGATCATAGGGAAAGCTTGTGTACAAGTCATGTACATTTAGCCCTAAGATTGTCGTCCTAAATTAAATGGTTTAAAATCATTTCAAAATTGATTTGAAAAACCTTGATGAAGCTTTTCTAGCGATAGCATTCATCATTGAGCAAGTTGATACAAAGTAGAGGTAAACTTGAACTATTTCAAAGTTTTTAAACTTTGTATCAAGATTTGAAAATGGAAGTTATTTTCATAGAAAACCATTTTTTTGATAATATATGTTATGAGGAATGTATCCTCAAAATTTTACAATTTTTGGAATTTTCTAGGAGTTTCTGAATTTCGGGAGGAAAATCAGAAATTCTGATATCAGACTTGTGGACCGATCAAAGAGGATTCTGATCGGTCCAAGAAAGTGTGGATCAGTCACTAGGACCGATTCAGGAGAGTGTGGATCAGTCTGGTGACCGATCCAGTGAAGGCTGATCGGTCTGGTGACCGATCAGAGCGTGCCAAATGCTGATTTTTCGACTGTTGACTGAAATTTCAGCTATGGAAGTTGGTGGTTTAGATTTCTAAAGGTTTGAAACTCTCCAAGACATTGTTGGTGTAATGGTCAAGGGGGAGTTTTTACTCCTAAAAACTTGAGTGATATGGGATTATCACTAAGTTAATTGTTGACCTTAGTATCAAGGGAGAAATTAAGAGTTTCAATGAAAGGTATGGGACTTTCATTAGGAAGAAACTCTTGACCTTGATTCACTCTTTTTGATGTGTGTCAAAAAGGGGGAGAATGGGGAGAATGTTCAAGGAAGAACATTGGAAAACCTAAGTTAGGTTATCGGGTTAACCTAACTTGATTATGATTTTTGTCAAACATCAAAAAGGGGGAGATTGTTGGTGCAACCTTAGGTCAAGGTTGACCTGGTTGACCTGACTCGAGTTGACCTGACTCGAGTTGTATTTTGATGTTTGACGAGAATAGAAAAGTTCTATTCTGATGTTTGATGAGAATAGAAAAGTTCTATTATGATGTTTGACAAGAATAGAGAAGTTGAATTTGTATCTTGATGTTTGACAAGGATACAAACTTGGGAGATTATGGGTGCAATCTTTGGTCAAGGTTGACCTGGTTGACCCGAATTGAATTGACCTGATTCGGGAAAAGTCCAAGTATGGAGACTTGGCACGGAAAAGTCCAAGTATGGAGACTTGGCGTGGAAAAGTCCAAGCAGGGAGCTTGGCATGGGAAAAGTCCAAGTATGGATACTTGGCACGGAAAAGTCCAAGCAGGGAGCTTGGCACGGGAAAAGTCCAAGTATGGAGACTTGGCATGGGAAATGTCCAAGTATGGAGCTTGGCACAAGAAAAGTCCAAGTATGGAGACTTGGCACGGAAAAGTCCAAGCAGGGAGCTTGGCACGGGAAAAGTCTAAGTATGGAAACTTAGCATGCGAAGTCGGAGAGGGCTTGGTAGCTCGTTCTCCGGACTAGGTCAGAGAGGGCTCGGGAGCTCGTTCTCTGGACCGGACGTGGAAGTCAGAAAGGGCTCGGTAGTTCGTTCTCCAGACTAGGTAAGAGAGGGCTCGGGAGCTCGTTCTCTTGACCGGATGAAGTCGGAGAGGGCTCGGTAGCTCGTTCTCTGGACTAGGTCAGAGAGGGCTCGGTAGCTCGTTCTCTGGACCGGATGGAGTCGGAGAGGGCTCGGTAGCTCGTTCTCCGGACTAGGTCAGAGAGGGCTCGGTAGCTCGTTCTCTGGACCAGATGGAGTCGGAGAGGGCTCGATAGCTCGTTCTCCGGACTAGGTCAGAGAGGGCTCGGTAGCTCGTTCTCTGGACTGGACGAAGTCGGAGAGGGTTCGGTAGCTCGTTCTCCGGACTAGGTAGGGTTTAGGGTTGGGAGCTCTAAACCTAGATCGGTCTGGTGACCGATCCAGTGATACGCTGGTTGACTGATCGGTCTGGTGACCGATCTGTAACCAAACAGTGTGTTTCTGTGAATTACCTGATCGGTCTGGTGACCGATCAGAAGCGAAGAAGATCGGGAGAAGAAAGAAGGGGGATCGGTCTGTGGATCGATCCACCTGAGTCCTGATCGGTCCACAGACTGATCAGAGACGAGGCCAACTCTCTGTGAGAGTTGGTTGATCGGTCTGGGGACCGATCAGCCTAAGGCCTGATCATTCCCAAGACCGATCAGAACACTCCTAGACCGATCAGGAGTGTGCCTGATCGGTCCAGGCCTAGCCGTTGTGAGTGACAACGGCTAGATCTCGGTCTTCTGTGTCTTCTTCTGCCTTCACAGGTTTGCAGGTTCAGCTATATAAAGAGTCGAGCGACTCTACAGGACCTTCTTCTTGCTTCTGCAAGTTCTTCCTGGTTCCTTCTGTGAGCTTTGCTTAGCTCATACTTCTTGAAGCTTCGTGTGAGCTTCCCTGCTGCTGGCATCCGTGAAGCTACTACTTCATCAACGGACTCCAGACGAGAAGGCAAGCTTGTTTGTTTTACATTCATATTGTCTTGTGCTTCTTTGTATTTTGTGTACTTCTATCTTGCTGTTGCAAGAGTTATTGTGGCGAGGTTTCTCCACCCAGAAGGAGTTCATATTAGCCCGTTATCCGGGGTTTCATCCACCGACGGATTGATAGGCTTCGTCCACCTTACGGACACGCCTAGGAGTAGGAGTATCATCTCCGAACCTCGTTACATCGCTGCGTCTAAGGTTTGATCTTCTCGTTCTCGTTTCTGTTGTTATTTTTCCGCTGCGCTAACTTGATTTGTAGAAAGAAACGCAAAATTGGGGTCGGCTATTCACACCCCCCCTCTCTAGCCGCTATATGAAGGTCCTAACACTCACAATATGTGACATTATCCTTCTATCCTAGACATCTAGATTGATTAATGTGAGGCATAGACTGTGTCATCCTCTAATCAATCTAAATCTTGAACTCCAAGTAGACTCACTCGATCAAATGAGCTCAACATCTCATGTTGACTCATTTGGGCATGACCATGCACTTCGTGGTCTAACTCTATCAAGAATTCCGATGTCGCTCCCGTCATATGGGAGGGATAGATCCCATCTACATCACTCACATCCCTCTGCATAATTTGTTATATACCCAGTAATCGCCTTTATAGTCCACCCAGTTACGGGTGACGTTTGACGAAACTAAAGTACATAACTCCTTATGTAGGGAACCATGGTGACTTCAGGTCTAAGAACTAATAGTCATACTAATATCCACATGAGAAAATATATGACACTCATATAACGATCCATGATACTTTCTCATGGCGGGTCATTCAGTATACATTCTCTAATGCATACCCATATGTCAACTTGATATCTCTTATTCTATGACTTGTGAGATCAAGTCATCGAGTTGACCTACATGCTAGTCTTATTGCATTAACATTGTCCCTGAATGTTAATACTCGACTAGGAATGATTTAGAGTAGTGTTCCCTATATCATCTCACTATCGATTAAACCAATCGATTGATATAGGTAAGAATCTTCTACTCAAGGACGTTATTATACTTAGTTTATTTGGCACCAATACAAGTAAGTATAATAACTAAAAAAAAAATAGCTTTATTTATATAGAATATGATACAACAAGTCCAAAATACAATCATCAAATGATTGGCTATAGGGCTCTAGCTAACAATCTCCCACTAGCACTAGTACCAATCAGTGTAGGCTCTAAGCCCCAATGACCTAGTGTGACCATCATGCTTCCTCTGTGCCAAAGCCTTGGTCAAGGGATCTGCGATGTTAGCCTCTGTAGGTACTCTGCAAATCTTCACATCTCCTCTCTCGATGATCTCTCGAATGAGATGGAAGCGCCGTAGTATGTGTTTGGTCCGCTGGTGTGAGCGAGGTTCCTTCGCCTGTGCTATAGCTCCATTGTTGTCACAATAGAGCTCAATAGGGTCAGCAATGCTAGGAACCACCCCAAGTTCAGTGATGAACTTGTGAATCCAAACTGCCTCCTTTGCTGCCTCTGATGCAGCAATATACTCGGCCTCTGTCGTAGAATCAGCTATTGTGTCCTGCTTCGAACTCTTCCAGCTCACAGCACCACCATTAATGCAAAACACGAACCCCGACTGCGATCTATAGTCATCCTGGTCGGTCTGGAAGCTAGCATCACTGTAACCCTTTACAGCTAGCTCATCATTGCCTCCATATATCAAGAAATATTCTTTAGTCCTTCTTAAGTACTTAAGAATATTCTTGACCGCTATCCAGTGACTTTCACCTGGATCTGACTGGTATCTGCTCGTCATGCTCAAAGCATACGAGACATCAGGTCGAGTACATAGCATGGCGTACATGATCGATCCTATGGATGATGCATAAAGGATCTGATCCATGCAGTCTCTCTCCTCTCTAGAAGAGGGACCTTGAGTCTTCGAAAAACTCACGCCATGTGACATCGGCAGAAATCCCTTTTTGGAGTTCTGCATGGCAAACCGAAGGAGTACCTTGTCAATGTATGTACTCTGACTTAGGCCAAGCAATCTCTTAGATCTATCTCTATAGATCTGTATCCCTAGAATGCAGGATGCCTCACCTAAGTCCTTCATTGAGAAGCAACTCCCTAGCCATGTCTTGACAGACTGAAGCATAGGAATGTCCTTCCCAATGAGTAGTATGTCATCCACATACAATATGAGGAAGACAACTATATCCCCTACAACCTTCTTGTAGACACAAGGTTCATCTACGTTCTTGATGAAACCAAACTGTTTGATTGCATCATCGAATCGAAGTTCCAGCTCCGAGAAGCTTGCTTTAGTCCATAAATGGACCTATGCAGCTTGCATACTCTGCTAGTATGTTGTGGATCTACAAAACCCTCAGGTTGTGTCATGTACACATCCTCGAGTAGGTTTCCATTCATAAACGCAGTTTTGACATCCATTTGCCATATCTCATAGTCATGGTAGGCTACAATAGCAAGCATGATCCGAATGGACTTAAACATCGCTACTGGAGAAAAGGTTTCATCATAGTCAATACCATGAATCTGCTTGAAACCTTTAGCTACCAAATGACCCTTATAGATAAGTCCATCCATGTCAGTCTTTCTCTTAAAGACCCACTTACACCCAATGGGTTTTACCCCTTCAGGTGGATCAACCAAAGTCCATACTTGGTTGGTGTACATGGATTCCATCTCGGATCTCATGGCCTCTAGCCATTTCTCGGAATCTGGTCTCATCACAGCTTCCTGATAGGTGGTAGGCTCATCATCTATGAGCACAACGTCATCATGGTCAGACAAGAGAAATGAGTATCTCTCAGGCTGACGATGTACCCTATCAAACCTGCGAAGAGGTATGTCTACTTGAACTGGTTGTTGTTCCTCAACTCTTTGTGGAACAACATCATCCACAACACTTTGTGGTTCCAGTTCAACTTCCATCGAGGCTTCAGTGCTATTGTTCGCATCTTGAACTTCTTCAAGATCGAACGTGCTCCCACTAGTCTTTCTAGAAACAAAGTCCCTTTCTAGAAATACCACAGTCTTTGCCACAACTACCTTGTGCTGACTGGGAATGTCGAAGTAATATCCCTTAGTTTCCTTGGGATATCCAATGAAATAGCACTTGTCGGATTTGGGTCCTAATTTGTCTGAGACTTGACGTCGAACGTAAGCCTCACAACCCCAAATCCTCATGAACGACACCTGGGCATCTCTCCCAGTCTATATCCTATATGGTGTCTTTATCACGACCTTTGATGGAACTCGGTTGAGTATAAAAGCTACCGTGTCTAGAGCATAGCCCCAAAGGAATGTCGGAAGATCTGTGTGACTCATCATAGATCGCACCATATCTAATAGGGTACGATTCCTCCTTTCGGATACACCATTCCACTGTGGTGTTCTAGGAGGAGTGAGTTGGGATAGAATCCCACACTCAGCTAGGTAGTCACGAAACTCATGGCTAAGGTATTCTCCACCTTGATCTGATCGAAGTATCTTAATACTCTTGCCAAGCTGGTTCCGTACTTCATTCTTGAATTCTTTGAACTTTTCAAAGGATTCAGACTTATGTGTCATCAAGTACACATAATCATATCTACTGAAGTCATCAGTAAATGTGATGAAGTACCTATAACCGCCTCTAGCAGCGACATTGAAAGGGCCACATACATCACTATGTATGAGTCCTAACAAATCAGTCGCTCTCTCGCTGTGCCCACTAAAGAGAGTCTTGGTCATCTTGCCTCGTAGTCATGACTCGCATATCTCATATGATTCAAAATCAAATGAGTCTAGCAAACCATCCTTATAGAGTTGGGATAAGCGTTTGTCATTTATATGACCTAAGCGACAGTGCCAGAGATAGCTTTGGTTCAGGTCATTAGACTTGAACCTCTTGGTATTTATGTTATAGATAGGGCTTTCAAGGTCTAGAATATAGAGTCCGTTTATCAGAGGTGCACTACAATGAACATATCATTTAAATAGACGGAACAACATTTGTTCTTTATTGTAAACGAAAATCCTTTCTTGTCCAAACAAGAAACTGAAATTATGTTCTTAGTCAAGGCAGGCACATAACAACAATCATCTAATTCTAGTACAAGCCCAGAGGGCAGAGATAGATGGTAAGTTCCTACAGCAATAGCAGCAACCCATGCTCCATTGCCTACACGTAGGTCTATCTCACCCTTCGTCAATGCCCTGCTATTTCTCAGCGCTTGTACATTAGTACAAATGTGCGAAGAACATCCGGTGTCTAATACCCATGATGAAGAAATAGAGAGGTTGACTTCTATAACATGTATACCTGAAGTAGAAATATTATTTCTCTTCTTCTTAAGATCTTCCAAGTATTCTTTGGAGTTCCTCTTCCAGTGCCTTGCTTGTCCTTGATATAGGTGACAAAGATGTTCAACCATATCGTAAGCACCCATCAACTCATGTTGCTTCTAAAGCTCAGAGTTCATGGTCGCGAGCATAAGACAGGACACATCTAATGCGTCATCTTGATGCTTCTTGTAAGCATCACGGTCTGCTCGCGTGGCAGTGGCAGGAGGAGCCTCCGGAATGGGCTGCTCCAGAACGTACAGTTTACGTTCCTGAGTAAGAACTATTCTCAGATTCCTGTACCAGTCCAGGAAATTTGCTCCGTTGAGCTTGTCCTTCTTAAGGATAGAACGTAGAGAGAAGATGTTCGTGTTTGACGTCATGGCAATTCTACAACAGAAATAAATGCAGAAATAAGTATCATATTCTTAATCATTTAATTAGGCCTTTAACTAAATGATGCTCCCACTGAATTCTATAATTCATGTGGGACAAGATCCACATCATACTAAACCTTGAGTTAGCTTTGGCTAATACGCCCAAGACTTAGTATGATCGGTAGGTAATGATTACCAATTACATCTCTATGCAACTCTTGTTTATAGGATCAAAATCCGCATTTATATTAAAACTCGAGTTATCTTTGGCTAATACTCCCGAGAGTTAATATATATGTGATTTTGACCTATCTTTCCAACCATTGGAAGAATGCCTATAATTATACTCGATCCAACCGAGTTAACTAGGAATACTCAATCTAATTGAGTTGTACTCACCCATGCGTTGATAGGCGGGACCAAGATTGTCCCTCCGTACCCTACCAAGATAGTATGTGTTGCTCTGCTTTGGCAGATTCAACAACAACATGCGATCGAGGTAGTGGTAGGTATCACGGCATGGTAGGCATTACGAGTTGACATGATTTAGATCTAATCTAAATGATGATGCATATCATATACTCGATAGATCTAATCTAATCGAAGGGTGCATCATGTGCACGATTTAGATCTAATCTAATTGCTAGACACTAATTAACTACTTAATTAAACATGCATCACATACATATAAGCAATTAATTAAATTATTTTGTGATTGTGTCATGGCCCTACTACGATCTTCTCAAGACAATGAGAAGATCGGATGGTCAACCTAAGGTCAACAGCTTCTCAAACTTCTTCCTTTGACCACCTTGTGTTGCTCTCGCCCTCCTCGTAACTCCGTCTCGTGTGGACCTTCCACCGCTTCAAAATTACATTACAATTTTGAAACTCGAGTTACATTCGAGTCTAAATCTAATTTACAACCAGAATATAAGAGAAAGGCATGACGCGCAGGCCGTGAAAATAAACATAACGGCACGCAGGCCGTATTATGAATTACAACACATTTCCAAATCCAATTTGGGTCGTTTGGGCCATGACTATCAAAAAATTAATATAGAATTCAAAATTATATATTTCTATAATTTTCTGTAATTTTTTTTATAATTTTACATATTTTATGAGTAAATTTTTCCTGGCGGTCCCGTTTAGCGTTTTCGGGCGCAATCACGGAACGAATCCCCTTGCGGGGCCAGGGGCCGCGCCCCTACCCGCGATCTAACCATCGCGAGGGTTCCTTTGCAATCTAACAGCGCCTAAGCCAGCTGTCCCAAAAAATTTTGGGGCGAAACTTTGCCGTTTTGGAAAATTCTTCTCGGTAGTCGAAGCCTACAAGTGCCGAAACACTTGTGCTTCGCTTCTACGAGAAAAATACCCATAAAAACTCTAAAAATCATAAAATTACAGAATATCACAGAACTGAATTTTTGTCATAAAAATAAAAACTAAACTCGTACAAGCTTCGCACGTGGCTCTGAACCACTGTTGGGTTTTTCGGGCCGCGAAAACCGCTTTTTCGCGTCGCGGAAACCCCGAAACCCCCTAGCCATTGGATCCGTGCGAAGGAAAAATTTCGGAAATATGAGTATGAGTTTTAAACTTCGATCTATAGTAGATCTTCAAAGGAAAAACATTTTATACCTTCGATGCATGCTCGTCGCAATCCCGCAAGTCCAAGGTACGCCGGATCTCGAAGTTGTCAACGTAGACAACTCTCTAGTGATATCCACACGAACAAGATGTGTTCTCTAACACTCAAGGATGGAGAAGAGAGCACCCCAAGTGTGCTAGCACTTTCTAGGGCTCTCGGGTAGGATTTAAAAGGAGAATAGGAGAGAAAGTAAAAGGAATCTCACATACTCCTCTAGGTACCCTCCTTTGTGACCTTCACTTCACCCTTTTCCCTTGGAACTCAACTCACTCACCCTCCTCTTGCTTGAAAACCCACGGCAACAGTAGCAAAGAGAAGGAAGAACCCAAGGAAGAAGATGCATTCAATACCAAATCAATACCACCAAAAAATGAAACCCATTTTCATTATGTGGCCGACCACACATGAGTAACTCCTCATTTAATGTGGCCGGCCACATTAAATTGAGGAGTGTAACCTCTTCATCTCCCTTGATGTTGTGGAGATGATGTGGAAAGGTTAGTCATGCCATGTAGGATGAGTCAACCTTCATGATGTGGCAATACATCAAGTCAAACTTGATGTTTCAACTTCCATTTGGTCAAGTCAAAATTGACCAATTCTCTTCCTTTGTGAGTTAAAACCAACATTTGGTTCAAGTCAATTTTTATTTAATGAATCTCAATTCATTAATATAAATTGACTCAATGAATCATATTTAAATTAGACTCATTCAACAATTGAATCTAATTGAGTGTAACTCAATAAGTCTAATTTGAATTAATCCGAATCCAATCCTTGGTGCATCATATGAACCTAATCCAATTGGTTCATCATATGAACCTAATCTCCATCCACTTGTTCTTTGTGTGTGACCCAATAGGTTCTTATAACGTTGACAATGTTTCTAAACTCCTTTAGAAACATAAGCAATGAGCGGCATCTAGCAATACATCATTGCTACCCAAGTTACAAGAATGTTGAGATCCAACATCACCTTGTGACTACTAATTGTGACTCCTCACAATATGTGACATTGTCCTTCTATCCTAGACATCTAGATTGATCAATGTGAGGCATAGACCGTGTCATCCTCTAATCAATCTAAATCTTGAACTCCAAGTAGACTCACTCGATCAAATGAGCTGAACATCTCATGTTGACTCATTTGGGCATGGTCATGCACTTCGTGGTCTAACTCTATCAAGAATACCGATGTCGCTCCCATCATATGGGAGGGATAGATCCCATCTACATCACTCACATCCCTCTGCATAATTCGTTATATACCCAGTAATCGCCTTTATAGTCCACCCAGTTACGGGTGACGTTTGACGAAACTAAAGTACATAACTCCTTATGTAGGGAACCATGGTGACTTCAGGTCTAAGGACTAATAGTCATACTAATAGCCACATGAGAAAGTATATGACACTCATATAACGATCCATGATACTTTCTCATGGTGGGTCATTCAGTATACATTCTCTAATGCATACCCATGTGTCAACTTGATATCTCTATATCCATGACTTGTGAGATCAAGTCATCGAGTTGACCTACATGCTAGTCTTATTGCATTAACATTGTCCCTGAATATTAATACTCGACTAGGAATGATTTAGAGTAGTGTTCCCTATATCATCTCACTATTGATTGAACCTATCGATTGATATAGGTAAGAACCTTCTACTCAAGGACGTTATTATACTTAGTTTATTTGGCACCAATACAAGTAAGTATAATAACCAAAAAACAAATGCCTTTATTTATATAGAATATGATACAACAAGTCCAAAATACAATCATCAAATGATTGGCTCTAGGGCTCTATCTAACAATTTTTGTGTTTTTGACAAGAAATACAAGTTCTTACCAACTTGTTAGCATCTTCATGTAGAGTAGGCCAGAAATATCCTGCTAGCAGAATTTTTCGAGCCAAAGATCTCCCTCCTATATGACTACCACATGAACCTTGATGGACTTCTCGTAAAATAAACTGTATATCTTCTGTGCCAATACACTTGAGCAAAGGTCTAGAAAAAGCTCTTTTATATAACTGCTCTCCTACCATAGTGTATTGAGCAGCTCTTTTTTTGAATACCCTTGCCTGTTCTATATCACTGGGAAGAATACCTTGTTGTAAATACAATATAATTTGAGCCCTCTAGTCACCTTGAATTTCTGCTTCGGCCTGTCTTTCAACACAAGATATTAACAGGGTTTGTTCTACGGGCCGATCTAGACTCCATGGCACTATAGCAGAGGCAAACTTAGCCAGTTCATCTGCCACTTGATTTTCAGATCTAGGAACCTTTTGTATATTTACTTCTTGAAACTGGGACTTCAACTTATCAAATGCTTCAGCATATAACTTAAGCCTGTCATTATTAATTTCAAAATTACCTGACAGTTGTTGAGCTGCTAATTGAGAATCGGAATAGATAAAGACTCGAGCTACTCCTATATGCTGAGCGGCTTGCAGCCCTGCTATCAAGGCTTCATATTCTGCTTCATTGTTCGTAGCTCTGTAATTCAATCTGATAGAGAGTTGAAGTCTGTCTTCCCTTGGGGATATGAGAAGAACACCAATTCCGCTGCCTTGTCTAGTTGAATAACCATCTACATAAACTTTCCAAATGTTGTCTTCCTCAGGGCTTTGAACTTCTATGATGAAGTCTGCTAGAGCTTGTGCTTTGATAGCTGAGCAAGGTTGATATTGAATGTCATATTCCCCAAGTTCAGTTGTCCATTTGATCAGCCGACCTGATACCTCTAGGTTGAGTAACACTCGTCCAAGAGTACTGTTGGTTAATACAATAATTTCATGTGCTAAGAAATATGGGCGCAACCTCGGAGCAGTCAATACTAGAGCATAAGCTAATTTTTCTAGTGTGGTGTATCTACACTCAGCTCCTTTTAATAAATGGCTAGAAAAATATACAGGTTGTTGTTCCTTTCCTTCTTGTCTGACTAATACCGAGCCCACAGCATTTTCATTAGCAGACAAATATACCCAAAGAGTTTCTCCTACTATGGGTTTAGCCAATACAGGGAGAGTAGACAAATAATCTTTCAATTCTTGGAAAGCCTTATCACATTCTTCATTCCACTGAAATTTATTGGCCTTTCTAAGTATTTCAAAGAAATGGAAGCTACGATCGGCCGACCTAGAAATGAATCTAGACAAGGCTGTAATCCGGCCTGTCAGTCTTTGAGCTTCTCTCATGTTGCGGGGCGACTCCATGTTTTGCAGTGCCTTGACTTTGCTTGGGTTGGCCTCTATCCCTCGTTCGGACACCATATATCCCAGGAACTTCCCCCCTTTCGCTCTGAATAAGCATTTGCTCATATTTAATTTGAGCCCATATTGCCTCAATGTTTTGCAGGTCTCTTCTACATCCCTGCATAGATCAGCAGCTTGAAGAGACTTAATTAAGATGTCATCAACATATACTTCCATATTTCTACCAATCTGCTTCTGGAAGACCTTATTCATAAGCCTTTGATAGGTTGCTCCTGCATTTTTTAGTCCGAAAGGCATAACATTATAACAATAAGTACCTTCAGATGTTATAAAACTGACCTTTTCTTGATCTTCTTTAGCTAAGGGAACCTGATGATAGCCTTGATAAGCGTCTAACATAGAGATGTATTCGCATCCCGCAGTGGAGTCTACCAATTGATCAACCCTGGGTAACGGATAGTAGTCTTTCAGGCAAGCTCTGTTGAGATCCCGGAAATCAATGCATACTCGCCATTTATTTCCAGGCTTAGAGACTAACACCACATTAGCTAGCCAGCTTGAAAATTGTACTTCCCTGATGTAACCGACTTCCATAAGTTTAGTTATTTCTTCTTTGATGATTTGGTTTTGTTCCGCACTAAAACTGGGAAGACTAACACCACATTAGCTAGCCAGCTTGGAAATTGTACTTCCCTGGTTTTGTTACTTCTCTGCATGACCGGGCGGGCATCTGGGAAGACATGCAAGGAATGCTCCATGACTGTAGTAGAAATGCCCGAGACTTCTTTGGGAGTTTAGGCAAATACATCATTATTCTTCTTCAAGCATTGCACCAATTCGGCTTTCAGAGAAGGGTCAAGATCAGCCGCAATATATGTAGTAGCTTCAGGCCGACCAGCCTAGATTTGAACTTCTTCCTTCTCTTCATAAACCAGGACGGGCTGCTTCTTTCGGATGGCATTAACCTCCATTCTTTGAATCTTTCGAGCGGTGTTAGTTTCAGTTCGAATTATTTCCACATAATACTTTCTGGCTGTCTTCTGATCTCCTCGCACCTCCCCGACTTGGTCATGCACAGGAAATTTAATCTTCTGACAAAAAGTAGAAACGACCACACTAAACACGTTTAGGCGGGTCGACCCAGTATCACGTTATAAGAGGATGGAGCATCCACTACCATGAAATAAGATCTTCTTGTTCTCATCAGAGGCTCTTCTCCCAGAGATATGTCCAACTTTATTTGGCCTAGTGGTTGTACTTCGTTACCTGTGAATCCATATAGAGGAGTAACGATCTACTGAAGTTCACTCGGATCAATTTGTAGTTGATCGAAAGCCTTCTTGAATATAATATTGACAGAACTGCCCGTGTCTATGAAGGTACGAGCAATGTCATAGTTGGCTATGACAGTTTTAATGATCAGGGCATCATCATGGGGTATTTCTACCCCCTCGAGATCTCTGGGCCCAAAACTTATTTCAGGACCAGCCGCTCGTTCCATACTACATCCCACGGCATGAATTTCCAGTCTTCGGGCATGTGTTTTTCTGGCTCTATTAGAATCCCCATCAGTGGGTCCGCCCGTAATCATATTAATACTGCCCCGAGCAGCATTACTCCTGTTTTCTTCCTGCCGAGTCATCATAGCTTCGGAGGGTGCTTTCTCTGACACTTGGCCGGTACCGACCGAGACTGGTATTACCTCCTGCCGAGGCTCGACCAAGCGATATTCCAGTTTGAGTGGACTTTGCTGCCTGGGGTATTGCTGTCGATAATAGTTCTGCCTCTGATAACGCTCCCGATTAGCTGGTTTATTTCTTAAAACAAAACAGTCTTCAGTATGATGACTGCTAGTTTTGTGATAAGTGCACCATCTCCTTGGTGCCTCTGGCTGTATCTCCACATGTTGTACAGCTTGTGGATGATACTCCGGTTGTCGATGGGGTAGATGAGTTATTCTAGGACCCCTTGGTGGAGGCATAGGGATCGGAGCTTTTTCCTTAACTTGGGTAGGAGAAGAGGTAACACCCTCCTTTCTACGAGCAGCTTGTGCTTCCTCCACATTAATGAACTCGGTGGCACGCTCAATCAAGGAATCAAAATTAATAGGAGGATTCCTTACTAAATCTTTAAAGAAATCATTATCATTTAAACCTTGAGAGAAAGCGCTGACTAATATTTCAGTGGTAGCATTAGGTACGTCAATAGCTACCTGATTGAATCTTTTGATGTATGCTCGGATAGACTCTTTAGATGCTTGCTTAATTGAAAACAAGCTCCAAGGAGTCTTATGATACCTTTTGTTGCTGGAGAAATGGTGTAGAAAGACTTTCTTGAAATCTTTAAATTTCTGAATAGATTTCTCTGGTAATCTCTTGAACCAGCACTGTGCAGCTCCTCCGAGGGTAGTGAGGAACATCCGACACTTCACCCCCGTCAGAGAATTATTGCAATAATGCCACGTTCTCAAATTTGAGCAGATGGTCTTCTGGATCTGTTGTTCCAGTGTATTCTCCGATCTGAAGATTTTGATACCGCTTAGGAAGCGGATCATCCAATACACTCTGAGAGAATGGAGAAATGACCTTCTCTGGTGAGCTATCACTAGTTATCATTTTGATCTTACGCTTTTCTCTATCTGGTGCTTCACCAGAGGACTCTTGGAACATGGGCCTCCTACCCCCTTGATCCAAGGGAGTGTGAAGAAAGGCTCGCAGACGTCTTGTCGGAGAAACAGCAGCTGGAGGAAAATACACATGTTCTTCTTCTTCCAGCTCCTTTCCTTTCCGATGCTCAGTAGTTGATATTGCTGGATGATGAGTTGTTGGTAGAGTAGCTCCGGTGTGGGCTTGCAGTTATTGTTGCTGCTATTGTAAGGCTTTCTGAATGTGAGAATTCATGAGAAAATCGAAATCTTCACGGCTTCTTCCATCTTGTAGTCTCAGATTCAGGTGAAGTTCCCATAGATGGCGGCAAATTTGATCATGTCTGAGAAGCTGGACACGACGGAGATCCGGAAGAAGGAACCCAGATGACGAAGAATAATGTCCGCAGAATACCGATCCGAGAAACCCAAAGCGGATCGGGAGAAATAGAGTCACCTAAAGTCCTCCTCGCACGAAGACCCGATGATGAAGAAGAAATCCAAATTTGAAGAGAAGAAACCCATATCCGAAGCTTCTGAGACTTCCTGCGCAGAAGAGACCAACCAACGCTATCGTCAGTGACCTAAGACCGGGGTGGGAATCCCTGGCTAGGCCCTCCGACACTCAAGTCAGTGATCTCTCTTGGTGTGGAAGAAGGAAGAAGAAGATGAACAGTAGCTGGAAATTAGGGATACGAATGTGTGCAATGATGTGAACTTACCTAGCCAACGGAGAGGATTCCCCTTTTTATACCACTTCATATAACCTCCGTAGTCATGAAGCGGACCCCGGTTTGTTAGAGTTTGTTGTGAGATGATGTCAGCTGTGTACTTACAATAAATGACTTTAAAGGAATCTTTCTTGTACCCCAGATGTACCTCCTTTGTCGTTTAGCATCTGCAACATAATCTAAAAGCACATTTCTCGTCGAAATATATAACACCTGTCATGTGATTACATATTGCAGATATCATAATTAATTAGCCTATTTGAAATATTCATCTCTATTCTTTCTTATGAGTCTTTTGTTCGCGCCCTTTTATGTTATTTATCCTACCTAGTAATAGGCCATATTTTGTCAGGTAGTTTCCTAGGTATTGGTCGATTTGGTTGATATTAACCTTCCTTCTTCAGGGTATGTCGCAATCGATATTATTCTACGTGCTTCAGAAGCCTCTCTCGACCAATATTAGTCTACCTCCTTTGAGGTATATAGATCTTCCTCCTGGGAAGCATATTTCGGTCGATATAGACTTACCTCTAATGTCCCGGCCGATATTGGCCTACCTCCTTTGAGGTATATAGATCTTCCTCCTGGGAAGCACATTTCGGTCGATATAACCTTAACTCTTATTGAGGTATGTGCCGACTGATATAGACCTACCTCCTTTGAGGTATATAGATTTTCCTCCTCGGAAGCATATTTCGGTCGATATAACCTTAACTCTTATTGAGGTATATACCGGCCGATATTGGCCTACGTCCTTTGAGGTATATAGATCTTCCTCCTGGAAAGTATATTTCGGTCGTTATAGCCTTACCTCTTATTGAGGTATGTACCGGCCGATATTAGCCTATCTCCTTTAGGGCATATTTCGGTCGTTATAGCCTTACCTCTTATTGAGGTATGTACCGGCCGATATTTGCCTATCTCCTTTGAGGTATATAGATCTTCCTCCTGGAAAGCACATTTCGGTCGATATAACCTTAACTCTTATTGAGGTATGTACCGGCCGATATTGGCCTACCTCCTTTGAGGTATATAGATCTTCCTCCTGGGAAGCATATTTCGGTCGTTATAGCCTTATCTCTTATTGAGGTATGTACCGACCGATATTAGCCTATCTCCTTTAGGGCATATTTTGGTCGTTATAGCCTTACCTCTTATTGAGGTATGTACCGGCCGATATTGGCCTACCTCCTTTGAGGTATATAGATCTTCCTCCTGGGAAGATATTTCAGTCGTTATAGTCTTACCTCTTATTGAGGTATGTACCGGCTGATATTAGCCTATCTCCTTTAGGGCATATTTCGGTCATTATAGCCTTATCTCTTATTGAGGTATGTACCGGCCGATATTGGCCTACCTCCTTTGAGGCATATTTCGGCTGGGGTTAGCATACGTCCTTCCAGGTACATCCCGACCGATATCAGCCTATCTCCTTGGTTTTATTATCTCCTTTTCTTTCCTTATCGGGGACCTACAAAACCTAACCCATATCACTAGGACTTGGACATTAAGGTAGACTGTCCTCTTAGAACTGAGAACAATATATGTGTATTTAATTCATTAGTTGTCGAAACATGTTTAGTGGTGTTATCTACCAGTACCTGGAGTGTAGATACAGATGTCACTAATCATGTCTACAATTCATTGCAGGTTCCAGGAAACCTGACAGCTATATGAAAAGGAAAACACCGTCTACTTGGGCATTACTACAAAAGTAGCAGCTGTTGCAGTGGAAGATGTTTATCCTCTGATAGGAATAAAATATGGATTTTGAGAAATTGTCTTTACGTACTAAGTTTAGAAAGAACTGAATTTCGGTTTCTAAACTATTAAAGAATAGATATTCTATCTATTTTGATAACAAACTTGTTATCAAGAAAAATAGGGAAGTTATCAGTTCTGGTACGTTGGTTGACAATTTATAATCCAATTACTCCCACGATGCAATTGTTGGTGCAATATCCCTCAGGTCAAGGTTGACCTGGTTGACCAAGCTTGGGTGTTGGTTTGGGTTTCAATGTTTAACAATATAAGACTTCGATGATATGGACAAGTGCAGGTGCAGTTGTTCATTTGGGGAGATTGTTTGGTGCAATTCCCCTCTGACCAGGGTCTGATCAGGTTGGTTGAAGAAGAGTCAAGTAGGTCAGAGTTGACCAGATACTTGACTGAGAAGTCCTAACTGGAATGTTAGGCAAAAGGGAAATCCTGGTGAGTGAAGCCAGGTGAAAGACCTAGTGAGTGAAGCTAGGCATTTGGAAAAGTCCTGGTGAGTGAAGCCAGGTGAAAGACCTAGTGAGTGAAACCAGGCAGAAGAGAAGTCCTAGTGAGTGAAGCTAGGCAGAAGGGAAATCCTGGTGAGTGAAGCCAGGTGAAAGACCAAGTGAGTGAAGCTAGGCAATTGGAAAAGTCCTGGTGAGTGAAGCCAGGCAGAAGTGAAGTCCTAGTGAGTGAAGCTAGCCAGAAGGGAAGTCCTGGTGAGTGAAGCCAGGCACGGGAAATCCAGATGGGTCATGGTTGACCAGACATCTGGTGAAAGTCCAAGTAGGTCAAAGGATTGACTGGATACTTGGCACGAGGAAATCCAGATAGGTCAAGGTTGACCAGACATCTGGTGAAAGTCCAAGTAGGTCAAGGGAGTGATCGGATACTTGGCATGATGAAGAAAAGTCCTAGTGGGTCAAAGCGATTGACCGGACACTTGGTGAGGGAGTCCTAGCAGGTCAACGGTGACCGGATGCTAGGCATGATGAACCAACAGGTCATGGATTGACCGGATGTTGGTTTGGGGGCTTGGGACTTGGTTTTGGGCAAAAATCAATGTCTGGATCGATCAGCCGATCGATTGGCTGATGCCAAATCGATCGGCCGATCGATTGGGAAGGTTACCATGACAAGCCTCGAGTGGGAAACTCGCAGAGAGCATAGAACGCCTCTGGATCGATCAGTCGATCGATCCAGAGCTCCCAATCGATCAGTGGATCGATTGGGAGATGGCAATGTTGCACGATAAGCCCTGGATCGATCAGCCGATCGATCCAGGCAATTCCTGAGAGCACAGAGGCACTCTGGATCGATCGGTGGATCGATCCAAAGCCTCCCCGATCGATTGGGAGCAATCCAATCGATCGGGATCCAACCGTTGGCACAGATAAAGGTCGTTGGCGTGCGTCTTCTTCAAGAGAACTGCTACGACATTCATCTCTGATCCTTATAGCGACTCAAGCCACTTCTCCACAGTTCTCATGCCAGATCTTGAGGGTTCTTGGAGGCATTTCCAAGTCAAGAGGCGGATCTACACAAGAAGAAGAAATCTAGGGTTAGGGTTTTCCTGTGCAAACGTGTAAGCTTTTGCTTGTATTTTGTTTCCTTTCCTTTTCTTCTTGTAGAGAGAACTTGTAGGGCTTCTCCGCCTTTGGTAGTTACCATAAAGGAGTGTTATTCATAGTGGAGGGTGCGTGCGTGTGTGGATCCTTGGACTAGTCACCTCTTGTGTGGTGTATACCAAGTAAAATCTATTTGTTAGCATTGTTGTAGTTGTTTCTTGTATTTCCGCTGCATATCTTTGAAAAAACAAGCAACCTATCACGTGACGAGCTATTCACCCCCCCCCCCTCTAGCTACATTTCGGTCCCAACAATTGGTATTAGAGCGAGGTCGCTCTTCACCGGAATCATCGCCGGAAGGGGCAAACATAACAAGAAGAGCTAGAGGGTGAAGAAGTTGGAGCAAAATTATCAAAGTCAAAGAATTCAAGAAGCTCAACTTCAAGATGCAATTCCAAGACGGACTTGGATTTGATACAAGGGTTCCTCCACCATTCACAATGACAAGCTTCGATTCTTGGAGATCAAGAATTGAAAACTTCTTGATGATGGAGATAGAGCAATGGTTTGCTCTAATGGAAGGATTTGAAGCTCCAACAAACTCCAAGGGCAAGCCTCTCAAGAAAAGCAAATGGAGCCAAGAACAAATCCAAAGATGTGAGGCCAACGACAAAGTGACCAAGCTTTTGGTCAATTTATTGCCAAGCAACATCTTGGAGCAAATTGGAGAGTTTAAAGATGCCAAAGAGCTATGGAGAAAATTGGCCAAGATTCATGAGATCCCCTCCACTGTACAAGATCATGAAAAATCCAAAGAGGGTGACTCATTGGAGCAAGATCAAGAGGAAAAGGACTCCGAAGTTGAGAGATGCTCAACTTCCGAAGAAGAAGTCCAAGAAGAAGCTTCATCTTTGAGGGAATGCAATGAAGGGAACAAGGAGGGAGCATACTCCTTGTTCCATGTACTAGATGATGAAGCCTCCACCTCTAGGATTGAGGGGGAGTGTAGATCATTGACCCCGGAGCAAGAAGAAGCCTCCACATCCGGGTCAAAATAAGAAGAGGATGAAGAAGCTTCCACCTCCACAAGTCAAGACAAATCTAAAGGAGGAGCATCACTATCGGATCAAGAGGAAGCCTCTACATCCACATCACATGGAGGACCAAGTGTCATCCCTACATGTGAAGGTAAAAATATTTCAATTAATAATAAAAATCATATTATATGTTTTGAGTGTAGGGAGAATGGGCACTACAAGAGCAAGTGTCCGAACTTGGCCAAGAAGAAGGGCCAAGTGGCACCCAAGGGCAAGAAAAAACCCAAGGAGACCATCCCCACAACAAAGAAGAGCAAGGAGCACATTGTGTGCTTCTTGTGCCAACAAAGAGGGCATTACCGAAGTCAATGCCCTAAGGGGAAGAAGGTGGTTAAGGCTCAAGGAGGAAGCTCAATTAAAGGGGGAGCCTCCAAGGTAAAAAAAAAGGTAACTTTTATTGAGCCTACCCCTTTAAATTATGGTAAAAAGCATGCTAGTTCTAACTTATATCATTTTAATGCTATTTACCATGAAAATAGGAGGCATGATAAAATTAAGGAAAATCATGTAGCCTATCATGCTAAAACCTCTCAACCTAGGTTTAGGAAGGTAGATAAAAATCTAGGCAAGAACACTAAGGTCAATATAACTATAAGCCTAGAAATAAAAACGCTAAAGGATTAAATAGAAAACCTAAATCTAGGGATTTATGGGAAGAAAATCAAATCTAGAGGTCAAGACTTGATAAAATTGAAAAGACCCTAAAAAGGATGGAAAATATCCTAATAGGGCAAAATGAGCAAAACCTAGGTCTAGAAGTATCAAAGTCATCCAATGGTCATAAGGGTTTGGGATACAAACCTAAAACCAAGAAGGATGTAATTTCTTATCATAGGGTTCCATATAACTATGGAACCAACCCTAAGTCTAGAGGTCAAGTTAAAAGTACAGGGGAAGTTATCCCTAGGAGTATTTTTGCAACTAAAGTGACTAATACTTCTAAGAAGTCTAACAAAGTCACTAAAAAGGTCACAAGGAAAGAAATCCCTAGGGTTGACCTAGAAAAAGTGACCAAGGCTTCTAAGAAGCCAAACAAAGTCACTAGGAGGTATCTAGGGAAGTTATTCCTAGTGAATACCTAGAGCATCCAAGGAGCACCAATAGGTGTTGGGTTCCTAGGAGCATTTTCTCTACCCCATAGATGGGTTAGAGAGTGTCAACTCTAACAAGGGTAGTTAACCCAACTTTGAAGAAATTGACACTCAAGGAGCATTTTCAAGGTTATTATTAACTTTTGAAAATGAAATAGATTTATCATTTACTCTTTGGAAGAGTAAAATGTGTCTAATCCCAGAGATATTGATCTTAATCTTAATTGACACAATTTGGGAAAACATAAGAATACCAAGTTGGGACTTTGGTATTTTCTTAGTAATTTAAGGCAAATCTAAGCCTTAATTTAAAGTGCTACTCTTGTAGAAAAATGAAATATGCTAACACTTGAGGAATATGCTTAATTTCAATTGGCATAAATTAATCAAGAGAATTAGAAATGCCAATTTAGGTTTTGGCACTTTCTTGAAGCACTTTGGGCAATCTAGGGTTTAAGTGTTAGGATTAGCTAAGATTAAGGATACTTAGATAGATAATCTAGGTATAGTTTATTTATGCTAAACCGTGTCATAATTATTTGCCCATTATATGCCATGACATCATGTTTTGTTTTTGCACTCATGCCTTATTATAAAAATACAAAAATACCATGTCATGACATACATACATCATGTAATTATAGGAAATTTTCTTTTAAAAATTACTTCTTTTTGATGTATGCCATAACATTATCATGAATTATGTTTATTTCCCTAAAATTAAGGATAAATGGAATTTATCAACAGATGGTTTCAACAAGTGACATCCTAGGTGGATGTTTAATATCCACAAAATGCCTAGATAGATATGCATGATCCCTAGATTAGGGCAAAACTAAATTTTACATCTCACAAAGACCTATAAGGTGACTTGTATGTGGTTTAGTACAAATTAGATACAAGTGAGATGTTAGAATGATGAAAAAAACTCAACATGCTGATTTAGTGCATTTCTTTGAGTTTTAAGTTCATCAAAACACATAGTTATGTGTTTTCCCATCATTGGGAAAGCTAATGTACAAGTCATGTGCATTAAGCCCAAGGAACATGGTGGGATATTGGTTTTCAAAATATTTTTAAAATGATTTTGGAAAACCTTGGTGAAGGCTATCTTTTGATAGTAATCACCATTGAATAGTTAGACACAAACTTGAAGAAAACACTAAAGTTTTTACAAGTTCTCAAATTTATATCAATCATTGAAAATATGATGTATTTTCATAGAAAACTATTTTTCCATGATAAAGTATACCCTAAATAATGTCTACACAAATTTTCACAATTTTTGGATTTTTGTAGAATTTTCTAGGGGTTTCTGAAGTTGACTGAAATGGAATTTCATCAACTATCAGAACTCCAATCGATCACCCGATCGATTGGAATGCCTCAATCGATCGGGCGATCGATTGAGAAGGCAAATTCCGCTAGCAGAAGCTCGCTGGATCGATCCATCGATCGATCCACACTACCTGAATCGATCAGTGGATCGATTCAAGCTGGTTCAATCGATTAGAACCCAACTCCAACCGATCGAAGATGCTGATTTTGGCTGGGAAAGCTTATTTTCAGCATTTTGAACCTATTTTAGTCTAGGTAACCATTCCTAACCCCTCAAAATACATTTGTATACATAAAAGGGATGTTTTCATGTTGAAAACAAGGATGGATTGGTTGAGAAAGACTAAATTGAAGTTTAGGTTGAGGTTGATTAAAATTTTGAACTTTTGAACCTCAAAACTTCTAAATTTGGGTTTCCTAAAGGTTTAGGGATTCCAAGTCATTGTTGGTGCCATGACAGAAGGTACGACCATGTCTTTAGGGGGAGGTACTCTTTAGAGACATGAAAACTATTTTTCATGAACCTTGGAAAGTGGTTAACCTTCTTTAGTAAAAATGCTCAAGGTTGAGCATTGGATTACAATGGAGAGTGGATATCTTCATGATTTAAGTTATAAATGCTCAAGGTTGGCCATTTGTCTACATTGAGGGAGAATGTAGGGTTAATGATAATGATGGGTATGGGACCTTCATTATTGTGTTGATCACAACGAGTGAAGTTGTGAACAACTATGAGCAACTCTTCAGGGGGAGAGTCTCAAAAGGGAAAATTTTCAACAAGTAAATTTGTTGATGTGTGCTAATAGGGGGAGAATATAGGGTTTAAGTTAGGCCTTCATTATCTAAGAGGGAGTTTGCCTGCTTAGTAGGAGAATGTAGGGTTTAACTTACGCCTTCATTACCTAGTGGCATTAAGGAAGTTTAGGCTATGTGATTAGCCTAACTTAAATGAGGTATTGTCAAACATCAAAAATGGGAAGATTGTTGGTGCAATATCCCTCAGGTCAAGGTTGACCTGGTTGACCAAGCTTAGGTCTTGGTTTGGGTTTCAATGTTTGACAATACAAGACTTCGATGATATGGACAAGTGCAGGTGCAGTTGTTCATTTGGGGAGATTGTTTGGTGCAATTCCCCTCTGATCAGGGTTTGATCAGATTGGTTGAAGAAGAGTCAAGTAGGTCAGAGTTGACCAGATACTTGACTGAGAAGTCCTAACTGCAATGTTAGGCAGAAGGGAAATCCTGGTGAGTGAAGCCAGGTGAAAGACCTAGTGAGTGAAGCTAGGCAATTGGAAAAGTCCTGGTGAGTGAAGCGAGGCGAAAGACCTGGTGAGTGAAGCCAGGTAGAAGAGAAGTCCTAGTGAGTGAAGCTAGGCAGAAGGGAAATCCTGGTGAGTGAAGCCAGGTGAAAGACCTAGTGAGTGAAGCTAGGCAATTGGAAAAGTCCTGGTGAGTGAAGCCAGGTGAAAGACCTGGTGAGTGAAGCCAGGTGATAGACCTAGTGAGTGAAGCCAGGCAGAAGAGAAGTCCTAGTGAGTGAAGCTAGGCAGAAGGGAAGTTTTGGTGAGTGAAGCCAGGTACGGGGAAATCTAGATGGGTCAAGGTTGACCAGACATCTGGTGAAAGTCCAAGTAGGTCAAATGATTGACTGGATACTTGGCACGAGGAAATCCAGATGGGTCAAGGTTGACCAGACATCTGGTGAAAGTCCAAGTAGGTCAAGGGAGTGATCGGATACTTGGCATGATGAAGAAAAGTCCAAGTGGGTCAAAGGGATTGACCGGACACTTGGTGAGGGAATCCTAGCAGGTCAAGGGTGACCGGATGCTAGGCATGATGAACCAACAGGTCATGGATTGACCGGATATTGGTTTGGGGGCTTGGGACTTGGTTTTGGGCAAAAACCAATCTCTGGATCGATCAGCCAATCGATTGGTTGATGCCAAATCGATCGGCCGATCGATTGGGAAGGTCCCCGCGACAAGCCTAGAGTGGGCAAGTCGCAGAGCGCACAGAACGCCTCTGGATCGATCAGTCGATCGATCCAGAGCTCCCAATCGATCAGTGGATCGATTGGGAGATGGTGATATTGCGCGATAAGCCCTGGATCGATCAGCTGATCGATCCAGGCAATTCCTGAGAGCACAGAGGCGCTCTGGATCGATCGGTGGATCGATCCAAAGCCTCCCCGATCGATTGGGAGCAATCCAATCGATCGGGATCCGACTGTTGGCGCAGATAAAGGCCGTTGGCGTGCATCTTCTTCGGGAGAACTGCTACGACTTTCATCTCTGATCCTTACAGCGACTCCAGCCACTTCTCCATAGTTCTCATGCCAGATCTTGAGGGTTCTTGGAGGCATTTCCAAGTCAAGAGGCGGATCTACACAAGAAGAAGAAATCTAGGGTTAGGGTTTTTCTGTGCAAACGTGTAAGCTTTTGCTTGTATTTTGTTCCCTTTCCTTTTCTTCTTGTAGTGAGAACTTGTAGGGCTTCTCCGCCTTTGGTAGTTACCATAAAGGAGTGTTATTCATAGTGGAGGGTGCGTGCGTGTGTGGATCCTTAGACTAGTCACCTCTTGTGAGGTGGATACCAAGTAAAATCCATTTGTTAGCATTGTTGTAGTTGTTTCTTGTATTTCCGCTGCATATCTTTGAAGAAACAAGCAACCTAGCACGTGACGAGCTATTCACCCTCCCCCCTCTAGCTACATTTCGGTCCCAACAGCAATAAATGGAAATTAATAACACATTTTTATAAGAGAAAGTAACCTTCGGAAATGAACCAATCATAATTTTGGGTTCTAAGGCTAGGTTATATTAACTTGAGTAGGATTCAAAGGATAATAACCAATGAACTATTAGGTTCATTGGTAGTGGAAATCTTTCCAACCTGCGAGTCTTACTTGGAAGGAAAAATAACCAAGAAGCTTTTAACTCTAAGGGGTATGGAGCCAAAGATATGTTGGAATTGGTTCATTCTGATTTGTGTAGACCTTTGACTATCCAGGCAAGAGGTTGTTTCGAATATTTCATCTCTTTTATAGACGACTATTCGAGATAAGGATACATTTACTTAACACACCACAAGTCTAAGTGCTTTGATTAGTTCAAAGAGTACTAGGCTGATGTGGAGTAGCGTCAAAGTAAAAGTATAAAGACACTACGGTAAAATCGTAGTAACGAGTACCTCTTAGGAGAGTTTAGGAGTCACTTATCAGAAGTCGAGATTTAATCCCATCTAACTGCACCTGGTACACCCCAATAGAATGGTGTAGTAGATAGAAGGTATAAGGCTCTTATGGAATAATTAGATCGATGTTGAGTTATTCAAAAAATTACCAAATTCATTTTAAGGATATACACTAGAAACGGAAGTGAACATAGTACCTTCTAAGTCAGAACTCTCTACTCCCATAGAATTACAGATTGGGCGTAAGCCTAGTCTGAAGCATATTCGGATTTGGGTAGTCTAGAATATGAGAGACACTGATAATATTGGACATGAGTTCACTAGTTTGTGAGTTATCCTAGAAAAACGAAAAGAGGTTTTTAGTCCTTAAAATCGAAAGGTCATTATTGGCACCAATGCCCGATTTTAGAAAAGGACTATACTATGAACCACAATCCCATAAGTAAAAATTGTTTGAGATAAAGGACACGTCTAATCTAGTACCAACTGTACAAGATGAAATATCACAAGAAACTGCAACACATATCATAAAAGATACACAATTACAGAAAGTGCCTCGTCGTAGTGGGAGGGTTGTTAGGCAACCTAAAAGATTCATGTTTTTGGAGAGTCTTTGGACTTGATCCCTGGTGGGCATGAACCTAATCCCCGGACATATGACGAAGCACTCCAAGATAAAGATGCAGTATCTTTGCAAAGAGCAATAAATACAGAATTAGAATATATGTATTCTAATAGAGTCTGGGAGCTTAAAAAATCACCAAATGGTGTAAAAGCCATTGGGTAAAAATAAGTCTACAATAGGAAAAGAGGGATAGACAGGAAGGTAGAAACTTTCAAAGCAAGACTTGTTGAAAAAAGAAACTTTTTTACCGGTAGTCATGCTTAAATATATCTGAATTCTTTTATCTATTTAGCAAGTGGATGTCAAGACAACTTTCCTTAATGGAAGTCTTGAAGAAAACATCCATATATAGCAACCAGAAGGGTTCATTGCAAAGAGCAAAGAGCATCTTGTGTGTAAGCTTAATCAGTCTATGGACTGAAGTAATGCTTCAAGGTCTTAGATCATCCGGTTTAATAAAGTAATCCAGACCTATGGATTTATTTAATAACCGAATGAGTTTTGTGAAGGAAACGTGGTGGTATTTCTTGTACTATACGTAGATAACATTTTTGGTAGTTGGAAACAATATCAAAGTGTTGTCAGAAGTAAGGATATGGTTGTCCAAATAATTCGATATGAAGGACTTTGGAAAATGCATATATTCTTGGGATCAAAGTAATAAGGGATCTCAAGAAAAGAATATTTTACTTATCCCAAGCTTCATATATCAAAATAATCCTTGCTCGTTTTAAGCATGCAAAACTCCAAGAAAGCTTTCTTACCTTTCAGCATGGAGTAACATTATCTAAAAGAGATGTCTCCAAAGACATCAAAGCAGATAAAGGACAAGAAAGCAAGTTCCTTATGCTTCGGCTGTTGGAAAGCCTAATGTATGCTATGCACGAGATCGGATATCTGTTTTGCCCAGTGCATAGTTAGCAGATATCGAAGTAACTCAGGATCGGGACACTAGACTGTCGTAAAGCATATATTGAAGTACCTGAAAAGGACTAGGGATTATATACTAGATTACAAAGCAGATGATTTGATCTCTATGGGTTACACGGATTTTTGACCTCCAATCAGATAGGGACAATAGCAAGTCGACCTCGGGGTTTTGTGTTTACTTTAGGAGGTAAAGTCATAACTATGGAGGAGTGTTAAGCATAGGTGCTTTTCAAACTCCACTATGGAAGTTGAGTATGTAGCAGCCTCAAAGGCAGCCATAGAAGCTGAATGACTCAGTAACCTCAAGATGGACTTAGATATGATTTCTGGTTTGTCCAAAGATTATTACAATTTATTGCAATAATAGTGATGCAGTAACAAACTCGAAGAAACCATGAGTCCATAAGTCAAGTAAACAAAATAGAGCGCAAGTACCACCCAATACGAGAAATCATATAAACGAGGATAAGTTGTTGATGCCTAGATTGCATCAGGTGATGGCCTATGATCATTTCACTAAGGTCTTTAAGGCAAGAGCTTTTGATGGACATGTTGAAGGGTTGGGAATCAGATGAATGATAGCATTTATGGCATCATAGTCTTTTAGTATAAGTGGGAGATTGTTAGAGTGTATACTAAAAGCCTAGCTTTTGTATAAACATTTATTTAGAAATAAAGAATCACAATGGTCAAATATCTACATTTATTTGTTAAATGTAATTTGTTCAATTAATTTATATAGTAGACAACATGGTGTGTGGTGTCACACACAAAAGATCATGTTGTCGGTTCTTTATAAATTATAAACAGTTGCTCGCGACTAAAATGGAAAAGAACAAACCGTTGAAGTAGTCGTAGTTTAATTAAGTATTAATTTATCTTAACTAATAAATTACACTGATACAGTCCAAGTCTATTGAGTAGGACCATTTTAGGTAAGTTCTTTTTGTACTGACTTTATAAAAGAACTAGACCTTAGTTATTATGGAAGTGTGTGCTCTTAATCCTAATATAATAACAAACACATATATTTATTATTTATTTCTTTGACTTATCAATGAGTGAGATTTAGCTCGATAAATCAATAAGCCCGATAAGTTGGGAAATGATATTACTTATAGTGTGTATTGTTGATTATAGAAGGAAATTGTGTCCTAGTAATCTAGGTTGAGAATGACCCTAAGAGGAGCTCATAAGGATTGTCATGTTAAACCCTGCAGGTGGACTTAGTCCGACATGAAGATAAGGTTGAGTGGTACTACTCTTGCACTAAGATATTAATTAAGTGAGTTGTCAGTAACTTATTTAATTAGTGGGCATTCGATATCTTAAACACAGGGAGACTAACACACTCATAATAAGAAGGAGCCCAAAATGTAATTTGGGATTGGTGCGGTAGTTCAATAATAGTTCTTTAGTAGAATGAATTATTATTGATGAAATTAAGTTATGTGTTCGGGGCGAACACGGGATGCTTAATTTCATCAAGAGACCAAAACCAATTCCTCCTCTTGGTCTCTATCGTAACCTCTTAATTATAGAGTACTATACCCACCTATACCCACCTTCTTACCCATCCTTTAGGGGCCGACCAAGCTAGCTTGGAGTCCAAGCAAGGGCCGGCCAAAGGCATGGTTCATAGGTTCATGAGGTGGCCGGCCCTAGCTCGAACCCAAGCTTAGGTGGCCGGCCCTATTAAAAAAAAAGTAATTTTATTTTTTAAATTTTTTATATGGATTCCATGGTTTTAAAAGAGAGTTTAAAATTTAAATCTTTCCTTTTATAGCTTTCTACAAAAGATTAAGAAAAGATTTAAAATCTTTCCTTATTTGTAGATTGAAAGGTAGATTTTAATTTTGAGAAAACTTTTCTTTTTTAACCATATTCATGATTCAAAAGAGAGTTTAAAAATTAAATATTCTCTATTATTAGTTTCTACAAGAGATTAAAAAAAGATTTGATATCTTTCATTATTTGTAGATTAAAAGGAGATTTTAATTTTTAAAAATAACTTTCCTTTTTGGAAATCATCCACATGTTTAAAAGAAAGATTTTAATTTATAAAATTTCCTTTTTACAAACCACCATGAAGGTAAAAATTATTGGAGAAATTTTTTATTAATTTCCAAAGACAAATTAGGAAGTTTTAATTCTTGTGTTAATTAAAACTCTCCTTGTTTTGGGGATTAAAGTGGTCGGCCATTGAAATAAAGAAAAGGATTTTAATTTTAATTAATTAAAATTTTCCTTTTCATGGCAAAAGAATCAAGAAAGTTTTTTATTTAAATTTCCTTATTTGCCAAGACCAAGGATTATAAAAGAGGGGGTAGAGGTGCCTTCATGACTAACGACTCTATTCTTTTCTTCCTCTCTTTTCCTCCTTGGTGTGGCCGGCCCCTTCTTTTTCTCTCCTCTCCTTATTGTGGCCGAAACTTCTTCATTGGTGGAGATCTCTTGGTGGCCGGATCAAGCAAGGAGAAGAAGGAGATAAAGGAAGCCTAGTCTCTAGCATCCCTTGGAGCATTGGTGGTGGCCGAACCTCTCCATCAAGAAGGACTCTTGGTGGCCGAAACCTAGAAGGAAGAAGAAGGTGCTTGGTGGTTCTCATCTCAGAAGATCGTTGCCCACACAACGTCCGAGGTTAGAAGAGGAATACGGTAGAAGATCAAGAGGTCATTAAAGTTCACAAAGAAAGGTATTACTTATTAGCTAGAGCCCTAGAGCCAATCATTAGATGATTGTATTTTTGGACTTATTGTATCATATTCTATATAAATAAAGGCATTTGGATTTTGGTTATTATACTTACTTGTATTGGTGCCAAATAAACTAAGTATAATAATGTCCTTGAGTAGATGGTTCTCACCTATATCAATCGGTTAGTTGAACCGATAGTGAGATGATATAGGGAACACTACTCTTAATCATTCCTAGTCGAGTATTAACATTCAGGGACAATGTTAATGCAATAAGACTAGCATGTAGGTCAACTCAATGACTTGATCTCACAAGTCATGGATATAGAGATATCAAATTGACACATGGGTATACATTAGAGAATGTATACTAAATGACCCGCCATGAGAAAGTATCATGGATCGTTATATGAGTGTCATATACTTTCTCATGTGGCTATTAGTATGACTACTAGTCCTTAGACCTGAAGTCACCATTGATCCCTACATAAGGAGTTATGTACTTTGGTTTCGTCAAACGTCATCCGTAACTGGGTGGACTATAAAGGCGATTACTGGGTATATATCAAATTATGCCGAGGGATGTGAGTGATGTAGATGGGATCTATCCCTCCTATATGACAGGAGAGACATCGGTATTCTTGATAGAGTGAGACCACGAAGTGCATGACCATGCCCAAATGAGTCAATATAGGATATTGAGCTCATTTGATTTAGTGAGTCTACTTGGAGTTCAAGATTTAGATTGGTCAGAGGATGACACGGTCTATGCCTCACATTGATCAATCTAGATGTCTAGGATAGAAGGACACTTGTCATAATTTGTGAGGAGTCACAATTAGTAGTCATAAGGTGATGTCGGATCTCGACATTCTTGTAACTTGGGTAGTAATGATGTGTTGCTAGATACCGCTCATTACTTATGCTCCTAAATGGGTTTAGGGCATTGCCAACGTTACAAGAACCTATAGGGTCACACACTAAGGACAATTAGATGGAGATTAGGTTCATATGATGAACCAAGAGGATTAGATTCATTTGTTGAATCAAATTGGATTAAGAGTAATCCTAATTGGGCTAACTTGAGTTGGACTCAAGTGAATTCATGTATTCAATGAGTCTAATTTAGATTATGACTCATTGAATCAACTTAATTTAATGAATTAGATTCATTATATTAAGTTGGCTTGAATCAAATGGTTAGATTAGATCAACCATGGAAGAGATTTGGTCAAGTTTGACTTGACTTGAGAGGATGATTAAAAGTCAAGTTTGACTTGACTTTATGCCACCTCATTGGTGAGTTGGCATTGATGTGGACCAATGATGTTACTCCACATCATCATGGGTGCCACCTCACGGAAGTTACAAAGTCATTCTCTTTAATGGCTTCACATTAATTGCAATTAATGCAATTAATTTGGGGTAATGGCTTCACATTAATTGCAATTAATGCAATTAATTTGGGGTTACACATGGAGAAGTGGTCGGCCACATTTTTGAATGAAATGGATTCATTTTTGATTCAATTGGTATTATTCCATCTTCTTCCTCTCAAGCTCTCCCTCTCCTCCTTCCTTGGCCGAACCACATAGGTGCTAGCACACCTTGGTTTTTGGTCACCTCCACCTAGTGTGTTCGTGTGGATACATGTAGAGAGTTGTCTACATTGACAACTTCTAGATCCGACGTACCGAGGTCGAGCGGGATACGCAAAAGGGCACGCAACAAGGGTAAAGATCTTCATCATATAGATCTAGAAGTTTTGTAACTCGTACTCGTATGTTTTCGAATTTTTCTTCGCACGAGATCCGTTGGCTAGGGTGATTCGGGGTTTCCGCGATGCGAAAAAGCGGTTTTCGCGGCCCGAAAAACCCAACATTACTAGTATTTATTTTCCGCATCATGCTAGTTTATTTTTCTTTGTATGAATTCCAAACACAAGATGTATTATATCTAGTTTTTTGAATTAGTTTTTCGAGTTTGTATTTTCTTCTTTTTTGAATTTGTTATTCGATTGTTCTTTTTGGTTAACCTAGAGTTATTTAAGGAAATTAAATATTAGTTTTCCTTAAAAGGCTTTGTTAGGCGGTGGTGGTTGCTCCCATATCCAAGAAGGCCATGTGCCTCATCATGCAGTCCTGAAAGCTAATTTTAGAAATTAATATTTAATGAAATTAATAACATAGGTGGATTTGAATCAATATTGTTAAGTTCTGCTTGCGATTCAAATCTAAACCATTAAGAATAGATAAGTTAAATTTGGAATCAATGATGTTAAGTTCCGTCTGCGATTCCTAATTTAACTTCTAAAGGATACAATAGGTTATTTAAGGAAATGTTCGATACTTGTACAAAAATTTTTGTGCAGTGGAACCGGTACGTTTTCCTAGGACTAACCAACACATAATATACTACTAGGTGTCACTTATGATTGATCCATAATTAATGGTTAATTATGGATAACCAACTTAAACCAGGAACCTATTGGGTCATAATCTTAATAATTTGTAATTAATTATTCTTAATTATAAATAATTTAAAACTTATTAAAATCAAAATTAATTATTAATAATCCAGAATCAATTATCTGAATTAAAAGTTAACTTAATCAACAATGCAAAATAATGAACCTTAAATTAAGTTGAACAATTTTAAACTAATAACTTTAATAGTTAAATCAAAATAATAATTAATGAACCTTAAATTAAATTTAATCTAAAATTAACTCAAATCAAATTTAATTTTAACTTAATTAATTTTAATTTAAGTTAACTTAGTTCTGAATTCATAATTAACTTAATTCAAAAAGTTAACTTGATATCAAATTTAATCACATAAATCATCTCACATCACTATAAGATTATCATGATTGAAAATCTAGAATGGGTAATGATACAGGTTATAGTGAGCGGATCTCAAAGATGACGTGGTGGTCAAAGTCAAGGTAAGGTGGGGGGCCAAAGTTAGTATGGGGGAGCGTCTCCCATATGACTTTGTTGATCGCCTCGCGTTAAAACTCTAGGGTCATACCTGGGTGGTTACAAAGTAGGACGTTTGAATAAAGCCAATCGGTCATAAAGTCGATCGGATATAAGGACTCCAGTATTTTACTCTGGAAGTCAAGAAATAGTGTACCCAATTAGTCAATTAGTCGACCGAGTGCAAGGGAGCTTGGTCAGGTGAGAACTCAACCGAGCTCTAATTACGTAGGACTTTTGAAAACCCCTTAGTCAACCGAGTAAAGATCGAGCAGGCTTAAGGATACTTGATCTTATAAGACTTTTAATATAAGACTAGCCGGAAAAAGGCCGGTCGAACATAAAGCTCTCCGTATACGGCCGACCGGGTAAATACTGGGCAGACATAAGGGCACTTGGCCTTATAAGACTATTAATATAAGACTAGTCGGGCAAAGGTTGGTCGAATAAAAGTCTCTCCATGTACGTCTAGCCAAGTAAAGACCAGGCTGGCTTAAGAACACTTGGCCTTATAAAAGTCTTTAATATAAGACTGGTCGAACAAAGGCCGATCGCACATAAGGTTCTCTGTGTACACCCAACTGGGTAAAGACCGAGCAGACTTAAAGACACTTGACCTTATATGACTGATCGGACAAAGGCTGATCGAACATAAGGCTCTCTATGTATGCTCGGCCAGGTAGAGACCAAGCGATTTTAAAGACACTAAGCTTTATAAATCTCCTAGTATAAGATTGGTCGAATGAAGGTCGATCAAACATAAAGCTATTGGTGTATGCCCATTCGAGCAAACACTGAACGAGCTTAAAGGTACTTATCCTTAGGGAACTCTATATATCCACTCGATCGGGCATAGGTCGATCAAATTAAGTGATCTAATATCACATTGTCTCTAAAATAAAGCTATAACATACATGATCTATCATATGACTTCTTGAATGAAGCTTTGGTATACTGTGGGCACTATATTAGTATCTAAATAGATCTCTACAGTATTTAATATATAACAGAACAGATTGATATAAGGGCAAGTAATACGACTGGCCTTATGGATGTGTCGAGATACATTCAGCAAACAAGCAGCAGATAATATTTTAATAACCTATCATAGTTGTCGGGGAATATTCCTTTGGAACCTCCATCGGAGGCTATCTTGTTTCCCATCGGTGATTCATCTATAACAACATCCTCCTCCAATGACTTCAGAAAATGTTTAAGTTATAAATGACAAAAGAGGTACATCTGTGGGTACAAAAAAGATTCCTCAGAAGCTCTTCAAGGAACAACCTAACAAACTTTGATGCATGAAGCCACCTCATGATCATAGAGATTGTGAGAGGTGGTATAAAAAGGGGGTTCTCTCCGTTGATGAGATACATAATTTTCACATCTGAGACCTTCATTTGGATATCTACTACTATTCTTCTTCCACTTGCAAGGAAACTATATTGACTTGAGTGTCGGAGGACCTTGGCAGGGACCTCTTCCCTGGTCTTTGGTCACTAACTCTTCGTTGAATCGTCTAGTGGTGTGCAGGATTGTTGAGGAGCTACATCCCAGATCAGAGAGTCAACTATCTATCAACAAACCATCCACTTGAGCCAGCATGTCATCTCCTCAGGCTTTAGATAGGATCAAATTTACCATCGTTTGTGGGAATCTTCACCTGAATCTGAAGCTATGAGATGGAGGAAGCTGGAAAACTCAATACCATCACCTTAACACAAGAAGTTCTAGAGTTGCTCATCAACAGTAAAGCACAAAAATTACTTCAATAACAACAACAACAAGCCAACACTGGTGGTATGCTACCACCACCAAATCTAGCAACGTCAATAACAGCCCATCAAAGGGAAAGAGGAGTTGAAGAGGAAGGACTTGCTCGCTTGCTTCCAATGCCTCTATCGCCAATCCGGCACCCCCGAGTACTTTTCTGCACACCGCTGGAATAGTTAGGCTAAGGAAGAGTACTCCAGGAATCTTTTGGAGAAGCACTTGTGTGGGATAAGCGAAAAGGAAAAGTCATAGCTAGTGATAGCTCCCCTGAGTGGATTGTCATCCCATTCTCTCAATGGGTATTGGATAACCCATTGCCAAAACATTATCAGAATCTAAACATAGGAGAATATTTGGGGACAACCAATCTAGAAGACCATCTCCTTAAATTTGAAAATGTCGCTCTTCCTCAACAATTTATGGATGGTGTTAAATGTCGAATGTTCCTCACCACATTCGGTGGAGCAACCCAACGGTGGTTTAAACGACTACCAGACAATTATATTCTCCATTCAAGGACTTCCTCAAGGTATTACTCCATCACTTCTCTAGTAACAGATGCCATCACAAAACCCCTTAGAGTCTCTTCTCACTCAAATAGGGGCCCAAAAAGACACTCTGAGCCTATATCAAAATGTTCAATTAGGTAGTTATGGATGTTCCCACTGCCACCATGGAGATTTTAGTGAATGCCTTTTCAAAGGGACTCACTGATAATGATTTTTTCTGAGATTTGATTAGAAAATCTCCAACCAACTTTGACCAGCTAATTGAACGATCAATCAAATTTATCAATGTTGAAGAAGCACAGGCAGCCCAAAAGAAGAAGGGCACCACACCCGTTGTTGCTCCTACCACCCCGTGCCCTGTGTTACCTGCCCCTCCACCCAAAGGACCTTAGGCAGGCCATCAATATCATCATCAAGAATTGTGGCTTCAAGTCATACAACATGTAGAGGCTCTACGAAAGTGGTGCACATACCATCAGACAGCTACTCATAATATGGAGGATTGTTATACTCTGCAAAATCGGTGATATGATAACCCCAGATACCGTCGACATTCACCAGCCCCAAATCACCTATCGTATATGCGACAAAATAACCCGCTCAAGATTGAGTACTAGGCGACCGAGCCACAGAAGGGAACACTACAACACCAAGTCAAGCAAACCCAAGCGCCTACTTGAGTTCAACAAGAACAACCCTCAGTGCAGTAAGAAGAAAACCGCTATAATGTCGCTCGGGGTAATATCAACATGATAGGTAGAGAACCAACCAATGGTGATTCCAACCGAGTGAGGAAGTCACACGCTCGGCCTTTGGTCATTCATGCGGTCGCATATACTACAGAGTGAGCAGATGGGCCCGAAATCAGCTTTGAGCCCACAGATCTATAAGGGGTGAAAAATACCCCATAATGATGTATTAATAATTAAGGATATTATAGCTAATTACAAAATTTCTCCTACTTTTATTAATACATGCAACTCAGTTAGCATTATCTTTAAACAATCATTTGACTAGCTGCAAATCAACTCAAGTGAGCTTCAGGCCATGGTGACTACTCTGTATTGGTTCACTGGTAATAAAGTCTAGCCGCTCAATCAAATAAAGAAGGTCATATCCTTAGGAGAGGAGTCCCTTATGAGAATGTTTCAATTGATTTTCATAGTTGTGGATGCACCTTCTGATTACAATGTCATTTTAGGTTGACCGGCCTTACGTTTCAACTTTCAGCCAAAAGATAAAATTTTCTGTGAATGATCAAGTAGGAGAGGTCAAGGGTGATCAACTTGTAGCACCATGTGCTATGTGGAGATAGTAAAAATGGAGGCCAATGTTGCTCGAAAAAATGCAAAGGATGGAGGTTAATGCTATTCCAGAAAAGTCACCCATCCTGGTGTATGAATAAAAAGAAGAGGTACAAATTCGGGCCAGTCGGTCGAAGAACACCACTCAGATAGTAGCCAACTTGGCTCCTTAGCTTAAGGCTAAACTGGTGGAGTGTCTGACATGCAACAATGATGTGTTTGCCTGGATGCCCAAAGAAGTAACGGGCGTGTCTCCAACAGTCATGGAGCATGTACTTCATGTCTATCCTGATGCTCGTCCGATCAAACAAAGAAAGTGAGATTTTAGGGATGACCATAATAAAATCATTAAAGAAGAGGTAGACAAGTTATTGGAGGTGCGCTACATTAGGGAGGTGTAGTTCCTGAGTTAGCTAGCTAATGTTGTCTTGGTCTCCAAGCCTGGAAACAAGTGCTTGGTTTGTATTGATTTCAAAGATCTTAACAAGGCCTACCCGAAAGATTATTATCTCTTACCCCACATCGATCAAGTTGCTGATTCTACCTCCGGCTATGAATTCATTTGTATCTTGGATGCCTATTAAGGATATCACCAAGTTTCGCTCGCCGAGGACCAGGAAAAGGTCAGCTTTATAACTGCCGAGGGCACTAATTATTATAATGTTATGTTATTTGGACTAAAAAATGTAGGATCTACCTATCAAAGACTTATGAACAAGCTCTTTCAAAAATAAATTGGATAGAATATGGAGGTCTACGTGGACGATATCCTGATCAAATCTCTTCAGGCTACATATTTGATCGATGACCTAAAAGAAACCTGCAGAACTTTGACATAGTATGGGCTCAAGCTCAACCCTTGCAAATGCTTATTTCGAGCTAGAAGTGGAAAATTTTTGGGCTACATAGTCACCAAGCGAGGGATTGAAGCAAATCTTAGCAAAGAACGAGCTCTACAAAACATGTCTTCCCCACGCAACCTGAAGGAAGCCCAAAGATTAACTGGTCGAATCATCGTGTTGTCTCGCTTCATCTCCCAATCGATTGAACAAAGTCTACCCTTCTTTAAAATACTTCGTTGGGCAATCAAATTCTAGTGGGATGCTAACTACAATAAGGTTCTCGAGGAGCTAAAGAATTATTTATCATATCTGCCCATCCTAGCTAAGAAAATAGTGGGTGAAACTTTGTGGGTTTACTTGTTAGTTAATGAACATGCATTAGTTCAATGTAGGTAAGGCAGGAGGGAAAAGAGCAACAACCTATATACTTTTTGAGTTATTTATTAAAGGGAGCAGAGTGCCGCTACACCGCACTCAAGAAATTGGCGTATGGATTGGTGTTAGTTGCTCGAAGATTGCGTCCTTATTTTTTGTCGCATTCAATTATCGTACTAACTAACAACACTTTGGGCTTAGTGCGTGTTAACCTGAGGCATCTATAAGATTTATCAAATGGACAATTGAACTTAGTGAGTATGATATACAATACTAACCTCATGTAGCCATCAAAGCTCAAGCTTTAGATAACTTCATAACAGAAGTACAAGGTCCTAAAATTGAGGAAACGTGGAAGATATATGTAGATAGATCCTCTACTGGCAGGGTAGTGGGATAGGTATTCTTGTTATATCACCCAGGGAAGATCAAATGTAATTATTTGTTCGATTAAATTACCAAGCAACCACTAATGAAGCAGAATATGAGGCATTGGTAGCAGGACTATAAGCTGCGTGACACGTTGGAGCCGCCTAAATTTTAATCTACTCAGATTCTTAGTTGGCGGCTCAACAATTGTCTGACAACTTTAACATTAACAATGAGCGGCTAAAGTTATAGATAGAAGCATTTGACAAATTAAAAGCTAAATTTTAGAAAGTGACTATATAGAAGATTTCCGCCATAATCAAATAGAATATGGTTAAGCTTATTAGCAAACATTATTAGTAAATTGGATTGGGCGACAAGCCAACCTGGAGCTATAGGGTGACTTGAGAACACCAATCATCTTATTCTTACAACAGGGTACTCTACCCAATGACGGGAGCAAGCACGGGTACTCAAGAAAAGGGCTAGTCAGTTTACTATGATTGGAGATTATCTTTATAAGAGAGCATTCTCTTGTCCTTTACTCAAATGCATCAGGCTGAACGATGTGCAGTACATTTTGCAAGAAGTGCATCAAGGTTCCTATGGAAGTCATGTAGGAGGTCAGTGTCTCGCTCAAAAAGTATTATTGCCCGGATATTTTTGGCCTACTATACAAGCTGACGCAGCTCAATCAGTAAGGATTTGTTTATCTTGTCAAAAGCATGAGAACATCCCACATCACCCCACATAATTTCTTAAAACCTCTATGGTTTCTTGCCTATTTGATCAATGGGGGATGGATATAGTAGGACCTTTTCCCTTGGCATCTGCTCAAAGGAGAATTTTACTGGTAAAATAGATTATTTCTCAAAATGGGTGGAAGCTAAGCCCTTAGCTAAAATAACTGAGCAAATGGTTATTAAATTCTTATAGCAGCATATTATCTATAGATTTGGCATTCCACATAATCCGGTTTCTGATATTGAAGGCAATTCCAAGGTAGAAGGATCTGAGAATGGTGTCTGGGATATGGCATTACATAGGCCTTCACTTTTGTAGCTTATCTGCAAAGCAATGGACAAGCTAAAGTAACAAATAGAGAAATTATCAGAGGACTTAAGACTAAATAAAATCATGTTGAGGGTAGTTGGTGTAAAATATGATACCCGAATAATAATTAAATAATAAGGTTTAATAGGCAAATAACCTAATTGGAATTTTTAGAGATTTTCTGGGAATATTTTGGAGCTCGTATGGCATATTTTGAGGGGATGTATTTATAGACTTGGGAAAAAGCTTCTTTGGAATATCCAAAGTGCTAGTTAGAGCCCTAGAGCCAATCATATGATGATTGTTGTATGGACTCGATGTATCATATTCCTATAAAGGCATTTCTTTATGGTTATTATACTTACTTGTATTGGTGTCAAATAACTAAGTATAATATTGTCCTTGAGTAGAAGGTTCTTATCTATATCAATCAATTGGTTGAATTGATAGTGAGATGATATAGAGAACACTACTCTTAATCATTCCTAGTCAAGTATTAACATTCAGGAACAATGTTAATACGATGAGACTAGCATGTAGGTCAACTCGATGACTTGATCTCATAAGTCACGGATATAGAGATATCAAGTTGACACATGGGTATGCATTGGAGAATGTATACTGAATGACCCACCATGAGAAAGTATCATGGATCGTTATATGAGTGTCATATACTTTCTCATGTGACTATTAGTATGACTATCAGTCCTTGGACCTGAAGTCACCATAGTTCCCTACATAAGGAGTTGCATACTTTGGCTTCGTCAAACGTCACCCGTAATTGGGTGGACTATAAAGGTGATTACTGGGTATGTAACAAATTATGCAGAGGGATGTGAGTGATGTAGATGGGATCTATCCTCCTATATGACGAGAGTGACATCATGATTCTTGATAGAGTGAGACCACTAAGTGCATGGTCATGCCCAAATGAGTCAATATGAGATATTGAGCTCATTTGATTAGAGTGAGTCTACTTGGGGTTCAAGACATAGATTGATTAGAGGATGACATGATCTATGCCTCAATTGATCAATCTAAATGTCAAGGATAGAAGAACATTATCACATATTGTGAGAGTCACAATTAGTAGTCACAATGGTGATGTTGGATCTCAACATTCTTGTAACTTGGGTAGTAATGATGTGTTGCTAGATACCGCTCATTACTAATATTTCTAAATGAGTTTAGGAGCATTGCCAACGTTACAAGAACCTATAGGGTCACACACAAAGGGCAGTTAGATGGAGATTAGGTTCATATGATGAACCAAGAGAATTAGGTTCATATGATGAACCAAATTGGATTAAGAATAATCCAAATTAGATTAATTGACTAAGACTCAATTAAGTTAGACTTGAGTTAGACTCAAGTAAGGCTAGACTTAAATTTGACTCAAGTGAGGCTTAATGATGATATTCATTGAATTTTGAATTCAATGATAAATGGTGACATTGATTGAATTATGAATTCAATTCGAATATTAGATTCAAATTTTGATTCAAATTATGAAGAGAAGAGGAGTTTCAAAATGGACATTTAATGAAGAATGAATATTCATTAAATACTCATTAAGACTCATTAATGAGACTCATTAATTGAGTTAATGAGCATTAAGTATTTTCATTAGATGAAAATACTTAAGCCATTTTACTCTTATATTTTCATAATGAACGGATCATCATTATTCTTCCTCTCTTCTAGTTCTCTCTCTCCCTCTCCTCCATTGCTGAGCCACCCAAGAGTGCTAGCACACTCTAAGTGGTTCTTCTCCACCTATTGTCCGTGTGGATACGTATAGAGAAGTGTACGCTTGACACTCTCGAGATCCGGCAACCTTTTGGACGAGCGGGATAAGCGAAGGGCTTCGCAACAAGGGTATCGCTTCTTATTTATGTAGATCTAAGGTAGATCTAGGTTAGAAACTTGTACATCATTTATTTTTATATATCTTCACACGGATCTGTGGCAAGACTTCGAGGTTTCCGCAACGCAAAAAGTGATTTTTGCAGCTCGAAAGTCCCAATAGTGGTATCAGAGCCATGTGCGAAGCATGTACAAGTTTGTATTTTATTTTTATGAAAATATTTCAGATATGTAAGTTTCTGTAAGTTTTTTATTTTTATAGATTTTTTGAGTATTTTTCTCGTAGAAGCGAAGCAACAAGTGCTTGGACACTTGTAGGCTTCGACTACCGAGAAAAACCTTCCGAAACGGCAAGGTCTCGCCCAAATCATTTTGGGACAGTGGCTTAAGGACCTGTTATATCAAGATGGGACACTCGCGATATTCATTTCGCGAGAAGGGGCGCTGCCCCTAACCCCGCAAGGGGCATTGTCCGACGATCGCGCCCGAAAACCGCTAAACGGGACCACCGGGAAGTTGTGACTCATAAAATCGATAAAATCAGTAGTAAAATTATAGAAATTTATATAAAATACATAATTTAGAATTATGTGTAATTTTGTGATGCTCATGGCCCAAAACCCCAATATGATTGGTTAAAATGTGTCGTAATTCATAATATGGCTTGCGCGCCATTTTTGTGTTGTGCGTGTTGTATTGATATGCGACCTGCGCGTCGTACATTCTCTTTTATATTCTTGTTGTAAATAGAATTTATACTCGAATGTAACTCGAGTTTCACATATGTAATGTACAAAATGAAGCGGTGGAAGGTCCACTCAAGAAGGAGTTACAAGGAGGGTGATTTCAACATGGCGGTCAAAGGGAGGCGCTTGAAGAAGTTGTTGACCCTAGGTTGACCGTCCGATCTTTTCATTGGCTTGAAAAGATTGTAGTAGGGCCATGACCTCATCACAAAATAATTAGTTATCTATCATTGCTTGTGTATGTGATGCATGATAATGTAGGATAATTAGTGCCTTGATGCGTATAAGATACGAATCCACGATTAGATTAGATCTTAATCAAGTCAACTCGATATGCCTACCAAGTTTTGATACCCATCACTACCTCGATTATTTGTTGTTGTTGAATCTGCCAAAGCAAAGCAACGTATATTATCTTGGTAGGGTGCGGAGGGACAACCTTGGTCCCGCCTATCAAAGCTTGGGTGAGTACAAACTCAATTAGATTGAGCATAACTAGTTAACTCAATTGGATCGAGTAAAACTATAGGCATTTTCCAAGAGTTGGACGATAGGATAAAAATCACATTTATACTAAATCTTGGGTGATTTAGCCAAAGCTAACTCAAGTTTTAATATAAATGAGATTTTTGATCCTATAAACAAGAGTTGCATAGAGATGTAATTGATAATTAGTTATCTACCGATCATACTAAGTCTTGGGAGATTTAGCCAAAGCTAACTCAAGGCGTAGTATGATGTGGATCTTGTCCCGCTAGAATTATAGCTAATTCGTATAAATCCAGTAGTGTGGTTTGACCACATCCATGACTTGATTCTACAAAAACCCTATAATTCAGTGGGAGCATCATTTAGTTAAAGGCCTAATTAAATGATTAAAGGAATATGATATTTACTTTCTGCATTATTTCTGTTGTAGATTGCCATGTCAACAAACACGAACACCTTCTCCCTGCGTTCTGTCCTCGACAAGGACAAGCTCAATGGAGCTAATTTCCTGGATTGGTACAGGAATCTGAGAATCATTCTCACACAAAAAAGAAAACTGTACGTCCTGGAGCAGCCCATTCTGGAGGCACCTCCTGCCACTGCCACGCGAGCTGACCGAGATACTTATAAGAAGCATCAAGATGACGCATTAGATGTGTCATGCCTCATGCTCGCAACCATGAACTCTGAGCTTCAGAAGCAACACGAGTTGATGACTGCTTATGACATGGTTGAACATCTTCGTCAACTATATCAAGGACAAGCAGGGCACTGGAAGAGGAACTACAAAGGATACCTGGAAGATCTTAAGAAGAAGGGAAATAAGATTTCTACTTCAGGTATACATGTTATAGAAGTCAATCTCTCTATTTCTTCATCGTGGGTATTAGATACCGGATGTGCTTCTCACATTTGTACAAATGTACAGGCGCTGAGAAATAGCAGGGCATTGACGAAGGGCGAGATAGACCTACGAGTAGGCAATGGAGCATGGGTTGCTGCTGTTGCTGTAGGAACTTACTTTCTATCTCTGCCCTCTGGGCTTGTACTAGAATTAGATGAATGTTGTTATGTGCCTGCTCTTACAAAGAACTTCATTTCAGTCTCTTGTTTGGACAAGAAAGACTTTTCTTTTGTAATAAAGAACAAATATTGTTCTATTTATTTAAAAGATATGTTCTACTGTAGTGCACCTCTGATAAATCGACTCTACATTCTAGACTTAGGCGTCGGGTCGACCTAGGACTTCCGGTCAGAAATCCGAAGTCAGACCCGGACATTCCAAACACTGTCAAAATATTATATTGATTAATATCTGTGCTAACTTGGTTTTATAGGATGTGTTTGTAGACTAACATGTTTTGCAGGGCCAAAAACTAGAGTTTAGCCTCGGAGGAGCAGTGTCCGAGGCGCGTCCATGGAGCTTGGAGGTGCCTCGGGTGCAAGCCGAAGCCAGTTGTCCAGAGGAGCTGGACGCGCCTCGGATGAGGCTAGAGGCGCCTTGGACCAAGGCTTGAAGGCACCTTGAAGAGGCTTGGAGGCGTCTTAAACCAGATAAGGTGCAACCAGGCTTGTGCTGATCCACCCGTGTGACTTAGCGGCCTGGAGGCACCTTGGACAGGCTTGGAGGTGCTTCCAGCACAGTATAAAAGAGGAGTTCGAGGCAGCACTCAAATAATCATCATTCAAGCGATCCGTTTGTGAAAATCTGCTAATGACACGATCCCGAAGTGCTGCGACAACCTCCCGACGACCCAGAGCTTCGTTTCTTCATCTCTCGTTGTCGGTATAAGATCATCATTTTAATTTAAGCTGTAATTTCTATACTTGTAAACTTTATCAATTCTGTAGTTGTTGCCCACCGAAAGTGGTCAACGACCGCAGGCCTTGGAGTAGGAGTCGTCACAGGCTGTAAACCAAGTAAACGACCTGTGTTCGAGTTGTGTGCCTTTTATTTTCCGCTGCTTTATTACTCTTATTACTCGTCGAGTTTTACGAAATCGATTCAGAAATGCGTGAAAGCCACGAGCGTTATTCACCCCCCCCCTCTAGCGCTTTCGATCCAACACTTATATAGTGACATACAATGCATTACCGGATGCAGGTCTAGCTACTAGATTTACTTAACATGTGTACCTAGTTTACTACTTGGCATGTGTACCTAGTTTATTACCTGGCATGTGTATCTAGGTTTATTACTTGGCATTTGTACCTAAATCATTGATATGGACTTGGTTTTCCTTTTCGTACACATTATTAGGAGTTTGGTATTTTCAGGATTACATGCTTAGTGTCATGCATCATTTTGCATGATTGCATGCTGAGTGATTGTCGACTCCATTATTGTTGAGCACATTGCTAGTTGCATGGATCTACACATACAACCACTCATGGGTTAATGGTATATTAGGCAGGGTGTGTTGCAGCAGGTTGCTCTGTCAGGCTCTGTTGTTCCGCTTATGGGTAGTGTGCTTACAGCGTAATAGCGGACAAGGATCCCTCCTCTTGACTATGACATAGGGAGATGAGAGCATTGAGCTCCCCCACTATGATTTGGGGTAGGAGGATAGGTGTACTCCGAAAGTATCCTATCCACTCGGTCACTCAGGAGTAGTGATGGCAGAGTGCACAGTTATCATAGCCCTATCCACTCGACCTCACCATCGTATGTGAGGTGGCTGACTGGCGTCAGGGGTGACCATGTCATTTGCATCATATGCATGGATTGCATTTATTTATATTCCTACATTTTGGATGCTGGATTTTTATGGTTGCATATGATTGACATGCATATAGGAGACATGATGTGTTTGGTCTGACGACCCTTATATCCGGATAGGAGGTCCTGGTGAGTACAACTTCTTTGCTTGTTCAGTTTTCTCATTTCCTATTTTTTATCAAGAGACTATACTCTATAATTATTATTGTTAGATATATCTTACTATGCATGTCATCTTGATACCCGCTGAGTTATTGAACTCGCCCCATTGCTTTATTTCTATTTCGGGTTGATGCTGTCAAGAGGTTCCAGTCGCTAGTCCCCCACCTCGTGTAGATATGATTTTCTACTTTCAAACTTTGTTTCCTTTTTTTGTGATCTACATGTATGTGATGTGTAGATCTTGTACTCGTGGATGTTATATCGAGTTTTGGTCTAATACCCTTGTTTCTGCTGCGATGGTTTTCCATTGCGGGTTGTGTTTTCCTAGAGTAGTGGAGTAGCTTTTATAATAAACGGCGTGTTGTGATTTGTTATGATTGTTAGCCGGAGGCTGTACTATATAAACTGCGTGGATTATTTATTTAATTACTGTATATGTTCCAGCCGTGTTGGTCGAGGATTGAGAGGCCCTGAGGGCTATGTAGTCAGGCTCCAGATTGTCACCAATACAGAGGAGATGCTGCCAAAATTTTAACGGCAAGGACAACCCCCAGAGCCTGACAGTTGGGTGGATGAATTACCTAGTGTATTATGTGTAACGCCCAGCAATTTCATATGAATTTATATTAAGAATAGGAGAAAATAGAACCAAAAAGAAGCATGGCCAAGGTTTGAACCTTGAACCTTTAGTAGGTGATAAGCTTTAAGTAGAATGGGATAACCAATAGCCCAAGAGAAAGTATTGTTAGGAAGGAAAGGGAAGTTGCAGTTAAGGGTAGGGAGGGTGAAGGGACACCTTCCACTTAGAAGAAAAGTTTATCTTTTCTTTCTCCCTCCACTTAGAATGATTCATTTTTACTTCTTTCTTTTTAGAAATAAATGGAAATAAAAAGGTAAGAGAAAGAAAAGTTCATTCTTTCTTCTTCCTTTTTCATGTAGAATAAGAAGGAAGAAAAAGGCAAGGGAATTTGGTTTCTCCTTTCTTCCTCCTTCTTCTTCCTCCACCGAAAACTCCAAGCTTCTTCCCCTATTGCCGAATTCAAGCTAAGGGTTTTCTCCCTAAGAAAACATAACAAAGGGAAGTTCTTGAAGCATACTTCTCATTACAAGAAAAAAAAATGGAAAGGAAATTCTAGAAGCGAAAAGGGTCTTCTTCTTCTTCTCCACCAAGGGTATTCTCCTAGTAAACAAAGCAAGAGGATGTAAGTATCCCCCTCACCTGTGGTACAAGTAGTTACGAGTGTTTTCCATGTTTGATGTGCCTAAAAACCTAGAAATCAAGCTTATAGGTTTCGGCCAAGAAGTGATTAAGGGCTTAGGATAGTTGAAACTCCATTTAGGTTTGCTTATGTATTTTCCTATGATGCCTAATAAGTTAGGTGATGTTATTAAGATGTTATTCATGATATATGTTGCTTGACAACCTAAAAATCATGTTTATAGGTTTTGGCCAAGATGAATTAAAAGGCCTAGAGAAGTCTAAACTCAAATTGTCTAGCTTATGTTTTCTCTCATGATACCTAATATGTGATGTGATGTTATCAAAAGGTTATTCATGATTTATGTAGCTTAAAAACCCTAGAAACAAGCCTTGTGAGTTCAGCCAAGAAGAAAATGAAAAATGTTTAGGGAAGTTGAACTCCAACTAGATTTGCTTAGGTTTTCTTCTATGTCATGCTATGTATCATATGATATTAGTTTAAAGTTCATGCTTAAAGTTGCTTAAAAGAAAACCTTAGATTCATGCTTATAGGTTTCGGCCATGACTTGGAAATTAGGGTTGGAGACTTCATGTATGCTTGCTAAGAGTCTCACTTGTTATGTCTTGCATCATGTGATCCTAATTTAATGTTTCATGATTAAAATTGCTTAAAAGAAAAACCCTAGATTCATGCTTATATGTTTCGGCCATGACATGGAAATTAGGGTTGGAGACTTCATGTATACTTGCTTTGAGTCTCACTTGTTATGCCATGTATCATGTGATCTTAATTAAATGTTTCATGTTTAAAATTGCTTAAAAGAAAACCCTAGATTCATGCTTATAGGTTTCGGCCATGACTTGGAAATTAGGGTTGGAGACTTCATGTATGCTTGCTAAGAGTCTCACTTGTTATGCCATGTATCATGTGATATTAATTTGATGTTTCATGCTTAAATTTGCTTAAAAGAAAACCCTAGATTCATGCTTATATGTTTCGTCCATGACTTGGAAATTAGGGTTGGAGACTTCATGTATGCTTGCTAAGAGTCTCACTTGTTATGCCATGTATCATGTGATCTTAATTTAATGTTTCATGCTTAAAATTGCTTAAAAGAAAACCCTAGATTAATGCTTATAGGTTTCGGCCATGACTTGGAAATTAGGGTTGGAGACTTCATGTATGCTTGCTAAGAGTCTCATTTGTTATGTCATGTATCATGTGATATTAATTTGATGTTTCATGCTTAAAGTTGGTTAAAAGAAAACCCTAGATTCATGCACATATGTTTCGGCCATGACTTGGAAATTAGGGTTGGAGACTTCATGTACGTTTGCTAAGAGTCTCACTTGTTATGCCATGTATCATTTGATATTAAATTAATGTTTCATGCTTAAAGTTGCTTAAAAGAACCCTAGAACCATGCTCTTAGGGTTTCGGCCAAGAAGGAATAAAAAAAAAGACTTGAGAAAGTTTTAAAACATAAACTATGCTTGCTTATGATTCCTTATGGTATGTGATCCACTATATGATGTTAGTTAAGGTTTTCATGTTTTAAAGTTGCTTGAAATTTAAGAACATGTCCATGCAAGTTTCGGCCAAGCTGTGAATTAGGATTTGTGGAAAATTCAAAACTCTAACTATGCATGATAATGACTCTCTATGTTATGCTATGTGATATGTGAACTTTATGTCACCATGTTATGCTTATGAAAAGATTATGTATGATGAAATGCCTAAGAGATGCTTCACTTTAAGTTGGGACTAAGAGCACTCTTCATGATATGACAAGAACATGATATATTTCATGATATGTTTCATGATATGACAAGAACATGATATGTTATTTTACTTTTGTATTGGCTTGTACCGGACCCTAAGAATGGTCCATGGGATGGGCTCCTAAGTTGCCCCTAGGTCGATGGTCAAGGAAACGGGCCTAGTTCCTAGTAGGTTCTAGATTAGCTACCTCGGATTTATTTAGGATGCGCGCAATTCATGTATGTGGTACAATGCCGGTCCCTCATGTTGATATTTATGTTTAAGTACCTATATGATATATGTTTTCAAAAAAACATCTTGCATATACTTGTTTCATGCTATATGATTTTGATACATGTTTTCAAAAGAACATCTTGCATATATATTTGATACATGTTCTCTTGAGATATGTCTATGATACCTAGAAGAACATGCTACTACATTATGCTTATGCTTTCTTATACTATGTTATGTTTTGCCTAATGAATATCACACTACCTCATGCTAACATGAAATGTTAAATCTAGATGTTGGTTAAATGAATATATCACTATTCTATGTTAATTCATGATTTATGGCTTTTGTGAGTAGGAAAGGATCTTACTAAGCCTATGTGCTTATAGTTTTATTTCCCTTGTATTGTAGAAAAGGGGAAAGCATGGTTAAACTAAAGGGAGCAGCATGAAGGGCAAAGATGTGTGTGGCAGTGGCATGGTGGAAGAGATCTGTTTTGTGTTTTGGGACTTATGCATATTCTAAGTTTTACATGTTAACTTATTTTTCCTATTAGACACTTTTTGATGGTTGCTACTTGATATTATCTTGAACTTGTTTGGATAGTTGAATGCTTAATGAGAACTTATATCCTCTTATGTTCCATGAAACCTTGAAATGTTAAGTACTTGTTTAATTAGAGAATTGTTAGTTATCATGAACTCTAGAGAACAAAATACATGTTTAGTTCCTTCTTAGTTTTGTACGCTTTATCATCTAGTTAACAAGCATGTATCATGTTCTAAGTAATAGATAGTAGTAAATCCAATTTTATATGCATGAATGCTGGCATGTTCACCTAGTTTGTTTATATGATTAAGTTTAAAGAATAAAAAGAATTCTTTCGCTGCAATTATTTCATATGCATGTATGTATATTCGCGTAGCGCCGCCTTTGCTATCAATAGGGGAAGGGTGGGCGTAATAGTTTGGTATCAGAGCAGGTCTACCTTTCCACTACACACACACATCAAGCCTCCATCCCGCCGCTCCATGTAAGAACTTCTATGCCTACTTTATTTCTTTTATGTATGATAAAGAAATGTTTTAGTCTAAGTATGCATGAATGTAAGTAGGAATGATAATAATCTTATGCTAGCCTTGTTAGGAATGATGATAACTTATACTAGTTTATTGTCATCATATGAAGATAAGCATGGCTAGGAGACACAATAACCGAGTCGATGAGACAGTACCCCCACCTGATTTGATGCATGTAGTTACTGAACTCCAGCGTCAGGTTACAGAGAAGCAGCAAGTAATTAATGCTCTGATGAATCAGCAAGGGAACCCTACCACCCCACCAGGGAATCAGAATCAGATGCCAGTCATACCTACAGCTGCACTAGTACCACCGATAGGCCCAGCCCTAGTAGTTCGACAAGAGGCATATCTAATTCAGTGGCAGAGGCTGAAGCCAGAAAATTTCTCTGGCACTTGTGAACCATGGGACGCTCAAGCCTGGTTCAAGACTGTAGAAAGCATCATAGAGCTGCTGGACTGGCCCGAACAAGAAAAGGTCAAATGTGCATCATTCTGCCTTTCGGGAGATGCCAGAATCTGGTGGGACAGGGTTAAAGCAAAGAGGCAAGTGAACCAAATGAGATGGATGTATTTTGAAGCTGAATTTTTTGAAGAATTCTTCCATATGCGTGTGACAAACAAGCACTATGACGAGTTCACCGAGTTCCGGCAAGGTGACCTATCAGTTAATGAAGTTATGAAAAGATTCAATCGACTAGCACACCTATGCCAAGAGTTGGTCAGCACAGAAAGAGAAAGAGTCAGACTCATGCTGAAGATGCTCAGACCCGATATAGCTCTGAATGTGGCCGGCGGAATTAATAGACCGCAGACCGCCGAAGAGCTTATCAGCAGTGCCCTAATCAACGAACACTACTTGAAGGCACTGAATGAAGGCAAGGGTCAAGCCCAGTTGGGAGGACAGAAATCTCAATGTACCAAAGCCGGCTGGAAAGAAAACCCCAATGGTAAGAGAAAACAATGGAATAATCCTAAGGGTGGTCCAGCAAACAAACAACCCACGTACTCTCAGTGCACTACATGTGGGAAGAAGCATTCCGGGGTGTGTCACAAGGGCACAAATAGGTGCTTCAACTGTGGACTGGAAGGACATCGAGCCAGTGACTACCCTACCTAGGTTCAGACACCTCCTCAACAGTATATTCAGAACAGGGGTGCTCCCTCACAGTTACACCAGATGCAAGCTGCGATAGAAGGTACTCAGATAAGCCAAGGGAGATTAGAAGCCCCACCAGTTACAACAAATGCCAGGATTTTCTCCCTCACCAAGGAAGACGTGGCGAATGCTTCTACGGTTGTCACAGGTCATATATTTATTTTCAGTCAGCATGCTACTGTATTATTTGATACTGGGCAATACACTCATTCGTCTCCACGCCTTTCACAAGGAAGATAGACACGCCACCACAAGCTTTAGATTGCAAGTTCTTAACGACCTTGCCCTTGGGAGAAGTGATGCCATCCACCCATATGCTGTGAGCCACTCCTATCAGAATCGCAGACAGAGAACTCTATTATGATCTGATAACGGCATGCAGGATTATGACATTATTTTGGGCATGGATTTCCTGAGCAAGTATGGTGCTTCGATCGAGTGCCGTAAAAGAAAAGTGGTCTTCCGGCCAGAGGCAGAACCGATGTTCGAATTTATTGGAAAACAAAGGGGAATTATGGTTACGGGGTCGAAAGCATGATCGGACAGCTCTCTACCCTGACAATAACCTCGACGCTATTCGATGATATACTAGAAAAACAAACATGTGACCCAAGCATCCAAAGGATCAAGCAAGAGGTCCAAGAAGGAAAGAACGATGGATTTCGTATCGCTGACAGCGGAATACTATACCTCAGAGATCGCTTATGTATTCGCGACGATCCAGAGTTGCGAAAGAAGTTATTGGAGGAGGCTCACGGAACACCTTATGCGATGCATCCTGGATCCACCAAGATGTACCAAGACCTGAAAGGGAAGTTCTGGTGGTTCAGTTTTAAAAGAGATGTGGCTCGGTATGTCAGTACCTGCTTGACCTGCCAAAGGGTTAAAGAAGAACACCAGAGACCTAGAGGAGTAATGCAGCCAATTCAAATTCCAGAATGGAAATAGGAAGATATTTCTATGGACTTCATCTCAGGATTACCCAAAACGACGAACGGATATGATGCTATATGGGTAATCATGGACAGATTAACAAAGTCTGCCCACTTCTTAGCAATCAAGATGATTTACTCGACTGAGCAACTAGCTCAATTATATGTTAAGGAAATTATCAGATTACATGGGATTCCTAAGACCATTATTTCCGATAGAGATGGACGCTTTGTTTCACATTTCTGGGAATGTGTTCAGAAGGCCCTTGGCTCGAAGTTATTATTCAGTACTGCTTTCCATCCTCAGACTGACGGACAAACGGAAAGAGTGAACCAAGTGTTGGAAGATATGTTACGAGCTTGCGCCTTAGATTTTAAGGGGAGCTGGTGCCGATATCTATGCTTAGCGGAATTCACCTACAATAATAGCTATCAAGCTACTATTGGAATGGCGCTATACGAGGCCCTATATGGGAGGAGATGTAGGTCTCCTATATGCTGGTACGAAGGTGGTGAAAAGAAAGAGATGGATCTCCAAACAGATTTCATTGACGACACCACCCGAGGTACACAGAACATCCGCCAAAGAATAGAAACTGCTCAGAGTAGGTAAAAGAACTATGCGGACAAGCGGCGTAGGCCGTTGGAATTCAGTGTTTCTCAAGGTAGCCCCTATGAAAGGAGTGATGAGATTAGGAAAGAGAGGTAAGCTAAGCCCGCGCTACGTGGGACCATATCAGATCCTGAAAAGAATCGGCAAGGTAGCTTACGAACTAGAGCTGCCTCAGGAGATGTCGGCTATTCACAACGTGTTCAATGTTTCGATGCTCAAGAAATGTATTCCCAGTATAGACCAAGTGATCGAACCACAGACAGTGCAAGTTCAAGAGGACCTAAGTTATGAAAGTCGTCCTATTCAGATACTAGATCGAGAAGTCAAAAGACTAAGGAACAAAGAAGTGCCCTTAGTAAAGGTCCTGTGGAAAAATCAACGATCTGAAGAAGCCACTTGGGAACGTGAGGACGATATGAAACAAAGATACCCAGAGCTATTCTAAGTTCGGGGACGAACTTTTTAGAAGGTATGGGGATTATAATGCCCAGCAATTTCATATGAATTTATTTTAAGAATAGGAGAAAATAGAACCAAAAAGAAGCATGGCCAAGGTTAGAACCTTGAACATTTAGTAGGTGACAAGCTTTAAGTAGAATGGGAAAACCATAGCCCAAGAGAAAGTATTGTTAGAAAGGAAAGGGAAGTCGTAGTTAAGGGTAGGGAGGGTGAAGGGACACCTTCCACTTAGAAGAAAAGTATATCTTTTCTTTCTCCCTCCACTTAGAATGATTCATTTTTACTTCATTCTTTTTAGAAATAAATGGAAATAAAAAGGTAAGAGAAAGAAAAGTTCATTCTTTCTTCTTCCTTTTTCATGTAGAATAAGAAGGAAGAAAAGGGCAAGGAAATTTGGTTTCTCCTTTCTTCCTCCTTCTTCTTCCTCCACCGAAAACTCCAAGCTTCTTCCCCTATTGCCGAATTCAAGCTAAGGGTTTTCTCCCTAAGAAAACTTCACAAAGGGAAGTTCTTGAAGCATACTTCTCATTACAAGAAAAAAAACAAAAGGGAAGGAAATTCTAGAAGCGAAAAGGGTCTTCTTCTTCTTCTCCACCAAGGATATTCTCCTAGTAAACCAAGCAAGAGGATGTAAGTATACCCCTCACCTGCAGTACAAGTAGTTACGAGTGTTTTCCATGTTTGATGTGCTTAAAAACCTAGAAATCATGCTTATAGGTTTCGTCCAAGAAGAAATTAAGGGCTTAGGAAAGTTTAAACTCCATTTAGGTTTGCTTATGTATTTTCCTATAATGCCTAATAAGTTAGGTGATGTTATTAAGATGTTATTCATGATATATGTTGCTTGAAAACCTAAAAATCATGCTTATAGGTTTCGACCAAGATGATTTAAAAGGACTAGAGAAGTCTAAACTCAAATTGTCTTGCTTATGTTTTCTCTCATGATACCTAATATGTGATGTGATATTATCAAAAGGGTATTCATGATTTATGTAGCTTAAAAACCCTAGAAACAAGCCTTGTGACTTCGGACAAGAAGAAAATGAAAAAGGTTTAGGGAAGTTGAACTCCAACTAGATTTGCTTAGGTTTTCTTCTATGTCATGCTATGTATCATATGATATTAGTTTAAAGTTCATGCTTAAAGTTGCTTAAAAGAAAACCCTAGATTCATGCTTATAGGTTTCGGCCATGACTTGGAAATTAGGGTTGGAGACTTCATGTATGCTTGCTAAGAGTCTCACTTGTTATGCCATGTATCATGTGATCTTAATTTAATGTTTCATGCTTAAAATTGCTTAAAAGAAAACCCTAGATTCATGCTTATATGTTTCGGCCATGACTTGGAAATTAGGGTTGGAGACTTCGTGTATACTTGCTAAGAGTCTCACTTGTTATGCCATGTATCATGTGATCTTAATTTAATGTTTCATGCTTAAAATTGCTTAAAAGAAAACCCTATATTCATGCTTATATGTTTTGGCCATGACTTGGAAATTAGGGTTGGAGACTTCATGTATACTTGCTAAGAGTCTCACTTGTTATGCCATGTATCATGTGATCTTAATTTAATGTTTCATGCTTAAAATTGCTTAAAAGAAAACCCTAGATTCATGCTTATAGGTTTCTGCCATGACTTGGAAATTAGGGTTGGAGACTTCATGTATGCTTGCTAAGAGTCTAACTTGTTATGCCATGTATCAAGTGATATTAATTTGATGTTTCATGCTTAAAGTTGCTTAAAAGAAAACCCTAGATTCATGCTTATATGTTTCGGCCATGACTTGGAAATTAAAGTTGGAGACTTCATGTATGCTTGCTAAGAGTCTCACTTGTTATGCCATGTATCATGTGATCTTAATTTAATGTTTCATGCTTAAAATTGCTTAAAAGAAAACCCTAGATTCATGCTTATAGGTTTCGGCCATGACATGGAAATTAGGGTTGGAGTCTTCATGTATGCTTGCTAAGAGTCTCACTTGTTATGCCATGTATCCTGTGATATTAATTTGATGTTTCATGCTTAAAGTTGCTTAAAAGAAAACCCTAGATTCATGCACATATGTTTCGGCCATGACTTGGAAATTAGGGTTGGAGACTTCATGTATGTTTGTTAAGAGTCTCACTTGTTATGCCATGTATCATTTGATATTAAATTAATGTTTCATGCTTAAAGTTGCTTAAAAGAACCCTAGAACCATGCTCTTAGGGTTTCGGCCAAGAAGGAATAAAAAAAAAACTTGAGAAAGTTTTAAAACATAAACTATACTTGCTTATGATTCCTTATGGTATGTGATCCACTATATGATGTTAGTTAAGGTTTTCATGTTTTAAAGTTGCTTGAAATTTAAGAACATGTCCAAGCAAGTTTCGGCCAAGATGTGAATTAGGATTTGTGGAAAGTTCAAAACCCTAACTATGCATGATAATGACTCTCTATGTTATGCTATGTGATATGTGAACTTTATGTCACTATGTTATGCTTATGAAAAGATTATGTATGATGAAATGCCTAAGAGATGCTTCCCTTTAAGTTGGGACTAAAAACACTCTTCATGATATGACAAGAACATGATATGCTTCATGATATGACAAGAACATGATATGCTTCATGATATGACAAGAACATGTTATGTTTCATGATATGACAAGAACATGAAATGCTATTTTACGTTTGTATTGGCTTGTACCGGACCCTAAGAATGGACCATGGGATGGGCTCCTAAGTTGCCCCTAGGTCAATGGTCAAGGACACGGGCCTAGTTCCTTGTAGGTTCGCGATTAGCTACCTCGGATTTATTTAAGATGTGCGCAATTCATGTATGTGGTACAATGTCGGGCCCTCATGTTGAGATTTATTATTAAGTACCTATATGATATATGTTTTCAAAAGAACATCTTGCATATACTTGTTTCATGCTATATGATTTTGATACATGTTTTCAAAAGAACATCTTGCATATATATGTGATTTCATGTTATGTGAATGTTATGCTTTAAGGAAGGTGCTCTCTTGAGATATGCCTATGATACCTAGAAGAACATGCTACTACATTATGCTTATGCTTTCTTATACTATGTTATGATTTGCCTAATGAATATGACACTACCTCATGCTAACATGAAATGTTAAATCTAGATGTTGGTTAAATGAATATATCACTACTCTATGTTAATTCATGATTTATGGCTTTTTTGAGTAGGAAAGGATCTTACTAAGTCTATGTGCTTATAGGTTTATTTCCCTTGTACTGCAGAAAAGGGGAAAGCATGGTTAAACTAAAGGGAGCAGCAGGAAGGGCAAAGATGTGTGTGGCAGTGGCATGGTGGAAGAGATCTGTTTTGTGTTTCAGGACTTATGCATATTCTAAGTTTTTCATGTTAACTTATTTTTCCTATTAGACACTTTTTGATGGTTGCTACTTGATTTTATCTTGAACTTGTTGGATAGTTGAATGCTTAATGTGAACTTATATCCTCTTATGTTCCATGAAACCTTGAAATGTTAAGTACTTGTTTAATTATAGAATTGTTAGTTATCATGAACTCTAGATAACAGAACACATGTTTAGTTTCTTCTTAGTTTAGTACGCTTTATGATCTAGTTAACAAGCATGTATTATGTTCCAAGTAATAGATAGTAGTAAATTCAATTTTATATGCATGAATGCTGGCATGTTCACCTAGTTTGTTTATATGATTAAGTTTAAAGAATAAAAAGAATTCTTCCACTGCAATGATTTCATATGCATGTATGTATGTTCGCGTAGCGCCGCCCTTGCTATCAGTAGGGGAAGGGCGGGCGTTACATTATGTGCATATCGTACAACTCTACATGAATCGACAAGTATAACTCCTTTCCACTTGGTGTATGGTGGTGAGGCAGTGGTCCTAGTTGAAATAGGGATAGAATTTGATCATAGGCATTTATATGATATAGATAATGCTGACTGGCATCTTTGGGAGCTCAACTTGATAGAAGAAGTTCGGGATAAGGTAGCAACTTGGCTTATGTCACACCATCAAAGGATGAGACAGAATTATAACAGAAGGGTTATTCTTAGATTTTTTTTTAGGTGGGTAATCTGGTTTGAAAGTGCATTAAATCGGTTGGAGTCATTAATAAATTGGAGCCACAATGGGGAGGACCATTCAAGGTAGTACAGAATCTTACCTCTGATTCTTATTATCTTGAAAATGCTAAAGGTCAGAGATTGGACAGGCCTTAGAGTTTCAATCATCTATAACCTTATAGAGTTTGACAAGTATGCTTGTAACTTACTCCTATATTTTGTTTAACTTTTATACATTCAATAAAAAGTGCAGGTGGATTCATCTCAGTCAAACTATGACTTTAAACACTATATAATCGAATTACGACTTTAAACTCTATATAGTCAAACTATGACTTTAAACTTTATACAATCAAATTGTGACTTTAAATTCTTTACAATCAAATTGTGACTTTAAACTCTACACAGTCAAACTGTGACTTTAAACTCTATATAGTCGAATTACGACTTTAAACTCTATACAGTCGAACTACAACTTTAAATTCTATACAGTCAAATTATGACTTTAAATTCTATACAGTTGAATTGCAACTTTACTCTATACAGTCGAACTGTGACTTTAAACTCTACACAATCAAACTATGACTTCAAACTCTACATAGTCGAACTCAACTTTAAACTCTACATAGTTAAATTGTGACTTTATACTCTATATAGTCGAACTCGACTTTAAACTCTACACAGTCAAACTACGACTTTAAACTCTATACAGTCGAACTCGACTTTAAATTCTATACAGTTAAACAGCAACTTTAAACTCTACACAGTTGAATTGTAACTTTAAACTCTATACAGTCGAATTACGACTTTAAACTCTATATAGTTAAACTTGACTTTAAACTTTACATTGTCGAACTGTGACTTTAAACTCTACATAGTTGAACCGTGACTTTAAATCCTACCTAGTCAAACTATGACTTTAAACTCTACATAGTTGAACTTGACTTTAAACCTATATAATCGAACGATGACTTTAAACTCAGGTTATAAATTACTATTCATTACGGATGGATTCCAAAATCAAGGGCTTATAAATGTCTAGCCTGATTATCTCGCTTGGTATTATGTTCTTGCCCATCTTATCATTCAGCCCAGGAATTCTTTATGAAAATTACTTATAAATGTCTGGCCTGATTATCTCGCTTAGCATTATGTTCTCACCCAGCTTATCATTCAGCCTAAGAATTCTTTATGAAAATTCCTTATAATTATCCAACCTAATTATCCTGCTTGGCATTATGTTCTCAGCCAGTTTATCATTCAGCCCTGGAATTCTTTATGAAAATTATGTATAAATGTTCGGTCTGATTATCTCCCTTGGTATTATGTTCTCGACCAACTTATCATTCCCCCGGGAATTCTTTATGAAAATTTCTTATAAATGTCCAGCTTGATTATCTCGCTTGGCATTATGTTCTCGCCCAGTTTATCATTCAATCCGGGAATGCTTTATGAAAATTGCTTATAAATGTTCGGTCTAATTATCTCGCTTGGCATTATGTTCTCACCTAGCTTATCATTCAGCTCAGGAATTCTCTATGAAAACTGCTTACAAATATCTGTCCTGTTTATTTCATTCGACATTATATTCTCATCCGGCTCATTATTTAGTATGGGAATTCTTTATGAATTTTTTTTATAAAAGTATGGATTAGTGCATTTCACTTGGCATTATGTGTTTGACCAGCTTATTATTCTGTCTGAGAATTCATTATGAGGACTACTAGGTGATATATGGAAGTTATGTTATTCTACTCGGTGTTATTGCTGTTAGAGTGTATACTGAAAGCCTAAGCTTTTGTAAACATTTATTTTGAATAAAGAATCACATTTGGTCAAATCATCTATATTTGTTGTAGTTGTTCAATTAATTTATATTGTAGATAACATAGTATGTGGTGTCACATACAGAAGATGATGTTATCAGTACCTTATAAATTATAAACAGTAGCTTATGACCAAAATGGAAAGGAACAAACCATTGGAAGGTCATAGTGTAAATAGGAATTAGTTTATCTTGACTATATAATTAAACTAGTACACTTAGAGTGTATTGAGTAGGACCATTTGAGGTTGTTTCTTTTATACTGACTTTATAAAGGAACAAATACCTCAATTATTATGGAAGTGTGTGCTCTTAATCCTAATATAATTACAAGTACATATATTTGATATTTATTTCTTTAATTTATCAATGGGTGAGATTTAGTTCGATGAATCAATAAGCCCGATAAGTTGGGAAATGATATCACTTATAGTGTGTGTTGTTGATTATAGAAGGAAACTGTGTCCTAGTAATCTAGGTTGATAATGTCCCCAAGATGAGCTCATAAAGATTGTCATGTTAAAACCTGCAGGTGGACTTAGTCCGACATGACGATTAGGTTGAGTGGTACTATTCTTGGATGAAGATATTAATTAAATGAGTTGTCAGTAACTCATTTAATTAGTGGACATTTGACATCTTAAACACAGGGAGACTAACACACTCATAATAAGAAGGAGCCCAAAAATGTAATTTGGGATTGGTGCGGTAGTTCAATAATAGTTCTCTAGTGGAATGAATTATTATTGATAAAATTAAGTTGTGTGTTCGGGGCGAACACGGGATGCTTAATTTTATCAGGAGACCAAAACCAATTCCTCCTCTCGGTCCCTATCGTAGCCTCTTATTTATAGAGTACTATACCCACCTATACCCACCTTCGTACCCATGATATAGGGGCCGGCCAAGCTAGCTTGTGGTTCAAGCTAGGGTCGGCCAAGCCTTGGTTCATGGGTGGCCGGCCCTAGCTTGAACCCAAGCTTATGTGGCCGGCCCCCATTAAATTAAAAAGAATTTTAATTTTTATTATGTGGAAGATATAATTTATTACAGAGAATTAAAATTAAAATATCTCTCTTTAAAGGATCTACAAAAGATTAAAAGAAAGAGATTAGATCTCTTTCCTTATTTGTAGATTGGAAAGATATTTTATTTTTTCTCTTTGAAAATTATTCACATGTTGAAAATTAAAATTATAAAAATTTCTTTTTATCAACCATGAAGGGATTTTAAAGGGAAATTTTATTTTTTAAAAATTTCCAAAGACAAATAAGGAAGTTTTAATTGTTGATTAAAAATTATCTTATTTGCTCTACATGAGGTGGCCGACCATATACAATTAATTAGGAAATTTTATTTAATTTTTCTTAATTAATTGTTGTCAAGGAAAGTTAAGGAAATTTTATTATAAATAAATTTCCTTATTTGTCAAAGCCAAGGAATATAAAAGAAGGGGTGGGGGTGCCTTCATGGGTTACAACTTTTATTATTCTCTCCCTCTTTTCCTTAGTGGTGTGGCCGGTCAACCTCTCTCCCTCTCTTCCTCTTTGTGGTGGCCGAATCCTTCCTCTTGCTTGGAGCTCTTGTGGTGGCCGGATACTACTTGGAGAAGAAGAAGAAGAAGGAGAGAAAGCTTGTATCCCTTGGAGCTTGGTTGGTGTTTTTTTCTTCATCCTTGGTGAAGCTCTTTTGTGTTGGCCGAACCTAGCTAGGAGGAGAAGAAGGTGCATTGGTGGTTTCTCATCTCGGAAGATCATTGCCCACACAACGTCCGAGGTTAGAAGAGGAATACGGTAGAAGATCAAGAAGTCTTTCTAGAAGGTATAACTAGTAATTTTTCCTTTCCGCATCATACTAGTTATTTTTGGAAATAATACCAAATACAAGAGGCTTACGATTCTAGTGTTTCGAATATGTTTTTCGATGTTGTGTTCTTTTATTTATTTCTTTTCCTTGTGATTTGATTGTTCCTTTCGGTTAACCTAAAGTTATTTTAGGAAATTAAATATTAGCTTTCCATAAAAGATTTTGTCTAGTCGGTGGTGGTTGCTCCCATATCCAAGAAGGTCATGTGCCTCGCCACGTCAGTACTGGGAACCAATTATGGAAATTAATATTTAATGGAATTAATAACTTAGGTGATTTGGATCAAACGTGTAAAGTTCCGCAGGAGATCCAAGTCAAAACCTAAAAGAACAAATAAATTAAGTTTTGGATCAAACGTGTTAAGTTCCGCAGGCGATCCAAAATTTAATTTAAAAGAACACATGGTAGCTAGGAAAAGGTTCAGACCTTCGTACAAAATTTTTGTACAGTGGAACCTCTAGGTTTTCCGAGTAGCAACCAACAATTGCCTCACCTGGTATTTTATGCAAGTTAATGTATACTGCATAAGGAACACACATGGGATCTAATCTTATCAGTAATATTGGTGGTTCTGAAGATATGCAAGGAGAACAGGTGTCACCCAATACTACTTCATACACGATTTAATATTTAATTGCAATTTTATGTCAATAATTACATATAATTACATGTTCCTACGTGAAAAACTTCAATCAAACTTGCTCAAGAGATCCCGTGGGAGCTCTTTGAGGAGTCGGTGTTGGTCTATAGATTGTTGAGAAGGTTCTGAGGATAGATGATCGCTCCCCTGTAATTATCGAATCACTCCCCCCACAGCATGGTTGAGTGTCCCAGAAAATCTCAGCTAATTTTCTTTGAAAATCAAGGGAGTCTAGATAAGCTCTCCTCCCTCCATCTATATGTTCCTCCTCTCTATCTTTGTAAGTAGATAATTCGGCCCAAGCGGTGTTTGTTTCAGTTTTTGTAGCATCTAGCTTGCCTTGTAGGGATTCTATCTGAGCTTCTCGTGCATCTAATTCTATTGTTATTATAGCAGCACAAAATTCTTACTAGATAACTCCTAAATCATCTCAGGAGAATAGGTCGAATGTCTAATCCTCTGCTCTTCTAATAAAGTAGTCTTGTGATCTAGATCTGAAAGGGCTTTCTCTTTTATTGCTCTCTCTACTTAGAGTTTGGACTCATTGCTTTGCAACTAAAGTTCTAAATTCTGTTTGTCCATTGCTTAAGACTTCAATAATCACTAGCAATCTTGTAAAGTCTTTTCCATACCAGAAATAAGCTCATCCTTCTCCCCTATTTTTCTACAAGAGGATCTTCTCATTATCAGGAATGGTGGAAGTAGCCTGTAATTCTACCACACAATCCTTCAAAACTTTGTTGGCCCTCTCCAGATGCATAACCAGTTGGCTCAAGTGTAAGCCAGAGGTGTATAGCTAAATAGAATAATGATAGAACTATAGTTCATAAAAGTAACTTAAGAAAACTTAGTTATAAACTTACAACAATAGTATTTTGGTTTTGTTCTTCAGTACACTTGGAGATTGCAGTTCCTTGTGCTTGTTTGTGTGATTGCACCCATGATTCGACTAATGAGCCCTTCAACTTGAGTATCCCTTAAGGTAAGGGTGAAGTGGCATCCATTCCCTATGGGATGATGACCCAATAGACTATTCAAAGAGACATGGAGGATTAACTCAGGACGTGTCTCCCGAGGGAAGAGAAAGAGGGAAATCGAGAAGTCATGATAAAGATGTTGATGTTGGTCCAGCTAACCTGAGGCCCTGATCAGGTACTAATCCTTCAGACACATGACTCGTCGATCTCTTAATGGACTAACGTTTAGAGTGGGGAGCAAATGAAGTAGCGCTTAAAGCTAGTGGGGGAATTGGCTGAGTAGTATAGAAGTTGATATTATCTCAGAAGGTCAGATAACTGGGGAAATTGCATGAGACATAGATATGAGAAGGTATGGCCTCATCATAGCAAGTGCAAAACAAGAACGACTATGTTTTTGAGACTCTGGCTCTTTACCTCGATCAAAAGAGATCTCGGCCAAAGCGAGGTGAGACATTTTGGGGAGGGGTTGTTCATACATATCCGGGCCTGAAGCCTCTGTTTTGGTTTTTGGCACTTGAAGATGAGGGGAGTATCTGACTCTGAGGAGTTTGATGGGGACTCGTGAGTTGGTTTAGCTAAGGGGATTAGACCCTCAAAGGTGGAGGCATGTTCAAGTTGATGCTCCTTCAATAAATCCTCCCCCATCTTATTTAAGGCTGCTCTTTTTAACCGAGTGTTTTTATACAAGAAAGCTCGGAGAATGTGCTCAGCTATAAAAATGAATAAAAGTTAAAATCTTATACCATAAAGGATCAGTGAAAATAAATAATTAAGTATGAAAAAGGTAGTGATTTTTACTTACTGAAGGTGGCACTTAGTTCCAAATTGACTGGGGTCAACCTAAAAATAAACAATAAGCCTTCGATAGTCAGCGCCGGTAGGTTGAATTTAGCACCTTTCAGTTTCTCTAAAGATTCCTGAAGGATAGGATCAATGGAAATGTTACCTAAGTCAGGAATAGGGGGAAGATTTTGTTACCAGGTTGTGGCAAAAGGTGCATGGGTTAGAAGATGAATGAATAAATATTTATCCCTCCATTCCTCCTGAACGGACACCCTATTAACTAAAATTGCTTTGGGACGAGGTTGAAACTTGAATATCTTATCTACTACTTGTCGGGGAATAAAATAATGATGAAATAGACAAGGAGATAGAGGGATGTTTAACAGATGAAAAATGATGATAACACCACTTATGATGTGGAAGGATTGAGAGATAAGCTAGTGGAGCGGAATACCAAAATATTTGTTAACATCAATAAAGAACAAATGAAGGGGAAAATGGAGCCCAAATATGATCTGTTCCTTAAAGATGGCCACACTTTCTAGTGGAGGAAGGTAAGGGTGATTTTCTTCAGTAGGAACAACTATGAAGGTAGGGAGACCATAGTTAATGGTGAGGTGGTATGCATCATCGATGGTAAAACTAGAAGAACACCGTGTATACCATTTACCACTTGCGTCCATTTGTGAAGGAAAAGGTTATAGAAACAAATAGAGGAAAATAGAAACCTGTTAGTTAGAGCCCTAGAGCCAATCATTTGATGATTGTATGGACTCATGTATATCATATTCATGTATATATATTAAGGCATTTGGTTTTTGGTTATTATACTTATTTGTATTAGTGCCAGATAAAATAAGTATAGTAACGTCCTAGAGTAGAAAGGTTCTTACCTATATCAATCGATTGGTTGAATCGATAGTGAGATGATATAGGGAACACTACTCTAAATCATTCCTAGTCGAGTATTAACATTCAGGGACAATGTTAATACAATAAGACTAGCATGTAGGTCAGCTCGATGACTTGATCTCACAAGTCATGGATATAGAGATATTAAGCTGACACATGGGTATGCATTAGAGAATGTATACTGAATGACCCGCCATGAGAAAATATCATGGATCGTTATATGAGTGTCATATACTTTCTCATGTGGCTAATAGTATGACTATTAGTCCTTTGACCTGAAGTCACCATGGATCCCTACATAAGGAGTTATGTACTTTGGTTTCGTCAAACGTCACCCGTAACAGGGTGGACTATAAAGGCGATTACTGGGTATGTAATAAATTATGCAGAGGGATGTGAGTGATGTAGATGGGATCTATCCCTCCCATATGACGGGAGCGACATCAATATTCTTGATAGAGTTAGACCACGAAGTGCATGGCCATGCCCAAATGAGTCAACATGAGTGTTGAGCTCATTTGATCGAGTGAGTCTACTTGGAGTTCAAGATTTAGATTGATTAGAGGATGACACGGTCTATGCCTCATATTGATCAATCTAGATGTCAAGGATAGAAGGACATTTGTCACATATTTTGTGAGGAGTCACAATTGGTAGTCACAAGGTGATGTTGGATCTCGACATTCTTGTAACTTGGGTAGTAATGATGTGTTGCTAGATACCGCTCATTACTTATGCTCCTAAATGGGTTTAGGGCATTGCCAACGTTACAAGAACCTATAGGGTCACACACTAAGGACAATTAGATGAAGATTTGGTTCATATGATGAACCAAGAGAATTAGATTCATTTGATGAATCATATTGGATTAAGAGTAATCCAAATTGGGCTAATTGAGTTGGACTCAAGTTGATTCATGTATTTAATGAGTCTAATTTAGATTATGACTCATTAAATCAACTTAATTTAATGAATTAGATTCATTATATTAAGTTGGCTTGAATCATATGGTTGGATTAGATCAACCATGAGAGAGATTTGATCAAGTTTGACTTGATTTGAGAGGAAGAGAAAAAGTCATGTTTGACTTGACTTTTTGCAACATCACTAGTGAGTTGGCAAGATGTGGACCAATACGATTGCTCCACATCATCAATGTGTGCCACCTCATGGAGGTTACAAGCCTCCATAGCATTTAATGTGGCCGGCCCACATTAAATGAGGAGGTTACACTTGTTGCCATGTCATTTAGTGAGGTGGCAAGATGTGGACCAATAGTGTTGATCCACATCATCCTAGAGTGCCACCTCATGGGGGTTACAACTCTTAATGGTCTCCACATTAATTGGAATTAATGTGGGGGGTTTTACACCTCCTAGAGTGGCCGGCCACTTGATGGCTAAGGTGTTTTTTGATTTTCCTCTCATTGATTCATTCACTCTTCTTCTCCCTTGGGTGCTCACTCTTCTCCTTCTCCCATTCCTTGGCCGAACACTCCATTGGTGCTAGCACACCTTGTGTTTTGGTCATCTCCTTCTACTTGTGTCCGTGTGGATACATATAGAGGTTGTCTACTTTGACAACTAGAGATCCGGCGACATCTTGGACAAGCGGGAACGCGAAGGGCTTCGCTACAAGGGTAATGATCTTAACTTTAGTGTAGATCTAAAGATTTTACAAACTCATACAAGAAAAAGGTTTTTCTAATAATTTTGTTTACGAATCTTTGCACGAGATCCATGGCTTTGGGTGACTCGGGGTTTCCGCGACGCGGAAAAGCGGTTTTCGTGGCCCGAAGAACCCAACAGTGGTATCAGAGCCACGTGCAAAGACTTGTACGAGTTCGTTTGTATTTTTATGAAAAATATACCTTCTGTGATTTTCTGTAAAAATTGAGTTTTTAGAGTTTTTATGAGTAATTTTTCCGTAGAAGCGAAGCACAAGTGTCTCGGCACTTGTAGGCTTCGGCTACCGGAAAGTTTTCTTTTAAACGGCTTCGTTTTGCCCCAAATCCGTTTGGGACAGCGGGGTCGGGTGCCATTAGATCGCAAAGGTGCAACTCACGATGGTTAGATCGTGGGTAGGGGCATTGCCCCTAACCCCGCAAGGAAATTTGCTCCGTGATTGCACCCGAAATCGCTAAAAACGAACCCGCCAGGAAGATTTTTCCGAAATGGCAATGTCTCTACCCAAATCATTTTGGGACAGCGGGTTTAGGCGCTGTTGGATCACAAAGGAACCCTCGCGATGGCTAGATCGCGGGTAGGGGCGCTTCCCCTGGGCCCCGCAAGGGGATCCGTTCCGCGATTGCGCCCGAAACCGCTAAACGGGGCCGCCGGGAAATTTTACTCATAAAAATTGTAAAAATTATTTTTAATATTACAGAATAATTATGAAAAATATATAATTTTGAATTATATATTAATTTGTGATAGTCATGGCCCAAAATACCCAATAAGATTGGATTTGTGTTGTAATTCATAATACGGCCTGCGTGCCGTAATATGATTGTGTGTGATGTATTTTTTTTTTCCCACGGCCTGCGCGTCGTGCCTTTCTCTTATTCTGGTTGCAAATTAGATTTAGACTCAAATGTAACTCGAGTTTCAAATTTGAATGTACAAATTGGAGCGGTGGAGGGTCCACACGAGACGGAGTTCCGAGGCGGGCACGAGCAACACAAGGTGGTCAAAGGGAGGAGCTTGGAGAAGCTGTTGACCCTTGGTTGATCATTCGATCTTCTCATTAGCTTGAGAAGATCGTAGTAGGGCCATGACTAAATCACAAATAGATTAATTAGTTAATTTCTTATGAATATGATGCATGTTTAATAAGTAATTAATTAATTAGTGCCTTACGATTAGATTAGATCTAAGTCGTGCACATGATGCACCCTTGCGATTAGATTAGATCTAAGTCGTGCACAATATGCATCCTTTTTCGATTAGATTAGATCTCGATCGAACCAACTCTAAATGCCTAACCGTGCCGTGATACCTATCACTACCTCGATCACATGTATTGTTGAATCTGCCAAAGCAGAGCAATACATATTATCTTGGTAGGGTATGGAGGGACAATCTTGGTCCCGCCTATCAACGCATGGGTGAATACGAAATCAATTAGATTGAGTATTCCTAGTTACTCGGTTGGATCGAGTCAACTATAGGCATTAATCCAACGGTTAGAAAAGATAGGTCAAAATCACATCTATATTAACTCTCGGGCGTATTAGCCAAAGCTAACTCGAGTTTTAATATAAATACGGATATTGATTCTATAAACAAGAGTTGCATAGAGATGTAATTGGTAATCGTTACCTACCGATCATACTTAGCCTTGGGCATATTAGCCAAAGCTAACTCAAGGGTTAGTATGATATGGATCTTGTCCCACAAGAATTATAGAATTCAGTGGGAGCATCATTTAATTAAAGGCCTAATTAAATGATTTTAAAAGAATATGATATTTATTTCTGTATTTATTTCTGTTGTAGAATATCCATGACGTCGAATACGAACACTTTCTCTCTGCGATCTGTCCTTAAGAAGGACAAGCTCAACGGAGCAAATTTCCTGTACGGGTACAGGAACCTGAGAATAGTTCTCACTCAGGAACGTAAACTGTACGTTCTGGAGCAGCCCATTCCGGAGGCTCCTCCTGCCACTGCCACGCGAGCTGACCGGGATGCTTACAAGAAGCATCAAGATGACGCATTAGATGTGTCCTATCTAATGCTCGCAACCATGAACTCTGAGCTTCAGAAGCAACATGAGTTGATGGGTGCTTATGATATGGTTGCACATCTTCATCAACTATATCAAGGACAAGCAGGGCACTGGAAGAGGAACTTCACAGGACACCTAGAAGATCTTAACAAGAAGAGAAATAAGATTTCTACTTCAGGTATAAATGTTATAGAAGTCAACCTCTCTATTTCTTTGTCATGGATATTAGATACCGGATGTGCTTCGCACATTTGTACTAATGTACAAGCACTGAGAAATAGCAGAGCATTGACAAAGGGCGAGATAGACCTACGAGTAGGCAATGGAGCACGGGTTGCTGCTGTTGCTGTAGGGACTTATTTTCTATCTCTGCCTTCTGGGCTTATACTAGAGTTAGACGATTGTTGTTATGTGCCTGCATTGACTAAGAACATTATATCAGTTTCTTGTTTGGACAAGAAAGGATTCTCGTTTATAATAAAGAACAAACGTTGTTCTGTCTATTTAAACGATCTGTTCTATTGTAGTGCACCTTTGATGAACGGACTCTATATTCTAGACCTTGAGAGCTCTATCTATAACGTTAGTACTAAGAGGTTCAAATCGAACGATATGAACCACACCTATCTCTGGCACTGTCGCTTAGGTCATATAAATGACAAGCGCTTATCCCAGCTCCATAAGGATCGTTTGCTGGACTCATTTGATTTAGAATCATATGAGATATGCGAGTCATGCCTACGAGGCAAGATGACCAAGACTCCCTTTAGTGGGCACAGCGAGAGAGCGACTGATCTGTTAGGACTCATACATAGTGATGTATGTGGCCCTTTCAATGTCGCTGCTAGAGGCGGTTACATTTACTGATGACTTCAGTGATATGACTATGTGTACTTGATGACACATAAGTCCGAATCCTTTGAAAAGTTCAAAGAATTCAAGAATGAAGTACAGAACCAGCTTGGCAAGAGTATTAAAATACTTCGATCAGATCGAGGTGGTGAATACTTAAGCCATGAGTTTCAAGACTATTTAGCTGAGTGTGGGATTATATCCCAACTCACTCCTCCTGGAACACCACAGTGGAATGGTGTGTCCGAAAGGAGGAATCGTACCTTATTAGATATGGTACGGTCTATGATGAGTCACACAGATCTTCCGACATACCTCTGGGGTTATGCTCTAGACACGGCAGCTTTCATTCTCAACCGAGTTCCATCCAAGGCCGTGATAAAGACAACATATAGGATATGGACTGGGAGAGATGCCCAGGTGTCTTTCATGAGGATTTGGGGCTGTGAGGCTTACGTACGACGTCAAGTCTCAGACAAATTAGGACCCAAATCTGACAAGTGCTATTTCATCGGATATCCCAAGGAAACTAAGGGATATTACTTCTACATTCCCAGTCAGCACAAGGTAGTTGTGGCAAAGACTGGGGTCTTTCTAGAAAGAGACTTTGTTTCTAGAAAGACTAGTGGGAGCGCGTTCGATCTTGAAGAAGTTCAAGATGCGAACAATAGCACTGATGCCTCGATGGAAGTTGAACTGGAACCACAAAGTGTTGTGGATGATGTTGTTCCACAAAGAGTTGAGGAACAACAACCAGTTCAAGTAGACATACCTCTTCGCAGGTTTGATAGGGTACGTCGTCAGCCTGAGAGATACTCATTTCTCTTGTCTAACCATGATGACATTGTGTTCATAGAGGATGAGCCCACCACCTATCAGGAAGCTGTGATGAGATCAGATTCCGAGAAATGGCTAGAGGCCATTCTCGGAGCTGGAATCTTCGATTCGATGATGCGATCAAACAGTTTGGTTTCATCAAGAACGAAGATGAGCCTTGTGTCTACAAGAAGGTTGTAGAAAACATAGTTGTCTTCCTCATATTGTATGTGGATGACATACTACTCATTGGGAAGGACATCCCTATGCTTCAGGCTGTCAAGACCTGGCTAGGGAGTTGCTTTTCAATGAAGGACTTAGGTGAGGCATCCCGTATTCTTGGGATACAGATCTATTGAGATAGATCTAAGAGATTGCTTGGCCTAAGTCAGAGTACATACATTGATGAGGTACTCCTACGGTTTGCCATGCAGAACTCCAAGAAGGGATTTCTTCCGATGTCACATGGCGTGAGTCTTTCCAAGACTCAAGGTCCCTCTTCTAGAGAGGAGAGAGACCGCATGGATCAGATCTCTTATGCCTCAGCCATAGGATCGATCATGTACGCCATGCTATGTACTCGACCTGATGTCTCGTATGCTTTGAGCATGACGAGCAGATACCAGTCAGATCTAGGTGAAAGTCACTGGATAGCGGTCAAGAATATTCTTAAGTACTTAAGAAGGACTAAAGAATATTTCTTGATATATGGAGGCAATGATAAGCTAGCTGTAAAGGGTTACAGTGATGCTAGCTTCCAGACTGATCAGGATGATTAAAGAACACAGTCGAGGTTCGTGTTTTTCTTGAATGGTAGTGCTATGAGCTGGCAGAGTTCACAATAATTCTACAACGTTTCCATCTCATTCGAGAGATTATCGATAGAGGAGATGTGAAGATTTGCAGAGTATCTACAGAGGCTAACATCGCAGATCCCTTGACCAAGGCTTTGGCACAGATGAAGCATGATGGTCACACTAGGTCATTAGGCCTTAGAGCCTATACTGATTGGCACTAGTGCTAGTGGGAGATTGTTAGTTAGAGCCCTAGAGCAAATCATTTGATAATTGTATGGACTCATGTATATCATATTCATGTATATATATTAAGGCATTTGGTTTTTGGTTATTATGCTTATTTGTATTAGTGCCAGATAAAATAAGTATAGTAACATTCTAGAGTAGAATGGTTCTTACCTATATCAATCTATTGGTTGAATCGATAGTGAGATGATATAGGGAACACTACTCTAAATCATTCCTAGTCGAGTATTAACATTCAGGGACAATGTTAATACAATAAGACTAGCATGTAGGTCAGCTCGATGACTTGATCTCACAAGTCATGGATATAGAGATATCAAGCTGACACATGGGTATGCATTAGAGAATGTATACTGAATGATCCGCCATGAGAAAGTATCATGGATCATTATATGAGTGTCATATACTTTCTCATGTGTCTATTAGTATGACTATTAGTCCTTTGACCTGAAGTCACCATGGATCCCTACATAAGGAGTTATGTACTTTAGTTTCGTCAAACGTCACCCGTAATAGGGTGGACTATAAAGGCGATTACTGGATATGTAATAAATTATGCAGAGGCATGTGAGTGATGTAAATGGGATCTATCCCTCCCATATGACGGGAGCGACATCAATATTCATGATAGAGTTAGACCACGAAGTGCATGGCCATGCCCAAATGAGTCAACATGAGATGTTGAGCTCATTTGATCGAGTGAGTCTACTTGGAGTTCAAGATTTAGATTGATTAAAGGATGACACGGTCTATGCCTCATATTGATCAATCTAGATGTCAAGGATAGAAGGATATTTGTCACATATTTTGTGAGGAGTCACAATTGGTAGTCACAAGGTGATGTCGGATCTCGACATTCTTGTAACTTGGGTAGTAATGATGTGTTGCTAGATACCGCTCATTACTTATACTCCTAAATGGGTTTAGGGCATTGACAACGTTACAAGAACCTATAGGGTCACACACTAAGGACAATTAGATGGAGATTTGGTTCATATGATGAACCAAGAGAATTAGATTCATTTGATGAATCATATTGGATTAAGAGTAATCCAAATTGGGCTAATTGAGTTGGACTCAAGTTGATTCATGTATTTAATGAGTCTAATTTAGATTATGACTCATTAAATCAACTTAATTTAATGAATTAGATTCATTATATTAAGTTGGCTTGAATCATATGGTTGGATTAGATCAACCATGAGAGAGATTTGATCAAGTTTGACTTGATTTGAGAGGAAGAGAAAAAGTCATGTTTGACTTGACTTTTTGCCACATCACTAGTGAGTTGGCAAGATGTGGACCAATACGATTGCTCCACATCATCAATGTGTGCCACCTCATGGAGGTTACAAGCCTCCATAGCATTTAATGTGGCCGGCCCACATTAAATGAGGAGGTTACACTTGTTGTCATGTCATTTAGTGAGGTGGCAAGATGTAGACCAATAGTGTTGATCCACATCATCCTAGAGTGCCACCACATGGGGGTTACAACTCTTAATGGTCTCCACATTAATTGGAATTAATGTGGGGGTTTTTACACCTCCTAGAGTGGCCGGCCACTTGATGGCTAAGGGGTTTTTTTATTTTCCTCTCATTGATTCATTCACTCTTCTTCTCCCTTGGGTGCTCACTCTTCTCCTTCTCCCATTCCTTGGCCGAACACTCCATTGGTGCTAGCACACCTTGTGTTTTGGTCATCTCCTTCTACTTGTGTCCGTGTGGATACATATAGAGGTTGTCTACTTTGACAACTAGAGATCCGGCGACATCTTGGACAAGCGGGAACGCGAAGGGCTTCGCTACAAGGGTAATGATCTTAACTTTAGTGTAGATCTAAAGTTTTTACAAACTCGTACAAGAAAAGGTTTTTCGATAATTTTGTTTACGAATCTTTGCACGAGATCCATAGCTTTGGGTGACACGGGGTTTCCGCGACGCGGAAAAGCGGTTTTCGCGGCCCGAAGAACCCAACAAAACCAAGGGTCAAGGGAGAAGTAGCAAAACAACACAAGAAGAAATAAAGCTTTAGGGTTTATCTCTTTCTCACAAAGATTTTATAAGGGTTCCTCATAAATGCCTCTCAACTTGAACCATTAGATTATAATAATGCAAATGCGAGCTCGGTTGTGAACCGTTAGATAGTAGGAAAAAGTAAAAGGTTATACACCTATGATGATGTATACACAAAGTGTCACCAATAAAAAATCAGCAACGATAACTGATACGACGGACATTTAACTAGAAAAGTTAATATTTTTATCGAGGTAAGCATAGTTTTCTGTGTAATTCCTTAAGGGGATAGTATAACTAATCCTTACTAGTCTTAAGCTCGAACGATTTTTTAAAACTCGTCTAGGAAATACTAGATGAACGTGTTAGATCATATCATGTTGGTCCGAGATATACTAAGTGGTGTTATAACAAACATGTTTAATTTCGACCAATCCCAGATTCCTTTATTTGAGTAAATAATGACTATTATAGCTAGTTCTTTTTTAAGGTTTACATTTGAACAGGTATCAATGTAAATGAATCTCAAGTTCGATCAGCCATAAGGATTGATGTCCTTGGCTAGAGGAATGCCGCATGTGATAGTTCGTTTGGCCGGGGTGAGCAATCTTGAGACGTATTGTCTCATTTTGCCCAGGTTTTTGCCCGGGCAAAGCCAAATTATCCCTACTATAGTGCCCATATAATGAAAATAGAGGTGGTTACATAGCAAAATTTTGCACAAAAAATGATGAAAATAAACATACGATTGATAAGTTTAGCCAAAGATTTGAACATGTAACAAAAGTTTAGTAGGTATTAAGAATCAACTTCAACATGTAAGAAAAAGCAAGGCAAATTAAGAAAAACGGGAAAGTAAGTCGGATGAGGCAGCATGAAATATCTTCTTGTGGTCCAGAAAGCTGGCTAGAGGATCGGAGGTTAGATATCGACCAACTTTTAACTGCATCATCACTCCTTTGGCTCCAAGAAAAATAGCCTTAGAAATGGAATCAGCAATGGGTGCACTAAACTCGCGGGTGTGGAAAAGGGTGGTCTTCCTCACTCCATAACGCTTATCCTCTCCCACCCGATAAGTCGTCAATGTCACTCGGGTAGTCATTGTTTCCATTTGAGCGAGTAAGGAATTTTGTTCCACATTTTGGGTCATCAGCTCAGCTTCCCTGGCAGCTCGTTCAGTTGCGTGAGTAAACTTTAGTTCATGAACTTGAGCGCATAATTGCTTATTCTCGGTAATCTGCTCATCCAGTTTCATTTTTATTTCTTCCAGAAAGTTAATTTCTGATTGAAGTTGAGCCTCAAGAGTTTTCAAGGTGGTCTTCCACTAAGTTACCTTCTCACGCTCAATTTCAACTAGCTCTTAAGCTTCTTTCAATTGAGTAGATAATTCTTTTATTTGCTCGAAGTTTTGCGTAGAAATCACTGCAGAGGTTTGTTGTTTCAATAACTCATTCTCCTTCGCCAAATCATACTGATTGCCCAGTGCTGAAAAATAAACATAGTTACGAATCTCAAAAAGGGTATAAAAATGGTTGGCTAAGTGATAATACCTTGGTCTTCTCATATGAAAATTCATCTGCCAACTCCGTGGGTGTGAGTTTGCTAAGCTGGTCCTTGTCCTCTGTCCAAGAATCTATTAAGCAACCTCCTAATAATATTGGGAGGGTAGAAGGAAGAAGAGATGGCAGACAAAAGGAAGCTTGAGCAGAAGGTAAAGAAAAAATGATTGATGATTGGGGAGGACGCTCTGGAGTAGTGAATGTAGTGCTTGGGTCAAGAGACATATAGAGGATGGAATCTGAAGAGTAGCCAAGTAAAGAAGTGTCCTCTTGAGGTTGGTCGAGAGTAAGAGTCAATAGGGTAGGATAAAGGACAACCAAGGTTTGCTCGGGGGACTTTTCTTATATATCTTCCTGAGCAGGAGCTGACTGAGCAGGATGACTTGCCTCATAGGAGAATGGGCAAGGGTTAACTTGCACTTCTTGCATTTCCTCTTTGGTGAATGTTTCTTCTCTGGAGAAGAGCTTACAGGGGTAGAAGAAGGTTTCTAAGGTAACTCCCCAGATACCCCAATGGTATTCATTTCATCTATGAGATCTACAGAGGCATCATCAGAAGGAGAGGGTACTGGTAAACCTTGCTCGGCCAATAATTCTTGTTCCTTGGCACGAAGCTCTATCATTTTTAGATCATTGATTCATCAATTAGGGATAAAAGTGTTAGGACCCTTGGCGCCGGCTAGAAGGGGGATTGAATAGCCCCTGCACAAATTAAACAAATGAACCTTTCTCAACTTATAACTTAATTAAAATAACACTTGCATAAGAATAATAAAAGAGACTAAAAGACAGAGACACCGAGAATTTACTAAGTTACAACCGGGAAGGTTGTTAATCCAAGGAAGTAAAGCGTGCTAATTTCTCCTTTAGGCGGAGAAGCCTCTTTATAGCAATGACAGCACAGTATCAAAGAGCTAAACATAAAACTAAAAGTGTACAAGTGTTGTTTCACAGTTTCTTGTTCTTTTTAGCTTTTGGGAGTAGGGTTGCTTATACAACCCTGCTCAGGGCACCTGGAAGGGTTCCGGAGCCTGGAATGGGATAATATTTTTTCCCCGATGCAACAGTACATGCCACGTTGAATGTGGCTAAGTTTCGAGTTTCGGACGCCCCGGATTGGTCCGGGCGCCCCGGATTGGTCCGGGCGCCCCGGACTGGTCCGGGTGCCCCGAGCCCCAGAAGCCAGCCTTTTGCTAACTTTTGGTCCCGGCCTCCTACTTTGGTTCCACTCGCAATGGTCCGGGTCTTCCACTCCGTCTCCGCTCGCTTGGGTGATTTCGGCCATCGGGAATAGGGATCACCCGAACCCAACTTTCGGCCTTCTCAAGCAAGCTTTTGCTCCAGCTTCTCGTCCCTCAGAAATGTCGTGCACCTCCTTCTCATCTGCCTGTGAACTCTTTCGTAGCACCTCGTCCGTCAAACGCACCGAGCTCGTTGACTCTCTCCCGTGTCATCCTTCTCACTAGCTACGTCTTTTGCTCGACGTTCTGTGCTCCTAAGTTCCTGCACACTTAGACACAGTTAAACATAACAGGAACTAACTTAACTTGTTTGATCACATCAAAATAACCTTGGGGTACCAACAATCTCTCTCTTTTTGATATGAGCAACCTAAGTTAAGTTAGGGTAAACCAACATAAAGTAAAAGAAATGAATTTTGCAATAAAGTGCAAAAATTGAAAAAAGTTAAGCTACCTCCCACTAGACTTAACCTTCCCTTCTCCCCCTTTGATCACATAAAAAATGGGGTACTTCAAAAGTCTAACGGTAACTTGTCAAGAATTTTAAGTCATTTAACAAACAAAATTCTGAATTTATAGGGTTAAAATGACCTAAAAAAATTTGGTGAATTTTAAACACAAGTCTAAGAGAAAAAAAATTGTAATTGAAAACCTTAAAATAATTTTGGAAATCTTGAAATATTTTCTTAAAATGTATAGAGCATGCGTTTTGATAAAATAAAATATAATTTCAAGATTTATGATTTAAAAATTCTATAAAAAAATTGTATTTAGATAAATAACTCAAAAACTTTTTAGAAAAGTTTTCTTAGTTACAAGGATAACTCTTGCAAAATAATTGAAAATTTTGAATAACAAAATTTAAATATTGAGATTTTTCTATAGATGAATATTGAATTCCTCTTTCTCAAAAAATTAGGATCAAATTAATTTTGAATAATAATTAAACACAAAAGGAATTTTATAGTTTTTAAAAAAAAAATCAATTGAAAAACAACATTAATACAAGCATGATCGTGGAATCCAAAATAGATTCCTTTCTACCGGATTAATAAGAAAATTTTAAGTTTTTACCAATTTTCTAATTTTCTCATTTTGATATTTAAATTTTCATTTTAGTCTATAACAATTTCGAAAGTTCAAAGTATAGAATTTTGAACATGTAGAAATTTTTAAAGTTTTTATATGTTCCTTTAACATATCATTTTCTATTTATAGTTTGTCGAACTCCTCTGATCGACAAGTTATTGCTAGAGTTCCTTTTAACTCATTATTCTTTAATAATCTTCTATTTTCTATTTCTGATTTGCCATAATCTTTCAACAACATTTTTGTAAAATTAAACAATTTGTCAGAAGGTAGAGACCGTACCTGACTTACCTTGTCGATTTCTGATGCTCCCCTTGCAAAGCTGCTTTCCTCCAACATTGCTCCCCCTTCATTGATGCTCTCAATACTCATTTCTGAAGAACTTTCTTTATCTTCAGGTAGGTACTCGGCTATGAGAGCAATTTCAACAATTTCCTCATTTTCTGCTTCTGATAACGACTCGGAGTTCATCAAAGAGTTGGATTCGGCTACTTTTGGTTCTTTGTAAAGTTTTAAGAACTTTTCCCAAAGTTCTTTACATTATCATAATTACCGATTCTATCGACATCCTAAGCAGGCAGTATGCTTAGAAGGTAGAATTCAATCTTACCATTAGCCATGAAGTCATCGCTCTGCTTTTCAGTCCATCGATGCTTCTCAAGTTCTTTTCCTTCTTTACTTTTGGGCATATCAAAACCATACTTAATCATTAGTAAAATATTAAAATCAGTTTTGAAATATACCTCCATCCAATGTTTCCAAAAAGCGAACTCCCCCTCAAATATTGGTGGGTGGATGCTTGGTCCGGTCATCTCGTGTACTTCATTTGGTGGTTAGTCCTCCTAAAATGTCCTAGCTCTGATATCTCTTGTTAGGACCCTTGGCGGCTAGTCAGAGAGGGGGGGGGGGGGGGGGGGGGGGGTGAATAGCCCCTTCTCAAATTAAACAAACAAACCTTCCTCGACTTATAACTTGATTAAAATAACACTTGCATAAGAATAATAAAAGAGACTAAAAGACAGAGGCACCGAGAATTTACTAGGTTACAACAGGGGAGGTTGTTAATCCAAGGAAGTAAAGCACACTAATTTCTCCTTCAGGCGGAGAAGCCTCTTTACAGCAATGACAGCACAGACTTAGAGAGCTAAACAGAAAAATAAAAGCGTACAAGTGTTATTTCACAATTTCTTGTTCTTTTTAGCTTTTGGGAGCAGGGCTGCTTATATAGCCCTGCTCGAAACCCATGGTTCCAAGCACTTGGAATGGGATGATATTTTATCCCTGATGCAACGATGCGTGCTACGTCGAATGTGGCTAAGTTTCGGATTCTGGGTGCCCAGAAGGGTTCCGGGCGCCCGGAGTCCGTGTGCCTCGGACTGGTCCAAGCACCCCGAGCCCCAAAAGTCAGCCTTTTTTTTACTTTTGGTCCCGACCTCCTACTTTGGTTCCACTCGCAATAGTCCATGTCTTCCACTCTAACTCCGCTTGCTTGGGTGATTTCGGCCATCCGGAATAGGGCTCACCCAAACCCAACTTCCGGCATTCTCGAGCAAGCTTCCGCTCCGGCTTCTCATCCCTCGGAAATGTCCCGCGCCTCCTTCTCGTCCACCCGTGTACTCTTCCACAGCACCTCATCTCTAAGATGCACCAAACCCGTCATCTCTCTCTCGTCTCGTACTTCTCCCTAGCTGCGTCTTCTGCTCGACATCCTGTGTTCCTAAGTTCCTGCACACTTAAACATATGGTTAAACACAATAAGACCTAACTTAACTTGATTGATCACATCAAAACTATTTTGGGGTACCAACAAAAAGAATAGCATCCACTGCACAAAATAAAAAATACCTTAGTTAGAGATAGTGTAAGTATTGAAATTACCAAAACTTACCAAAGGGACATGATAGTATTAGTTAGAGCCCTAGAGCCAATCATTTGATGATTGTATGGACACATGTATATCATATTCTTATATTAATAAAGGCAATAGTTTGGTTATTATGCTTATTTATTTTAGTGCCAAATAAACTAAGTATAGTAACGTCCTTGAGTAGATCGTTCTTACCTATATCAATCGATTGGTTGAATCGATAGTGAGAAGATATAGGGAACACTACTCTTAATCATTCCTAGTCGAGTATTAACATTCAGGGACGATGTTAATGCAATAAGACTAGCATGTAGGTCAACTCGATGACTTGATCTCACAAGTCATGGATATGGAGATATCAAGTTGACACATGGGTATATATTGGAGAATGTATACTGAATGACCCGCCATGAGAAAGTATCATGGATCGTTATATGAGTGTCATATACTTCCTCATGTGGCTATTAGTATGACTATTAGTCCTTAGACCTGAAGTCACCATGGATCCCTACATAAGGAGTTATGTACTTTGGTTTCGTCAAACGTCACCCGTAACTGGGTGGACTATAAAGGCGATTACTGGGTATATAACGAATTATGCAGAGGGATGTGAGTGATGTAGATGGGATCTATCCCTCCCATATGACGGGAGCGACATCGCTATTCTTGATAGAGTGAGACCACTAAGTGCATGGCCATGCCCAAATGAGTCAACATTAGATATTGAGCTCATTTGATCGAGTGCGTCTACTTGGAGTTCAAGATTTAGATTGATTAGAGGATGACACGGTCTATGCCTCACATTGATCAATCTAGATGTCTAGGATAGAAGGACAATGTCACATATTGTGAGGAGTCACAATTAGTAGTCACAAGGTGATGTTGGATCTCAACATTTCTTGTAACTTGGGTAGCAATGATGTATTGCTAGATGCCGCTCATTGCTTATGTTTCTAAAAGAGTTTAGAAACATTGCCAACGTTACAAGAACCTATTGGGTCACACACAAAGAACATGTGGATGGAGATTAGGTTCATATGATGAACCAATAGGATTAGGTTCATATGATGAACCAAAGATTGGATTCGAATTAGACTTATTGAGTTAGACTCAATTAGATTCAATTGTTGAATGAGTCTAATTTACATTTGATTCATTGAGTCAATTTATATTAATGAATTGAGATTCATTAAATTAAAATTGACTTGAATCAAAGCTTGGATTTAACTCAACAATGAAGAGATTGGGTCAAGTTTGACTTGACCAAATTGGAAGTTGAAATATCAAGTTTGACTTGATGCATTGCCACATCATGTAGGTTGACTCATCCTACATGGCATGACACATAGTTGCCACATCACCTCCACCTCATGAGGTGTGCCACCTCATTGGAGGTTACACTCTCCTTTCTTTAATGTGGCCGGCCACATTAATGAGAGGAGTTATGTGGCCGGCCACACTTAATGGTGTTGAGTTTTTTCATTTGTGTGTACTGATGTGGTTTTATTGTATCATCTTCCTTCTTGCTTTGGCTCTCCATGGATGATGGTTGCCATGCACTTCATTGGGAGGAGAGGTGTGAGTTAAGTCCAAGACAATAAAAGAGTGTGAAGGTCACAAAGGAGAAGACTACTAGAGGAGTGGTGAGATTCTTCTTGTTTTCTCTTCTTTTCTCTTCTTTCCAATCCCATCCGAGAGCATCTAGAGAGTGCTAGCACACTTGTGGTGCTCTCTCTTCCATCCTTGAGAGTTAGAGAACCCTCCTTGTTCGTGTGGATACCGAGAGAGGATTATCTACGTTGACAATCTTGAGATCCGACGATTTTGGACCTTGCGGGATTGCGAAAGGCACGCTACAAGGGTAAACATTTTCTCGTAGATCTAAGTAGTAGATCAGTTTTTGAACTCGTACAAGAAATAGTTTTTCGAATTTTGTATACGAATCTTTGCACGGATCTACGGCTTTGGGTCCTTCGGGGTTTCCGCGACGCGAAAAAGCGGTTTTCGCGGCCCGAAGAACCCAACAGTGGTATCAGAGCCACGTGCAAAGACTTGTACGAGTTAGTTTTTGGTTTTTGGAAAACAAAAACTTCTGTGATTTTCTGTAAAAATTCAATTTTTATGTTTTTATGGGTAATTTTTCCTTATAGGCGAAGCACAAGTGTCTCGGCACTTGTAGGCTTCGGCTATCGGGAAGAATTTTCCCAAACGGCTTCGTTTCGACCCAAAATCTTTTGGGACAGCGGACTCGGGTGCCTTTAGATCGCAACGGAGCAACTCACGATGGTTAGATCGTGGGTAGGGGCGCTGCCCCTAACCCCGCAAGGGGATTTGCTCCGCGATCGCACCCGAAATCGCTAAAAACGAACCCGTCGGGAAGATTTTTCCGAAACAGTAATGTCTCGGCCCAAATCGTTTTGGGACAGCGGGTTTGGGCGCTGTTGGATCGCAATGGGACCCTCCCGATGGTTATATCGCGGGTAGGGGCGATTGCGCCCGAAACCGCCAAACGGGACCGCCGGGAAATTTTACTTGTAAAATTGTAAAAAAATTATTTTTAAAATTACAGAAAATAAGAAAATATATAATTTTGAATTATATATTAATTTTGTGATAGTCATGGCCCAAAACCCAATATGATTGGTTGTGTTGTAATTCATAATACGGCCAGCGTGTCGTGATGTGTTTTCGCGTGTTGTATTTATTTTATTATTCGCGACCTGCGCGTCGTGCCTCATCTTTTATTCTTGTTGTAAATTAGATTTAGACTCGAATGTAACTCGAGTTTCAAATTGTAATGTACAAATTGGAGCGGTGGAGGGTCCACACGAGACGGAATTTCGAGGCGGGCACGAGCAACACAAGGTGGTCAAAGGGAGGAGCTTGGAGAAGCTGTTGACCCTAGGTTGACCATTCGATCTTCTCATTGGCTTGAGAATATCGTAGTAGGGCCATGACTAAATCACAAATAGATTAACTAATTAATTATTATGTATCTGATGCATGTTTAATAGTTAATTAATTAATTAGTGCCTTAACGATTAGATTAGATCTAAGTCGTGCACATGATGCACCCTTGCGATTAGATTAGATCTAAGTCGTGCACAAGATGCATCCTTCTCGATTAGATTAGATCTAGATCGAACCAACTCTAAATGCCTAACCGTGCCATGATACCTATCACTACCTCGATCACATGTATTGTTGAATCTACCAAAGCAGAGCAATATATATTATCTTGGTAGGGTACGGAGGGACAATCTTGGTCCCGCCTATCAACGCATGGGTGAATACAAACTCAATTAGATTGAGTATTCCTAGTTACTCGGTTGGATCGAGTCAACTATAGGCATTATTCCAACGGTTGGAAAAGATAGGTCAAAATCACATCTATATTAACTCTCGGGCGTATTAGCCGAAGCTAACTCGAGTTTTAATATAAATGCGGATATTGATTCTATAAACAAGAGTTGCATAGAGATGTAATTGGTAATCGTTACCTACCGATCATACTAAGCATTGGGCGTATTAGCCAAAGCTAACTCAAGGGTTAGTATGATGTGGATCTTGTCCCACAAGAATTATAGAATTCAGTGGGAGCATCATTTAATTAAAGGCCTAATTAAATGATTTTTAAAGAATATGATATTTATTTCTGCAAATTTTTGTTGTAGATAACCATGACGTCAAATACGAATATTTTCTCTCTGCGATCTGTCCTTAAGAAGGACAAGCTCAACGGAGCAAATTTCCTAGACTGGTACAGGAATCTGAGAATAGTTCTCACCCAAGAACGTAAATTCCGGAGGCCCCTCCTGCCACTGCCACGCGAGCAGACCGAGATGCTTACAAGAAGCATCAAGATGACGCATTAGATGTGTCTTGTCTTATGCTCGCAACCATGAACTTTGAGCTTCAGAAGCAACATGAGTTTATGAGCGCTTATGATATGGTTGAACATCTTTGTCACCTATATCAAGGACAAGCAAGGCACTAGAAGAGGAACTCCAAAGAATACCTGGAAGATCTTAAGAAGAAGAGAAATAAGATTTCTACTTCAGGTATAAATGTTATAGAAGTCAACCTCTCTATTTCTTCATCGTTGGTATTAGATACCGGATGTGCTTCGCACATTTGTACTAATGTACAAGCGCTGAGGAATAGCAGAGCATTGACGAAGGGTGAGATAGACCTACGAGTAGGCAATGGAGCACGAGTTGCTGCTATTGCTGTAGGAACTTATCATCTATCTCTGCCCCCTGGGCTAGTACTAGAATTAGACGATTGTTGTTATGTGCCTGCCTTGACAAAGAACATAATATTAGTTTCTTGTTTGGACAAGAGAGGATACTCGTTTATAATAAAGAATAAATGTTGTTCCGTTTTTTTAAACGATATGTTCTATTGTAGTGCACCTCTGATAAACGGACTCTATATTCTAGACCTAGAGAGCCCTGTCTATAACATAAATACCAAGAGGATCAAGTCGAATGACTTGAACCAAACTTACCTCTGGCACTGTCGCTTAGGTCATATAAATGACAAGCGCTTATCCCAGCTCCATAAGGATGGTTTGCTGGACTCATTTGATTTTGAATCATATGAGATATGCGAGTCATGCCTACGAGGCAAGATGACCAAGACTCCCTTTAGTGGGCACGGCGAGAGAGCGACTGATTTGTTAGGACTCATACATAGTGATGTATGTGGCCCTTTCAATGTCGCTGCTAGAGGTGGTTATAGATACTTCATCACATTTACTGATGACTTCAGTAGATACGGTTATGTGTACCTGATGACACATAAATCTGAATCCTTTGAAAAGTTCAAAAAATTCAAGAATGAAGTATAGAACCAGCTTGGAAAGAGTATTAAAATACTTCGATCCGATCGAGGTGGAGAATACTTAAGCCATGAGTTTCGTGACTATTTAGCTGAGTGTGGGATTCTATCCCAACTCACTCCTCCTGGAACACCATAGTGGAATGGTGTATCCGAAAGGAGGAATCGTACCCTATTAGATATGGTACGATCTATGATGAGTCACACAGATCTTCCGACATATCTATGGGGATATGCTCTAGACACGGCAGCTTTAATTCTCAACCGAGTTCCATCCAAGGCCGTGATAAAGACACCATATAGGATATGGACTGGGAGAGATGCCCAGGTATCTTTCATGAGGATTTGGGGTTGTGAGGCTTACGTACGACGTCAAGTCTCAGACAAATTAGGACCTAAATCCGACAAGTTCTATTTCATCGGATATCCCAAGGAAACTAAGGGATATTACTTCTACATTCCCAATCAGCACAAGGTAGTTGTGGCAAACACTGGGGTCTTTCTAGAAAGGGACTTTGTTTCTAGAAAGACTAGTGGGAGCGCGTTCGATCTTGAAGAAGTTCAAGATGCGAACAATAGCACTGATGCCTCGATGGAAGTTGAACTGGAACCATAAAGTGTTGTGGATGATGTTGTTCCACAAAGAGTTGAGGAACAACAACCAGTTCAAGTAGACATACCTCTTCGCAGGTCTGATAGGGTACGTCGTCAGCCTGAGAGATACTCATTTCTCTTGTCTGACCATGATGACGTTGTGCTCATAGAGGATGAGCCTACCACCTATCAGGAAGCTGTGATGAGACCAGATTCCGAGAAATGGCTAGAAGCCATGAGATCCGAAATGGATTCCATGTACACCAACCAAGTATGGACTTTGGTTGATCCACCTGAAGGGGTAAAACCCATTGGGTGTAAGTGGGTCTTTAAGAGAAAGACTGACATGGATGGACTTATCTATAAGGGTCGCTTGGTAGCTAAAGGTTTCAAGCAAATTCATGGTATTGACTATGATGAAACTTTTTCTCCAGTAGCGATGTTTAAGTCTATTCGGATCATGCTTGCTATTGCAGCCTACCATGACTATGAGATATGGCAGATGGATGTCAAAACCGTGTTTCTGAATGGAAACCTACTCGAGGATGTGTACATGACACAACCTGAGGGTTTTGTAGATCCACAGCATACTAGCAGAGTATGCAAGCTGCATAGGTCCATTTATGGACTAAAGCAAGCTTCTCGGAGCTGGAATCTTCGATTTGATGATGCAATCAAACAGTTTGGTTTCATCAAGAACGAAGATGAGCCTTGTGTCTACAAGAAGGTTGTAGGGGATATAGTTGTCTTCCTCATATTGTATGTGGATGACATACTACTCATTGGGAAGGACATCCCTATGCTTCAGTCTGTCAAGACCTGGCTAGGGAGTTGCTTCTCAATGAAGGACTTAGGTGAGGCATCCCACATTCTAGGGATTCAGATCTATAGAGATAGATCTAAGAGATTGCTTGGCCTAAGTCAGAGTACATACATTGACAAGGTACTCCTTCGGTTTGCCATGCAGAACTCCAAGAAGGGATTTCTGCCGATGTCACATGGCGTGAGTCTTTCGAAGACTCAAGGTCCCTCTTCTAGAGAGGAGAGAGACCGCATGGATCAGATCCCTTATGCCTCAGCCATAGGATCGATCATGTACGCCATGCTATGTACTCGACCTGATGCCTTGTATGCTTTGAGCATGACGAGCAGATACCAGTCAGATCCAGGTGAAAGTCACTGGATAGCGGTCAAGAATATTCTTAAGTACTTGAGAAGGATTAAAGAATATTTCTTGATATATGGAGGCAATGATGAGCTAACTGTAAAGGGTTACAGTGATGCTAGCTTCCAGACCGATCAGGATGATTACCGATCGCAGTCAGGGTTCGTGTTTTGCTTAAATGGTGGTCTTGTGGTCGGAAGAGTTCAAGCAGACACGATGGTGATTCTACAACAGAGGTGAGTATATTGCGCATCGAGGCGCAAAGGAGGCGATTGGATCCGCAAGTTCATCATTGAACTTGGGGTGGTTCCTAACATCGCGACCCAGTTGAGCTCTATTGTGACAACAATGGAGCTATAGCACGTGCAAAGGAACCTCGCTCACACCAGAGGACCAAGCACATACTACGGCGCATCTCATTCGAGAGATTATCGATAGAGGAGATGTGAAGATTTGCAGAGTACCTACAGAGGCTAACATCGCAGATCCCTTGACCAAGGCTTTGGCACAGAGGAAGCATGACGGTCACACTAGGTCTTTAGGCCTTAGAGGCTATACTGATTGGCACTAGTGCTAGTGGGAGATTGTTAGTTAGAGCCCTAGAGCAAATCATTTGATGATTGTATGGACTCATGTATATCATATTCTTATATTAATAAAGGCAATAGTTTGGTTATTATGCTTATTTGTTTTAGTGCCAAATAAACTAAGTATAGTAACGTCCTTGAGTAGATCGTTCTTACCTATATCAATCGATTGGTTGAATCGATAGTGAGATGATATAGGGAACACTACTCTTAATCATTCCTAGTCGAGTATTAACATTCAGGGACGATGTTAATGCAATAAGACTAGCATGTAGGTCAACTCGATGACTTGATCTCACAAGTCATGGATATGGAGATATCAAGTTGACACATGGGTATATATTGGAGAATGTATACTGAATGACCCGCCATGAGAAAGTATCATGGATCGTTATATGAGTGTCATATACTTTCTCATGTGGCTATTAGTATGACTATTAGTCCTTAGACCTGAAGTCCACATGGATCCCTACATAAGGAGTTATGTACTTTGGTTTCGTCAAACGTCACTCGTAACTGGGTGGACTATAAAGGCTATTACTGGGTATATAACGAATTATGCAGAGGGATGTGAGTGATGTAGATGGGATCTATCCCTCCCATATGACGGGAGCGACATCGCTATTCTTGATAGAGTGAGACCACTAAGTGCATGGTCATGCCCAAATGAGTCAACATTAGATGTTGAGCTCATTTGATCGAGTGCATCTACTTGGAGTTCAAGATTTAGATTGATTAGAGGATGACCCGGTCTATGCCTCACATTGATCAATCTAGATGTCTAGGATAGAAGGACAATGTCACATATTGTGAGGAGTCACAAGGTGATGTTGGATCTCAACATTTCTTGTAACTTGGGTAGCAATGATGTATTGCTAGATGCCGCTCATTGCTTATGTTTCTAAAAGAGTTTAGAAACATTGCCAACGTTACAAGAACCTATTGGGTCACACACAAAGAACATGTGGATGGAGATTAGGTTCATATGATGAACCAATAGGATTAGGTTCATATGATGAACCAAAGATTGGATTCGAATTAGACTTATTGAGTTAGACTAAATTAGATTCAATTGTTGAATGAGTCTAATTTACATTTGATTCATTGAGTCAATTTATATTAATGAATTGAGATTCATTAAATTAAAATTGACTTGAATCAATGCTTGGATTTAACTCAACAAGGAAGAGATTGGGTCAAGTTTGACTTGACCAAATTGGAAGTTGAAACATCAAGTTTGACTTAATGCATTGCCACATCATGTAGGTTGACTCATCCTACATGGCATGACACATAGTTGCCACATCACCTCCACCTCATGAGGTGTGCCACCTCATTGGAGGTTACACTCTCCTTTCTTTAATGTGGCCGGCCACATTAATGAGAGGAGTTATGTGGCCGGCCACACTTAATGGTGTGGAGTTTTTTCATTTGTGTGTATTGATGTGGTTTTATTGTATCATCTTCCTTCTTGCTTTGGCTCTCCATGGCTGATGGTTGCCGTGCACTTCATTGGGAGGAGAGGTGTGAGTTAAGTCCAAGATAATAAGAGAGTGTGAAGGTCACAAAGGAGAAGACTACTAGAGGAGTGGTGAGATTCTTCTTGTTTTCTCTTCTTTTCTCTTCTTTCCAATCCCATCCGAGAGCATCTAGAGAGTGCTAGCACACTTGTGGTGCTCTCTCTTCCATCCTTGAGAGTTAGAGAACCCTCCTTGTTCGTGTGGATACCGAGAGAGGATTGTCTACGTTGACAATCTTGAGATCCGACGATTTTGGACCTTGCGGGATTGCGAAAGGCACGCTACAAGGGTAAACATTTTCTCGTAGATCTAAGTAGTAGATCAGTTTTTGAACTCGTACAAGAAATAGTTTTTTGAATTTTGTATACGAATCTTTGCACGGATCTACGGCTTTGGGTCCTTCAGGGTTTCCGCGACGCGAAAAAGTGATTTTCGCGGCCCGAAGAACCCAACAGGTAGTCTCTTTCGAATAGGGCTTAAATCAAAAAGATATAAGAAGTCCTCCTGTAACCATTTGTGAATTTTAAAATATTAATGGCTCAGTTTAGGGAGATAAGTAATAAAGATGGGATCCTTTTTAATTTTGTAGGATTAGGAAGAGGAGGAAAGGAAGATTGCCAAGCAATAGGCCAAGCGATAGAATCAGGTATTTCTATGAAGAAGAAATGATATTTTCAAACCTTATTTGAGGACGGCACGCCCTCAAAGAAGACTGCTTTCAGTCGGGGCTGGATGAGAAAAATCTCGAATTCTAATTTTTTGGAGTAAGCAAATAGGTAAAGAATACAGGGAGTAGGAGGAATTTTGAATAGATGAAATAACATGAGCACATATAACGGAATGCATTCGGCATAAATTATTGCAAGGGGATGCGGAAGTATTGGCTTACTGCCGACAAAAAAGGATGAATGGGGAAATGTAGATCGGCCACTAACTAGTCGGAAAAAAAAAGTAATATAGTTATTAGGAGGAAGGTGAGGATGATCCGTTGGGAAAGGAAGACAAATGCGATAATTATGAGGGATTTCATATCTGTAATATAGAGATCGGCCACTAACTAGTCGGAAAAAAAAAGTAATATAGTTATTAGGAGGAAGGTGAGGATGATCCGTTGGGAAAGGAAGACAAATGCGATAATTATGAGGGATTTCATATCTGGAATAGAGATAGGCTCGATCAGAGGCATAGAAGCTTGAAGAAGTAGAAGTATACCATAGGGCGAAAGACTCCTGGGCCATGGTATAATAAATCTTAGATAGAAAGTAAACAACGTACTGGGTTGTCTAAGATTCGAGAAAGAAGGAATGCAGAGCAAGGAAGATCGCCGAAGAAAATGAACTTAAAAGGAGGAAGGACAAAGGGCGAAGAACTCACAGTGCATAGGGTTTTATAAAAAAGGGGAGTTTAATTCCCACCATTAGATTGAAATGGCATGACTATAGAGGGTCATTGATTTGTAAAGGAGGGTGCGCTGGACACACTGTTGTGTCATACGAAGTAGGGGCTGTCAAAAGATGTTGCAGGAAATGAGTAGAGATATCGCGTGGCACTCACCTATAAATGGGCATTTATGATGGACATGATGAGCAATGCACTTTTTGAAAATAAAATACCTTTCCGCAGGGCCTTGGTACTCCCTCTCTAAATAGTCAGTTATCAGTGAGCGATTTTTGAAAAAATCACCAAGTGTATCCAGTACTGTAACGACCCACCTTCCTCGCTACTCTCTAAAGGTGGCAATTACTTAACTATTACTCTACTTACTTGTATTACTTATGCTATTATTAGCAACACTTAAATTTATCACGGCCCCAGAGAAGTTCCTACAAAAAAATTTCGGCAGAGTCTCCCTTGTACCGGTGACAATAATCATCAATACATGCAAAATAAACCATCAACCACATACGGCTAGTATATATACTTCACAACCACACAGTAATAAGACACAACAACTTTAAAAAAACTATTCTAGCAATAGAAAATGAATAAAGCTCCAACAGTGGGAAACAACCAAACTAACAATGTGGAATAGACTCAATTAACAACATAAGAAAAAGGAAACAACTCTTTAACAATCTCAACTTCTCTAATAACATTAGAGAAGGACTCTAAACAACTTCTTAGCCAAGTCCCGAGGCTTCCATAGTTCAACATCACACACCATCCATCACGCATCCTACTTGTCGCCTTCCTCTTTATACTTTAGCTTTTTCTTTATCTGCAGTAGGAGGAAAATAAATCTATAAGTGAAATGCTTAGTAAGTACTAAATTATCTCACAAAAACTCGAAAGTGCATAAGATACAAAGGATGCTAAAACTGAAATTCTAAAAAGAAAAGCTACACATGCTCATCTAATAGCAAAGCACTAAAATAATCTGCATACTCATGATATACAAGAATAAATCTGCATGCTGGAAATAAAGCTAATCATGCTTAATAAACTCATAAGGAAAGCAAATGAAAACCAATACTGTATGCTTAGAATTATAAGAGCTAAACTTTGCTAGTTCTAAACATAGGTGATACTTGTTTCATTTACTTATAGCCTTATACTTAAAATTAATATTTAACTTTCTTCTTCTCTCTCTTGGGCCCAAGCTTAGTACCAAATGCGCGCTCTCTAATAAAGACTGAGGTATTGAGCCTCCAGTCCTATGAGGGTAAAGACCTTGGTCTTACCAAGGCCAAGACCTTGGAATTGGTCACCTGGATTTGTTTAACGACAACCTTGGAAGTCGGGTACTAGCCTCTTACTTTAAATTACTTGTTATCTTTTCTAACTAGACCTTGGTCTTTTTCTCTACTCATAACTTCTCATAATCCCCTAATAGAGCTTACTAGAACACTGTAAGTATGTCTAAGAAGTAGAGAATTGCAACTAACTGAGCATGCTATAAAAATGAAGCAAAGCTAATCAAACTACAAGATAAGCTTAATAGCTGTTCATGTTCAAGAAACCAAGAAACTAACACTACGTACTTTAAATAAAGGTTGTTCTTGCCTTTTTGAGTAGCAAGGAAAATGCTAAACTCATTCTAACTAAATAAAGGGAGGTTCTTGCCCTTTGAGTAGCAAGGAAAATGTTATTCATGCTTATTTAATGGCACAGAAAATCTAGGCTACATGCACAAAATGAGAAGCTGTGCAGGTTCAGAAAGTAGCATAAGTTCTGTAATTGCATGCTCTAAAATAAACTGCCCGTGCACATCTAACAGTAAAGGAGAGTTGCTCATGTTGTTCTCATTAACATAAAATCTAAGTTGCATGCTTGGAACAAGAAGGCAGTGGAATAAGAAGCAGTTCACGTTTGGTACAGTAGCAAGGAAACTTGATTCTGAACCTGCATTTACTAAAGGTGAAAGACAAAAATTTAAATCTGCATTCTCATCCTAAAGACCATTCCTGTCCATTGTTTAACAAGAAGATTCTACTTGAAATGCTTAAGGAAATCTAAGTTTCTGCACTGCTACTGCATATGGTACTAGCCTACTGCTAATACAAAGCATAAGGAAAAGAAACAACAGAATTTCTACTGCTATCAAAACTAACACGTGATATACTAAACACATGTTGTTCATGTCCAGTTAATTGCATATGAACTAAAATCTGCAAAGCTAACATAAAATGAAATACTTAAACACATGCTAAATCCATTCAAATCCCTTCTCATCTTCATTATCAAACTCACGGCAGCAAACCCAAAAGCACCGCCCCTTTATAGCATGCTTCGAAAAGAGATAAGAAGAAACAAAAATCTGAAACTACTCCTACCGCAGGTGAGTAGTACTTACAGCGGTTTGCTTGGACTTACAACCGAGAGAGAGATCTAGGGTTCGGAGACTTGCAACTCTCGGCCTCTTCTTGTGCCTGCGCGTTCACCTTGCCGAGAGGAGCTTGGATTTGTGAAGAACCCGCGTATAAGGGTGCTCGCCGGCCGCCGGAGTCGCCTAGGTACTTGCTGTGTTTTCGCCTGAGAAAGGGAAACGCCGTCGCTCGCGAAGAGGAGAAGGGGAAAATTTTGAGTTACGGTAAGAAGAAAAAAGTTAAGTCCTCTTTTATCACTAGGGTTTTATTATCTAACTACTGTTTAAATATATTTCGTTCCATATTCATTCACAAAGCGTTTGCGGAACAGTTGGCTAGCTGGGTTCGGTTAAGGTTTGGTTCGGGTCCAAGGTCTTCGGTTCAAACCTCGGCTTGGACATTTTTTTGTCGAAACTTCTTTCGTTTAGTAAAAATACCAAACGACCTCCAAAAATTACGTAAAAATACTCTAAAAATTTCTAAAAATCTCTAGAATATTTCTAAAGCATTTCCAAATATTTTTAAGAACTTTTGGAACTTAAAACAAGGAAATTTGGGTCGTTACAATCCCCCATACCTTATTAAAAGTTCGTCTTCGAACTTAGAATAGTTCTGGATATTTCTGTCTCATACTGTCATCACGCTCCCAAGTGACTTCCTCGTGCTTCTGGTTCTGCAAGATGACCTTCACTAGTGGTACTTCTTTATTTCTTAGTTTCTTAACTTCTCTGTCCACTATCTGTGTAGGTCTGCTCTCATAGCTAAGATCCTCCTGAATCTTCACTGACTGAGGCTCAATGACTTGGCTAGGTTCATGGAGACACTTCTTTAGCATGGAGACATGAAATACATTATGTATTGCTGACATGTCTTGTGGTAAGTCCAGCTTGTAAGCTACTTTCCCAATCCTCTCTATGATCAGGTAAGGTCCTATATAGCGAGGACTTAATTTTCCCTTCTTGCCAAATCTCATCACTCCCTTCATAGGAGTGACCTTGAGAAAGACTGAATCTCCTACTTGAAATTCTAGTGGCCTACGGCGTGTGTCAGTATAACTCTTCTGTCTACTCTAGGCAGTCTCAATTCTCTGTCTGATTTTATGGATAGCCTAAGTGGTCTCATCTATCATCTCTTTCTGGATGCCCAGCTCTACTTCCATTTCTTTTCTCTCACCTTCTTCTTGCCAGCAAATAGGTGATCTATACTTCCTGCCATACAACGCCTCATATGGTGCCATCTTGATGGTGGCCTGATAGCTGTTGTTGTAGGCAAATTCAGCTAAGCACAGATACTTGCACCAACTTCCCTTGAAATCCAGTGCACCAGCCCTGAGCATATCTTCTAAGATATGATTTACTCGCTCTGTCTGTCTGTCAGTCTGAGGATGGAAGGTTGTGCTGAACTTGAGTTTGGTGCCTAGTGCAGTCTGAACACACTCCCAAAAGTGAGAGGTGAAGCACCCATCTCTATCAGAAACAATAGATTTAGGATCTCCATGAAGTCTATCACTTCCTTGATGTACAGTTGTGTCAACTGCTCTATAGAATAGGACACCTTGATGGCTAAGAAATGAGCAGACTTGGTCAATCTGTCCACTATTACCCATATTGCATCATATACATTTATAGTTCTTGGAAGACCTGTTATGAAGTCCATGGATATGTCTTCCCACTTCCACTCTGGTATCGGGAGAGGTTGTAACATTCCTCCTCGTCTCTGGTGTTCTGCTTTGACTCTCTGGCATGTCGGGCAGGTACTGACATATCTAGTAATGTTTTTCTTGAGTCCAGACCACCAGAACCTCTGCTTCAAGTCTTGATACATCTTGGTGGAACCAGGATGCATGGAGTGAGTACTATGAGCTTCCTCCAGGATTTTCTTTCTTAGTCCTTCATCATTAGGGACACAAAGGTAGTTCCCCTGATAGAGAATTCCACTATCTGATACTCGAAACTCTGAATTTCCTTCTTCTTGTATCCCTTGCTTGATCTTTTGGATATCTGGATCTTCACATTACTTTCTCTGTATATCCTCAAGCAGGGTTGACTCTAAGGTCAATGCAGAGATTTGCCCATAAATAATTTCAACTCCAAAGTATGACAACTCTTTCTGCAGTGGCAGGGCTAATGATGACAAGGACATCAGGAAAGCACTGGACTTTCTGCTTAGTGCATCTGCCACTTTGTTAGCTTTACCTGGGTGGTAGAGGATTTCACAGTCATAGTCTTTGACCAACTCCAGCCACCTACGCTGTCTCATGTTTAAATCTTTCTGGGTGAAGAAATACTTTAAACTCTGATGGTCTGTGAAGATTCTGCATTAGACTCCATACAAGTAATGTCGCCAGAGTTTCAGTGCAAAGACCACAGCTGCCAGCTCAAGATTATGAGTGGGGTAATTCTTCTCATAATCTTTGAGTTGTCTGAAAGCATAAGCTATAACTTTTCCTTCTTGCATGAGAACAACTCCTAGACCCATCTTGGAGGCATCACTGTAGATGTCAAAACTCTTGTCACTAGCTGGAACAGTCAGAATGGGAGCACTGGTCAGTCTCTTCTTCAGCTCTTGAAAGCTCTGCTCATATTTGTCTGACCATTCAAACTTCTTGTTCTTTCTGGTCAGGGCTGTTAGTGGAGAGGCTATCTTGGAAAAGTCCTCCACGAATTTTTTGTAATATCCAGCTAGACCAAGGAAGCTTCTGATCTCCCTGACGTTCTTGGGTCTATGCCAATCGTTGACTGCTTCTATTTTGGCAGGATCCACTTGGATACCTTCTTTAGAAACGATGTGACCTAGAAACGCCACCTGATTTAACCAGAATTCGCACTTTGAGAATTTAGCATAAAGTTGTTTCTGCTGTAGGGTCTGCAGTACTATTCTCAAGTGTGTGTCATGCTCCTCGGGGGTACTTGAATAGACTAGAATGTCGTCCATGAATACGATGAAAAATTTGTCAAGGTATTCTCTGAACACTCTGTTCATTAAGTCCATGAACACCGCTGGTGCATTAGTCACACCAAAAGGCATGACTACAAACTCGTAGTATCCGTATCTGGTCCTGAAAGCCGTTCTGGGTATATCCCTTTCTTTCACTTTCAGCTGATGGTACCCAGAGCGCAGGTCTATCTTTGAGAATACTGTTGCCCCTCTCAACTGATCAAATAAGTCGTCAATCCTGGGAAGGGGGTACTTGTTCTTGATTGTCACTTGATTCAGAGCTCTATAATCTATGGACATCTGCATAGATCCGTCCTTCTTCTTGACAAACAACACAGGAGCTCCCCAAGGTGCGTGACTAGGGCGGATGAAGCATTTGTCAAGTAGCTCCTGAAGTTGCTCTTGCAACTCTTTCAGCTCTGCTGGAGACATGCGATACGGAGCTTTTGAAATTGGACTGGTACCAAGAACCAATTCAATCTCAAACTCCACTTCTCTGTTGGGAGGCAGTCCAGGTAGCTCTTCCAGAAATACTTCTGGATACTCGCATACTACCCGAACATCCTCCTGCTTGAGTCCTTTCTGTTCTTCTGCATTTACTATGTATGCAAGAAAACCAGCACACCCTTTAGCTAACATCTGGTGAGCTGCCAGAGAAGAGAGAAGTTTCTGGGTCTTCTTCCTTGGCACTCCCGTGAATTCAAAAGGTGGTTCACCCTCTGGACTGAAGATTACTTTCCTACTGCGGCAGTCTACTGAAGCACTACACTTGCTGAGGAAATCCATACCCAAAATGATATCGAAATCTTGCATGGCGAGGAATACCAGGCTAACATATAGTTCTCGGTCTGCAATTCTGACCAGTACAACTCGAAGCCACTGATTGGACTCCATGACTTCCCTAGAAGGTAGGGTCGTCAAGAACTTGATGTTCATACTCTCTGTAGGCACCTGTAATTTACTGGCAAAGGGTACTGATACGAAAGAATAGGTCGCTCTAGTATCAAATAGTACAGTAGCTAAATGCTGAAAAATAACTACTTGACCTGTTACAACCGTGGAGGCGCTAGCAGCTTCCTCTTTGGTGAGGGAGAATACTCTGGCACTATCAAAGGCTGGAATTGGTGGAGCTTCCAACCTTCCCTGACTAATATAAGGCCCCTCTAGTGTTGCTTCCATGTGATATAACTGTGCAAGCTTGCCTCCATATTGCACTGGCTGTGGCTGAGGTGCTTTGAGCTTGTTAGGACATTCTTTAGCCATGTGTCCTTCCTTACCACAGGAATAACATTCAGTCTTACCCAAAAGACAGGCTCCTAGATGTGTTCCCCCACATTTGGGACAGGGAGGGAACTTGGTCTGCTTGTTTACTGGTCCTCCCTTCTGGTTACTTCCTGAGTTCCACTGCTTTCTTTTACTACCCTTGCCTTTCCAGTTCTGTTTACTTGACTGGGATTTCTGGCTCCCCACTGTCTTGTCCTCTATCTTCATTGGCTTGTGCTGCGCTCATTGTGCTTTGATGCCATTCAAGTAGTGCTCAGCAATTAATGCCCTACTGATCAACTCTTCACCAGTCTGGGGCCGGTGAGCTCCACTGCTCACATTCAGTGCTATCTGTGGTCTCAGCATTCTGAGCATCAGTCTGACTCGCTCCTTCTCTGTACTTACCAGCTTTGGGCAAAGACGAGCTAGTCTGTTGAACTTCTTGGTTGCTTCTTCCACTGACAGGTCACCTTGTTTGAACTCTATAAATTCCTCATAGTGCTTGTGGGTGATTTGTAGGTGGAAGAACTCTTCATAAAACTCTGAATGAAAATCAGCCCAGCTCATCTGATTGGCTGCCCTCTTGGTCTTTATCCTCTCCCACCACATACGAGCATCTCCTGACAAGCAGAAAGAGGTGCACTTGACCTTCTTGACTTCTGGCCAGTCAAGAAGCTCCATTGTGCTCTCCAGTGTTTTGAACCAAGCCTGGGCATCCCAGGGCTCAGTCGTGCCTGAGAAGCTCTCTGGTTTCAATTTCAGCCACTGTAAGAGATAAGCTTCTTGTCTCTGAGGTACTGTGACGACTCTCTGGGCAGCTAGTGGAACCTCAGTTACCACTGGAATCTTCGCAGTGACAGCTGGGGGAGGGGGAGGAACTGATTGTTGATTTGCCATCAGATTGGCAATTACTTGTTGCTGCTCTGCTATTTGTTTCTGGAGTTGAGCAACAACTTCAGAGAGATTGGGCTCAGTTGAGCCTGGGCCTTCGTTCTCTTGATCCTGGTCCTCAGTACGAGCGGTACGTGGACGCCCTCTTCTTGCCATCTAATTATGCAAGGAAAAAGGCTTGATATCATCTCTATCCTTTCTAAACAAACATATGTATGAATAAAGAAAACTAAACTTCTATCTTACTAAAGCGCATATATATAAGCAATTACTCTCTACTCCAAATAATAAAGAAAGCATAAAAGGAAAAACTTAAATACTTTCTTACTTGAAGACGGCAAGGTTGATGCTGATGTGTGTGTGATGCTGGAGAATGGGAACTGCTCTGATACCAACTGTAACGACCCACCTTCCTCGCTACTCTCTAAAGGTGGTCGTTACTTAACTATTACTCTACTTACTAGTGTTACTTATGCTATTATTAGTAATACTTAAATTTATCACGATCCTAGAGAAGTTCCTATCGAAAAATTTCGGCAGAGCCTCCCCTGTACCGGTGATAATAATCATCAATATATGCAAAATAAACCATCATCCACATGCAACTGGTATACATATACTTCACAACCACGCAGTAATAAGACACAACAACTTTAAAAAAAACTATTCTAGCAATAGCAAATGAATAATGCTCCAACAGTGGGAAACAACCAAACTAACAATGTGGAATAGACTCAATTAGCAACATAAGAAAAAGAAAACAACTCTTTAACAATCTCAACTTCTCTAATAACATTAGAGAAGGACTCTAAACAACTTCTTAGCCAAGTCCCGAGACTTTCATAGTTCAACATCACACACCATCCATCACGTATCCTCCTTGTCGCCTTCCTCTTTATACTTTAGCTTTTCCTTTATCTGTAGTAGGAGGAAAATAAATCTGTAAGCGAAATGCTTAGTAAGTACTAAACTATCTCACAAAAACTCGAAAGTGCATAAGATACAAAGGATGCTAAAACTGAAATGCTAAAAAGAAAAGCTACACATGCTCATCTAATAGCAAAGCACTAAAATAATCTGCATACTCATGATATACAAGAATAAATCTGCATGCTGGAAATAAAGCTAATCATGCTCAATAAACTTATAAGGAAAGCAAATGAAAGTCAATATTGTATGCTTAGAATTATAAGAGCTAAACTTTGATAGTTCTAAACATAGGTGATACTTGTTTCATTTACTTATAGCCTTATACTTGAAATTAATATTTAACTTTCTTCTTCTCTTTCTTGGGCCCAGGCTTAGTACCAAATGCGCGCTCTCTAATAGAGACTGAGGTAGCAAGCCTCCAGTCCTATGAGGGTAAAGACCTTGGTCTTACCAGGACCAAGACCTTGGAATTGGTCACCTGGATTTGTTTAACGACAACCTTGGAAGTCGGGTACTAGCCTCTTACTTTAAATTACTTGTTATCTTTTCTAACTATACCTTGGTCTTTTTCTCTACTCATAACTTCTCATAATCCCCTAATAGAGCTTACTAGAACACTGTAAGTATGTCTAACAAGTAGAGAATTGCAACTAACTGAGCATGCTATAAAAATGAAGCAAAGCCAATCAAACTACAAGATAAGCTTAATAGCTATTCATGTTCAAGAAACTAAGAAATAACACTACGTACTTTAAATAAAGGTTGTTCTTGCCTTTTTGAGTAGCAAGGAAAATGCTAAACTCATTCTAACTAAATAAAGGGTTGTTCTTGCCCTTTGAGTAGCAAGGAAAATGCTATTCATGCTTATTTAATGGAACATAAAATCTAGGCTACAAGCACAAAATGAGAAGCTATGCAGGTTCAGAAAGTAGCATAAGTTCTCTAATTGCATGCTCTAAAATAAACTGCCCGTGCACATCTAACAGTAAAGGAGAGTTGCTCATGTTATTCTCATTAACAGAAAATCTAAGTTGCATGCTTGGAACAAGAAGGCAGTGGAATAAGAAGCAGTTCACGTTTGGTACAGTAGCAAGGAAACTCGATTCTGAACCTGCATTTACTAAAGGTGAAAGACAAAAATTTAAATCTGCATTCTCATCCTAAAGACCATTCCTGTCCATTGTTTAACAAGAAGATTCTACTTGAAATGCTTAAGGAAATCTAAGTTTCTGCACTGCTACTGCATATAGTACTAGCCTACTGCCAATACAAAGCATAAGGAAAAGAAACAACAGAATTTCTGCTGCTATCAAAACTAACACGTGATATACTAAACACATGCTGTTCATGTCTAGTTAATTGCATATGAACTAAAATCTGCAAAGCTAACATAAAATGAAATACTTAAACACATGCTAAATCCATTCAAATCCCTTCTCATCTTCTTTATCAAACTCACGGCAGCAAACCCAAAAGCACCGCCCCTTTATATCATGCTTCGAAAAGAGATAAGAAGAAACAAAAATCTGAAACTACTTCTACCGCAGGTGAGTAGTACTTACAGCGGTTTGCTTGGACTTACAACCGAGAGAGAGATCTAGGGTTCGGAGACTTGCAACTCTCGGCCTCTTCTTGTGCCCGCACGTTCACCTTGCCGAGAGGAGCTCGGATCTATGAAGAATTCATGGAGAAGGGTGCTCGCCCGTCGCCGGAGTCGCCTAGGTACTTGCTGCGTTTTCGCCCGAGAAAGGGAAACGCCGTCGCTCGTGAAGAGGAGAAGGGGAAAATTTCGGGTTACGGTAAGAAGAAAAAACTTAAGTCCTCTTTTATCACTAGGGTTTTTATTATCTAACTACTGTTTAAATATATTTCGTTTCATATTCATTCATAAAGCATTTGTGGAACATTTGGCTAGCTGGGTTTGGTTTAGGTTTGGTTCGGGTCCGAGGTCTTCGGTTCGAACCTCGGCTTGGACATTTTTTTGTCGAAACTTCTTTCGTTTAGTAAAAATACCAAACGACCTCCAAAAATTACGTAAAAATACTCTAAAAATTTCTAAAAATCTCTAGAATATTTCTAAAGCATTTCCAAATATTTTTAAGAACTTTTGGAACTTAAAACAAGGAAATTTGGGTCGTTACAAGTATAGTTGAAAATATGAATTGCTAAACAACCTTAGTGAGAAAGCAAATGCACGAAAAATAGAACTTGAGTCCAGTTAGTCATTTACATCTCCTTCGACTAGACTTGAAGGGGAGGCAAGTGATACGGGTTATAGTGAGCGAATCTCAAAGATGATGTAGTGGTCAAAGTCAAGATAAGGCGGGGGTCAAAGTCAGAATGAGAGAGTGTCTCCCATATGACTTTGTTGATCACCCCGCGTTAAAACTCTAGGGTCCTCCCTGGGTGGTTACAAAGTAGCACGCTCAAATAAAGTCGATCGATCGTAAAGTCGGTCAGATATAAGGACTCCAGTATTTTACTCTAGAAGTCAGGAAATAGTGTACCAGATTAGTCAATTAGCCGACCAAGTGCAAGGGAGCTTGGCCAGGTGAGAACCCAATCGAGCTCTAATCACTTAGGCCTTCTGAAAACCTCATAGTCAGTAGGGTAAAGATCGAGCAGGCTTAAGGATACTTGGCCTTATAAGACTTTTAATGTAAGACTGACCGGACAAAGGCCGGTCGAACATAAGGCTCTCCATGTGTGCCTAGCCAGTAAAGACCGGTTGGGCTTAAGGACACTTGGCCTTATAAGGCTACTAATCTAAGACTAGCCGGGCAAAGGCAGGTCAAATATAAGGCTCTCTGTGTACGCTTGACTAGGTAAAGACCGTGCGGCCATAAGGACACTTGACCTTATAAAACTCTTAATATAAGACTGATTGAATAAAGGTCGATCAAACATAAGGTTTTCTATATACACCCAGCCGGATAAAGATCGGGTGCGCTTAAAGACACTTGGCCTTACAAAACTCTTGGTATAAGACTAATCAGACAAAGGCTGATCAAACATAAGGCTCTCTGTGTACGCTCGGCTGGGTAGAGACCAAACAAGTTTAAAGACACTTGGCCTTATAAATTTCCTAGTATAAGATCGGTCGGACGAAGGCCGATCAAACATAAAGCTATTGGTGTATGCCCGTTCGGGCAAACACCGGACATCATTAAAGGTACTTATCCTTAGGAAACTCTGTATATCCGCTCGGTCAGGTACAGGTCGATTAAGTTTAAGTTACCTAATGTCACATTGTCCCTAAAATAAAGCTATAACATACATGATCTATCATATGACTTCTTGAATGATATTTTGGTATATTGTGGGCACTATATTAGTATCTGAACAGATCTCTATAGTATTTAACATATGACAGAGCAGATTGATATAATAGCAAGCAATTCGGCTGGCCTTGTGGACCGTCCAATATACATTTAGCAAACAAGTAGCAAACAACATTTTAATAGCCTGTCATAGTTGTTCGGAAATATTCCTTTGGAACCTCTGTTGGAGGCTATCTTGTTTCCCATCGGTGATTCATCTATAACGACATCCTCCTCCAATGACTTCAGAAAAGGTTTAAGTTATAAACGACAAAAGAGGTACATCTGTGGATACAAAAAAGATTCCTTGAAAGCTATTCAAGGAACAACCTAACAAACTCTGACACATGAAGTCACCTCATGATCACGAAGATTGTGAGAGCTGGTATAAAAAGGGGGGTCCTCTCCATTGGTGAGGTACATAATTTTCACATCTGAGACCTTCATTCGGACATTCACTACCGTTCTTCTTCCACTTGTGAGACAACTGTACTGATTTGAGCGTCGAAGAAACTTGTCAGGGGCCCCCTCCCTGGTCTTTGGTCACTAATGCTTTATTGGATCGTCTAGTGGAGTACAAGATCATTGAGGAGCTTCATCCCAGATCGGAGAGTCAACTATCTATCAATAAACCATCCACCTGAGCTAACGTGCCATCTCCTCAGCCTTCAGATAAGATCAGGTACGATGCTAGGAAAAGTAGATTGAAAATACTGTTGATAAGATGTCTTCTAAATAATTGTTGACCAACACCTAGGCTTTTAGATCCTTAAGTCAACCAAAAATTCATAAACTCTTAGACACATATGTATGTCTTCCTTGTGGGTAACAAGGATATCTTAAAAAGTGTCAGGTTAAGGGAAAGATCCTCTTGAAAGACACATTTTGAAAAGAAGTTCAAAATAAAATATTTTTGACGATTTTTGAAAATTTTATATTTTGAAAATATAGTTTCAACATAACTTATTTTCTTCTCAAAATTCTTTTAAAAATATCCTTCAAAATCATCTTTAGAGAAGATTTTGAAAAATTATGTTTTGAAAACTATCCCAAAAATTTCTTTGAAAAATTATGTTTTAAATATTTTTGAAATTACCTTTGAAATATTTCTTTTAAAATTGCACTTTGAAAATTACTATACAAAATTCCTTGAAAATCAATTTTATAATATTTTGAAAATACATGTGTGCAACAAAGAAATTTTTGAAAAATATCAAGAAAGTTATTCAAAATCAGTTTGAAAATTATTTTTATTTGAAAATGTCTTCTTTTAAAATATCTTTATGTTTTGGCAAATATATTTTGAAAATTACTTTTGGAAATTTTTATCTTCAAATATTCTCTTTTGAAAATATAGTTTCAACATAACTTATTTTCTTCTCAAAATTTTTTTGAAAAAATTCTTCAAAATCATGCTTTAGAAAATATTTTGAAAATTTATGTTTTGAAAAACATTTTAAAAATTTATTTGAAATTTTATGTTATAATATTTTTGAAAATACCTTCAAAAATATTTCTTTTGAAATGCCACTTTGAAAATTACTATACAAAATTTATGAAAATCAATTTTACAATATTTTGAAAATACATGTGTGCAACAAAGAAATTTTTAAAAAATGTCTAGAAATTTATTCAAAATCAGTTTGAAAATTATTTATATTTGAAAATGTCTTATTTTAAAATATCTTTATATTTTGGCAAATATATTTTGAAAATATTTAAAAGTACTTTTGAAAAGTTTATGAAAACTCCTTGAAAATAATTTTTAAAATGATGTTTGAAAAGGGATGTTTCAAAACGAAATTAAAAAATTAAAAACTCTAATTTTTCTTTCAAAGGGTAAGGAAGATGTCATTTTACCTAAGGATTATTTAACATATATTGTTAGTACAAAACAAAGGAATTACTTAGGATTTAAGAAGTTAGTACTCTTTGGATGTACGCCAAAAGGGGAGAAAAAAATTTTAAGTTAGAAATCCTAATTATTTCTATTTGGGCATAAGACTTGATAAGTTGGATTATATACTTAGCCTAATTTAAACATATTGTCAAACATCAAAAGGGGGAAGATTGTTGGTGCAATCGAACTCTAAGGTTTAGGTTTTGATGTTTGTTTGATAATATGTTTATTGAAGTCTAGTCAGGCCAAGGTTGATCAGATGACTAGCAAAGGGGTGAGAAAACTTGGAGGAGTGAACTCAAGCAAAGTAAAAGTCCTAGTGAGTGAAGCTAGACCCTAGTAAGTGAAGCTAGGTAGTGGAAAATCCTAGGGGGAGGTAACCCTAGATAATAAGAAGTCTTCGAGAAGTGAACTCCAATCAAGTTTCATGGAAAGGTTTCCCAGTCAATCGTGCACATTCGGTCGGACCAGCAGATTTTTGTAAACCTAAGTATAGTTTTACCAATACTATTTTGCATTACTATTATTATTGTTGTGCTAATATAGTATTGTATAAAAATTCTTAGTGGATCAAGCCATCAAACACTAAGTAGAGGACCAAAAGTTTGTCATATGGTAAGTGAGGTAATCTCCTGGAGTGAGTGCAGTGAGGTCTTGTCTTAGTAGGGACAAACTTTAAGGATGATCCAAATGAAGAAGCAAGGAGGTTTCTATGTTGAGATCAAGATAGTCCTAACTATCATACTATTCATGCAAATATCTATTCTAACTTTGTTTTGCAGGATAAATGTTATATTTGTTCTAACTTTGTTTTACAGGTGTTTCGTCGACTGAAAAATAGGTTCAGTCGAAGGATCCTCAGTTTATTGAGTCAATGGAACAAAGTGATCAGTTGACGGATCAAGCTCATTCAACAGGTCAAAACAGAGAAACAAGGAAAGTGAGGTTCGATCGACAGATAAGTTGGATCTATCGATAAAACAACTTGATTTATGAAATCAGGTGAATCGAAACACAGGATACAAGGAAGGAGCAGATGTTTTGTCGAAGGATTAGCTTGATCAATCAACAAAACAATGAGATTTCAAGGATCAGACGGATCAGGTCACATAAAATAGGGAAGTAACAAGGATTAGTCAATGGATAGGCTTATCAGTCGACAGATAGGATCATTTAATGGATAGGCTTATCAGTCGACAGATAAGATCAGTCGATGGAATTATTTATCCATTGACTGAATAAAGCCTATAAAAGGAGGCCTTGGAATCTGAGTTGCTAAAAACTTCTCTGTTTGAATCAATTCAACCTGTGCTTCATTCCATTGCTACTACACGTGCAAGCTTTGTTCCTACAATGCTAGAAAGCTCAATGACAACCAACACTTCATCCTATTTAATTGTTGTTGATATACTATACTTTCATTTCATAATAATGTTGCTTATACTATCATTCATTTAGTGGATTGTCCAACAAAGGTGATCAAGGATCGTGGGCCTTGGAGTAAGAGTTGGCTAGGCTCTGAATCAAGTGAAAAAAGAGGTTGTCTTTTGTCTTTATTTATTTATTTTATTCCACAATATACTCGAGTTTTTTGAAAAGTTTTGTTAAAGAAAAGAAAAGTTTTTAAGCGATGAGATTTAACCCCCTCCCCCTCTCTCATTCTCAACGGTGCTACAGTTATATTACCATAGAATAGTGTGCCACCAGTATTCCCCACTGTTGGATGCTTCCTCCCTGTTGCTAATTTCCAGCCACCGGACAGATCTTTCGGCAACTAAATAGTAGGCAAACCACTATTGTGCCACCGGAACAGTAGCCTAAAGGGTTGGACCCTTTCCTTGCTTTGTGCCGCCAAGTTGCCCTTGCCACTGGGCACAAAGTCAAGCTAGTGTTTCCTATCTCAAATGGCATCATCTCTTCATGTGTCTAGTACCAAATCAGAGATGAAGACATATTGTCACGCCCCAGAGGAGTCCCTACCGATAAAATTTCGGCAACATCTCTCCTATACCCGTGACAATATGAATCATATATACATACACAACTATATACATCAACATATAAACATATTCAACAGCTCACACGGCTAGATATAAGCACAACCACGTAGTTTATAAGCATCCCACACGGCTGAAACAAAAGAACACAACCACATAGTTTATAAGCAGCCCACATGGTCGAAAGTAAACACAGCGGAAATTACAAAGAAAATATATGAATGTAAAACCAACCAAAACAATTACCCAAAATACCTGCAATCACTAGACTAGGCTCCAAAATCCACATCAACTTGTCACAATGCAAACTCGCGAAAGCACTATACCATCCAAACAGAAAATAAGACCAAAAAGAAAAACTGTCCTTGAATGTGACATGGGGCTGGTAGCCAGGACTCTCCCAAGCATCCTTGATTCATCTACCTACTACCTAGCGAAAGAAAAATCATGTTGTGGGGTGGTGAGTGTTGGGACTCAGCGGGTAAAGGAAAGATAGTGCATGAACATAATATACAAATAGAAAGTACCAACAGTATACAGTCTCATAAGGGAATAGCAGACACTAGAATAAAATCACAATAAATGTTCGTACCTATAACCATATCCTAGGCTAGTAATAGAAGATCAGGAGTAATACCGATCGACTACTAAACTGTTCATCACTACGAAGGTTTCATGTGAGGTAAAGACATTCTATCAATAAGTAAACCAGAGTCGAACAACATGCGATCAATACATATATAGCTCAACAAGTACGAATGTATCACATGACAAAAAGAACAACTGTAAACATAAGAAAGCAACAGCAAAGAAATAATAGCATAGGCAGGTATAATAATAATAAGATTGTATGCACTGATGGTCACTCACGCCCACCCCTCTGCACCATGACCCATGTATGGTCGAGAGGCCGGGTCAGTGACAAACTGTACAACACTCCAGCTACTACTCTCTCGAGTGGCCGAGTGGACAGTTGCATAGTAGCTAACTAGTTACATCTGTGACGGGGGTCTTTGTTGCTCGCAACTCCTCTACTCATGAGTGAGCGAGTGGGGCCACGACAGGACAAGCAGCATCTGCTCCAGCTACCACTCTCTCGAGTGGCCAAGCATGCGGCCCTGGTCAATGACTCTCTCGACCGTAAGGGAGAATTTGTCGTTGACATGCATGCAATGATATGATGCGCAAAATACAACAGTCATCATATACTTATAAATAGGAATCAGGTATGCTACATGAAGCCAGTATGCTCAATACGGTACATAAATAAACAACAATCAAAGCATACAAGGTTGGTATCTAATATCTACTAAATATCATAAATGACAACTAGAGACTGTATGGATATAGAAATGAATAACTCAAAGGTTTGAGTGGAACTATCAAGCACGGGAAATATTACAAGTAGAGTCAAGGTAAAGTAGTCCTTATCCAAAAATAATAGCTCATGCACCAAGTTCCAAAGAACTAAAGAGAGTCAAAGTAAGAAGTACCCGCCTTAAATGTAGATCAAGCTAAACAATCCCCCGCATCGAAGTGCTCATCTCGAAACAACGTCCTGCAAATCATATTCTGTACAATTTAGCTAATTTCATAATCAACATCTAGCTAAACCCAAATCCAATTTAATTAGGGAAAACCCCTAATCCAACTATGAATCTCGATTCACCCAAATCCATTGGTTAAATTAGATTTAACCCAACCTTATCAACTCTTTAATTGATTCATATAGCAATTCATTTACTAATAAGTCAATTCAACATAAATCCAACCCATTACCACTAATTACAATATCAATCCAATGATTCCGATAACAATTATGTACTCATCAAACTACGTCGATTACTCTCAACCATGAATCCATTACCCCATAAACAATCACAATTACATTAGATCTGATATCCCTAAACATTCCATATTCAAATTGGACTACATTAAGCAAGAACAAGCTCCAAAGACTCACCCGAATTTGATGCCCCAGTCGATGGGGAAAATCATTGTCGGAATTAATGGCTGGAGTAAGGTATAATTGCTGATCTACAACACCAATACCCTAAAATGCAAACGACACATTAACCTCTTAGCACAAAACCCAAATTCCAATTCATCCCTTCATTACCTTACTGCTTGTTCCTGCCGGAGGCTCGCTGCTTCTTCCTTGTCTCTTCCAGAGGAGAAACCAGTTGCTTACTGGAATGGATGGTAGCAATGGTGGCTATGATCAACCATGAAGAAGACGTACCAACGGTGGCAACCTCACTATGGCATCAACATCTCCAACCATGTCTCAAGGTCCAAAATCTGACATCCAACCCTTAAAGCTACTGCTAGGATTGAGTGATTACCTCAAATATAGCAATAATCTAGTGATCAACGAAGAAGGTTCTATGGAAAGGCTCGGTGTCAGATTCGGCTTGGCTGTCAACGCCGAGGAGTAGGAGAAACGACGATTGGAGCTCCGTCGAAGGCGACAACGACGCTACCCAAAGCTAGGGCATGACCGATGGTGCAGATGGATAGTGGCCGACTTTGGAGATGCTAGGGCACCAGAATGGGGCAGATATGCTTCAAAATCGAGGGAAGGTCGGTTGCTCAACCTTTGCGATGGCAACGGCTACGACATCGTCGATCTTGCCTTACGTGAAGGAGGTGACAGCGTCGAGCAGTGGCATGGATCAGGAGCCAGAGCATGACTCAATGGGGCTTGCGACGATGGCGTCGATAGAGAGACGATGGGAAAGTCGGTGGCGTCGTCTCCTAGCAACGCGATTGGAAAGCCGACGGCGTTGTCCTCTAGCGACGATGACGGCTATGGCATCATCTGTCGTCATCGATCAGGCCTTTACGGAAGCGGGGGAGGTGGCGATGATGAGTCGAGAAGGGGAGTAGGGCACGAAGGAAGGAAATCGGGTGAGGAGATGTGCGCCAGTGAGGGAAAAGAAAAGGGATCGGGAATTTATACTTAGGTTTTAAATTCATCAAAACCTAAGTTAACTCCTCAATCAACTCCCACATTAATTAGGTATTCTAAATAGGCTTTCTACTAGTCCAATCGATTATCCCCTTAAACGTATCATACGGACTCCATTTAAATGGGAAAAAATTTCTAAAAATTCTTGAAAAATCCAATAAGGTTATGACTTCAATAACCCTTATTATTTAATCGCTGGATTTTACACATATGGCTTAGCAAACCTATCTCAAAGATATCTCAGTGTATATATCAATAGAGACAATCTTTGTGATGATTGCTAGTTGATGTCATTTCCTCTACGTGTCATTCGGCAAGTATAATTTCTTTTATGAAATTTTGTTCTACGACTATGTCTACACATGTGTGCATCCTGTATGTGTATGTTGTGTGTGTTGTAATAATTTAGGAAATTATTATGCTTTTGCTATATGTTTTACGAAAATAAATTTAAAATACACATAGAAACACCCAACACAGGTCATCACTAATATCTCTTGTAGAGACTTTCCAAGTATTGAAGTCTTCACCTATTAAGTTATTTATCCCTCCAATGCATCGAGCCCTTGTCTTGCTCCTTATGTCTTCATTCACACCTTCACTTACATAGTTTACCTTGTTGGTGTTGGGTGCACAACATGTGACCCAGGATTTGAAATATGACTAAGGTTAAAATTAGATTAGTTGTGATATAACTATTTGTGTCGAGTTTACAGGTGCAAGTTACTTGAAAGATGTTAAAATCCTGGTTGTGAACCAAACATTGACTAAGTCCTAGTGGATCTAGGCATCTAGGTCTTGATTGAGAATTAAGCATGAGTCAAGTCTTAGTTGGAGACCAAATAATAAAATTCCTAGTTGACGGTTAGGTGAATCAAGTCCACGTGATTAAAGCTTGGCAGATAAAATTCCTAGCTAGAGGTTAGGTGAATAAAGTCCAAGTGATTAAGGCTTAGAAGATAAAACTCCTAACTGGAAGGCTAGATAAATCAAGTCCAAGTGTGTGAAATTAGCTAGAAGTTGATTGTTTAGTAAAAAGCCCAAGTGTGTAGAATCAGCTGGAAGCTGATTGCTTGGCAAAAAAAAGTCTAAGTGTGTAGAATCAGCTAGAAGCTGATTACTTGATAAAATCAAACTAGACGAGTAGAATCTAGTCAAGAAAGTGAGAGTAACTTCACATTCAATATCATACTCATTACGTGTAATAACTATAAGGAAAGATGTTTGATAGTTCCAAGTAACCAGATGAAATTTGGGGGTGACTGATTGGTGAAAACTCTAGACGAAGGATTTCGAAGGGTCTAATTGACCATTGGGTCAAGGCGACCAGAGCAACTTCTGGGAAACCAAGAGACGACGTTATCAACAATCAGAACAAGGCGGTCAAGATGAAGTTTAACCCCTGCCTAGGCAATCAGAGGATGTACGGGCCACTAAAGAGCTTTGTTAACGTCATCTTATGGATAGAAATTACAGCCACGTCAGCACCTCTACGGTGACCGAGAAGCTTCCAAGAGGCCCGATGAGTCCTATATAAGGAGTTTCGAGGCAGAGCTTGATAATCACTCATCTAATTCACTCTTATTCTTGTGCTCTAAGTGCTTCTTCACCTTCTATGTTATGACACACTGCAACACACACTTCGTTTATGATTGACAACACCTAGAGTAAAAATTTTATTTTCAGTGTTGCCTTAATCTATTTTATTGTGCTTAAATTTTTTAGATTCTTTTTCTATAAGAGTTTCTAAACCTAGGAGAAATTAGAAATAAAAATCACATTTTATATTTGTTGCGTGTTTATACTTCTAATTTGATTGATCATCTCACATGCTTTTATTGCCTTTATCTTACTTGATTAAATCAGTTTAAGTTTAATTTATTTCCGCTGTGCATACTCTGATTGATTTAACTTCTCTAAATTACTGTCCGCTCATATTTAAATTCTTAACTCTATTCAACCTCCTCCTCTAGCATCAATTTTGTTCCTACACACCTACTCGACTTAGTTGCACTCCGATGTTATTCCTCTAATTCTCATCTCATTCTTCTCCAATCTCTATGTACCATGAGCCATTAACCACCTTGGACACCTAAAGTCGACCTGCATTGTTGGTAGATCTACACACTTCACACATATATCAAATATAGCACCAATCCAAACTTTAATTCTTAGTCTAATTTATTAAAATTCTGCATAATTGGAGAAAGCAACAAATATTCCAACTCAAACTTCAAAGCTTACATTATATTAGGTAGTAAACTAACCTCAATTATAGATAGTTTATTGACAATGAAATAATATCTAATGAGACACTCTTGAAAATATTAAGAACAAATACTGAAGTAATTAGGCAAGTGAATGATTCCTATATAACTATCTTAATGTCAATCTTCAACTCTTCTTTGATGCTTTCAAGGTTATATCATCTTAGTATGAGAATCTCACTAATGATTATGTCAACATGTCAGAGAGAGTAAGCTGATGTGTTGTAATAGAAGACATGATGCAGACTAAAGCAACATAATTGAAGGCTTGAAGGGTGTCTAAAGAGAAGCAACCAAGGAAGTTTGAAAGGTGCCTATTTGAGATAAGGGCATCTAAGGTATACAATTAAATGTCTTGTAGTTTAAGGTACTAGAACTTATTGTGTTTCGTACCTATGCTAATAAGAATTGTATTTGATAGAAGAAGAGGACAAAGTTTCATGATAATAATACGTATATATTCCTTTAAAATTTTGTTGGTGCTGGAAGCATCCGACGATCAAACATGTATTTGGATTATGTCAAAGTGTCTAAAGTTAAATTGTCTTGTTATCTAATAAGGTTGATTGAGCTTGCAAAATAGTTCTAAGTTATATTAGGCAAAAGTCCTAGTGGATTCTAGGCAGGTTGAAAACCCTAGGTGGTGGTAACCCTAGATCTTAGGGGCGGTAACCCTAGGTGATGGAAAGTCCTAACTGTGGTTAGGCAGGTGAAAAATCCTAGGGGTGGTAACCCTAGGTCCTAGGGGGTGGTAGCCCTAGGTCATAGGGGGTGGTAACCCTAGATCCTAGGGGGGTGATAACCCTAGGCAGAAAGTTCAGTCGATCTGGAGGACCAATCTGGCAACAGGTAAATTCTCCTAAGAGGAGTAGGTGAGCATGCGTTCCCCAAAGAGGGAACAGTAGGCGTCGATTCGACCTAGAGTTTCGACGAAACTCAAAGTCAGAACCGGGCAGTCAGAGGCTGTCAAACTTCAGTTTATATATATTATTTTATGCCTGAACTAACTTTATTTTATAGAAAATAAGGAGATGAAAAAAGCTTGTCTAGGCACCCGGAAGGGGTCCGAACTCTCGGAACTGGTTCAGACGCCCCGAGCTGGTCCAGGTGCCCAGAGTCGATCCAGGCTCCCAAAACTCAAAAGTTATCGCCAAGCTGATGTGGCGCGTACGAAGTGGCCGAGCCACATGGTCCAAGCGCTCAGAGGGGTTCTGGGTGCCCATAACAACATATAAAAGTAGCTTCGACCAGGAGCTTCACCACAACACAATGAATGACTTTCGCTTCTTCAAGCTGCTCAAAAGACGATCTGACAAAGCCGTAACTCGACTCCGACGACTGGAAGTTATAAATTCTCTGTTCTTAATTGTCGGTATAATTCCATTACTGCATTTAATCATTGTATTTGTAAATCTGTGAATTTATAGTGATTGTCCACCGAAAGCACTCTTACGTGCGGGCCTAGTAGTAAGAGTCATCATAGGCTCTGAACCAAGTAAAATCTTGGTGTTTGTGTTATGTCTTTTTACTTTTCCGCTGATTATTTAATTAAAGTTTTATGAAACGAATGAATTAGCCACGAGCACTATCCACCCCCCCCTCAAGCGCTTTACTATCCTACAATTGGTATCAGAGCGAGGGCATTTCGAATCGGTGAAACCACCATTCAAGTAATCTTTTTCATGGTATTTTTTCAGAGTCAACCGGAATTAGTAAAATTACCGTCTTCCAATTTTTTTTTTCGATCGAATTCTTTCATTTCTCAAAGTCGGTGCAACACCACTCGAGCTCCCCTTTTTAATTCATTATCCCGCACTACTAATCTAAGACCAAGTCTTGGAATAAGTTTTCTTTTTTTTTCTATCGTGCTAGATTTTTAAATGGCCCACCAAGAAAGCTACAGCGCGGCTCACCCACCTCTCTTCTCCGACGAAGATTTTGGATACCAGAAGGGGCGAATGGAGTACTACCTTCAAACCCAACTTGAGATGTGGATGATCATCAAAATTGGCATCTCACTCCCACTCGACGGCACTATAAAACCAGTATCTTTTGAGAACTGGGACACAAGTTTGATGAAGAAGGTCGAGGCCAACGCTAAAGCGACATGTACTCTTCAATGTGGTTTGACAAAGGAGGACCTAAACCAAGTAGGCCCATTCTCAAGTGCGAAAGAACTATGGGAGAAGTTGATCGAGCTCCACAAGGGAACTTCTGACATGAAGGTAAGTAAAAGAGATTTAATTTTAAATAAGTTATATAACATAAAATTGTAGGATGGCGAATATGCAAGTCAACTACATGCATGCATCCAAGACCTTCTCAACAGTCTCCATGCAATCGAACAGAAGGTGGAAAATCATGACATTATCAAGTATGCATTAAATGCATTCCCTAGGAACACCTTATGGGCATCAATGGTAGACGCTTATAAGGTATCTAAGGACCTTTCCTCCATTAGATTAGATGAATTATTCTCATAGTTTGAATTACATGAACAGACTAATACACCTATGGCCGAGAAAGGTATTGCCTTGATTGTAGGTACGGGCAAAATGCGGGAAGCAAAAGTAAAGCGCAAAACTGAACCCGAGTCCGAATAAGAATCAGACTTAGAAGATGACGACGATGAGATAGTAGCTGAACTCGTCAACCTAGTACGAAAGCTCTACAAGAAGAAGAAAGAATTCACCAAGAAGAGCATTAAGAAGGTGATTCAGTCCAAGATGGTACAATCAAGTCCAAGAGTAAAATCCGAGGTAGCCTGCTATGGATGCAATAATAAGGGACACATCAAAGCCAACTGTCCGAATCAAAAGGAAGCAAAGAAGAAAAAGAAGAAGAAAGCACTACAGGTGTCGTGGTATGAGTCTTCCTCCAAAGAGTCTAACAAAGAGCTCAAGCAGACGAGCTTCCTCACGCTTACAGCCTAGGAACAAGTCGACGAATCAAAAACCGAGAGCGAGTCAGAAATAGAGTCCGAGAGAAGCCACGGATCTGTATCCGTTTCTGAAGGGCCTAACCCCACTATAAGTACTTCTCAGATAACTAAACTGCATAACTTAGTTAATTATCTTATGCGTAAGTTAGCAAACCCAAACAACTTAAGGAGGAGACTAAACTAAGTTCTTTGACTAACCCAGTTCAAAATGAAAGTTCAACTCAAGTCCAACAACTTGAGTAAGAGAATTCCAATTTGAAAACTCAAGTTAAAGAACTTAAGGACACGTTGGAACGATTTACCTTGGGTTCCAAGAATCTTGATTTGATTCTTGGAAAACAAAGATCCATATACAATAGATCCGGACTTGGATTTAAGGCTAAATGAAGATACAAGTCCTACTTATCACTTGTAAATAGAACTAATAGAAAAATAGTCTAAGCATGGGTCCCCAAGTCGAACTTGGTTAATCAAGTTGGACTTGATCAATATTGGATCCCCAAGGATTAGATCCATTACCTTGATAGATCCTATCGAGGCTATGATCTAGGGGGAGCCAATAGAAAGACCAACTTCATCGATAAATAAATTTGTTTGATGCTTGTTTTTACTACTTTATTATACATACTTAGACTAGGCTAGATAAGGACCTAGGCGTGATTTACACTTGACTAGTTAGACCTAGGGGTGGTGGATGATCTTATTCCCAAGAAGGCCTAGTGTTTCGCCACAACTTGGAAGCCAATCTTTGAAATGAATATTTAATTGACTGATTGTAAAACCTAAGTCTAACTCAAATGTAAATCAATCATTAGAAGATAATCTAAATAAAGTAACCATCTCACAAAAACCTATAAGGTTCCCTGATTGATAATTTAGAAAATGGTGAGATGGACTTAGGTAAAATTTAGAATTATTCATTTAATAAATTTTAATAAATATATTTTAATAAATCTGATCTAATAAATTTAATGTTAATAAATCTAATTTAATAAAATCTTAATTAATCATTTAATAAATCTTAATTAACAAATCAATAAATCTTAATTAATCACTTAATAAATCTTAATTAACAAATCTTAATCTTAATCAATTAATAAATCTATAAATCTTAATTAATCTTTATTGATAAATTTTATTTATTTATTAAGTCTAATCAATTCATAACTTAACTTAATTTAATAAATTCAATTAAACACAAAACCATATCACAATCACCCATAGGAATAACATGTTTGATAATCTAGACCGGGTCAGATGAAGTAGTAAGGAGCTAATTTCAATCAAACTATCTTTTGATCCGTCAAATTGAACCAAATCAAATACTTTATGTGTAGGAGCATAAAGATTTGGATCAATGGGTGTTAGATAGTGGATGCTCTAGACACATGATTGGAGACAGATTGAAATTCACTAAGTTATAACTCAAGAATTTAGAGTCAGTTGCGTTCAGCAACGACAAAAAATTAGGGTAATCAGAACAGGTAATAACGAACTGAGTTCCAATTTTATTATTCAAAAAGTACTATTGGTTGATAAATTAAATTTTAACTTACTTTGTAATACCCAATAAGCTTGTAAGATAAATATATGAATGTGGGATTTTTCCTTAGAAAAATAATAGGAAGTGAGTTGAAGCAAAAAGAAATAAAATGAAATAAAAATAGGGAGAGTCAGTTATAACTCAAGAACTTAGAGTCAGTTGCGTTCAGCAACGACGAAAAATTAGGGTAATCAGAACAGGTAATAACGAACTGAGTTCCAATTTTATTATTCAAAAAGTACTATTGGTTGATAAATTAAATTTTAACTTACTTTGTAATACCCACTAAGCTTGTAAGATAAATATATGAATGTGGGATTTTTCCTTAGAAAAATAATAGGAAGTGAGTTGAAGCAAAAAGAAATAAAATGAAATAAAAATAGGGAAAGGTCAAGGATTGAACCTTGAACCTCTTATATTATATTTCATAGAATTAATGGGTAATAACCAGTTGGGATAGGAATAATATGTTGATAACAAAGGAGGGAAACTCATGATAAAGGTAAGAGTAAAAGCTAGCCAAAAGAAAACAAGAAAGGAGCAAGAGAAAGGCAACTTGTCTTCCTCCCTTTCTCTCTTTCTTCCTCTTTGGTTTTGCCGAAAACTTAAAGAGGGATTAAGGGGATTCATTCCCCCTTATTTCACCATGAATGATGAGGATAAAAAAATAAATAAAAATAAAAATAAAATAGAAAAAAAGGCTAAGGGAGAAGGAAAGCAAAAACTAAGTTTGCTACCTCTTCCCCCTTAACATAAAAGAGAATATGTAAAGGGAAAATTCTATTTTCTCTCATTTTTCTCATTCTCTCCTCTCTCTCACCGAAACCTCAGTTCCCCCTCTCCTCCATCTTCGGCCCCAAAGCCAAGTTTTTCCCTAAGAAAGCCTAAGATACAAGGAGGACTTAGCAAAGGAATCAAGGGAAAGGAACTAGAAGAAGAGGCTACTTCTTCTTCACCATACCTTAGATCCACAAGCAAAAAGGATGTAAGCTTCCCCTCACCTGTGGTACAAGGCGTTTTAAGTGTTTTTTTCGGATTTTATGAAGATTTTAAAACCTAGAAACAAGTTTGAGAAAATTCGGCCAAGAAGAGCTTTCAAAATCTAATGGTGTTTAAACTAGTCTTCACTACATGATAGATTTTTCTATGCTATGTAAAGGGGTTCTTCTTCATGCTTTTATACCTATATGATGCTTGATCAGAGGAGTACTGAACCCTAGAATTTTGGCCAAAAATATTTTTAAGAGGCTAGGGAAATTTATTGTTTTACCCAACTAGTACAAGGTTCTCCCTATGAAATATTAAGGATCATGTATTAGTTTTTCTTCCTTAGAAGATATTTGAAACTAAAAGAAAACCCACTCATATGATTCGGTCAAGAAAGGGTTTAGGGTTAGGAAGACCTTTAAATTTAAATAACCATGCTCATGTGATAGAATATAAAGATCTTAAAGGATTTGTATGCTTGAATATTGCTAGAATTTCATGAACTCCTTCTTAGGGTTTTTCGGCCATGATGAGATGGATAGCTTAGAAAAGCTTAAACAAAATTTTAATATGCTCAAGACCTCTGTGCTATTTAGATATAAAAGTTGTTTAATGCCCTCATGCTTAATTAGGGTGTAGAAAAATTAGTTGCATGACATATAATATGTATGACCACAAGGGGGTCCTAGCTTATTCATGAACCAGGTTGTATATATGTTTCTTAGTAACTTTTGCCATGAAACTTACATAGGTTTTTCATGCTTTAGGCCACTTAAAAACCTAGCTAAGGAATGGTAGGTTTCGGCCATGAGAAAAAAAAATAAAAGAAAAAGAGAAAAAGAAACCTAGAAAGTCTAAGACACAATTCATATGTATACTCATTATGCTTGTCCTTATACATGCTATGAAACTTGTATAAATTCTCATGCTTTTAGGCTATTTGAAGCAAGTTTATATTCTGTGAGTTTCGGCCATGTAGGGTTTAAAAGACCTAGAGGCCTTAGAAATGAAACCAAATGTGTTAAAAGTACTTCTTATGAAAATAGGATAATGTGTTGATTGTTTCACATGCTTGTATAATTTTTCCATGACCTAAATGAACCCTTAAATGTTTTGGTCATGAAGGAATAGATGCCCTAGAAACCCTAGGACTTAAATTAAATATGCTCATGTCACTCTACATGAAATATGATAAGTAGAAAGCCAAGGTTCAATTGCTATATGTTGTTTTATGACCTAAAATGATGCTAGGGTATATTTCGGCCATAACTATTGTATGATGCCTTGTATGAATTTATACATAATGTTAGTCCAAGTTCACATGCTTGTATGCTTGTTTGTAGCCCTAATGAGAACTTGTTAAATTTCGGCCATGACATATGTTAAGGGCTTAAAGAACTTAGGAACTAATTCAAATGTGTCAAATGTGTTTACCTTGTTCCTTGGTAAAAATGTTATAAATATGATTTAAAGTTGTCCATGCTTTTATATCATATGGAACCTTGTTTCACACCTTAAGGTTTCGGACATATGAAATTAGGGACTTGAGGAACTTAGAAACTAAGTTAATCATGTTTATAATGCTTCCTATGAAAATGTTATGATGATAATTTAGGTGCCACATGCTTGGATGTTGTGTTTAACCTAAATTGAGCTCTAAAGGGTTTCGACCACAAGGGTTTAGGAAGCTTAAAACCAAGATAAATATGATACCATATTTCCTATGATAGGATAATCACAAGATACACCCTTATGCTTAAAATGTATGCTTGTGATTTATGACTTATGATATGATATGCATGCTTTTATGATATGATATGCTTTGTGCTTAAAATATGCATGCTTATGTTATGATATGTGGTTGAATTATGCATGCTTTGATGCCATGTTTAGTGCTTAAAATATGCATGCTTTCATGATATGCTATGTGGTTAAATCATGCATGCTTGATGATATGCTTTATGCTTAAGATATGCATGTTTTTATGATCTATGCCTAAGTGATGCATATTGTTATGACATGATGTATGCCTAAGTGATGCATGCCTTTATGATGAGATGTATGCCTAAGTGATGCATACCTTTATGACATGATGTATGCCTAAGTGATGCATACCTTTATGATATGATGTATGCCTAAGTGATGCATACTTTTATGACATGATGTATGCCTAAGTGATGCATACTTTTACGATATGATGTGTGCCTAAGTGATGCATGCTTTTATGATACATGATATGTATGACATGTACTTTACTTTATATGTGAGTGGCTTGTACCAAGGGTGGGCTCCATAAGCGCCCCGGGGACTAAGGACCTCGTTAGGGATGGGCTCCTAAGTGCCCCTAGGAATAAGGGCCTAGTATGTTTGCCTCGTAGGGTTCAAGACTTGCTACCTTGGACCTACAAGGTTGCGCGTAATATGTAAGTGGTACATAGCCGGGATCCCCCTTATGTTGAGATTACTTTCAAGTATATATATGTAAAAGAAAATGGTTTTAAAGATCATGAGACATACACATGTTTTTCGGATACATGTTTTCCAAAATCATATTGCATACACCTTATGATTATGCTATGTTTCATGTTATGCTCTTGATTATGATATGCCATGATAAGGTATGATTATGTTATGTTCATGCTATACCTTATAGACATGTTTCGGCCATGGATTTGTTGATGCTTGATATATAGATTTCGGCCATAGATATGATGATGCCTTGATGTACATGTTTCGGCCATAGTATGATGCTTTGATATACATGTTTCGGTCATGCTTTGATATACCATAATACTTGTTTGTTATGCCATGTCTAGCTATGTTTTATGCAATGCACTATGTATATGTTTCGGCCATGGTGATGCTTGATATGCTATGACTAGTTGTGATTATATTATGATGCATGATATGCTTGAATAGAATGCTATGTTATGCCATGAGTAGTTGAGATTATGACTTGTTGATGCATTCTTGATTATGTGCTGATTGTTGGTTTTAGTGAGTAGGAAAGGAACTTACTGAGCCATGAGTGCTCATAGCTTACTTTCCTTGTACCACAGATAAAGGAAAAAGCTGGATGAGTTAGAGGAGCAGCAGGAGGGGCAACGAAGATGTGTGTGGCAGTGGCTAGGCAACCAAATAAATAAGAACCTGCTTAAAGTTTCTTTAAAGAACTATGCATTGGTATTTTATGACTTGTGATACCTAAACATGTGTGGCTTGATATTATGGATCCACTGGATTTGATGTTATGATTTTGATGCCATGTGATAGTATAGTTCAAAAGAAATTTAAAAGAAAAGTTTTATTAAAACTATGAAAATTATTTTAAATCTTCCGCTGTTTTAAAAAGAAAAATTTATACGTAGAGTATCGTAGCCCCGTCCCTTAGGGTAGTAGGGAGGGCGGGCGTTACAGGTTGGTATCAGAGCCAAAGTTTATTGCCAGCTCACTACACACACATCAAGCCTCCTACCTGCCGCTCCAAGTAAGAATGTTTATGTTAAATTTATTTGTTATATGTTTATGTTTGATTTTCTTGTCATATGCTTATGCTTTATTTTATTTACTACATTGCTTATGCTTTATTTCCTGATGTTACATTGTTTGTCATTATATTCCTTATTTTTCCTCATGTTGTTTATGCTTTAGTTCATGTTTTACTTGCTTATGTTTGATGCTTTATTCTATGCTTTTAGTTATAAATTAGATTAGGAGTACATATTGGTAGGTTAGGAATAATACCATAACAAATAGATAGAAACAAACCAGTACGTTAGATTGGCTAAAAATCGATAACCACTTACACTAGTCTATTTCTTTTAGATAAACATGGTTAGGACACGCAATACCCGAACCGGAGGGACAGTGACTCCACCAGATCTGACGCAGGTAGTCGCAGACCTCCAGCATCAGATCGCAGAACAACAACAGCTGATCACTACCTTAATGGGTCAGCAAGGCAACCCAGTTACCCCACCGGTGAATCCACTACCGCACCAGTGCCCCCGGCAGCCCCTACTCCGATGGTCCGACAAGAGGCCTATCTAATTCAGTGGCAAAGGCTTAAGCCGGAAGCATTCTCGGGAAACTGTGAACCATGGGATGTGCAAGCCTGGCTCAAAACCGTGGAGAACATAATGGAACTATTGGATTGGCCTGAACACGAGAAGGTCAAATGCGCGTCGTTCTGTCTTACCGGAGATGCCCGGATGTGGTGGGATAGAGTAAAGGCGAAAAGGCAAATAAACCAAATGCAGTGGATAGATTTTGAGACAGAGTTCTTAGAGGAATTTTTCCATATGCAAGTGACCAACAAGCACTATGACGAGTTCACTGAGTTCCGGTAAGGTGATCTGTCAGTCAATGAAGCCGTCAAGAGGTTCAACCGCTTAGCTCGATTGTGCCCAGAACTGGTCCGTACTGAAAAAGAAAGGGTCCGGTTGATGTTAAAGATGCTCCGACCCGAGATAGCTCTGAACGTAGTCGGCGGAGTTAATAGACCGCAGACTGCAGAGGAGATGGTCAGCAGCGCCCTGATTACCGAGCACTATCAGGAAGCAATGAATAAGGGCAAGAACCAAGTACTGACCGGAGGACAAAAATCGCACAGTACCAGAACTGACTGGAAAGGAAACTCAAGTGGAAAGAGGAAACAGTGGAATAAAACGAAAGGTGGTCCGGCCAATAAGCAGACCAAGTACCCTCAGTGTGCCACATGTGGGAAGATGCATTCTGGAGTATGTCTTCTCAGCACCAAAAAGTGCTACAACTGCGGAAGGGAAGGTCATTTGGCAAGAAATTGCCCTACTCAGTCTCAGGCACTACCTCAGCAGAACTTCCAGAACAAGAGTGCCCCCGCACAGCTTCACCAGATACATACTGCCATAGAAGGGACTTCAATCAGCCAAGGAAGATTGGAGGCCCCTCCCAATATGACCAATGCCAGAGTCTACTCTCTCGCTCAAGATGACGTGGCGAACGCCTCTACTATCGTCACAGGTCAATTATTTAATTTCAGTCAGTATGCTAGAATTTTTATTCAATGCTAAAAGCAAACTGATGAGAGAATCCATCAAGAAACTGAAACATGTTTCGTATCCATTAGTTGAAACCATGTCCGGACAACTCTCTACCCTCACCATAAAACCAACGTTATTTGAGAACATGTTAGAGAAGCAAACTAGGGACCCGAGCCTTCAAAGAATTAAACAAGAGACCACAGAAGGAAAGAATGACGGGTTCCGTATCGCAGACGATGGAATATTATACCTCAGGGATCGATTATGTATTCCGGAGGATCCAGAGATGCGAAAGAAGATACTGGAAGAAGCCCATACAACGCCTTATGCAATGCACCCGGGTTCCACTAAGATGTACCAGGACCTGAAAAAAGAAATTTTGGTGGTCCGGTATGAAGAGAGAAGTGGCTCAGTACGTCAGTACTTGTCTGACGTGCCAAAGGGTAAAAGCTGAACACCAGAGACCCGGTGGATTATTACAACCTGTCCAAATTCCAGAATGGAAATGGGAAGAAATCTCCATGGATTTCATTTCAGGTCTACCCAAGACGACAAATGGGTATGATGCTATATGGGTGATCGTGGACAGACTGACGAAGTCTGCACACTTTTTGGCGATCAAGATGACTTATTCAACTGAACAACTAGCGCAACTATATGTTAAGGAAATTGTCAGATTACATGGTATCCCTAAGACCATTATTTCTGATAGAGACGGACGTTTTGTCTCGCACTTTTGGGAGTGCGTTCAGAAGGCCCTCGGCATGAAGTTGTTGTTTAGCACAGCCTTCCACCCACAGACTGATGGGCAGACTGAAAGAGTAAATCAAATATTGGAAGATATGTTAAGAGCTGGACTTCAAGGGGAGCTGGTGCCGATATTTATACCTGGCAGAATTCGCCTACAATAATAGCTACCAAGCTACTATTGGAATGGCACCTTACGAAGCTCTATATGGGAGGAAGTGTAGGTCTCCTATATGCTGGTATGAAAGTGGTGAAAAGAAGGAAATGGGGTTCCGAAGGGAACTTATTGATGACACCACCCAAGCTATACAAAAGATCCGTCAACGAATAGAAACTGCTCAGAGTCGGCAGAAGTATTACGCCGATAAACGGCGTAGGCCGCTAGAATTCAACATCGGAGACTTGGTATTCCTTAAAGTATCCCCCATGAAAGGGATAATGAGGTTCGGAATGTTAGAGTGTATACTAAAAGCCTAGCTTTTGGTATAAACATTTATCTAGAAATAAGAATCACATTGGTCAAATATCTACATTTATGATAAATGTAGTTGTTCAATTAATTTATATTGTAGATAACATGGTGTGTGGTGTCACACACAGAGGATCATGTTATCAGTACCTTATAAATTATAAACAGTAGCTCACGACCATAATGGAAATGAACAAACCATTGGAAGGTCGTAGTGTAATTAGGTATTAGTTTATCTTAACTATATAATTACACTAGTACACTTAGAGTGTATTGAGTAGGACCATTAGAGGTCGTTTCTTTTATACTGACTTTATAAAGAAACAAAGACCTCAGTTATTATGGAAGTGTGTGCTCTTAATCCTAATATAATAACAAGCACATATGTTTGATATTTATTTCTTTAATTTATCAATGGGTGAGATTTAGTTCGATGAATCAATAAACCCGATAAGTTGGGAAATGGTATCACTTATAGTGTGTGTTGTTGATTATAGAAGGAAACTGTGTCCTAGAGATACTAGGTTGATAATGTCCCCAAGAGGAGCTCATAAGGATTGTCATGTTAAACCCTGCAGGTGGACTTAGTCCGACATGACGATAAGGTTGAGTGGTACTACTCTTGGACCTAGATATTAATTAAATGAGTTGTCAGTAACTCACTTAATTAGTGGACATTCGATATCTTAAACACAGGGAGACTAACATGCTCATAATAAGAAGGAGCCCAAAATGTAATTTGGGATTGGTGCGGTAGTTCAATAATAGTTCTTTAGTGGAATGAATTATTATTGATGAAATTAAGTTGTGTTTTCGGGGGGAACACGGGATGCTTAATTTCATCGGGAGACCAAAACCAATTCCTCCTCTCGGTCCCTATCATAGCCTCTAGTATATAGAGATTTATACCCACCGCATACCCACCTTCTTACCCATCCAATGGGGCCGGCCAAGCTAGCTTGGAACCCAAGCTAGGGCCGGCCAAGACCAAGTGGATGAGTCATGTAGGTGGCCGGCCACTAGAATATTAAAAGGATTTTTATTAAAATTATTTCTTATGTGGATATCATGATTTTAAAAGAGAGTTTAAAAATTAAAAATTTCCTTTTATAACTTTCTACAAAAGATTAAGAGAAGAGATTAATCTCTTTCCTTATTTGTAGATTAAAAGGATGGTTTTAATTTTTGGTAAAAACTTTCCTTATTTGTAAATCATCTACATGTTTAAAAGAGAGTTTAAAATTTGAAATCTTTCCTTATTTATTGATTAAAGGAGGATTTTAAATTTTAAGAAAACTTTCCTTTTTAACCATGTTCATGATTTAAAAGAAAGTTTAAAAATTAATAATTCTCTTTTATTAGTTTCTACAAAAGATTGAGAAAAGATTTGATATCTTTCCTTATTTGTAGATTAAAAGAGATTTTAATTTTTAGAGATAACTTTCTTTTTATCCACATGTTTAAAAGAAAGATTTTAATTTATTAAATTTCCTTTTTATTAACCAATCATGAAGGGATAAAATTATTGGAGAAATTTTTATAAATTTCTAGAAACAAATTAGGAAGTTTTAATTTTTGTTTTAATTAAAACTTTCCTTGATTTGTGGATTATAGGTGGCCGGCCAAATAAGTTGGAAAAAGGAAATTAATTTTTAATTAATTTTTCTTTTTCATGGCAAAAGAATTAAGGAAGGTTTTATTAATTTTTCCTTATTTGCCAAGACCAAGGATTATAAAAGAGGGGGTAGAGAAGGCTTCATGTGAATAACCTCTATTATTTCTCTCCCTCTTTTCCTTGGTGTTGTGGCCGGCCAACCTCTCTTCCTCTCTTCCTCTTGGTGGTGGCCGAACCTTCTCTATTTGCTTGGAGCTCTTGTGGTGGCCGGATACTACTTGGAGAAGAAGAAGAAGAAGGAGAGAAAGCTTGTATCCCTTGGAGCTTGGTTGGTGGAAAAAGATCTTCATCTTTTGGAAGCTTTGTGCTTGGCCGAAACTTGAAGAAAGGAGAAGAAGGTGCTTTGGTGGATTCTCATCTCGGAAGATCGTTGCCCACACAACGTCCGAGGTTAGAAGAGGAATACGGTAGAAGATCAAGAGGTCTTTCTAAAAGGTATAACTAGTAATTTTTCTTTCCGCATCATGCTAGTTATTTATGGAAATAATACCAAATACAAGAGGCTTACGATTCTAGTATTTCGAATATGTTTTTCGAAGTTGTGTTCTTTTGTTTTATTTTTCCTTGTGATTTGATTGTTCTTTTCGGTTAACCTAAAGTTATTTTAGGAAATTAAATATTAGATTTCTATAAAAGGTTTTGTCTAGTCGGTGGTGGTTGCTCCCATATCCAAGAAGGTCATGTGCCTCGCCATGTCAGTACTGGGAACCAATTATGGAAATTAATATTTAATGGAATTAATAACTTAAGGTGATTTGGGTCGAACGTGTTAAGTTTCGCAGGAGATCCAAGTCAAAACCTAAAAGAACAAATAGATTAAGTTTTGGATCAAACGTGTTAAGTTCTGCAGGCGATCCAAAATTTAATTTAAAAGAACACATGGTAGCTAGGAAAAGGTTCAGACCTTTGTACAAAATTTTTGTACAGTGGAACCTCTAGGCTTTCCGAGTAGCAACCAACACAGAAAGAGGAGCAAGTTAATCCCCACGATATGTAGGACCGTACCGGATTGTAGAAAGAGTGGGACAAGTCGCATACAGACTAGAACTACCTCCAGACATGGCAGCCATTCACAATGTGTTCCATGTATCGATGCTCAAGAAATGTACTCCCAGCACAGATCAAGTGATTGAGCCTCAGTCAGTACAGGTGCAGGAAGACCTGAGTTACGAAAGTAAACCCATCCAGATTCTGGACCGAGAAATAAAGAGATTGAGGAACAAAGAAATACCCTTAGTAAAGGTATTGTGGCGGAATCAACGATTCGAAGAAGCCACCTGGGAGCGCGAGGACGATATGAAACAAAAGTACCCGGAGCTATTTTAAAGTTCGAGGACGAACTTTTTATGAGGTACGGGGTACTGTAATACCCACTAAGCTTGTAAGATAAATATATGAATGTGGGATTTTTCCTTAGAAAAATAATAGGAAGTGAGTTGAAGCAAAAAGAAATAAAATGAAATAAAAATAGGGAGAGGTCAAGGATTGAACCTTGAACCTCTTATATTATATTTCATAGAATTAATGGGTAATAACCAGTTGGGATAGGAATAATATGTTGATAACAAAGGAGGGAAACTCATGATAAAGGTAAGAGTAAAAGCTAGCCAAAAGAAACAAGAAAGGAGCAAGAGAAAGGCAACTTGTCTTCCTCCCTTTCTCTCTTTCTTCCTCTTTGGTTTTGCCGAAAACTTAAAGAGGGATTAAGGGGATTCATTCCCCCTTTTTTCACCATGAATGATGAGGATAAATAAATAAATAAAAATAAAAATAAAATAGAAAAAAAGGCTAAGGGAGAAGGAAAGCAAAAACTAAGTTTGCTACCTCTTCCCCCTTAACATAAAAGAGAATATGTAAAGGGAAAATTCTATTTTCTCTCATTTTTCTCATTCTCTCCTCTCCCTCACCGAAACCTCAGTTCCCCCTCTCCTCCATCTTCGGCCCCAAAGCCAAGTTTTTCCCTAAGAAAGCCTAAGATACAAGGAGGACTTAGCAAAGGAATCAAGGGAAAGGAACTAGAAGAAGAGGCTACTTCTTCTTCACCATACCCTAGATCCACAAGAGAAAAGGATGTAAGCTTCCCCTCACCTGTGGTACAAGGCATTTTAAGTGTTTTTTTCGGATTTTATGAAGATTTTAAAACCTAGAAACAAGTTTGAGAAAATTCGGCCAAGAAGAGCTTTCAAAATCTAATGGTGTTTAAACTAGTCTTCACTACATGATAGATTTTTCTATGCTATGTAAAGGGGTTCTTCTTCATGATTTTATACCTATATGATGCTTGATCAGAGGAGTACTGAACCCTAGAATTTCGGCCAAAAATATTCTTAAGAGGCTAGGGAAATTTATTGTTTTACCCAACTAGTACAAGGTTCTCCCTATGAAATATTAAGGATCATGTATTAGTTTTTCTTCCTTAGAAGATATTTGAAACTAAAAGAAAACCCACTCATATGATTCGGTCAAGAAAGGGTTTAGGGTTAGGAAGACCTTTAAATTTAAATAACCATGCTCATGTGATAGAATACAAAGATCTTAAAGGATTTGTATGCTTGAATATTGCTAGAATTTCATGAACTCCTTCTTAGGGTTTTTCGGCCATGATGAGATGGATAGCTTAGAAAAGCTTAAACAAAATTTTAATATGCTCAAGACCTCTGTGCTATTTAGATATGAAAGTTGTTTAATGCCCTCATGCTTAATTAGGGTGTAGAAAAATTAGTTGCATGACATATAATATGTATGACCACAAGGGGTCCTAGCTTATTCATGAACCAATTTGTATATATGTTTCTTAGTAACTTTTGCCATGAAACTTACATAGGTTTTTAATGCTTTAGGCCACTTAAAAACCTAGCTAAGGAATGGTAGGTTTCGGCCATGAGAAAAAAAAATAAAAGAAAAAGAGAAAAAGAAACCTAGAAAGCCTAAGACACAATTCATATGTATACTCATTATGCTTGTCCTTATACATGCTATGAAACTTGTATAAATTCTCATGCTTTTAGGCTATTTGAAGCATGTTTATATTCTGTGAGTTTCGTCCAAGTAGGGTTTAAAAGACCTAGAGGCCTTAGAAATGAAACCAAATGTGTTAAAAGTACTTCTTATGAAAATAGGATAATGTGTTGATTGTTTCACATGCTTGTATAATTTTTCCATGACCTAAATGAACCCTTAAATGTTTCGGTCATGAAGGAATAGATGCCCTAGAAATCCTAGGACCTAAATTAAATATGCTCATGTCACTCTACATGAAATATGATAAGTAGAAAGCCAAGGTTCAATTGCTATATGTTGTTTTATGACCTAAAATGATGCTAGGGTATATTTCGGCCATAACTATTGTATGATGCCTTGTATGAATTTATACATAATGTTAGTCCAAGTTCACATGCTTGTATGCTTGTTTGTAGCCCTAATGAGAACTTGTTAAATTTCGTCCATGACATATGTTAAGGGCTTAAAGAACTTAGGAACTAATTCAAATGTGTCAAATGTGTTTACCTTGTTACTTGGTAAAAATGTTATAAATATGATTTAAAGTTGTCCATGCTTTTATATCATATGGAACCTTGTTTCACACCTTAAGGTTTCGGCCATATGAAATTAGGGACTTGAGGAACTTAGAAACTAAGTTAATCATGTTTATAATGCTTCCTATGAAAATGTTATGATGATAATTTAGGTGCCACATGCTTGGATGTTGTGTTTAACCTAAATTGAGCTCTAAAGGGTTTTGGCCACAAGGGTTTAGGAAGCTTAAAACCAAGATAAATATGATACCATGTTTCCTATGATAGTATAATCACAAGATACACCCTTATGCTTAAAATGTATGCTTGTGATTTATGACTTATGATATGATATGCATGCTTTTATGATATGATATGCTTTGTGCTTAAAATATGCATGCTTATGTTATGATATGTGGTTGAATTATGCATGCTTTGATGCCATGTTTAGTGCTTAAAATATGCATGCTTTCATGATATGCTATGTGGTTAAATCATGCATGCTTGATGATATGCTTTATGCTTAAGATATGCATGTTTTTATGATCTATGCCTAAGTGATGCATATTGTTATGACATGATGTATGCCTAAGTGATGCATGCCTTTATGATGAGATGTATGCCTAAGTGATGCATACCTTTATGACATGATGTATGCCTAAGTGATGCATACCTTTATGATATGATGTATGCCTAAGTGATGCATAATTTTATGACATGATGTATGCCTAAGTGATGCATACTTTTACGATATGATGTGTGCCTAAGTGATGCATGCTTTTATGATACATGATATGTATGACATGTACTTTACTTTATATGTGAGTGGCTTGTACCAAGGGTGGGCTCCATAAGCGCCCCGGGGACTAAGGACCTCGTTAGGGATGGGCTCCTAAGTGCCCCTAGGACTAAGGGCCTAGTATGTTTGCCTCGTAGGGTTCAAGACTTGCTACCTTGGACCTACAAGGTTGCGTGCAATATGTAAGTGGTACATAGCCGGGATCCCCCTTATGTTGAGATTACTTTCAAGTATATATATGTAAAAGAAAATGGTTTTAAAGATCATGAGACATACACATGTTTTTCGGATACATGTTTTCCAAAATCATATTGCATACACCTTATGATTATGCTATGTTTCATGTTATGCTCTTGATTATGATATGCCATGATAAGGTATGATTATGTTATGTTCATGCTATACCTTATAGACATGTTTCGGCCATGGATTTGTTGATGCTTGATATATAGATTTCGGCCATAGATATGATGATGCCTTGATGTACATGTTTCGGCCATAGTATGATGCTTTGATATACATGTTTCGGCCATGCTTTGATATACCATAATACTTGTTTGTTATGCCATGTCTAGCTATGTTTTATGCAATGCACTATGTATATGTTTCGGCCATGGTGATGCTTGATATGCTATGACTAGTTGTGATTATATTATGATGCATGATATGCTTGAATAGAATGCTATGTTATGCCATGAGTAGTTGAGATTATGACTTGTTGATGCATTCTTGATTATGTGCTGATTGTTGGTTTTAGTGAGTAGGAAAGGAACTTACTGAGCCATGAGTGCTCATAGCTTACTTTCCTTGTACCACAGATAAAGGAAAAAGCTGGATGAGTTAGAGGAGCAGCAGGAGGGGCAACGAAGATGTGTGTGGCAGTGGCTAGGCAACCAAATAAATAAGAACCTGCTTAAAGTTTCCTTAAAGAACTATGCATTGGTATTTTATGACTTGTGATACCTAAACATGTGTGGCTTGACATTATGGATCCACTGGATTTGATGTTATGATTTTGATGCCATGTGATAGTATAGTTCAAAAGAAATTTAAAAGAAAAGTTTTATTTAAACTATGAAAATTATTTTAAATCTTCCGCTGTTTTAAAAAGAAAAATTTATACGTAGAGTATCGTAGCCCCGTCCCTTTGGGTAGCAGGGAGGGCGGGCGTTACATACTTAGCGTTAGTCAGTTATGTGACTCTTGGTACTTAGTCACAATTTCAAAATCTAAGTATTTAATTAAAAATGTTAAAAATCCTAAAATTTCACTTAAGGGAATTAGGAAACAAAACATTTATACAATTGACCTACCAACCTCCTCACAAAAGTGTCTCCTGACACAACAAGAGGAAACTAAGTTGTGGCACAGAAGACTGGGTCATACTCATACTAGACTCATTTCAAAAATGAGTCAAAATGGCTTATTTAGAAATGTATCCAGATTAAAAATTATAGAAAATATAATTTGTGATGCTTGCCAACAGGGTAAACAAACCAAATCAACCCACAAGTTAACCAACTTAAATAGAACTAACTCGATACTTGATCTCCTACACTTAGACCTATTTGATTCACATGGAGCTAAGTCATTAAGTAAAAACCAATATTGCTTATTTATAATTGATGATTACTCAAGATTTACTTGGGTAAAATTTTTAAAAACTAAAGATGAAACCTTTGAAATCTTTAATAATTTTTGCAAGTTAATAGAAAATGAAAAGGATACTAAAATTAAAAGAATTAGAAGTGATCATGGAGAGGAGTTTGAAAACCATAAATTTACTAAATTTTGTGAAATTAATGGATACAAATATGAGTACTCATGCCCTAGAACCCCCCAACAAAATGGTCTAGTAGAATGGAAAAATAGAACCCTACAAGAAGCTGATAGAACAATGTTAAATGAATATAACCTAAATAATCAATTCTGGGCTAAGGTAATAAATACGGCTTGTTACATTCAAAATAGAATTTTAATCAATAAATTACAAAATAAAACTTCATAAGAATTATATTATAATAAAATCCCCAAATTAAATTATATAAAGTGTTTAGATGTAAAGTCCACATTCTAAATACTAAAGATTACTTAGGAAAATTTATATCAAAATTAACCCAAGGAATCTTTTTAGGGTACTACACAACTAGTAAGGCCTATAGAGTCTATAACAAAGATACCCAAAAAGTTGAAGAAACAACTAATGTGATTTTTTATGAAGAAATTAACATAACTAATTTATCAAATGAAAATGTCAATACAGAAAAGGTTAATACAAGAAATATAGATGATAATGAAAAATTTCAAATTAAATCTAGTAAATCACAAGAACTAGTTATTGACCCTAATATAAGACCATCAAGAATAAGTACCAATCACCCATCTGACCAAATTTTAGGTGACCCAACCCTAGGAGTTCGAACTGGATCATCCTATAAAAACCTAAGTCAAATAGCCCTTATTTTCAAAATTGAACCCAAGACTATAGAAGAAGCCTTACCTGACCCAGACTAGATATTAGCAATGCATGAGGAGTTAACCCAATTTGAAAGAAACCAAGTCTGGGAATTTGTACCTAAACTAATAGGTAAAACCATAATTGATACTAAATGAGTATTTAAAAATAAATTAGATGATAAGGGTGAAATAGTAAGAAATAAAGCTAGATTAGTGGCAAAAGGGTTCAGCCAAATAGAATGGTTAGACTATGATGAAACCTATGCACCCATAGCCAGACTTGAATCCATAAGGATGCTGCTAGCCTATGCAGCACATAAAGGATTCAAGTTATACCAAATGGATATGAAATCTGCATTCTTAAATGGGTTCATCAAGGAAGAGGTGTATGTAAGTCAACCCCCAGGATTTGAGGATTTGGACTACCCAGACCATGTCTTTATGTTAAAGAAAGCTTTGTATGGATTAAAACAAGCATCTAGGATTTGGTATGAACACCTATCAACTCATCTAATATCTAATGGGTTTAAACAAGGTCAAATAGATCAAACTTTATTTGTAAAAATCTTAGAAAATGACATCTTTATAGACCAAATTTATGTAGATGATATAATTTTTGGCTCAGCCAATACTAAATTTCTAAAAAAATTTACTAAATTAATGGAAAGTGAATTTGAAATGAGCTTAGTTGGGAAACTTAATTTTTTTCTTAGGCCTACAAATCAAACAAACCAAATAAGGAATATATATTTTTCAAACAAAATATGCTAAGGAATTAATTAAAAAATTATGAAAAATTCAAAAAATATAAATACCTCAATGGCAACTAATGTTAAAATTGATTTTGACTTAGAAGGAAAACCAGTAGATTTAAAATATTACCGAAGTGCTATAGGAAGTCTGATAGATCGAATGCGAGCGATAGAGGGGGGTGAATATCGCGCTTTAAAACTTTTCTTTATCTTTTAAAAATAGAGTCGTGCACAGCGGAAAGTAAAAGAATAGACAAGTCTGTTTACTTCGTTTGAAGCCTAGCTCGACTCCTACTCGAAGGCTCGTGGTCCTTGACCGCACCAATGGGCAAATCACTATAACTCTTCTTTCCGAAATCCTTCAGAAAGAAGTAGATCGTACAGTTACAAGAATATAAGATAGTAACAACCCTACTATCTTATATGAAATTAAGTACAATAAGAAATGTACCGATAGTAATAAATAAAGGTTGAGGCGCGGTCGGTGCTTTTGAAAGAAGTAGCTTGCTTAGCTTGATGAAGGCTTGGAAAACGAGCAGCAGGCAGAAAAGAACCTTTTTGATGATCAGAATTATTATTTTTGAGCTTCTAACTTCGAGCACTTTTTACAGGTGTACTAGAGGTTCGGTCGACCGATCCCTCTGTTCGGTCGACCAAACCCGCTCCCTTCCTTCCTGGCTGGAGTCTGAAGCTGCCTCGATCTTTTGCAGTAAATGCTCATGAATGGTTCGGTCAACCGAACATGTTTTTCGATCGACCGAACAAGCTATTTCCCTATTTGTCTAAATCAGACGAGATCTTCATTTAATGTGGTGTTAATGCTGATTGAATCGGTCGACCGATCCTCTAGTTCGGTCGACCGATCAGCCTTTTTCCTTTTTCTGCTGATCGATGCAGATGATCTGTTCTGTGCTGAGTCACCATGGTTCGGTTGATCGATCCTATGGTTCGGTCGACCGATCAAGCTTTGATCGGGCTCAGACTCTATTTTGGTTCGATCTATTTTGGTTCGGTCGACCTATCGGACAGGACATGTAAAACAGTGTTAAGCAAAACACCCTACAAAACCGAGATTAGCACAGTAATATAAAATTCATGAGTAATATGAAAGACAATAACACTGTCTTGATCTCAACTTGGAAACCTCCCCGGTTTCTTCAGTTGGATCAGCGACCTTAGGTTGTTCCCTCCAGGAACTCGACCTCACTGTCGCTCCTCCAGTTGCTTACCTCAACTTACCTGCCAAACATGGTCCTTCAGACCTGTTTGGACTTTTACCTGCTCAGTGTCTGATCGCCTGATCCACTAAAACTTTTCCTGCAATATTATATTAACAAACAGCAATAATAATACAGAAAACAATGGTAAACCTAAACCTAGATTTACCAAGATCCGCTGGTCCGGTCGATCGGAAACCATCCGAATAACCTTGCTTGGAGTTCACTCCTCCAAGACTTCTCGTTACCTAAGATTACCACCCCCTAGGGTTTTCTCAACCTGGCTTCACTCACAAGGACCTAAGGTTACCACCCCCTAGGGTTTTCTCAACCTGGCTTCACTCACCAGGACCTAAGGTTACCACCCCCTAGGATTTTCTCCACTTGGCTTCACTCACCAAGACTCAGTATTCGGCTACCCAGGGATCAAGTCCTCCAGACCTATCCACCTGGCTTCCACGATATACCAAGATTTTTCCCCTTGCCTAGCCTACAACTAGGACTTCCCTTGATCAATTTCCATACTTAAGCATACTTAAACATATATGTCTGACATTAAAACCTTGGAGGTCGATTGCACCAACAAAGTCTACTATACCTAACTGTAAGTCGACCTGATATTCTATTTACAGTAGGTATGTGTGCTAGGTACCAATCTTGTGCAAAAGAATCACACCTAACAAATGTTAAAATAATACTTAGATACATTAAGGGAACCTTAAATATAGGACTTCGGTACCCTAGGACTAGCACCTTAAACCTAATTGGCTATTCTGACTCAGACTATGCTGGGTGTAAATTAGATAGAAAAAGCACAAGTGAAAGTTATCAATTTCTAAGTCAATGCCTAGTAAGTTGGTCAAGCAGAAAGCAACAATGTGTTGCTTTATCCACTATTGAAGCTGAGTACATAGCCATGGGGGAATGTGCATCCCAACTATTATGGATGATGCATACCTTAAAAGACTATCAATTGGAATATAAAAATATAAAAATTTCAATTGATAATGTAAGTTCTATTAACCTAACAAAAAATCCTATCCAACACTCAAGAACTAAACACATAGAGGTAAAACATCACTTTGTAAGGGATCATGTAGCTAAGGGTAACATTGTACTTAACTATGTTGAATCCAAGTCAAACTTGGCTGACATTTTCACAAAACCCGTACCTGAACTTGAGTTTAGTGCACTTAGAAGACAAATAGGAATGTGCTTAGTAGAATAGAGCTTATTTTAAAAATATTCCTATTTATTATTATTATTTTTAAACAACTTGGTTTTTAAACTCTAAGAAAAATATTTTCAAAATTCTAATTTTATTAGTTTTCCAAAATTTGGACTTAGTCTAGGCATTTACCCCCTAGAAAGCATGTTCCCCTAGGTCTTAGCCAAAGCATCTCACAAGTACACTAGGATTACCTTGTTTGTATATAAAAAAATACTTAGAATGGTGTGAGATGCATAGGGTACTGCCTGGACTTCAGAATGCTTATGTCTGTGAATCAACACAAGTCTGGGCAATAAAGACCAAATTCAAATTAATCAAATTAAGTTATCCATGCTTAGTCATACTAATTAGAACACTTACTTAATTTGACTAATCAAGTGAAAGCTACTAACTCATGGTAAACAGCTAATAGCTAATGGTTAGACATTTGTTTAAAAGTAGATGTTTATGCTTGAAAATATGTTGTTACTCATGCTTGGACTCTAGGACTTTAAAACTTAATTAAATTTTTTTTGCCATTAATTAAGGGAGAGTGAAAGAGGAAATTTAATTTTAAAACTATTTTTGAAAAGACAAAAACTAAGTATTTGATAAAGTTATTTTCAAAGAAAACTTTTACTTAGCTAAGTTTTTTTTAATGCTAAGTGTTTATCAACATCTAAGTACTTAACTAAGCTTTTATCAATTTTTTTAAAAGCTAAGTACTTAACTAAATTTTGATCAAATTTTTTTTAAACTAAGCTTTTATCAAATTTTTTTCAAGAAATTCTGTTTAAAGTTAAGTTTTTATCAAAATACTTTTAAAGTTGAAGTTTTTATCACAATATTTTTAAAGCTAAAAGTATTTTTGATATCAAAAGTTTTTATAAAGGTAAGTTCTTATCAACTTCTTTTGAAAGCTAAGTATTTGACAAAACAATTATTTTCAAAGCTAAAAGTTAGCTAAGTTTTTTTTACAAAAAAAGCTAAGTATTTTCAAAACATTTCTAAATTAGCTAAATGTATTTCAAAGCACTTATTTTCAAAAGTTAAGTTTTGCTAAGTTTTTTTTAAGGTTGACTTACTTTCAAACGCTTAAAAAATTAGGTAAGTTTTTAAAGTGCTACCCTTCAAGGGGAGCTTAAAGTTAAATAGATTTAATATTTTTTGTCTATCTTTACATGTAAAACAACCTTCTCTCTACTTAGTATTATTTTTAATTTATGTCAAAGGGGGAGAGAAAAGTCAAAGTTAAAATTTAAACATAATTTTTATAAAAGGGGGAGCATAAGGAAGTTTTTTTTTCAAATCATTGTATTTATGCTCATGCTTAAATTCCTTTATTATTTTATTATATTTTACTTAACTTTGAACCGTGTTGCCATAATCAAAAAGGGAGAGATTGTTGGTGCGGGAAGCATCCTATGATCGACCCTGTGTTTTGATTATGTCAAAGAGTCCAAAGTTAAGTTGTCTTGTTATCTAACAAGGTTCATTGAGCTTGTAGGAAAGTCCTAAGTTGTCTTAGGCAAGAGTCATAGTGGATTCTAGGCAGGTGCAAAACCCTAGGGGTGGTAACCCTAGGTCCTAGGGGTGGTAACCCTAGGTGATGGAAAGTCCTAACTGCGATTAGGCAGGTGGAAAATCCTAGGGGATGGTAACCCTAGGTCCTAGGGGGTGGTAACCCTAGGAAGAAAGTTTAGTCGATCTGGAGAACCGATCTGGCAACAGGTAAACTCTCCTAAGAAGAGTAGGTGAGGGCGCGTTCCCCGAAGAGGGAACAGTAGGTGTTGGTTCAACCTAGAGTTTCGACGAAATTCAAAGTTAGAATCGGACAATCAGAGGCTGTCAAACTTCAGTTTATATATATTGTTTTATGTCTGGACTAACTTTATTTTGCAGAAAATAAGAAGCTGAAAAAAGCTGGTCCGGCCGCCCCGAGCTAGTTCGGGCACCCGAACTCGTTCCAGGCGCCTGGAACTCAAAAGTTATCGTCAAGCTGATTTGGTACACGCGGAGTGGTCGAGCCACGTGGTCCAGGCGCCTGGAACAGGCTATAAAAGTAACTTCAACCAGGAGCTTCAGCACAACACAACGAACGACTTCCACATCTTCAAGCTGCTAAAAAGATTATCTGACAAAGTTTTAACTCGACTCCGATGACCGGAAGCTTTAAATTCTCTATTCTTAATTATCGGTATAATTTCCATTACTGGATTTAATCATTGTACTTGTAAATCTGTGAATTTATAGTGATTATCCACCGAAAGCACTCTTACGTGCGGGCCTTGGAGTAGGAGTCACCATAAGCTCTGAACCAAGTAAAATCTTGGTGTTTGCGTTGTGTCTTTTTACTTTTCCGCTGCGTATTTACTTAAATTTTTATGAAACGAACGAATTAACCACGAGCGCTATTCACCCCCCCCCTCCTCTAGTGCTTTATGATCCTACAAATTTTAGCTTGAAGAGTTTATATCAGGAAAATAATTTAAGGTAATGAGAGTATAAAGAAGGATAGAATGGAGAAGTAGGAGTAACCTAGAGATCAAATACAAAATAATATTATCTTATCATCAAGTGCCTTTAATTTAAGGGAGTAAATAGTCGTAAATTTAAGTTTGTGTTGGGACTGGTTGTGTGAGATGACCGGATATACTAAAGGGGGTGAATAGTGATTATTGTAAAGGCTCATTCTAAACTACTCTTTTTAAAAGCTAAGCAGTCATATAAAGATTAGCAGTGAACATAAAAAGATAAAACAATACACGGATATTAATTACAAACAAGATGTTTACCTAGTTCAGAACCCTCATTCCTATTCCTTTTCTTATGTTAGTATTAGCCCTAAGAGATAATTATAAGATGATTAAACTTATTAAGTTAATGGCTTATTGGATTAATGGTTAATCTAATATACTAAATCCAACCCATTAATAGAATAATGGAGATTAATTGGTATCATTATTGGAAGAAGACCAAAAGGCAAAGACTCTTGGTATTCTTTAAGACTCTTGGTATTCCTGAGCTCATTTTTCATGAGAGACTCTTGATCTTCTAGTCTTCTTCTTCCTTTTTCCTCTTTGGCTGAACCTTCTAAGTGGCTAGCAACACAAAGTTGATTCTTCTCCAAATCATGAATTCGTGAGATAGACGGAATATGTTCATGTGGATACCATAAAGGCGTGGTCACTTGATCATTTTGAGATATGATGTGTGTAGATTATATACACTTTTATGCATGTTTTGATGCACATTCATATATTTTACGCATGCTTAATCTATGCATTTTTATATCCCTTGTCTTACTTTCAGCATAATTACTCTTCTTTATTTGGAGATCTGCTCTTTGTGCATTTCTATTGACAGGAGTCAAATTCAAAGAGAAATCGGTATTCTTGGTCAATCCGGACAGTAAACGAAGGCAAACGACACTGGTCGTGTGACCCTACATAGCTGTGTCAAAAAAGTAAGGAGGAGGATGACTCTGGCCATGTGAAGCCACACGGTCGTGTGGCTTCACCAGAGAAGGAGCAAGGCACGGCCGTGTGAACCTACATGGTCATGTCACCCCACTAGTAATAACCAGAGCATGGTTGTGTGGATCCACACAGTCTTGCAATATTTTAAGAGAGCAAGAAGACTTCAGTTGTGTGACCCACGCGGCCGTGTGGCCAAGCAGAAGAGAAGAATAGCACAGCCGTGTGAATCCACATGGTCGTGTAGCCCATCCAGAGACAAAGCAAAACACGATCATGTGAATCTACATGGATGTGTCACCCTGGTCGAGAAAGAAGAAGGAGGCCGTGTGGAGGCCACACGATCGTTCCATGGGTCGTGTGGTGCCCGTGCCCTACTCTATAAAAGGGGATTTCTTCCCTTTCTAGGGGAGGAAGGCTCTCCCTTGGGGAAATCCATCTTGGTGCCGATCCTCACCTTCTCCGACCTTCATTTGATGACCAAGGTCATCTCCATCTCTACATTGACTCTGGAAGCTTAGGATTAGATCCAAGGATCACTCAACGCCATTGGATAAGCATTTCTCTTCACTTATCTTCTCTTCTCTTCACTTCTCTTCTCTTCTCTTCAATTTAGGATCTAAATTCTTGTAATCTTTATTTCTTTAGATCTCTATATTAGTGTCATGGAGTAGATCCTTTATTCTAGGATTAAGGGAGTAGTTATGGTGTGATTTGATGTAAGAACTCATGGATATGCTAATTTCCTATCTAAATAATGTTAGCATGTTTTGTATCTATTTGATGTTATGTGAATTCATGTGTTTGGACTCAATTATCATGTTTGATTGAATATTTGTGTGTGCTTGCGGATCTCATAAAGGGATGCCCTAGATAGTATGACTGAGGGATGCTAGTGACAGGCAGATCCCGCTAATGGAAGTTTAGGGTGTTATCTTGAAAGGTGAAGCAAGTCTCTACAAGGAACTGGGATGATTGAATGCAATTTACACCTTCATCTCTATGTACATTGAGTAGTGTATATGTTTTTATGTTGTATGACCAAGGGACGCTAGTGACAGGCAGATCCTGCTAACAGACTTCATAGGAATCATACCTATTTGTGTTGGATTTTTCGGGCCGCAAAAATCGCTTGTTCGCGTCGTGGAAACCCCAAAAGCCCCTAGCCAACGGATCCGTGCAAAGAAAAGGTTTGAAAAACATACGAATACGAATTTCTACCTAGATCTACACTTAGATCTACAAAAGAAAAGGTTATACCTTTGAAGCGAAGCCCTTCGCGCTCCCGCTCATCCAAATAGTGCCGGATCTCGAAGTTGTCAACGTAGACAACTCTCTATATGTATCCACACAAACAAGTAGGTGGAGAAAAACCACACAAAAGGTGTGCTAGCACCTTTGGATGGTTCGGCCAAGAGAGGAGAGGGAGAGCAAAATTGGAGCAAGGAAGAAGATGAAGGAATGAATGAGATTAATTCACAAAATGAAAAACCTTCAACCCATTCATGTGGCCGGCCACATTAAGAGGGTGTGTAACTCCCATGTTATGCCAAGAGTCACAACCCTTGGTAACTCCCATGAGGTGGCATCCCACTTAAGCAATCATGATGATGTGGAGCATCATCATTGGCCCACTCAATGTCAACTCGCCAATGAGGTGGCATAAAGTCAAGTCAAACTTGACTCTTCATCTTCCTCTCAAGTCAAGTCAAACTTGACTTAATATCTCTCATGGTTGATCTAATCCAACCATTTAATTCAAGCCAATTTAATATATAATGAATCTAATTCATTTAATTAAATTAATTCAATGAGTCATAATCCAAATTAGACTCATTAAACACATGAATCAACTTGAGTCTAACTCAATTAGCCCAATTAGGATTACTCTTAATCCAATTTGATTCATCAAATGAATCTAATCCTCTTGGTTCATCATATGAACCTAATCTCCATCTAATTGTCTTTAGTGTGTGACCCTATAGGTTCTTGTAACGTTGGCAATGCCCCTAAACCCATTTAGGAGCATAAGTAATGAGCGGTATCTAGCAACACATCATTACTACCCAATGTTACAAGAATGTTGAGATCCAACATCACCTTGTGACTACTAATTGTGACTCCTCACAAAATATGACAACTGTCCTTCTATCCTAGACATCTAGATTGATCAATGTGAGGCATAGACCGTGTCATCCTCTGATCAATCTAAATCTTGAACTCCAAGTAGACTCAATAAATCAAATGAGCTAAATATCTTATATTGACTCATTTGGGCATGGCCATGCACTTCGTGGTCTCACTCTATCAAGAATACCGATGTCTCTCCTATCATATAGGAGGGATAGATCCCATCTACATCACTCACATCCCTCCGCATAGTTTGTTACATACCCAGTAATCGCCTTTATAGTCCACCCAGTTACGGGTGACGTTTGACGAAACCAAAGTACATAACTCCTTATGTAGGGAACCATGGTGACTTCAGGTCTAAGGACTAGTAGTCATACTAATAGCCACATGAGAAAGTATATGAGACTCATATAACGATCCATGATACTTTCTCATGGCGGGTCATTCAGTATACATTCTCTAATGCATACCCATGTGTCAACTTGATATCTCTATATCCATGACTTGTGAGATCAAGTCATCGAGTTGACCTACATGCTAGTCTTATTGCATTAACATTGTCCCTGAATGTTAATACTTGACTAGGAATGATTAAGAGTAGTGTTCCCTATATCATCTCACTATCGATTCAACCAATCGATTGATATAGGTAAAAACCTTCTACTCAAGGACGTTATTATACTTAGTTTATTTGGCACCAATACAAGTAAGTATAATAACCAAAAACCAAATTCCTTTATTTATATAGAATATGATACAACAAGTCCAAAAATATAATCATCAAATGATTGACTATAGGGCTCTATCTAACAATCTCCCACTAGCACTAGTGCCAATCAGTGTAGGCTCTAAGTCCAAATGACCTAGTGTGACTATCATGCTTCCTCTGTGCCAAAGCCTTGGTCAAGGAATCTGCGATCTTAGCCTCTGTAGGTACTCTGCAAATCTTCACATCTCCTCTCTCGATGATCCCTCGAATGAGATGGAAGCGTCGTAGTATGTGTTTGGTCCGCTGGTGTGAGCGAGGTTCCTTCGCCTGTGCTATAGCTCCATTGTTGTCACAATAGAGCTCAATAGGGTAAGCAATGCTAGGAACCAACCCAAGTTCAGTGATGAACTTGCGAATCCAAACTGCCTCCTTTGCTGCCTCTGATGCAGCAATGTACTCGGCCTCTGTTGTAGAATCAGCTACTGTGTCCTGCTTCGAACTCTTCCAGCTGACAGCACCATCATTAATGCAAAATACGAACCCTGACAGCGATCAATAATCATCCTGATCGGTCTGGAAGCTGGCATCACTGTAACCCTTTACAGCTAGCTCATCATTGCCTCCATATATCAAGAAATATTCTTTAGTCCTTCTTAAGTACTTAAGAATATTCTTGACCGCTATCCAGTGACTTTCACTTGGATCTGACTAGTATCTACTCGTCATGCTCAAAGCATACGAGACATCAGGTCGAGTACATAGCATGGCGTACATGATCGATCCTATGGCTGAGGCATAAGGGATCTGATCCATGCGGTCTCTCTCCTCTCTAGAAGAGGCACCTTGAGTCTTCGAAAGACTCACGCCATGTGACATCGGCAGAAACCCCTTCTTGGAGTTCTGCATGGCAAACCGAAGGAGTACCTTGTCAATATATGTACTCTGACTTAGGCCAAGCAATCTCTTAGATCTATCTCTATAGATCTGTATTCCTAGAATGCGAGATGCTTCACCTAAGTCCTTCATTGAGAAACAACTCCCTAGCCAGGTCTTGACAGACTATAGCAAAGGGATGTCTTTCCCAATGAGTAATATATCATCCACATACAATATGAGGAAGACAACTATGTCCCCTACAACCTTCTTGTAGACACAAAGTTCATCTTCATTCTTGATGAAACCAAACTGTTTGATTGAATCATCGAATCGAAGATTCCAGCTCCGAGAAGCTTGCTTTAGTCCATAAATGGACCTATGTAACTTGCATACTCTGCTAGTATGCTGTGGATCTAGAAAACCCTCAGATTGTGTCATGTACACATCCTCGAGCAGGTTTCCATTCAGAAACACGATTTTGACATCCATCTGCCATATCCCATAGTCATGGTATGCTGCAATAGCAAGCATGATCCGAATGATCTTAAACATCGCTACTGGAGAAAAGGTTTCATCATAGTCAATACCATGAATTTGCTTGAAACCTTTAGCTACCAAGCGACCCTTATAGATAAGTCCATCCATGTCAATCTTTCTCTTAAAGACCCACTTACACCCAATGGGTTTTACCCCTTCAGGTGGATCAACCAAAGTCCATACTTAGTTGGTGTACATGGATTCCATTTCGAATCTCATGGCCTCTTGCCATTTCTGGGAATCTGGTCTCATCACAGCTTCCTGATTGGTGGTAGGCTCATCCTCTATGAGCAAAATGTCATCATGGTCAGACAAGAGAAATGAGTATCTCTCAGGCTGACGACATACCCTATCAGACCTACGAAGAGGTATGTCTACTTGAACTGGTTGTTGTTCCTCAACTCTTTGTGGAACAACATCATCCACAACACTTTGTTGTTCCAGTTCAATTTCCATCGAGGCTTCAGTGCTAGGATCTGCATCTTGAACTTCTTCAAGATCGAATGTACTCCCACTAGTTTTTCTAGAAACAGAGTCCCTTTCTAGAAAGACTCCAGTCTTTGCCACAACTATCTTGTGTTGACTGGGAATGTAGAAGTAATATCCCTTAGTTTTCTTGGGATATCCAATAAAGTAGCACTTGTCGGATTTGGGTCCTAACTTGTCTGAGACTTAACGTCGAACGTAAGCCTCACAACCCCAAATCCTCATGAAAGACACCTGGGCATCTCTCCCAGTCCATATCCTATATGGTGTCTTTATCACGGCCTTGGATGGAACTCGGTTGAGTATAAAAGCTGTCGTGTCTAAAGCATAGCCCCTAAGGTATGTCAGAAAATCTGTGTGACTCATCATAGATCGTACCATATCTAATAGGGTACAATTCCTCCTTTCGGATACACCATTCCACTGTGGTGTTCCAGGAGGAGTGAGTTGGGATAAAATCCCACACTCAGCTAGATAGTCACGGAACTCATGGCTAAGGTATTCTCCACCTCGATCGGATCGAAGTATCTTAATACTCTTGCCAAGCTGGTTCTGTACTTCATTCTTGAATTCTTTGAACTTTTCAAAGGATTCAGACATATGTGTCATCAAGTACACATAACCATATCTACTGAAGTCATCAGTAAATGTGATGAAGTACCTATAACCGCCTCTAGCAGCGATATTGAAAGGGCCACATACATCACTATGTATGAGTCCTAACAAATCAGTCGCTCTTTCGCTGTGCCCACTAAAGGGAGTCTTGGTCATCTTGCCTAGTAGGCATGACTCGCACGTCTCATAAGATTCAAAATCAAATGAGTCTAGCAAACCATCCTTATGGAGCTGGGATAAGCGCTTGTCATTTATATGATCTAAGCGACAGTGCCAGAGATAGGTTTGGTTCAGGTCATTTGACTTGAACCTCTTGGTATTTATGTTATAGATAGGGCTTTCAAGGTCTAGAATATAGAGTCCGTTTATCAGAGGTGCACTACAATAGAACATATCGTTTAAATAGATAGAACAACATTTGTTCTTTATTGTAAACGAGAAACCTTTCTTGTCCAAACAAGAAACTAATATAATGTTCTTAGTTAATGCAGGCACATAACAACAATCGACTAACTCTAGTACAATCCCAGAGGGAAGAGATAGAAAATAAGTCCCTACAGCAACAGCAGCAACCCGTGCTCCATTGCCTACTCGTAGGTCCACCTCGCCCTTTGTCAATGCCCTGCTATTTCTCAGCTCCTGCACATCAGTACAAATATGAGAAGCACATCCAGTATCTAATACCCATGATGTAGAAATAGATAGATTGACTTCTATAACATATATACCTGAAGTGGAAGTCTCACTTCGCTTCTTCTTAAGATCCTCCAAGTATACCTTGCAGTTCCTCTTCCAGTGCCCGGTCTGACCGCAGTGGAAGTAGGTAGCATCCTTGGCGACCCCTCCTTTAGGCTTCAGTGCCTTGCCTTTGCCCTTGGCTTGGGACTTTCCCTTGCCTTTGGGCTTGCCCTTGCCCTCATGTTTCTGAACCATCAGAACAGTGTTGAGCTTAGCCTTCTTAACATACTAAGCAGCTCGGGCAGTGGCTTGTCAATCTCGTTCATATTGTAGTTTAGAATGAATTGACTGTAGCTATCCGGCAAGGATTGCAAGATCAGGTCAGTGGCCAGCTCTTGGCCAAGTGGGAACCCCAACCTTTGTAGGTTCTCCATGTACCCAATCATTTTGAGTACATATGGGCCTACAGGAGCCCCGTCTGACATCTTGCACTAAAACAGTGCCCTTGAGATCTCAAATCTCTCATGCCTCGCTTGACCTTGATACAGTTGACAAAGATGTTCAACCATATCGTAAGCGCCCATTAACTCGTGTTGCTTCTGAAGCTCAGAGTTCATGGTCGCGAGCATTAGACAAGACACATCTAATGCGTCATCTTGATGCTTCTTGAAAGCATCTCGGTCAGCTCGCGGGGCAGTGGCAGGAGGAGCCTCCGGAATAGGCTGCTCCAGAACGTACAGTTTACGTTCTTGGGTGAGAACTATTCTCAAGTTCCTGTACCAGTTCAGGAAATTTGCTTCGTTGAGCTTGTCCTTCTCAAGAACAGATCACAGGGAGAAAGTGTTCGTATTTGACGTCATGGTTATCTACAACAGAAAAATGCAGAAATAAATATCATATTCTTAATCATTTAATTAGGCCTTTAACTAAATGATGCTCCCACTGAATTCTATAATTCATGTGAAATAAGATCCACATCATACTAACCCTTGAGTTAGCTTTGGCTAATACGCCCAAGACTTAGTATGATCGGTAGGTAACTAATTACCAATTACATCTCTATGCAACTCTTGTTTATAGGATAAAATCCACATTTATATTAAAACTCGAGTTAGCTTTGGCTAATACGCCCAAGAGTTAATATAAACGTGATTTTGACCTATCTACCAACCATTGGATAATGCCTATAGTTAAACTCGATCCAATTGAGATAACTTGTTACTCAATCTAATTGAGTTGTACTCACACATGCGTTGATAGGCGGGACCAAGATTGTCCCTCCGTACCCTACCAAGATAGTATGTGTTGCTCTACATTGGCAGATTCAACAACAACATGCGATCGAGGCAGTGGTAGGTATCACGGCATGGTAGGCATTACGAGTTATCACGATTTAGATCTAACCTAAACGATGATGTGTATCATATACACGATAGATCTAATCTAATCAAATGGTGCATCATGTGCACAACTTAGATCTAATCTAATCGTTAGGCACTAATTAATTACTTAATTAACTAGCATGCATCACATACACACAAAAGCAATTAATTAAATAATTTTGTGATTATGTCATGGCCCTACTACGATCTTCTCAAGCCAATGAGAAGATCGGATGGTCAACCTAAGGTCAACAGCTTCTCAAGTGCCTTCCTTTTGACCACCTTGTGTTGCTCGCGCCTTCCTCGTAACTCCGTCTTGAGTGGACCTTCCACCGCTTCAAAATTTACATTACATTTTGAAACTCAAGTTACATTCGAGTCTAAATCTAATTTACAACCAGAATATAAAAGGGGAGGCACGACTCGCAGGTCTCGTATCAAATACAGCACACGCAAACACACAAAATGGCATGTATGCCATATTTTGAATTACAACACAAATTATCCAATCGAATTGGGTCTTTGGGCCATGACTATCACAAAAATAATATATAATTTGAAATTATATATTTCTATAATTTTCTGTAATTTTTCCTATAATTTTACAATTTTTACGAGTATAATTTCCCGGCGGTTCCGTTTAGCGGTTTTCGGGCGCAATCGCGGAACGAATCCCCTTGCGGGGCCAGGGGCAGCGCCCCTACCCACGATCTAACCATCGGGAGGGTTCCTTTGCGATCTAACAGCGCCTTAGCCCGCTGTCCCAAAAAGTTTTGGGGCGAAACTTGGCCGTTTTGAAAAAAAAACTTCTCGGTAGTCGAAGCCTACAAGTGTCGAAACACTTGTGCTTTGCTTCTACGAGAAAAATACTCATAAAAACTATAAAAATCATAAATTTACAGAATATTACAGAACTGAAAAGTTTTCATAAAATACAAAATAAACTCGTATTCGTCTTCGCACGTGGCTCTGATACCACTGTTGGGTTTTTCGGGCCGCGAAAACCGCTTGTTCGCGTCACGGAAACCCCGAAAGCCCCTAGCCAAAGGATCCGTGCAAATAAAAGGTTTGAAAAACATACGAATACGAGTTTCTACCTAGATCTACACTTAGATCTATAAAAGAAAAGGTTATACCTTTGAAGCGAATCCCTTCGCGTTCCCGCTCGTCCAAATAGTGTCGGATCTCGAAGTTGTCAACGTAGACAACTCTCTATATGTATCCACACAAACAAGTAGGTGGATAAAAACCACACAAAAGATGTGCTAGCACCTTTGGATGGTTCGGCCAAGAGAGGAGAGGGAGAGCAAAATTGGAGCAAGGAAGAAGATGAAGGAATGAATGAGATTAATTCACAAAATGAAAAACCTTCAACCCATTCATGTGGCCGGCCACATTAAGAGGGTGTGTAACTCCCATGGAATGCCAAGAGTCACAAGTCTTGGTAACTCCCATGAGGTTGCATCCCACTTAAGCAACCATGATGATGTGGAGCATCATCATTGGCCCACTCAATGCCAACTCACCAATGAGGTGGCCTAAAGTCAAGTTAAACTTGACTCTTCATCTTCCTCTCAAGTCAAGTCAAACTTGACTTAATATCTCTCATGGTTGATCTAATCCAACCATTTAATTCAAGCCAATTTAATATATAATGAATCTAATTCATTTAATTAAATTGATTCAATGAGTCATAATCCAAATTAGACTCATTAAACACATGAATCAAATTGAGTCTAACTCAATTAGCCCAATTAGGATTACTCTTAATCCAATTTGATTCATCAAATGAATCTAATCCTCTTGGTTTATCATATGAACCTAATCTCCATCTAATTGTCCTTAGTGTGTGACCCTATAGGTTCTTGTAACGTTGGCAATGCCCCTAAACCCATTTAGGAGCATAAGTAATGAGCGGTATCTAGCAACACATCATTACTACCCAATGTTACAAGAATGTTGAGATCCAACATCACCTTGTGACTACTAATTGTGACTCCTCACAAAATATGACAAGTGTCCTTCTATCCTAGACATCTAGATTGATCAATGTGAGGCATAGACTGTGGCATCCTCTGATCAATCTAAATCTTGAACTCCAAGTAGACTCACAAAATCAAATAAGCTCAATATCTTATATTGACTCATTTGGGCATGGTCATGCACTTCGTGGTCTCACTCTATCAAGAATACCGATGTCTCTCCCGTCATATAGGAGGGATAGATCCCATCTACATCACTCACATCCCTCCGCATAGTTTGTTACATACCCAGTAATCGCCTTTATAGTCCACCCAGTTACGGGTGACATTTGACGAAACCAAAGTACATAACTCCTTATGTAGGGAACCATGGTGACTTCAGGTCTAAGGACTAGTAGTCATACTAATATCCACATGAGAAAGTATATGACACTCATATAATGATCCATGATACTTTCTCATGGCGGGTCACTCAGTATACATTCTCTAATGCATACCCATGTGTCAACTTGATATCTCTATATCCATGACTTGTGAGATCAAGTCATTGAGTTGACCAACATGCTAGTCTTATTGCATTAACATTGTCCCTGAATGTTAATACTTGACTAGGAATGATTAAGAGTAGTGTTCCCTATATCATCTCACTATCGATTCAACCAATCGATTGATATAGGTAAGAACCTTCTATTCAAGGATGTTATTATACTTAGTTTATTTGGCACCAATACAAGTAAGTATAATAACCAAAAACTAAATGCCTTTATTTATATAGAATATGATACAACAAGTCCAAAAATACAATCATCAAATGATTGGCTATAGGGCTCTAGCTTACAATTTGATTGCTAGTGATGTTGATCTAAGTCCCTTGTCAGTTGTCCTCTGTAGGGGAGAACCGACAACTTCCTACAAATGTTTATAAATTAAGGATGTGAATTAGTGAACCATATTACATTGATGAATATCACAATGAAATCGAACTCCTAGAACACTCACAAAACCCAAGTTCCTCATTTACTTTTCTTATTCTAAGTCTTGTTTCTTTTCTTAGTACCCTTCTTGTTTTAGTCAATCATTTAGCTAATTCTTCGTGAGACATCATTAGTGCTTATGACCAGTCCCTATGGATTTGATATCTTTTATTACTGACAATGAAACCATGCACTTGCGGTATCGTAACAAGATCCGTCGAGGAAAAAGTTACTGTCGGGAGTTCATGTTTACGCAACAAAGGTATAACTTTTATCACAACTATTATATGGTTTCTTTTGTATGGATCTTCTGGAAAGGATCTTGAAATTATTTATTCCCGCTACGCTTGTGTTATTTTGTGCTCAAGATCCTTACAATGGTATCAGAGTCGCTTGCGAAGGCATATACTAAGTTGTAGTAATGTTTCAATATGTAATATAGAAACTGCATGAAGATTTTATTATGATTTGCATCATGCTATGAGTATTTATTTTATGTTGAATGAACTAAAGGATATAGCATCTTTATACATGTTATGAACGCAAGCTATAGTATGATTCATTCGATAGAAACATATATGGCTATTGATGGTATCGGGTTGGCATCTATTGAGAACAGATTATGTGAAACATATAAACTATTGTGAACAGTTTTATTGGTCATGGGTATATGGTGGTCTTAGGTATGACAACAACTCATTCAAATGAGTTTACAAAATAATTTTACTTCGGGAGCGTCGCCCCATGAAAACCCCGCAAGGGGTGCTAACCCCCCCCCCCTCCCCCAACCGCCGCTACCGGCTAACAGGATCACCGTGGCATTGTGGCTCATAATTTGTTGTTGAAATCATAGTAAATTATATGTCATAGATCTATTGTAAATGTTATATGACATGGTGCATGGTTATGGCTCTTTATCTCAATGTGATTGGATGTATGTGTGTATGTTATAATTCATAATACGGCCTGTGTGTCGTGCATTTCATCTTTTCATTCCTATTGTAAATTTAGACTACCCTCGAATGTAACTTGAGGTTTCTTTAGATTTTGTAATGTACAAATTAGAAACGAACTAGTGTCCTGGATGATGGTGAAAAAGGGAGAAGGACAACAACACAAGATGACCAACGAAGCACTTGGAGAAGAAGCTTTTACTTAGGTTTACCTTTCAATCTTCTCATTAGCTTGAGAAGATCGTAGTAGATGGGGGCATAACCATGTCATGTTCTATTTAGCATATATGTTAATGTATACCATGATATGTCACGATTGTATGCAATGCATGTGTAGTTTAATCGTAATTAGGTCCTTTTAATATGCCTACCAACGTTCGGTACTCACTACTACCTCGATTAATTGTAGTCAAGTTTTTCCAAAGCAAAGTGACTCGATTTATCTTGCTAGAGTACAACAGGATAATTGTGATATCTAACTATTAGAGTTTGGGTGTGACTTAAATAAGTATCTCAATTAGATTGAGAACTTAGAGGCATATCTCATACGATATAATTCAATTATACCAGTCTTCGGTGATTAGCCAAAGCTAACTCAAGATGAGTTATAATATAAATTTCATGAGATGGGAAAATGAATAAATAGTCTTGTTCAACTAACTATACAAGAATTACATATGATATAATTGGTAAACGTTGTCTACCTAAATTATACAAGTCTTGGGTGATTAGCCAAAGCTAACTCAAGATAAAGTATAATATGAATCTTGTCTAATTGGTACACGTTACCTACCTAACTTATACAAGTCTTGGACGATTAGCCAAAGCTAACTCAAGATGAGGTATAATATGAATCTTGTCCCACATAAATGTCATTGCTTTTGGGTTAGGAACTAGTAGTGTGGGTAAAACCACATCCATGACTTGCTCCTACCAAGCTTTAGAATTCAGCGGGAGAATCATTTAATTAAAGGTCTAATTAAATGATTAAAATATGGTACTTATTTATATATTTTTTATATATCACCATGTTGTCTAGTACGTCGAATACCCTCTCTCTACGATCTATCCTTGATAAAGACAAGCTCAATGGAGCTAATTTCCTAGACTGGTACAGAAACTTGAGATTTGTCCTCAAGCAAGAAAGAAAATTGTATGTCCTAGAGCAAGCTATTCCTAAACCACCCGCCACCACTGCCAGTCGTGTTGATAAGGATACTTATAAGAAGCATTAAGATGATACATTAGATGTGTCATGTCTTATGCTTGCTACCATGAATTCTAAGCTTTAGAAGCAACATGAGAACATGGATTCGTATGATATGGTTGCCTATCTTAAACAACTATATCAAGAGGGATAGGCAAGATGTGAGAGATTTGAAATATCTAAGGCTTTATTTCAATGCAGGATGTAGGAGGGAAGCCTCATGGGAACTCATGTGCTTAAAATGATTGGGTACATTGAGAACCTTAAAAGATTGGGATTTCCTTTGGGCCAAGAATTGGCTACTGGCCTTGTTCTGCAATCATTGCCAGAAGGCTATTATCAATTTGTTATGAACTATAACATAAATGAAAATGACAAGTCATTACTTGAGATGTTGAGCATGTTGAGAATTGCTAAACTCAACCTTAAGAAGGCAAAGCTTAGTACCATTTTGATGATGCAAAAAGGCAAAGGCAAACAACAGTCCAAAGGTAAGTGTAAGACCCAGGCCAAAGGCAAGGATAAGTCTCATGCATTGAAACCCAAAGGTGGGGTGGCAAAGGAAGGAACCTCCTTTCATTGTAGTGAGACCAGACACTGGAAGAGGAACTAAAAATTATACCTAAAGGAAGTCAAAAGGAAGAGAAGTGAGACTTCTGTCTCAGGTGTATATATTATAGAAGTCAATCTATTTATTTCTTCTTCATGAGTATTTGATACCAGCTGTACATCTCACATTTGTATGAATGTGCAAGGGCTGAGAAATAGTAGATCATTGACAAAATGCGAAGTGGACTTGTGAGTAGGCAATGGCGCAAGAGTTACTATTATAGCTATAGAAACATATTCATTATCTTTACCCAGTGGGCTTATTTTAAAACTTGAAGAGTGGTATTATGTGTCTACTTTAACTAAGAATATTATCTCTATTTCTTATTTAAACAAGAAAGATTTTTCATTTGTAATAAAGGAAAAATATTGTTCTATTTATTTCAATGAAATGTTCTATTGCAGTGCATAACTTATGAATAGACTCTATGTTCTAGACTTTGAAAACTCAATCTATAACATAAATACCAAACGGTTCAAATCTAATGATCTAAACCAAACATATCTCTATTTTTTCTCATTGTTGCTTGGGTCACATAAATGAGAATCGTATTTCACAACTCCATAATGATGGACTTTTGGACTCATTAGATTTTGAATCATATGAGGTATGCGATCTTATCTACTAGGCAAAATGACAAAAACTCCATTTAGTGGATACGACAAAAGAGCTAATGATTTATTAGGACTCATATATACTGATGTATGTGGATCATTCAATAAAGCAACTAGAGGAGGCTATCAATACTTGATTACCTTTACTAATAATTTCAGTAGATATGGCTATGTGTATCTCATGAAACTAAGTTTGAATCCTTTAAAAAGTTTAAAGAATTCAAGAATGAAGTACAAAACTAACTTGGAAAGTGTATTAAGATGCTTTGATCAGATCGAGGTGGGGAATATCTTAGCTAAGAGTTTCATGACCATCTTGTTGAGTTTCAGATCATATCTCAACTTACTCTACTTGGAACACCATAGTGGAATGGTGTATCAAAAAGGAGAAATCATACTTTATTAGATATAGTATGATCAATGATGAGTCATATAGATCTTCCTACTTCCTTCTGAGGATATGCTTTAGAGATGGTTGTTTTCAAACTTAATCGTGTTCCATCTAAGGTCATCATAAAGACAGCATATATGATATGGACTGGGAAGAGTCCTAAGATGCCTTTCATGAAGATATGGGGATGTGAGGCTTATGTTCAATGATAAGTCTCAAATAAACTAGGACCCAAATTGGACAAGTGTTATTTTGTAGGCTATCCTATGGAAACAAAGGGATATTGTTGGTGCGGTTCACACTAACGGTCTAACCCGGGTTTTGATGAATGACAAGTAAGTTAAGTTAGGTTCCGTCGTGATCTAACCATTTGATTGAGTGTGTAGGAAATTCAGCTAGGTCAACGGGTCGACCGGATAGCTAGTACAAAACTTAGCTAGGTCGACGGACCAACCGGATAGCTGGTACGAAATCTAACTAAGTCGACGGGCCGACCGGATAGCTGGTACGAAATCTAGCTAGGTCGACAAGCCGACCGGATAGCTGATATGAAGTCTAGCTAGGTCAACCGACTAACCAAATAGCTAGCACAAAGTCCAGACAGGTCGACGAGCTGACCGAATGTCTGGGAAATTGGTAAGTTAAGGTAAGTCACTGGAGGAGAGTGACTAAGTGAGGACGCGTTCCAGTTGAAGAGATAGTAGGCGTGGTCCAGTTTAGGTCCATTTGGGATCTCTAAGATGAGACCTTGACTAGTTCCTGGTCCTGGAATGATAAGAACTAATTACTACTCTGTATTATTATTAAATTTCCCTAATACTTTTTTGGTAGGGTATTTTTGGACTAACATTGTTTTACAGGGTAAAAGAAGAAAATTGCCTTTGGATGACAGGATAAAATTTTGGCATCGCAGTGGATAAGTCTCGGACTGTTTGGGATCAAACTTGCCTCATTAGAGGTGCCTTCCATGGATATGGAAGGTGCCTTCCATGCTCTATTTAAGGCTGCTCACCCAAAGCTTCTTCAACAACTCTTATACTAGCTACCGCGCATCTGATTGAACTTCCTACTGCTCCAGGCTTTTGCTACGACTCTACTGCAAAGCTATTGCGCCCGACAACTGCTTCGAGGATTTCTGATCACAGCCGACAGGCTGACATCGACACGAGTGCTCCCACTTCAATCTCTAAAGTGTTGGTAAATTTTTTTGTGTAATTAAATACTATAAAAGGACAAGTGCAGGGTATTGCACTTGTTCTAACTTTACTTGTACTTCGATTCCCTCTCCCGGAGGTACCGGAAGAGGTTTATAGTGAATTTCCCATCGATAGGTCCACGAGACCTGGGTCTTGAAGTAGGAGTCACCGAAGGCTCCGAACCAAGTAAACCGCTTGTGTTCCTCTCTTACCTGCTTTTCATGTTTTTTCTTTTCCGCTACGCTTGCACTCTGATTTTAAAACGACGAAAAGAAAATTTTTGAATACCACGTGATTCACCCCCCCCCTCTCTCACATGCGACTCGATCCAACAAGTGGTATCAGAGTAGATTTTTCTCTGATTTGGTGCAACTACCAATCAAGTCGGGGGCAACTACCATCGATAGGTCTACGAGACTTGGGTCTTGGAGTAGGAGTCGTCGAAGGCTCCGAACCAAGTAAGCCAAATTTAAAATTAAACTTTAAAAAAAAATTAAATTAAAAATTAAATTTTAAAATTTTAAAATCAAAATTAAAAATTAAACTTAAAAATTTATAAATTAAACTTAAAAATTTTAAATTAAAAATTAAACTTAAAATTTTTAAATTAAAAATTAAACTTAAAAAAAATAAAAGTTAAACTTAAAATTTTTAAAATCAAAATTAAAAATTAAACTTAAAAATTAAAAATCAAAATTAAAAATTAAACTTAAAAATTTTAAAATCAAAATTAAAAATTAAACTTAAATTTTTAAAATCAAAATTAAAAATTAAACTTAAAAAAAATAAAATCAAAATTTAAAATTAAACTTAAAAAAATTTAAATCAAAATTTAAAATTAAAATTTTAAAATCAAAATTAAAAATTAAACTTAAAAATTAAAAATTAAACTTAAAAATTTAAAATCAAAATTAAATTTAAACTTAAAAATTTTAAATTAAAATTAAATTTAAACTTAAAATTTTAAAATTAAAATAAAAATTAAAACTTAAAAATTTTGAAGATGCCTCAAAATTAAACTTAAAAAATTAAATTAAATTAAATTAAACTTAAACCTAAATTTTAAAAAAAAAAATGAAGGCGCCTCCGACACCATCGAAGGCGCCCTCATAAGAGGCGGGAAAATTCCCGCCTAAACGTTGGAAGGTGCCTTCAACCGCTTGAAGGCACCTTCCATAACCCAGTGAAGGCGTCATCGATGAAGCTTGAAGGCACCTTCGACTATTTTTTTCAGCAAACAGAACCGAGTTCTGTTCGCGAAATCAGTAGCAACAAGGCACCTTCCAGCCACAGTTTCTCTACTCTTTCATCCCCAAAATCTCGAAAATGCCTTCTAGGTATACCCTACCTCAATATGTATATTCAATACTTAGTTTATATGTATTTTTTTGTCCATTTATGCCTATATGTGTATAAAATTAGGAAAAGATGACATGTTGCCCCTAGCACCAATAATGCTCCATCTGCTGATGCTAGGTTTCCCACCGAGCGGCTTAGGATAGATTTCAGCATACATATGTTCCGTTGAAACCTAGGTACTTGAATATGACCTTTTTTCCCAAAATTGCACCCCTATTACACAGGTCATTGAGCATTACCAGTTAGAAAAACTGGTTTACTACAGTCATGCAATAAATCTCGATTTATGTGCTCAGTTCTATAATAACTTAGAATGGATAGATGACCTGACCTACTCCACCAGAGTTGGTGGAAAGGGTTTTCACTTTTCCCCTATTTTATTATATACAGGGCATCTGCATGTCCATTTTTGTGTTACCCTAGTAGGGATCTGCCATTTGGTGAGCCCTACTCCCATATTACATTAGATACTATCTACATGTATTTTTTAGGGGAGGAGAGAGTACCTACAGTGACTGACTTTAGGTCACTCTCCCTCAGGGTCCAGAATTATATCCTGTATCGAGTCCTGACTACATACATTTTTTCGATCACATCTCACAACACTGCGATGATGCGACCTTCCCACTCCTTTTTATGTGCCCTCTGTCAACATCTAGACATCGACATTGCATTACATATATTTCATAATGTCATACATGCATCTGGTGTTATGACTAGATTTGAGGTCCACATGCCCTATTATCATAGTTTAACATATATATTTTCAACCTTAAAGATAGATATAATCCAAGGAATGACTACTTCCCTTAGTGCATATGACGAGTTTGATCAGTGTTAGATAGCATTAGCGCATATAGACATTAGCACTCAGGGGACTTTATCTTGGAGAGGTGCGCTTCAGCCAGCCGTACCACTAGGGGTCGAGGAGGAGTTTCCACCTTTTATTCCAACTGAGGGAGAGGAGTGTCCAGAGTTTACGATTGAGGAGATGTCTGGGTATGCTCCGACTTCGGACCAGCCCTCGACTTCTCTATCCATCGAGGATTGACTCGCTCCACTTGAGGAGTCCTCCGCTTAGCTTCAGCAGTCAATCTTAGATGGATTCAGCATACTCTAGGAGGAGATGACCACTGAATTTACTTCCCTCCGAGATGACATGACCACCAGATTTGAGATGATTCTTCAGGCTCTGCGCGCTCCTGAGCGACCCCTACCACCACCTGCTGACGATGATCATACCTTATCATGTTACATATATTATTATGCATTGTATATGACTTGACTCACTATTTTCAGTTAGTTGTTCTTCAGTCTGATTGTTAAAATTCAAAATATGTTTCATAGACTAGGATCAATATTTTCAATATTATTTTAAACATTTCCAAATTCTAGGGTAAAATTATTTATTTATTTTTCTCAAAATTCCCTTATTTTTAGAATTTTCAAAATTAATTTTAGCCTTAGCCTAGATCGAACTCCTAGAAAGTATGCTCCTATAGATTTAGGACTTGAGCATCTCACCAACATATTAGGGTTACCTTGTTTGTGTATTTCAAACTTAGAAAGGGGTGAGATGCATAGGCAACTTGCTTGGACTTAAGATGATTATTTCAGTGCATCAACATAAGTCTGGGAGTTAAATACCAAATCTACAATTATCAGGTTAAGTAATCTAGGTTAGTCAAACACTAACTGGATACAAAGATCTAACCTGACTAACCAAGTGAACACTGCTATCTTCTGATAGTTAGTTAGTAACTAACGGTTAGACAGTTAAGAATAATTTATAGCTGATTAGATTATTTTAAAGTAATCTCAGGTTTAAGGGGAGGAAAAATAAGTCAACAAAATTTTGAATACATTCCATTAAAAAACTCCATTTTTAAAATTATTACATGTCTTGAAAATTTATTTCGAAAACTGTCTCAAACAATTTTTTATGTTGCAACATTTAGTATTTTAACTTTTGTCTTGGAGAACTTTAACCTTAAATTTTTTAAAGTTTTTTTAGGTGAACTCAGTATTTTTAAATTTTTTTTAAACTTTAATGTTAGTAGATTTTAAAAGTATTTTCAACCTTATTTCTCTTGTGAAAATACTAATATCCAGTGTTTTAAAATTTATTCTACAAAATGTCTTTAAAATCTTTTGCATTACAAAATGTCTTGAACCACTTTGAAAAAGTTTTTGAAAAGGTTCTTTTCGAAATTTATTTTTGCAACTTTTAAATAAGGTGTTTTCTTTATCATTCTTTCAAAAACGCTAAGTGATTTCAAAACTATCCTTGAACATATATATTATCAAATATTTTTGAAACAAAAAAATTGGTTATATATTTTTTCCTCTCTCAAAGTAGTCCTAAGACATATTGTCAAAAAAATGTTCCCTTACTTTTCCTAGCAAACTGTTTTTTGTCTATTCATGTTTTTTTGATGAATGCCAAGGAGGGTTAAAGGGTTAAGTTGAAACAAATCGAAATCTGAATAATTTAAACCAAATCATGTGTCTATTCATACTTGTATTTTTTCCCTAACTTAACCCAAGTTGTCATTGCATCAAAAAGAGGGAGATTGTTGGTATGGTTCACACTAACGATCTAACCCGAGTTTTGATGAATGACAAGTAAGTTAAGTTAGGTTCCATCGTGATCTAACCACTTGATTGAGTGTGTGAAAATCCAGCTAGGTCAACGGGTCGACCGGATAGCTGGTACGAAATCCAGCTAGGTCGACTGGCCGACCGGATAGCTGGTACAAAATCCAGCTAGGTCGGTGGGCAATCGAATAGCTGGTACGAAGTTTAGCTAGGTCAACGGGCTGATCGGATAGCTAGCATAAAGTCCAAACAGGTTGACGGGCTGATCGGATGTCTGGCAAATTTGTAAGTTAAGGTAAGTCACTATAGGAGAGTGACCAAGTGAGGGCGCATCCTAGTTGAAGGGGCAGTTGGCGTCGACCCAGTTTAGGTCCATTTGGGATCCCTAAGATGAGACCTTGACTAGTTCCTGGTCCTGCAAGGACAGGAACTAATTACTACTCTATATTATTATTAAATTACCCTAATACTTATTTTGCAAGGTAATTTTGGACTAACATTGTTTTGCAGGGTAAAAGAAGAAAATTACCTTCGGATGAATAGTGTCCGAAGGCGCCTTCCATGGCTATAGTAGGCGCCTTCCACAGGATAAAATTTTGACGTCGCAGCGGATAAGTCTTGGACTATTCAGGATCAAACTTGCCTCATTGTAGGCACCTTCCATGGCTATGGAAGATGCCTTCTATGCTCTATTTAAGGTTGCTTGCCCAAATCTTATTCAACAACTCCTATACGAGCTACCGCACATCTGATTGAACTTCCTACTGCTCCAGGCTTCTGCTATGACTCTGCTGCAAAGCTGTTGCACCCAATGACTACACCAAGGACTTTTTATTATGGCGGACAGACCAACATCGACACGAGCGCTCCCACTTCAATCTCCAAAGTGTCGATAAATTTTTTTGATGTAATTAAATACTCCAAAAGGACAAGTGTAGGGTGTTGCACTTATTCTAACTTTACTTGTACTTCAATTCCCTCTCCCAGAGGTACTGAAAGAGGTTTATAGTGAATTTTCCATCGATAGGTCCACGGGAACTGGGTCTTGGAGTAGGAGTTGCCGAAGGCTCCGAACCAAGTAAACCACTTGTGTTCCTCTCGTGCCTACTTTTCGTGTTTTTTCTTTTCCGCTGCGCTTGCACTTTGATTTTAAAACGACGAAAAGAGAATTTTTGAAAACCATGTGATTCACCCCCCTCTCACGTGCTACTCGATCCATCAAATATTACTTTTATAATGTAATACAAGGTAAAGTGTTTGTTATCAGAAATAGTATCTTTCTAAAAAGGAAATTTGTTTCTTAAAAAATTAGTTGGAGTAAAGTCAATCTTAAAGAAATTCAAGATACACAAACTAGCATCAACGCCTTGATGAAAATTGAACAGGTACCATAAGATATTGTGGATCATGATTTTATCACACTGCAAGAAGTTGTGGAGCAATAACCTATTCAAGTAACATAAGCTTTACGTAGATCTGATAGGATCCGTCTTCAACCTGAGAGATATTTTTTTTCTCTTATCTGACCATGGTGATGCAGTGCTTGTTGGTCTCAATGAGCCTACATCTTATCAGGAAGTTGTACAGGGCCCAGATTCTGAGAAATGGCTAGAGGCCACAAAATCCAAAATGAAATCCATGTACACTAACCAAGTATGGACTTTGGTTGATCCACATGAAGGGATCACACCGATTGGTTGTAAGTGGGTCTTTAAAGTGAAGACTAACATGGATGGTCTTATGCATACCTATAAAGGTAGATTGGTGGCTAAAAGATTTAAGCAGATTCTTGGTATAGACTATGACGAAACTTTTTCACTAGTTGCGATACTCAAGTCTCTTCGAATCATGCTTGCTATTGCAACTTACTATAATTATGAAATTTGGCAAATGGATGTTAAAACTATATTTTTTAATGGAAATCTACTCGAGGATGTGTACATGACATGACCTGAGGGTTTTGTAGATCCAAAGCATGCTGGAAAGGTATGTAAGTTGTAAAGACCCATTTATGGGTTAATTTGATGATGTGATCAAAATGTTTGGTTTCATAAAGAATGAAGATGAATCTTGTGTCTACAAAAGGGTTAGTGGGAGTATAGTCATCTTTCTCATCTTATATGTAGATGACATACTTCTTATTGAAATGATATCCCTATACTATAGTCTATGAAGACTTGGCTTGGGAATTATTTCTTAATGAAGGACTTAGGTGAAGCAACATACATTTTAGGCTTCAAGATCTATAGAGATAGATCTAAGAAATGCTTAGCCTAAGTCATAGTACATATATTGGCAAAGTGCTTAATCATTTTTCCATGCAAAATTTCAAGAAGGGATTCCAACCAATGTCATATGGTGTGAGCCTTTCAAAGACTCAATGCCCCTCTTCTAGGGATGAAAGGGACCGCATGGATTAGATTCCTTATGTGGCTGCTATAGAATCAATCATGTACGCCATGCTTTGTACTTATCCTAATGTTTCATATGCATTAAGCATGACGAGTAGATATCAGTCAGATCTTGGTGAAGGTCATTGGACATCAGTCAAAAATATTCTTAAATACTTGAGAAGAACTCAAGATTATTTCTTGATATTTAGAGATGAGGAGGAGCTCGCTATAAAGGGTTACAGTGATGCAAGCTTCCAAACTAACAAGGATGATTCCAGATTATAGTCAGGGTATGTATTTTACTTAAATGGTGGTATTGGGTATTAGATACTACGGTGGTTCCATCTCATTCAAGAGATCATTGATAGTGGAGATGTGAGACTATGTAGAATTTTTATCGATGCTAACATTGCAGATCCTTTGACCAAGGATTCTAGACAGAGAAAGCATGATGGTCACACTAGGTCAATGGATATTAGATATTTCAGTGATTGACACTAGTGACATAAGGAGATTGTTAGTGTAAGCCCTAAGAGTCAATCAAAAGTTGATTGACTTAGGACATTTTGTATCATATTTCATTAATAAAAGATAAAAGTTTTGGTTATTATATTTACTTCAGATCTGTGCAGATGAAGAAGTATAATAATGTCCTAGGGTGGTAGGTTCTAGTCTATAACATATCAATTGGTTGAATTGATAATGAAGAATATATATATATATATATATATACACACACACACACATACACTACTCTTAACTATTCCTAATCAATCATTCATATTAAGGACAATATTAATACATTGAGACTAGCATGTAGGTCAATTGATGACTTAATCTCATAAGTCATGGATATGAGATATCAAGTTGACACATGGGTATGTTGTTAGTTAGAGCCCTAGAGCCAATCATTTGATGATTGTATGGACTCATGTATATCATATTCTTATATATATATTAAGGCATTTGATTTTTGGTTATTATGCTTATTTGTATTAGTGCCAGATAAAATAAGTATAGTAGCGTCCTTAAGTAGAAGGTTCATACCTATATCAATCGATTAGTTGAATCGATAGTGAGATGATATAGGGAACACTACTCTAATTTATTCCTAGTCGAGTATTAACATTCAGGGACAATGTTAATACAATAAGACTAGCATGTAGGTCAGCTCGATGACTTGATCTCACAAGTCATGGATATAGAGATATCAAGCTGACACATGGGTATGCATTAGAGAATGTATACTGAATGACCCGCCATGAGAAAGTATCATGGATCGTTATATGAGTGTCATATACTTTCTCATGTGGCTATTAGTATGACTATTAGTCCTTAGACCTGAAGTCACCATGGATCCCTACATAAGGAGTTATGTACTTTGGTTTCGTCAAACGTCACCCGTAACAGGGTGGACTATAAAGGCGATTACTGGGTATGTAACAAATTATGTAGAGGGATGTGAGTCATGTAGATGGGATCTATCCCTCCCATATGACGGGAGCGACATCAATATTCTTGATAGAGTTAGACCACGAAGTGCATGGCCATGCCCAAATGAGTCAACATTAGATGTTGAGCTCATTTGATCGAGTGAGTCTACTTGGAGTTCAAGATTTAGATTGATTAGAGGATGACACGGTCTATGCCTCATATTGATCAATCAAGATGTCTAGGATAGAAGGACAATGTCACATATTATGAGGAGTCACAATTAGTAGTCACAAGGTGATGTTGGATCTTAACATTTCTTGTAACTTGGGTAGCAATGATGTATTGCTAGATGTCGCTCATTGCTTATGTTTCTAAAAGAGTTTAGAAACATTGCCAACGTTACAAGAACCTATTGGGTCACACACAAAGAACATGTGGATGGAGATTAGGTTCATATGATGAACCAATTGGATTAGGTTCATATGATGCACCAAAGATTGGATTCAAAATTAGACTTATTGAGTTAGACTCAATTAGATTCAAATGTTGAATGAGTCTAATTTAAATTTGATTCATTGGGTCAATTTATATTAATGAATTAGATTCATTAAATTAAAATTGACTTGAATCAAAGGTTGGATTTAACTCAACAAGGAAGAGAATTGGTCAAGTTTGACTTGACCAAATGGAAGTTGAAACATCAAGTTTGACTTGATGTCTTGCCACATCATCATGAAGGTTGACTCATCCTACTTGGCATGACCAACCTAGCCACATCACCACCTCATAATGGTATGCCACCTCATTGGAGGTTACACATCCAATTGGTTTTAATGTGGCCGGCCACATTAATGAGGGGCTTTATGGTGTGGCCGGCCACACATTAGATGGTGTGGAGGTTTTTGTTTTGGGAATTGATGTGGTGTCATTATTCCTTCTTCTTCCTTGGGTTCCCCTCTCCTCTTGAGTTGCTGTGGTCGTGGCTATCATGGTGAGAAGAAGATGTTGAGTTGTTTACAAGAGCACAAGGGAAAGTGAAGGTCACAAAGGAGGGTACTAAAGGAGTGTATGTGATTCTCTCTTCTATTTCTCTCTTTTCTCCTTTTTGTTCCCATCCGAGAGCTCTAGAAAAGTGCTAGCACACTTGGGGCTCTCTTCTCCATCTTTGAGTGGTAGAAGACAACTCCTTGTTCGTGTGGATATCACTAGAGGATTGTCTACATTGACACTCTCGAGATCCAACGCTTCCTTGGACGAGCGGGACTAAACGAAGGGCACGCATCGAAGGTAAAATGGTTTTTCCTTTGTAGATATACTGTAGATCGTAGTATAAAACTCGTATTTGTGTTTTCGAAATTTTTCTTTGCACGGATCTACGGCTTTGTGTGATTCGGGGTTTCCGCGACGCGAAAAGCGGTTTTCACGGCCCGAAAAACCCAACAGTGGTATCAGAGCCACGTGCAAGGCGAATACGAGTTTGTTTTTTGGTTTTATGAAAACTAAATTTTCTGTAATTTTCTGTAAAATTATGATTTTATAGTTTTTATGGGTAATTTTTCCGTAGAAGCGAAGCACAAGTGTCTCGGCACTTGTAGGCTTCGGCTACCGGAAAGATTTTTCCAAAACGGCTTCGTTTTGCTCCAAATCCGTTTGGTATAGCGGGCTTGGGTGCCATTAGATCGCAAAGGATCAACTCACGATGGTTAGATCATGGGTAGGGGTACTGCCCCTAACCCTGCAAGGGGATTTGCTCCGCGATTGCACCCGAAATCGCTAAAAACGAACCCGTCGGGAAGATTTTTCCGAAACGGCAATGTCTCGGCCCAAATCGTTTTGGGACAGCGGGTTTAGGCGCTGTTGGATCGCAAAGGAACCCTCGCGATGGTTAGATCGCGGGTAGGGGCGCTGCCCCTGGGCCCCGCAAGGGGATCCGTTCCGCGATTGCGCCCGAAATCGCTAAACGGGACCGCCGGAAAATTTTACTCATAAAAAATTGTAAAAATTAGTTTTAAAATTATAGAAAATTATGAAAATATATAATTTTGAATTATATATTAATTTTGTGATATTCATGGCCCAAAACCCAATATGATTGGTTGTGTTGTAATTCATAATACGGCCTGCGTGCCGTTATGTGTTTGCGAGTGTTGTATTATATTCGCGACCTGCGCGTCGTGCCTTCTCTTATTTTCTTGTTGTAAATTAGATTTAGACTCGAATGTAACTCGAGTTTCAAATTGTAATGTACAAATTGGAGCGGTGGAGGGTCCACACGAGACGGAGTTCCGAGGCGGGCACGAGCAACACAAGGTGGTCAAAGGGAGGAGCTTGGAGAAGCTGTTGACCCTAGGTTGACCATTCGATCTTCTCATTGGCTTGATAAGATCGTAGTAGGGCCATGAATAAATCACAAATAAATTAATTAATTAATTGTTATGTATATGATGCATGTTTAATAGTTAATTAATTAATTAGTGCCTTAACGATTAGATTAGATCTAAGTCATGCACATGATGCACCCTTGCGATTAGATTAGATCTAAGTCATGCACAAGATGCATCCTTCTCGATTAGATTAGATCTAGATCGAACCAACTCTAAATGCCTAACCATGCCGTGATACCTATCACTACCTCGATCACATGTATTGTTGAATCTGCCAAAGCAGAGCAATACATATTATCTTGGTAGGGTACGGAGGGACAATCTTGGTCCCGCCTATCAACGCATGGGTGAATACAAACTCAATTAGATTGAGTATTCCTAGTTACTCGGTTGGATCGAGTCAACTATAGGCATTATTCCAACGGTTGGAAAAGATAGGTCAAAATCACATCTATATTAACTCTCGGGTGTATTAGCCAAAGCTAACTCGAGTTTTAATATAAATACAGATATTGATTCTATAAACAAGAGTTGCATAGAGATGTAATTGGTAATCGTTACCTACCGATCATACTAAGCCTTGGGCGTATTAGCCAAAGCTAACTCAAGGGTTAGTATGATGTGGATCTTGTCCCACAAGAATTATAGAATTCAGTGGGAGCATCATTTAATTAAAGGCCTAATTAGATGATTTAAAAGAATATGATATTTATTTCTACAAATTTTCTGTTGTAGATAACCATGACGTCGAATACGAACTTCTTCTCTCTGCGTTCTGTCCTTAAGAAGGACAAGCTCAACGGAGTAAATTTCCTGGACTGGTACAGGAACTTGAGAATAGTTCTCACCCAAGAACGTAAACTGTACGTTCTGGAGCAGCCCATTCCGGAGGCTCCTCCTACCACTGCCACGCGAGCTGACCGGGATGCTTACAAGAAGCATCAAGATGACGCATTAGATGTGTCCTGTCTAATGCTCGCAACCATGAACTCTGAGCTTCAGAAGCAACATGAGTTGATGGGTGCTTACGATATGGTTGCACATCTTCGTCAACTATATCAAGGACAAGCAGGGCACTGGAAGAGGAACTTCACAGGATACCTGGAAGATCTTAACAAGAAGAGAAATAAGATTTCTACTTCAGGTATAAATGTTATAGAAGTCAACCTCTCTATTTCTTCGTCGTGGGTATTAGATACCGGATGTGCTTCGCACATTTGTACTAATGTACAAGCACTGAGAAATAGCAGAGCATTGACAAAGGGCGAGATAGACCTACGAGTAGGCAATGGAGCACGGGTTGCTGCTGTTGCTGTAGGGACTTATTTTCTATCTCTACCCTCTGGGCTTGTACTAGAGTTAGACGATTGTTGTTATTTGCCTGCATTGACTAAGAACATTATATCAGTTTCTTGTTTGGACAAGAAAGGATTTTCGTTTATAATAAAGAACAAATGTTGTTCTGTCTATTTAAACGATATGTTCTATTGTAATGCACCTCTGATGAACGGACTCTATATTCTAGACCTTGAGAGCCCTATCTATAACGTTAGTACCAAGAGGTTCAAATCGAACGATATGAACCAAACATACCTCTGGCACTGTCGCTTAGGTCATATAAATGACAAGCGCTTATCCCAGCTCCATAAGGATGGTTTGCTGGACTCATTTGATTTAGAATCATATGAGATATGCGAGTCATGCCTACAAGGCAAGATGACCAAGACTCCCTTTAGTGGGCACAGCGAGAGAGCGACTGATTTGTTAGGACTCATACATAGTAATGTATGTGGCCCTTTCAATGTCGCTGCTAGAGGTGGTTATAGGTACTTCATCATGTTTACTGATGACTTCAGTAGATATGGTTATGTGTACTTGATGACACATAAGTCTGAATCCTTTGAAAAGTTCAAAGAATTCAAGAATGAAGTACAGAACCAGCTTGGCAAGAGTATTAAGATACTTCGATCTGATCGAGGTGGAGAATACCTTAGCCATGAGTTTCGTGACTACCTAGCTGAGTGTGGGATTCTATCCCAACTCACTCCTCCTGGAACACCACAGTGGAATGGTGTATCCGAAAGGAGGAATCGTACCTTATTAGATATGGTACGATCTATGATGAGTCACACAGATCTTCCGACATATCTATGGGGATATGCTCTAGACACGACATCTTTCATACTCAACCGAGTTCCATCAAAGGCCGTGATAAAGACACCATATAGGATATGGACTGGGAGAGATGCCCAGGTATCTTTCATGAGGATTTGGGGTTGTGAGGCTTACGTACGATGTCAAGTCTCAGAAAAATTAGGACCCAAATCCGACAAGTGCTATTTCATCGGATATCCCAAGGAAACTAAGGGATACTACTTCTACATTCCCAGTCAGCACAAGGTAGTTGTGGCAAAGACTGGGGTCTTTCTAGAAAGGGACTTTGTTTCTAGAAAGACTAGTGGGAGCGCGTTCAAGATGCGAACAATAGCACTGATGCCCAGATGGAAATTGAACTGGAACCACAAAGTGTTGTGGATGATGTTCCACAAAGAGTTGAGGAACAACAACCAGTTCAAATAGACATACCTCTTCGCAGGTCTGATAGGGTACGTCGTCAGCCTGAGAGATACTCATTTCTCTTGTCTGACCATGATGACATTGTGCTCATAGAGGATGAGCCTACCACCTATCAAGAAGCTGTGATGAGACCAGATTCTGAGAAATGGCTAGAAGCCATGAGATCCGAGATAGAATCCATGTACACCAACCAAGTATGGACTTTGGTTGATCCACCTGAAGGGGTAAAACCCATTGGGTGCAAGTGGGTCTTTAAGAGAAAGACTGACATGGATGGACTTATCTATAAGGGTCGCTTGGTAGCTAAAGGTTTCAAGCAAATTCATGGTATTGACTATGATGAAACCTTTTCTCCAGTAGCGATGTTTAAGTCTATTCGGATCATGCTTGCTATTGCAGCCTACCATGACTATGAGATATGGCAGATGGATGTCAAAACCGCGTTTCTGAATGGAAACCTACTCGAGGATGTGTACATGACACAACCTGAGGGTTTTGTAGATCCACAGCATACTAGCAGAGTATGCAAGCTGCATAGGTCCATTTATGGACTAAAGCTCGGAGCTGGAATCTTCGATTCGATGATGCAATCAAACAGTTTGGTTTCATCAAGAACGAAGATGAGCCTTGTGTCTACAAGAAGGTTGTAGGGGATATAGTTGTCTTCCTCATATTGTATGTGGATGACATACTACTCATTGGGAAGGACATCCCTATGCTTCAGTCTGTCAAGACCTGGCTAGGGAGTTGCTTCTCAATGAAGGACTTAGGTGAGGCATCCCGCATTCTAGGGATACAGATCTATAGAGATAGATCTAAGAGATTGCTTGGCCTAAATCAGAGTACATATATTGACAAGGTACTCCTTCGGTTTGCCATACAGAACTCCAAGAAGGGATTTCTGCCGATGTCACATGGCGTGAGTCTTTCGAAGACTCAAGGTCCCTCTTCTAGAGAGGAGAGAGACCGCATGGATCAGATCCCTTATGCCTTAGCCATAGGATTTATCATGTACGCCATGCTATGTACTCGACCTGATGTCTCATATGCTTTGAGCATGGCGAGCAGATACCAGTCGATCCAGGTGAAAGTCCTTGGATAGCGGTCAAGAATATTCTTAAGTACTTAAGAAGGACTAAAGAATATTTCTTGATATATGGAGGCAATGATGAGCTAGCTGTAAAGGGTTACGGTGATGCTAGCTTCCAGACCGATCAGGATGACGCAATCGAGGTTCGTATTTTGCATTAATGGTGGTCTTGTCACCTGGAAGAGTTCGAAGCAGGATACAATATAATGCTGCATCAGAGGCAGCAAAGGAGGCGGTTGGATCCGCAAGTTCATCAGAACTTGGGGTGGTTCCTAGCATCGACCCAATTGAGCTCTATTGTGACAACAATGGAGCTATAACAAGGAACCTCGCTCACACCAGCGGACCAAGCATATACTACGGCGCTTCCATCTCATTCGAGAGATTATCGATAGAGGAGATGTGAAGATTTGCAGAGTACCTACAGAGGCTAACATCGCAGATTCCTTGACCAAGGATTTGGCACAGAGGAAGCATGATGGTCACACTAGGTCATTAGGCCTTAGAGCCTATACTGATTGGCACTAGTGCTAGTGGGAGATTGTTAGTTAGAGCCCTAGAGCCAATCATTTGATGATTGTATGGACTCATGTATATCATATTCTTATATATATATTAAGGCATTTGGTTTTTGGTTATTATGCTTATTTGTATTAGTGCCAGATAAAATAAGTATAGTAGCGTCCTTGAGTAGAAGGTTCATACCTATATCAATCGATTAGTTGAATCGATAGTGAGATGATATAGGGAACACTACTCTAATTTATTCCTAGTCAAGTATTAACATTCAGGGACAATGTTAATATAATAAGACTAGCATGTAGGTCAGCTCGATGACTTGATCTCACAAGTCATGGATATAGAGATATCAAGCTGACACATGGGTATGCATTAGAGAATGTATACTGAATGACCCGCCATGAGAAAGTATCATGGATCATTATATGAGTGTCATATACTTTCTCATGTGGCTATTAGTATGACTATTAGTCCTTAGACCTGAAGTCACCATGGATCCCTACATAAGGAGTTATGTACTTTGGTTTCGTCAAACGTCACCCGTAACAGGGTGGACTATAAAGACGATTACTGGGTATGTAACAAATTATGTAGAGGGATGTGAGTGATGTAGATGGGATCTATCCCTCCCATATGACGGGAGCGACATCAATATTCTTGATAGAGTTAGACCACGAAGTGCATGGCCATGCCCAAATGAGTCAACATTAGATGTTGAGCTCATTTGATCGAGTGAGTCTACTTGGAGTTCAAGATTTAGATTGATTAGAGGATGACACAGTCTATGCCTCATATTGATCAATCTAGATGTCTAGGATAGAAGGACAATGTCACATATTGTGAGGAGTCACAATTAGTAGTCACAAGGTGATGTTGGATCTTAACATTTCTTGTAACTTGGGTAGCAATGATGTATTGCTAGATGCCGCTCATTGCTTATGTTTCTAAAAGAGTTTAGAAACATCGCCAACGTTACAAGAACCTATTGGGTCACACGCAAAGAACATGTGGATGGAGATTAGGTTCATATGATGAACCAATTGGATTAGGTTCATATGATGCACCAAAGATTGGATTCAAAATTAGACTTATTGAGTTAGACTCAATTAGATTCAAATGTTGAATGAGTCTAATTTAAATTTGATTCATTGGGTCAATTTATATTAATGAATTAGATTCATTAAATTAAAATTGACTTGAATCAAAGGTTGGATTTAACTCAACAAGGAAGAGAATATGTCAAGTTTGACTTGACCAAATGGAAGTTGAAACATCAAGTTTGACTTGATGTCTTGCCACATCATTATGAAGGTTGACTCATCCTACTTGGCATGACCAACCTAGCCACATCATTAGCCACATCACCACCTCATAATGGTATGCCACCTCATTGGAGGTTACACATCCAATTGGTTTTAATGTGGCCGGCCACATTAATGAGGGGCTTTATGGTGTGGCCGGCCACACATTAGATGGTGTGGAGGTTTTTGTTTTGGGAATTGATGTGGTGTCATTATTCCTTCTTCTTCCTTGGGTTCCCCTCTCCTCTTGAGTTGCTGTGGTCGTGGCTATCATGGTGAGGAGAAGATGTTGAGTTGTTTCCAAGAGCACAAGGGAAAGTGAAGGTCACAAAGGAGGGTACTAAAGGAGTGTATGTGATTCTCTCTTCTATTTCTCTCTTTTCTCCTTTTTGTTCCCATCCGAGAGCTCTAGAAAAGTGCTAGCACACTTGGGGCTCTCTTCTCCATCTTTGAGTGGTAGAAGACCACTCCTTGTTCGTGTGGATATCACTAGAGGAGTGTCTACATTGACACTCTCGAGATCCAACGCTTCCTTGGATGAGCGGGACTAAACGAAGGGCACGCATCGAAGGTAAAATGGTTTTTCCTTTGTAGATCTACTGTAGATCGTAGTATAAAACTCGTATTTGTGTTTTCGAAATTTTTCTTTGCACGGATCTACGGCTTTGGGTGATTCGGGGTTTCCGCGACGCGAAAAGCGGTTTTCGCGGCCCGAAAAACCCAACATATGTATTAGAGAATATGTACTGAATTGACCTGCCATGAGATGTTTCATGAATCATTATATGAGTGTCATAAGCATTCTCATAGTGACTATTAGTATGAATAGTCCTTAGACCTGAACTCATTATGGTTCCCCACATAAGAAGTTGTGTACTTTGATATTGTCAAACGCCACGTATAATAGGGTGGACTGTAAAGTCGATCACTAGATATGCAATAAGTTATGCTGAGGGATGTGAGTGATGTAGCCTTCCATATGACGGAAGTGATATCTGTGAGCCCTTTGATTAAGTAGGATACAAAAATACATGGTCATGTTCAAATTAGTCAATATAAGATATTGAGCTTATTTGATTAAGTGTGTCTACTACTTAGGGATCAAGAAACACAAGATTGATAAGAGGATGACAAAGTCTATATCTTATTAATCAATCTAAATATTAAGGATAGAAGGACTGAGTCATACAATAAAATAGACACGAAAAGGTTAGGTTGGATTTCGACATTCTCGTCACTTTAGTAGCAATGATGTCTTGCTAGATGTCACTCATTGCCTATGTATCTAAAATGTTAATTTAGATACATTGCCAATGTTACGAGAGTCTATTGGGTCACACACAAAGTGTTGGTGCAACCTTAGGTCAAGGTTGACCTGGTTGACCAGACTCGAGTTGACTTGACTCGAGTTGTGTTTTGATGTTTGACGAGTTATGTTTGACAATGTTTGACGTGAACAGAAAAGTTATACCTTGATGTTTTACAAGGATACAAGCTTGGGAGATTGTGGGTGCAACCCGTGGTCAAGGTTGACCTGGTTGACCCGAGGTGAGTTGACCTGACTCGGAAAAGTCCAAGCAGGGAGCTTGGCACGGGAAAAGTCCAAGTATGGAGACTTGGCACGGAGAAGTCCAAGTATGGAAGCTTAGCACATGGGAAGTCGGAGAGGGCTCGGTAGCTCGTTCTCCGGACTGTGGTCAGAGAGGGCTCGGGAGCTCGTTCTCTGGACCGGATGGAAGTTGGAGAGGGCTCGGTAGCTCGTTCTCCAAACTGTGGTCAGAGAGGGCTCGGTAGCTCATTCTCTGGACCGGATGTGGAAAGTCCTGGTGAGTGAAGCCAGGCAGACGGATATGTCCTGGTGAGTGAAGCCAGGCAGTGGGAAAGTCCTGGTGAGTGAAGCCAGGCAGTGGGAAAGTCCTGGTGAGTGAAGCCAGGCAAACGGATAAGTCCTGGTGAGTGAAGCCAGGCAGTGGGAAAGTCCTGGTGAGTGAAGCCAGGCAGTTGGAAAGTCCTGGTGAGTAAAGCCGGGCAGATTGGAAATCATGGTGAGTGAAGCCAGGTGAAAACCCTAGTGAGTGAAGCTAGGTGAAAGTCCTGGTGAGTGAAGCCGGGCAAGGGAAAATCTAGATGGATCAAGGGTGATCGGACATCTGGTCTTGAGAAGGTCAAGTAGGTCAAGGGAGTGACCAGATACTTGACACGAAGAGAAAAGTCCAAGTGGGTCAAAGGTGTAAAATACCGGAAAAATAGGCGAATATTAATAAGGGAATTTTTCGAAATTTTTAGAGATTTTTCAGGAATTTTTCGGAGCTCGTACGGACGAGTTAACGGGGATAAAAACGGGGCCCGGAAAAGCCTATTTAGGTTACCCCGTTTAAATGAGGAAAAGTTGATTTTTCCTTTTCCTTTTTAAATTCTTTTTCTATTTTTCTTATTTCTCATACTATTTTCTTTCTCGCCGAAACATCCCCGCGCGCCTCTCCTCTCCCTCACTCCCGAACCCGACGCCAAAAGGAGCCCTAACCGCCGGCTACTCGGCGGTTCTCTCCTCTTCTTCCTCATCCCCTGCCCCTCACGACGACAGCATTCTCAGTCCTAGCACCGCCGCCAGACCGCCTGCCCTAGCCACCCGACGACGACCACAGAAGCCGACGCCGACCCCAATCGCCGGTGCCCTAGCCTCTGCCCCGACTCCAGTGACGCTGATTCTTCTCTCCTCTGTCCAGCCGAAGCCTCGTCTGCCGTAGCCCTTGCTGTGGAGTTTCCAGCGCCGCCGCTGCAACTCACAGAGCCTCCCTTCCTCTTCTCGCGGACACCTGGAGCCGTCGAAAATCGAGCATCCGAACCCTAGGTTGGGTCCCTGAGCGCTGGCCAAAATTTCTCTTCTGGTGTCTCTGTTTGGCAGTGCCGAAGACAAGGAGTTGTGCCCTAGTTTTGCTTTTCACAGTGGTTCTGTCTTCATTGTGATCTGCCCTAGCAGAATTGGGAAGGTAAGGGCCATACCTAGCTATGGAATTAGGTTTGTGGCTAGAGCTCAGTTCATGTTTTTCTTTGCTTCTAATCTAGGTCACGGATTGGTGAGGTTTGGTGTATTGTGGGGTGTTTTTGATTTTTGGCAGCAACCCCATCCCGCAGCGGTAAGGTAAGTATTTGATTTATGGATTTAGTTGACACATTTTTGATACATGTTCTAGGTACGACTTGATACATAATTAATTTGGTTATAGGGTGATTTAGGTTTATAAGTTGTATAACTGTGTGATTGGGGTTCATGAAACTAACCCTAACTAGTCAGTGGATTAGAAATTAGTTTAGCTATTTGTTTATAATTAAATTAGCTAAACTGTGCGATTTAACACAGGACTTTGACGCGAGATGAGTATCTCGGAGTCAGATCGGACCTTTCTATTTTCGGAGGCGGGTACTTTGACTTATGTCTTTTGATATGCATAATAAAGTGTTTAACATATAGCAATGATTGTGTTATCCTTTTGATTCGGTTGGTCACTACATGATCTGTTATATGTTGTTTGTTTATTTATTATGCACTGCATGTTATTATTGACCTGACCATACATGCTTTCGGTAGTGACCCAACCATGTGATACATCATGTTCAGGACCTAGGGTTTATATGATACCCTATCTGTTTGTGTACCTTCCATCTGATACATTGCCATGTGGTACACCTTTTATTTATGTATGGATCTTGCTATGCTATTCATGAGTTTGCCATGCTTAGTATCATGCATCATGTTTGCATGCTGTGCGATTGTCGGCTCCACTATGGTTGAGCTCATCGCCAGTTACATGTACTGCACACACCACCACCACCCATGGATTAGTGGTATATCAGGCAGGTGTGTGGCGGTTCTGCTGTTTGGCTCCGTTGGTCTGAGGACTCAGCGTGGTAGCCGACAGTCAGTTCCGCTCCGTTGGCATTTAGTGTAGCAGCGTGGTAGCCGGCAGACGGTGGACTCTGTTTGGCTCCGTTGGTCAGGAGACTCAGCGTGGTAGCCGGCAGAGATTTTTCCTCCCCGTCATTGTGTACCGGGAGATGAGAGCATTGAGCTCCCCCATTTATGATTTGGGGCCAGAGGACAGGAGTACTCCGACAGCATTCCGTCCACTCAGTCACTGTCAGGAGCAGTGATGTCCGAGTGCACGATCACCATATGCATTTATTGCATTTTATTGTTGTGATTGCTGCACTTATATGCTGCATTTGTATGGATGCATTTGATTGACATGCATACAGGATTATGATTTCTTCGGTCTGACGACCTGTTACCTTTGTACCTTGATTCCGGTTAGTACAGTTATCTCCTGATTTCATTTTAGTTGCATTTATTCCTTCTCGTATTCAGGAGACTGTACGCATGATTAGTGTTGTTTGTTATTTGTTTTATTATGCATATCAGTTGTACCTGCTGAGTGTTGGACTCACCCCGCCTCCATTGTTGATATTTTCAGGTTGAGGCTGTCCGGAGCAGTTCCAGTCGCTGGCCCCCCATCTGCACGTAGAGCTAGTTCGTTATTTATTTTATTTTGGTTTTTTTCTATATCTGACTTTGTTTTAGTATTGTCTTTGGATTTTTACTATGGATATTGTATGGAGTGATACCTTGTGATGGATTTTTGATATGATATTGGATTTCATTCTACTACGTGCCTGCCTGGACGGCAGAAGAGGTGAGTTCGTTGGATTTGAGCTTTACGAGTGTAGTGGAGTAGGGTGGATTTCGAGTCAGAGTCCTATTGTTACTGAATATCTTTATAAACTGCGTGGTGTTTGTTTTTATTTTTGTTATCATTCCAGCCGCCTGTGGCTGATGTATATGTGATATGTAGAAAGTTTCATATTGTCCGCCGTACAGGGGAGATGCTGCCGAAATTTCTTCGGACAGAGACTCCTCTGGGGCGTGACAATTTAGTGGTATCAGAGCAGGTATACGATACTTGCTGTGTTTTCTGGATTTATACGATTTTTGTTTTCGTATTATGGATACTTTGAATAATCTGATATCATTTTATTGGGTATCAGCGTGCCAAAGTTTGGCGATATTTATTTGATTTCCGTGTGTTGGATTTTCGGGATTTATCTGATACCAATTCATTGGTATCAGAGCAGGGTGTGATACCTGCATTTGGTATTTTGGACATTTTTATACTAGTCCTAGTTGCGAGACAAATTAGTCTGGGCAGTTATTTTGGGTTGCACGGATTTTCCGTTTCGATTATGTTTCGGACTTCCGTTTCGGATTTATATGGATTTCCGGCGATTTTCTCGTTCGGAATTTTGAGGTCAGAAGTTGGGGACTGGACAGCAATGGAACATCTCCAGACGGCAAATAGGTATGATGTTTATTTTATGATAGTTAGGACATCTATCAGCACTTTATCTTTATTACCTGTCTGGATGTTGTAGCCATATTACATGTGATGGGTTAGCCACTGATCTTGGTCGACCCTAATAGAGATCAAGGATTATAGTCTCTGGTAATTTTTCATATCATACCATCAGTAGTTTTAGCTTCTGTTACTACTATTAGGAGATGGAGGCACATATCAGCCTCTGCTATTGTTAGCTGGGTAATGGATGATACCTATATATTCCTGTGGACTTAGCCAGTAGAGTTTTTATACTCGTATCCTTTGGATAATAGGGTATCCGATACGATGAAAATTGGGCATTGGAGAGTTATCATGTTTGATCATTGTTGAGAATGATTTGAGGTTGAGGGATATTGGAAGATCAGATATTGTGATGTGTTGATTTCTAATGATTTATGAGAGAAAATGTTATGTGGTTGTTTGATGATCTATTGTGGATAACTATTTTGATGATTTATATTTGGGTTGTCATTGATGGTGACATAGTGAGTGTCATTTATGATATTCACAGGTTTGATGATTATGGTTGGTGATCAGATTATAAATTGGGTGTTGGAGAGTTTTACGGTTGAATGTACCTATGAGATTTTAATAAATCTGGTTGGTTATGGATAGTTAACAGGATGAAAAAAAAAATGATATATGCTTCCTCTGATATGGGACTATGTGGAAAAAATAATGATTGATATTTTGAATGCTAACTTGCCCTCATGGGGAGTGGAGATTTATTCATCTGATATAGTGTGGGATGTTTTTGAGGATGAAGATGAGAGTGTCTTGATGTTCTTAAATTATGACTTTTCTTTTGGGTCGTACACATTTATACATATGATATTATGTGGTTGGATATACCTTAGTTGCTTGTGGAGGATTAAGGTATTCTTGATTAGTTAGTAGATGAATGATTTAGTTTTGTTGGTTGATCAGTAGAGGATTGCCATACTCTATTTTTAGAGGTTCGAACCTTTAGGTTATTTGTGCTTAGTTATGTATCTAGAGCACATTTGAGTACATGTTTTGTACTGACGTGAAAATGACTGATTTAGCCATATATCATTATCGGCTTGGATAGGTTATAAAGAATCGATGTATCCTATTCCATGAAGATTTTGACCGTGGATTGTATATACCTGGTGGGATAACTTGGAGGGTGCTTTGGGATATGTGGCCCCGCTGATGTAAGGAAGTGTAGAGCTACTTGCTTAACACTTATGGGATACAATCGTTACTGGTGTATACTGGAAGAGTACATTTGGATTTATGATGATAAAATTTTCCTCATTAGATATAGTCTTGGTAGTGTATGACATTGACTTGCAATGTTATACCATGGTGTGTATATCTTTCTTGTCCGATACTAGTTCCTTTGAACCTATAGCAGGGTTGTTATTGGATGATTAGACTGCTTTATTTTGGGTTGCTTTTGATTGATGTATTCATGCTTGATACGTATGCATGAATTTTGTTTAGATATACCCGTAACCCATGAGTGTTGGTAGCATAAGGTTGGTCTCTTTGATTGAGCTGGTATGCTGATTTTGCATGTATATCATGATTGTTTTGGGTTATAGGAGTCCTGTGGTAGACTGTCCATTTGCAAGTAGTATATGTATCCATGTTCTGATATGATTTGAAGGTTCCTTGTGGATCATAGATATGTAGTTCGGTGTATGTATCTGGAGGTATTATTGAAGATAGCTTGTTGATTAAATCGGAGATGTAGTATAAGTACATCGGTGGTGTTTTTGATGGAGGCATTTTGTCGATTTAATCTGAGTTGTGATATGTACATATGTGTTTGGTGTGGTATCTGAGGTAATTTTTTTTATTTTGTTTGATTTGTGGGTGCACCTGAGTTTAGTATGCTTTATTGGAAGTATATGTTGGTTATACTCTTGGCATAGGTGAAGATATGTCATGTGAGTGTTGTTTGTGGTGTATTGTTGATTTTACCTACATTGATTTTGCACACGTGTTCGGTATGTATTGTTGGAGGTATCATACTGAATATACCTGAGTTGTGAGTATGTTTGGTGTATAATAATTGGAGGATTTTGTTGATCATACATATGTTGTGTGAGCATGTGTGCTAGGTGTATACATTGGTAGCAGTATGATGATTCTACTTATACTGAATGCAGAATGTGGAGTGACTGCATTACGTCATTTGTTGAATTAACCCATCAACTAATTTTCCTATCAGTGGATGACCCACTAGGATGATGATAGAGTTGACTATGGATTTGATTTGTTTATTAGGTTGTTTATACCTTCGGCTGCCCACAATGATATATGGTTGAGTGATCTCGTGCAGCCTCTAGTTGGATAGTTAGGTGCCTTGTACACTTATGGATCGTTTGTGGTGGAGCGTTGCTCCCACATATCACGGATTGCTGGTAGCGGAGCATTGCTCCTATATTTATTGCAAATACATATTTCAGATTATTTGTGGTGGAGTGTTGCTCCCACATATTGAGGATTTCTTGTGGTAGAGCGTTGCTCCCACATATGTGGTGTTTCCTGTGATGGTTGGAGGATTTATTCTTTGGTGATTTATGTTATTGATGATCATATTTTTCGATTTATTATTGGAGATTTTATGGATAGGAATGTCTGTGATACGGACATTATGTGTATTGGTTTTTACCATATAGGCTTACAGTGCCTTAGATGTTTTCAGGGACTCGATGATCCTGGTATGTCGAGGATGTTTGGATAGGTGTCCATTATCTTTGTGGACGATGTTGTGATCTATTACGGATTCGAGGTGAGTCACGTACACTACCTTTGCATAGATCTAGAGATGATTCGACGAGAACATCTATATGTGATTATCAGTAGTGCTGGTTTGGATTGTATTTTGTTATGATGTTTGGGACACACGGTCACCAGTAGGAGTGTACCGTGGTTCCACAGGAGATAGAGGTTTTACCGTTGGGAGCAGCCGAAAATCAGTGTAGGAGATCCGCAGTCTTTTGTGACTCACAGGATATTACAGACCTTTCGTCGAGGGTTGCTTCCGCATAGCTATGCTACTTTCACGTGTGACCATGAAAGGCGTGAAGTTTACTTGGACTGAGGATTGCAAGACCAGCTTCTAGGAGCTGAAGCGGAGACGAGTGTCGACTTTGATTTTTTGGTTTTTACCTTCGGAAGAGGACGAATTTGTCCTCTACACCGACGCGTCTCTACAGGGTATGGGTGCTGTTCTGGTGCAGCACGGTAGAGTATTCTTATATGCTTCTCGATAGTTGAGGGAGCCTGAGAAGAAAATACTCAGTTCATGATCTGGAGTTGGCCGCTGTTATTTTTGCCCTGAAGATTTGGCGGCAGTACCTGTATGATATTACATTGAGATTCTCACTGACCATCGAAGTCTCAAATATCTGTTCACTCAGAAGGAACTTAATCTTCGACCGAGGAGATAGATGGAGTTCCTGAAGTATTATGATTGTACCATTAGCTATCACCTGGAAAAAGCTAATGTGGTTACCGATACACTTAGCTAGAGGTCCAGAGGGACTTTAGCTTGCCACCGAGTTGTGGTCACAGATTTGATTCAGGATTTCTCTGAGTTAGACATTAAGGAGCAGGGACAGACAGAGCAGGGTATTCTTGTTACCATAGTTGCTCAGTCGTCGATCAGGACGAGAATCCGAGAGACCCAGTTGTTGAGACCTCATAGAGCTCAACGTGAGGCAAAGTGGTCCATATTATCAGACAGAGGATGTTAGAGGCATAAGACTGCCAGAAGTGTTATGCTGACCGGAGTCGGAGACCCTTAGAGTTCTCCATTTGCGACCAGGTATTTCTACGAGTTTCACCCACGAAAGGGGTGAAGAGATTGGCCTCAAAGGTAAGCTAGCTCCGTGATATATTGGACTTTTCCAGATCTCGGAAAGGATTACAGCGGTAGCTTATCGGTTGGCACTATCGCCGACTTTGGCAGGCGTCCACGATGTATTCCACGTATCTATGCTGAGGAGATACGTACATGACCCGACACATGTGCTGACAGATATCTCAGTTCCCGTTCAGCCTGACGTCACTTATGAGGTGATTCCGGTATGGATTATAGACCGGAAAGAGCGTCAATTGCGGAACAAGACTATCCGGCTGGTTAAAGTCGGATGGCAGCATCATTCGGATGAGGAGGCGACTTGGGAGCTCGAGGATACGATCCGAGCTCGATATCCCCATCTTTTCACTTGAGCTATGTGAGTTTATTTACCGTTCAGCATTTATTATTATTATCTGTTATTAGTACTTGCTGATGGTAGATACTGAAATTTGGGGACCAAATTTTTATTAGTGGGGGAGAATGTAAAATACCGGAAAAATAGGCGAATATTAATAAGGGAATTTTCCGGAATTTTTGGAGATTTTTCGGGAATTTTTCGGAGCTCGTACGGACGAGTTAACGGGGATAAAAATGGGGCCCGGAAAAGCCTGTTTAGGTTACCTCGTTTAAATGAGGAAAAGTTGATTTTTCCTTTTCCTTTTTAAATACTTTTTCTCTTTTTCTTATTTCTCATTCTGTTTTCTTTCTCGCCGAAACATCCCCGCGCGCCTCTCCTCTCCCTCACTCCCGAACCCGACGCCAAAAGGAGCCCTAACCGCCGGCAACTCGGCGGTTCTCTCCTCTTCTTCCTCATCCCCTGCCCCTCACGACGACAGCATTCTCAGCCCTAGCACCACCGCCAGACCGCCTGCCCTAGCCACCCGACGCCGACCACAGAAGCCGACGCCGACCCCAATCGCCGGTGCCCTAGCCTCTGCCCCGACTCCAGTGACGCTAATTCTTCCAGCGCCGCCGCTGCAACTCACAGAGCCTCCCTTCCTCTTCTCGCGGACACCTGGAGCCGTCGAAAATCGAGCATCCGAACCCTAGGTTGGGTCCCTGAGCGCTGGCCGGAATTTCTCTTCTGGTGTCTCTGTTTGACAGTGCCGAAGACAAGGAGTTGTGCCCTAGTTTTGCTTTTCACAGTGGTTCTGTCTTCATTGTGATCTGCCCTAGCAGAATTGGGAAGGTAAGGGCCATACCTAGCTGTGGAATTAGGTTTGTGGCTAGATCTCAGTTCATGTTTTTCTTTGCTTCTAATCTAGGTCACGGATTGGTGAGGTTTGGTGTATTGTGGGGTGTTTTTGATTTTTGGCAGCAACCCCATTCCGCAGCGGTAAGGTAAGTATTTGGTTTATGGATTTAGTTGACACATTTTTGATACATGTTCTAGGTACGACTTGATACATAATTAATTTGGTTATAGGGTGATTTAGGCTTATAAGTTGTATAACTGTGTGATTGGGGTTCATGAAACTAACCCTAACTAGTCAGTGGATTAGAAATTAGCTTAGCTATTTGTTTATAATTAAATTAGCTAAACTGTGCGATTTAACATAGGACTTTGACGCGAGATGAGTATCTCGGAGTCAGATCGGACCTTTCTATTTTCGTAGGCGGGTACTTTGACTTATGTCTTTTGATATGCATAATAAAGTGTTTAACATATAGCAATGATTATGTTATCCTTTTGATTCGGTTGGTCACTACATGATCTATTACATGTTGTTTATTTATTTATTATGCACTGCATGTTATTATTGACCTGACCATACATGCTTTCGGTAGTGACCCAACCATATGATACATCATGTTCAGGACCTAGGGTTTATATGATAACCTATCTGTTGTGTACCTTCCATCTGATACATTGACTTGTGGTACACCTTTTACTTATGTATGGATCTTGCTATGTTATTCATGAGATTTCCATGCTTAGTATCATGCATCATGTTTGCATGCTGTGCGATTGTCGGCTCCATTATGGTTGAGCCCATTGCCAGTTACATGTACTGCACACACCGCCACCACCCATGGATTAGTGGTATATCAGGCAGGTGTGTGGCGGTTCTGCTGTTTGGCTCCGTTGGTCTGAGGACTCAGCGTGGTAGCCGGCAGTCAGTTCCGCTCTGTTTGGCTCCGTTGGCATTTAGTGTAGCAGCGTGGTAGCCGGCAGACGGTGGACTCTGTTTGGCTCCGTTGGTCAGGAGAGATTTTTCCTCCCCGTCATTGTGTACCGGGAGATGAGAGCATTGAGCTCCCCCATTTATGATTTGGGGCCAGAGGACAGGAGTACTCCGACAGCATTCCGTCCACTCAGTCACTGTCAGGAGCAGTGATGTCCGAGTGCACGGTCACCATATGCATTTATTGCATTTTATTGTTGTGATTGCTGCACTTATATGCTGCATTTGTATGGATGCATTTGATTCACATGCATACAGGATTATGATTTCTTCGGTCTGACGACCTGTTACCTTTGTACCTTGATTCCGGTTAGTACAGTTATCTCCTGATTTCATTTCAGTTGCATTTATTCCTTCTCGTATTCAGGAGACTGTACGCATGATTAGTGTTGTCTGTTATTTGTTTTATTATGCATATCAGTTGTACCTGCTGAGTGTTGGACTCACCCCGCCTCCATTGTTGATATTTTCAGGTTGAGGCTGTCCGGAGAATTTCCAGTCGCTGGCCCCCCCATCTGCACGTAGAGCTAGTTCTCTACTAGTTCGTTATTTGTTTTATTTTGGTTTTTTTCTATATCAGACTTTGTTTTAGTATTGTCTTTGGATTTTTACTATGGATATTGTATGGAGTGATACCTTGTGATGGATTTTTGATATGATATTGGATTTCATTCTACTACGTGCCTGCCTGGACGGCAGAAGAGGTGAGTTCGTTGGATTTGAGCTTTACGAGTGTAGTGGAGTAGGGTGGATTTCGAGTCAGAGTCCTATTGTTACTGTATATCTTTATAAACTGCGTGGTGTTTATTTTTATTTTTTTTATCATTCCAGCCGTCTGTGGCTGATGTATATGTGATATGTAGAAAGTTTCATATTGTCCGCCGTACAGGGGAGATGCTGCCGAAATTTCTTCGGACAGAGACTCCTCTGGGGCGTGACAAAAGGGATTGACCGAACACTTGGTGGGGAGTCTTAGCATGTCAAGGGAGTGACCAGATGCTAAGCATGATGTACCAAGAGGTCAAGGTTGACCGGATATTGGTTTGGACTTGGTTTGGGCAAAAACCAAGACCAAGATCGGTCTGGAGACCGATCAGAAAGCGATCAGTGTGCCTCTGTGAGTTTACTGATCGGTCTAGGGACCGATCAGCAGGAAGCCTGATCGGTTTCCGAGACCGATCAGGGTACGCACAGAGAGTTGGGCAACTCTCTGTGAAAGCATTCTAATCGGTCTGGGGACCGATCAGCATAGAGCCTGATCGGTCCCCACGACCGATCAGATCAGCCCCAGACCGATCAGGGTGATGCCTGATCGGTCTGGCCCTAGCCGTTGAGAGACAACGGCTAGATTCTCTTTTGGCCTCTGTTCTTCTCGCAGGTGGATGCAGGCTATAAAAGGGCTGAGGGCTTCTACAGTGGACTCTCTCTCTTATTCTTCTTCTTCTCCGAAGCTTCTGCTTCTTCTTGTTCCTGCCTCTTCTTCTTGCTGCTGCAAGTTCTTCTGCGAGCTTTGCTGAGCTCTCGTCTAAGCTTCGCGTGAGCTTCCTTTCGGCTGGGTTCCTGCTGTTGTAGGCGTCGCTTGAAGCTGCTGCTTCATCCAGTCGAAGAGAAGGCAAGTAAGCGAAGGTTTTACAGTTGTATTGTATTTTGCTTCTTGCTGTACTTGTACTCCTTCTTGCTGTTGTAAGTTTTTATGGCGAGGTTTCTCCACCCATAAGGAGTTTATATTAGCCGGTTTTCCTGGGACTCATCCACCGACGGATTGATAGGCTTCGTCCACCTTACGGACACGCCGAGGAGTAGGAGTATCATCTCCGAACCTCGTTACATCTTCGTGTTGAGGTTTGCTTCTCCTTTTTCGTTTCTATTTGTTATTTCCGCTGCACTAACCCTAATCGTAGGAAGAAACGAAAGAATTTGAGGTCGGCTATTTACACCCCCCCCCTCTCTAGCCGCGTCCATCGATCCTAACAAGTGGTATCAGAGCGAGGTCGTTTTTCGTTGGATCAACACCCGGGGGAGCACGAGCTAGAGAATGGAGTTATTTGGAGAAGACGTCACAATTCCACCTTTCTACGATCGCAACGACTTCGCGTTTTGGAAGGTAAGAATGAAGTACTTTCTTATGACTAACCTAGAAAATTGGAGGTGTGTGCAATTAGGTTTTACTCCTCCATTGGATAAAGAAGGAGAACTTTTGGAGAAGAAGAAGTGGACGAAGGAGCAAATCCACCAATCAACCATCAATGATGAGGTAACGAAAATCATTGAATTTTCTTTACCTAATGATGTTTTGTGTAGGATAGGTGGATACAACGATGCCAAGGAGTTGTGGAATAACTTGGCAAAGTTCCATGAGGAGAACTCCACTTCAAGTCATGAAGAGGAGTCAAGTGAGCCAAGTAGCTCACATCATGGAGGCATGGATTTAGAGGTTGAGGGCTACTCAACATCTAAGGAAGAAGAGGAGGAGAGTTCCTCTTCAAGATCGGAGCAAGAAGAAGAAGCTTCTATCTCCGGAAGGGATGAAGAAGAGAGCTCACATCCATTCTCAACCCTAGGTAACTCAAGCCATTTAATTTCAAATAAACTACACATAATGTGCTTTGAGTGTAGGGAATTTGGGCATTACAAGAGTAAGTGTCCAAAGAGGGTTAGGAAGACTCCACCGGCGCCAAAGGTCAAGGAAGCCGGAGTCCCGACACGCAAAGGCAAGGAGCACGTGGTGTGCTTCTAATGCAAGCGAAGGGGACACTATAGGAGCCAATGTCCGAGGGGGAGGCAATCTCACAAGGACAAGAGACCGAGCACATCGATAGGGGGAGCTAAGGCAAACCCTAAGGTAACCTTTAAGGCACATTCTTGCAATTTGAATAAGACACATGTTAATAGTAGTTTTGTTGCAATTGTCAATAAAGATAGGCATGACAACAATAGAAATCAATACATGTGCTTAGGTGCCAAACATGTTAGCCTAGGTAAGGACAATTCTAGAAATGCTAACCCTAGAATTACCTCATCTAAGGCTAAGGAGAACCTAGGTAGAAATCCCAAAACAACTAGACATATGCCTAGGAATACCTCAAAGAAAAATGACAAATTAAAACATGAGGTATTAGAAAAGGAAAATCAAGTCTTGAGGTCAAGACTTGACAATTTAGAAAAGGCCCTTAAGAATTTAGAGAAGTCAACTCAAGGGCCTAAGGGTCAAAAGCAAAAGCCCAAGGACATGAAAGGTTTGGGTCACAAACCTAAGTCCCAAGAGGTCAAGCCCACTTACCATGATGTTCCATTCAATTATGGAACAAAACCTAGGACTAGGAAGAGCATCACCAAGGTCACAAGGGGAGTCACCCCTAGAGTTGATCTTGATGAGTCCCAAATGACCAAGGCTTCAAAGCCTAGGAGGGTCATTAGGAGGGTTGCTAGGGAAGTCATCCCTAGTGAATATTTAGTGAACCCAATGAGCTCAAATAGGTATTGGGTTCCTAGGAGCGTGATTTCATCACGCTAGATGGTTCAGGGTGTGCCAACCTTACTTGAATAGGTAGTTAACCTAATCATGGCAAAAGGTGGCACTTTAGGAATTTTCAAGGTGTAATCAAGCCTTGAAAATGAAATGAAAAGTTATTCCTAAGGTGATTAGGATGTGCCAATCATATTTGAGGAGTTGTCTAGAGTCAATCAAATTGGCACATAGTGATCTAAAAGTCTTGAGGATATGATTTTAGGTCTATTACACTTAGGAATATAGAATTTATGGCAAAATGATCAAAATTATCAAAAATGGCAACTAAGGCTAGAATTAGGTATTTTCTATACCTTGACATGTTATTTGCCATATATTGTTTGCCATATGCCATGTCATGACATCATATTTAATCTATGATCATTTGAAATGTCATGATAATGCTTAGGTTATTTATATGTCATGCTTTATTTAAGTTTCATACTTTATGTCATGACATCATGACATTGGCACATGTTATTATGTATGATATCATTTTATGCCATGTCATCATTTCTTGCATTTATAATCAATGAAATTGATTTAAGGTTAAAAACACAATTTGATATGGAGATCAAATTGATGTTTAGAAAATGCATGAGACCTTAGCCTAAGATAACCTAAACCCATATCTCACACCAAAATTGACTTGGATGTGTTTGATATACCTTAGATGTGTGTGAGATATTAGGATGATGAGTTAGGAACAAGGTGCATAGTTCTTGTACCTAGATGAGCCTAATTCAAAATTGGGGATCATAGGGAAAGCTTATGTACAAGTCATGTACATTTAGCCCAGAGATTGTGGTCCTAAATTAAATGGTTTAAAATCATTTCAAAATTGATTTGAAAAACCTTGATGAAGCTTTTCTAGTGATAGCATTCATCATTGAGCAAAGTGATACAAAGATGAGTTAACTTTGAGCTATTTCAAAGACTTTTGAACTTTGTATCAAGATTTGAAAATGGAACTTATTTTCATAGAAAATAATTTTTTCATGATAGTATATGTTATGAGGAGTGTATCCTCAAAATTTTACAATTTTTTGAATTTTCTGTGATTTTCTAGAGGTTTCTGAATTTCAGGAGAAGAAATCAGAAATCAGAAATCAGAAATCAGAAATCAGAGGTCGTGGACCGATTAGGAGGTTCCCTGATCGGTCCAGGTCTGTGTGGATCGGTCACTGGACCGATCCAGAGGGAGCCTGATCGGTCTGGTGACCGATCAGGGCGTGCCAAATTGCTGAAATTCGATTGGTTGTCTGAAATTTCAGCTCGGGAGTTGGTATTTTGAAGGTTTGAAACTCTCCAAGACATTGTTGGTGCAATGGTCAAGGGGGAGTTGACCTTTAGGGGGAATTTTACCTATTAGTTAAGGGGAATTGACTTTTAGGGGGAGTTTTTACTCCTAAAGACTTGAGTGATATGGGATTATCACTAAGTTAATTGTTGGACCTTAGTATCAAGGGGGAAATTAAGAGTTTCAATGAAAGGTATGGGACTTTCATTAGGAAGAAACTGTTGGAGCAATCCCAATGGTCCGCGGGACCATGTGTTTTGGTGTTTGGGCAAAGGGTTTAAGTTAGGTTCACCCTTGTATTTGATATGTGTATTTGAGTTGTGCAGGTTTGCAGGATACACATGTGACTCAGGTTGATGGCTTCGGGTCCGGTGAAGGATGGAGCATCCGAGGGACCGTAGACAAGGCAGCGAGGACAAGGGCCGAGGGAAGCGACTTCGAGGCATACGCGAAGGATGGCATTGGGTACGAGCCGCGGGCTTGAATGCATCCGAGGGACGAGAGCCAAAGGAAGTAGGCTTGAAGGCAAAAGGTCAAAGCTGCAAAGGAAGAATCAAGTGAGTCATAAGGGTGAGGGTACGAGTGCACGAGAGATTGTACTCGGAGTAAAATCCTAGTTTTTAGGGTTTTACTGTAGCAGTACTGTAGCGTTACTGTAGCGTTACTGTAGCAGTCGACTGCATGTTTTAGCAGTCGACTGGTGCAGTCGACTGGGGCAGTCGACTGGCATCGAACAGAATGTGTGGAATCGAGCCGTTGGGATGTAACGGTCGAATTTCCACAGAGGGCAGTCGACTGGTAGGCGGGGTTTTCCAACCCGTGGCCTATAAAACCAAAGCTTGGGAGCTTGGTTTGAGTTGACGAAATAGAGGTGGTTAATCTCTATTAGTAGTCTACTTGTGCCCTAGCGTCAAAAGAGTTCTTGTGAGGGTTGTGGTGAGGTTTCTCCACCCACAAGGAGCTACGTGAGCTAGCCGGAGTTTACCGGGGAGTAATCCACCGAAGGATCGGGATCGTCCACCTCAAGGACAAGCCGTGGAGTAGGAGCCCTAATTTCCGAACCACGTTAAACGAACGTGTCATTGGTTTGCTTGTTCTTTCCTTGTCTTTAGATTAGCTTTAGTATTCGTATTTGTATTCTTTGTATTCCGCTGTGCTAACGAATACGTAGGAAGCAACGATTTGGGGGCGCCGTCTATCCAACCCCCCCTTCAAGCCGGCCGTCCGATCCCCAACAAGTGGTATCAGAGCGAGGACGCTCTCCGTTGGACTAACCGCCAAGGAAGCACAAGATGACCGGCTTGATAGAACCGCCAAAGCTTGAAGGTAGAGGCTTATGGGACATCACGTATTGGATGATGAAGATGGAGGTCTTCTTCAACACGGATTGGGACACCATGTTGGTGGTCAAAGAGCCGTTTGAAGTCCCTAAAGACAAGAAAGGGAAGAAGCTCCGAACACGACATTGGACGGAGGAGCAAACCTCACGATCGGAGGCAAACTCAAAGGTAATAGCAATTTTAATTGGTTTATTGCCTCCTAATGTGATAAGTGGTGTAGGTAAATATGAGAACGCCCATGAATTGTGGAGGAAAGTGAAGAAATTTTCATGGGAGGAATTTTTGTCTACACAAGAAGAAGAAGAAAAATCCGAAGAAAGTGATGAAGTGGTCCAAGAGGAGAAGGAGGACCAATCGGATGTGGAGCCCAAGGAGTTGGGTTTAGTAGCTCAAGAAGAGGAGGTGGAGAAAACGGAAGTTGAGTCACGCTCAATATCCGAGGAGGAGAAGGAAGATGAGTCATTATCTACATCCTCAAGAATTGAAGAAAATTCCAAGGCAAGTGAAGAAGAAGAAGAGGTCTTGGAAGTGGTCAATCTAGCAAGCACCTCCACCGAAGTGAAGTCAAAGGACCACATAATTTGCTTCGGGTGTAATAAGAAGGGACACTACAAGAGTAGATGTCCTTTGGGTAAGAAAGAGGTAACTCCTAAACTCAATTCAATTCATTTTGAATCTAATTTGAGTTGTAGGAAGAAGAACGAGAAGAAGCACATTAGATGCTTCACTTGTGGTGAAATAGGGCACTACCACACCAAATGCCCAAGGAAGAGAGAGCTCAAAAGGTTGGGGCATTTAAGGATGTGGGAAAAGAAGTGGAGGAAGAATGGAGGCTCATGTCAAGGGGGAGCTCCAAAGGTAAAGGGTAAGGTAAACCCTAATTTAAATTTGAAGTCAAATTTAAATTCTTCCATGCATGTTAGGAAAAATAATGTTAATCATTATATACCCATGCAAAATTTTGGATTTAAATATCATGATAGGAATAGGGTTAATGTAGATCAAAACCCTAGGAAATCTATGCATGAAAAATCTAGAAACAATAGACCTAGGGAGACCCAAGGCATTAATCCCAAGAAGGGGAGACACATGCCTAGGAAGGGTATGTCTAGGAATGTCCAATTTGGACAAATTAACTCTAGGGTTAGAAACCTAGAGAAGGAGAATCAAGCTTTAAGGGGAAAGCTTGATAAGTTGGAACAATTCCTTAAGAGATTCAATGTTGGATCTAAGGAATTAAGGATGATGTTGGGTAGCCAAAGACCCAATAATGATAGATCGGGCTTGGGATACCGATCTAGTCCCTCCAAGGCCAATGAGAGTTCATATGCTAGGGTGGCAAATGATCATGGCAAGGGAGAGGTCTCCAAGGCTAAGGGAAAGTCTTATGCTAGGGTTGCATATGACTATAGCAAGGAGAAGTCAATTAATGGCAAGGGAAAGTCATTTAATGGTAAGAAGAAATTAACCAAGGATAAGGTGTCCAAGGTTAAGAAAGTTATGTTTGTAGGCCAAGTGTCACCGGGGGTGGACTGATGTGGCCTAGCCATTGTGGAAGAGTCACCTAGGGAGGTGGCTAAGGCTAAGAGCTCTAGGGGGAGCTCAAAGAGTCAATTTGGGACCCATGGCCAATGGATCTCAGGTGGGTTCTACTTGGGGGTCTAGAGGAGCCATGGAGTGTGCCAAGTGGTTTAGAGACGGACTTGAGTCTCAAACCTAGGGAATTGGCACACATGGTTTATGTTTCATGCAAGAAATATGACAATTGGGGTCATATTGCATGATAATTGGTTTTGGAAGTATAGATGCCATATAAACCAATGCTAGGGATGCATTGTGGGTTGGTATGGGCAAATACATCAAGAGGAAGCCAAAACTAGGACTTTAGGTCAAGGTTCAATTGAACTTTTTAGCTAGTTTTGTGTTTTGTGTCAATCTTGGGATTGGTGATAGATATTTTTATATATATTTTTCCCAAGTAGATATTGATATAATAGACCTCTCCACAAAATTTGGGAATTTTTGGAGGTCTGTGGAATTTCTGGCGCATTTCTGAAGTTGGCCAGAAAAGGCTGATTTTTTCATGAATAGTGTACCAGTCGACTGGTACAGTTACCAGTCGACTGGTAACACTGTTCACGAGCACAGAATGTCTCTGTAAGCTCGTTTTCATGGGGGCAGTCGACTGGTACTTCTTGCAGTCGACTGATACCAGTCTGAAAGTGTTTTCAGCACTAGATTTTGACCGGGTCAGCTCATATAGATGTATGGGATCCATGGGTGATACATACATGAGTTTAGGGTCATTTGGATGACAAGTTTTCAATAATTGGGATATTGTTGGAGAACTTTTTGGATGTTAGGCAAAGGGGGAGAAGTAAGGTTTAGTTAGGAAAACCTGAAAGTACCTTTGTGTAGGGGGAGCCTTGGGATAGGTTCTTAAAAAGCCCGTTGTAAAAATCCTAGCTCAATGGAGAGCTTAGGTAAAGGGGGAGCCTTGGGATAGGTCCTTCAAAAGCCTTATGTGGAAAATCCTAGCTCAATGGGAGCTTAAGTGTAGGGGGAGCCTTGGGATAGGTTCTTAAAAAGCCCTGTGCATTATTACGGCGGTTGCCAAGTGTGTAGCCTTGGCAACGTAAGTCCATTTGGCGTTGTAAGTCCAAGTGTGTAGCCTTGGCATCGTAAGTCCATTCGGCAGTGTAAGTCCAAGTGTGTAGCCTTGGCAACATAAGTCCATTCGGCAGTGTAAGTCCAAGTGTGTAGCCTTGGCAACGTAAGTCCATTCGGCGGTGTAAGTCCAAGTGTGTAGCCTTGGCAACGTAAGTCCATTTGTTTTAGCATGTTTATTTGCTATATGTTTTCCCTAACTTAAACGTATTGCCAAACACCAAAAAGGGGGAGATTGTTGGAGCAATCCCAATGGTCCGCGGGACCATGTGTTTTGGTGTTTGGGCAAAGGGTTTAAGTTAGGTTTACCCTTGTATTTGATATGTGTATTTGAATTGTGCAGGTTTGTAAGATACACATGTGACTCCTATTGATGGCTTCGGGTCCGGTGAAGGATGGAGCATTCGAGGGATCGTGGACGAGGCAGCGAGGACAAGGGCCGAGGGAAGCGACTTCGAGGCATACGCGAAGGATGGCATTGGGGACGAGCCGCGGGCTTGAATGCATCCGAGGGACGAGAGTCAAAAGAAGTAGGCTTGAAGGCAAGAGGTCAAAGTTGCAAGGAAGAATCAAGTGAGTCATAAGGGTGAGGGTGCGAGTACTGAGAGATTGTACTCGGGTACCAGTCGATTGGTGTAGTCGACCGAGCAATTGACTGGGAGCGAACAGAATGCTTTTGTTTGCTCGGTCAGTGTGGAGCAGTCAACTGGTACGTTTACCAATCGATTGGAATCGAGCCGTTGGGATGTAACAGTCGAATTTCCACAGAGGGTAGTCGACTGACATTTTTAGCAATCGACTGGTAGGCGGGGTTTTCTAACCCGTGGCCTATAAAACCAAAGCTTGGGAGCTTGGTTGAGGTTGACGAAATAGAGGTGGTTAATCTCTATTAGTAGTCTACTTGTGCCCTAGCGTCAAAAGAGTTCTTGTGAGGGTTGTGGTGAGGTTTCTCCACCCACAAGGAGCTACGTGAGCTAGCCGGAGTTTACCGGGGAGTAATCCACCGAAGGATCGGGATCGTCCACCTCAAGGACAAGCCGTGGAGTAGGAGCCCTAATCTCCGAACCACGTTAAACGAACGTGTCATTGGTTTGCTTGTTCTTTCCTTGTCTTTAGATTAGCTTTAGTATTCGTATTTGTATTCTTTGTATTCCGCTGTGCTAACGAATACGTAGGAAGCAACGATTTGGGGGCGCCGTCTATCCAACCCCCCCTTCAAGCCGGCCGTCCGATCCCCAACAGAAACTCTTGACCTTGATTCACTCTTTTTGATGTGTGTCAAAAAGGGGGAGAGTAGAAAGGAGAATGGAGAATGTCTAGAGAATATTCAGGGAAGAACATTGGAAAACCTAAGTTAGGTTATCGGGTTAACCTAACTTGATTATGGGTTTGATTATGGGTTTTGTCAAACATCAAAAAGGGGGAGATTGTTGGTGCAACCTTAGGTCAAGGTTGACCTGGTTGACCAGACTCGAGTTGACTTGACTCGAGTTGTGTTTTGATGTTTGACGAGTTATGTTTGACAATGTTTGACGTGAATAGAAAAGTTGTACCTTGATGTTTTACAAGGATACAAGCTTGGGAGATTGTGGGTGCAACCCGTGGTCAAGGTTGACCTGGTTGACCCGAGGTGAGTTGACCTGACTCGGAAAAGTCCAAGCAAGGAGCTTGGCACGGGAAAAGTCCAAGTATGGAGACTTGGCACGGAGAAGTCCAAGTATGGAAGCTTGGCACATGGGAAGTCGGAGAGGGCTCGGTAGCTCGTTCTCCGGACTGTGGTCAGAGAGGGCTCGGGAGCTCGTTCTCTGGACCGGATGGAAGTCGGAGAGGGCTCGGTAGCTCGTTCTCCGAACTGTGGTCAGAGAGGGCTCGGTAGCTCGTTCTCTGGACCGGATGTGGAAAGTCCTGGTGAGTGAAGCTAGGTAGACGGATAAGTCCTGGTGAGTGAAGTCAGGCAGTGGGTAAGTCCTGGTGAGTGAAGCCAGGCAGTGGGAAAGTCCTGGTGAGTGAAGCCAGGTAGTTGTGAAAACCCTAGTGAGTGAAGCTAGGTGAAAGTCCTGGTGAGTTAAGTCAGGCAGTGGGAAAGTCCTGGTGAGTGAAGCCAGGCAGTTAGAAAGTCCTGGTGAGTGAAGCCGGGCAGATTGGAAATCCTGGTGAGTGAAGCCAGGTGAAAACCCTAGTGAGTAAAGCTAGGTGAAAGTCCTGGTGAGTGAAGTCGGGCAAAGGAAAATCCAGATGGACCAAGGGTGATCGGACATCTGGTCTTGAGAAGGTCAAGTAGGTCAAGGGAGTGACCGGATACTTGACACGAAAAGAAAAGTCCAAGTGGATCAAAGGGATTGACCAGACACTTGGTGGGGAGTCTTAGCAGGTCAAGGGAGTGACCGGATGCTAAGCATGATGTACCAAGAGGTCAAGGTTGACCGGATATTGGTTTGGACTTGGTTTGGGCAAAAACTGTTAGGATTCTTCGTACGGAGGCTAGAGAGGGGGGTGTGAATAGCCGACCCCAAATCGTCATTTCTTTCTACAAAACGTGTTAGCGCAGCGGAAAATAAACACAGAAACGAAAGGGAAAGAAGACAAACCTCAAACAAACTGATGTAACGAGGTTCGGAGATAAACTCCTACTCCTCGGCGTGTCCGTAAGGTGGACGAAGCCTATCAATCCGTCGGTGGATGAGTCCCCGGAGAACCGGCTAATAAATGCTCCTTGTGGGTGGAGAAACCTCGCCACAATACTTGTAACAACAAGAAAGGAGTACAAGGAAAGCAAGAAGCAAATACAAACAACAATATGAATGCAACACTCGCTTGCCTTCTCTATCGACCGGAGGTGATGAAGCAGCAACTTCACAACCCAACTGCAGCAGCTGATCGACGACTGGAAGCTCACGCGAAGCTTCGGAAGCGAGCTCAACAAAGCTCAGAACCTCAGAGCACAGAAGCAGAAGCTTCAATCCAAGGAAGAAGAAGAAGAGTCCAAGAAGCAGAGGCTCGATCTCCTTTTATATCCTGCGAAGAAGACACAGGAACTAGCCGTTGTGTCGCAACGGCTAGGACCTGGACCGATCAGGCTCCACCCTGATCGGTCCAGAGCCCCTCTGATCGGTCATGGGACCGATCAGGCTCTAGTCTGATCGGTCCCCCGACCGATCAGCCATATCTTCACAGAACCACTGATCGTGCTCTGATCGGTCTGTGGACCGATCAGGCTCTAGGCTGATCGGTCCCCAGACCGATCAGCCAACTCTCGATGAGAGTTGGCTCATCTCTGATCGGTCTCCAGACCGATCAGAAGAGCCTCAGTAAGCCACTGATCGTTATCTGATCGGTCACCAGACCGATCTGATACCCAGCGTATCGCTGGATCGATCCACTGATCGATCCAGAGCTTGGTTTTTGCCCAAACCAAGTCCCAAGTCTCCCACACCAACCTCCAGTCAACCTTGACCAGTTGGTACATCATGCTTAGCATCCGGTCACTCCCTTGACCTGCTAAGACTCTTCACCAAGTGTCCGGTCAATCCCTTTGACCCACTTGGACTTCCTTTTCATGTCAAGTATTCGGTCACTCCCTTGACCTACTTGACCTTCTCAACACCAGATGTCCGATCACCCTTGATCCATCTGGATTTTCCCTTGCCCGGCTTCACTCACCAGGACTTCCCAACTGCCTGGCTTCACTCACCAGGACTTTCCCTTGCCTGGCTTCACTCACCAGGACTTTCACCTACTGCCTGGCTTCACTCACCAGGACTTTCCCTTGCCTGGCTTCACTCACCAGGACTTTCTCGAATGCCTGGCTTCACTCACCAGGACTTCTCCGACTGCCTGGCTTCACTCACCAGGACTTTTCCCCGTGCCAAACTCCCTGTTTGGACTTTTCCCGTGCCAAGTCTCCATACTTGGACTTTCCGCGTGCCAAGCTACCTGCTTGGACTTTTCCCGAATCAGGTCAACCAGGTCAACCTTGACCTAAGGTTGCACTTACAATCTCCCAAACACCTATTCTTGTCAAACATCAAGAATACAACTCTCTTCTCGTCAAACATCGTCAAACATCAAAACACAACTCGAGTCAGGTCAACCAGGTCAACCTTGACCTAAGGTTGCACCAACAATCTCCCTCTTTTTGATTTTTGGCAAAATCCAAAATCAAGTTAGGTTAACCCGATAACCTAACTTAGGTTTTCCAATGTTCTTCCTTGAACATCCTTCCAAAACCTACACTCTCCTCCTTTTTGACACACATCAAAAATAGGGAATCAAGGTCAAGAGTTTCTTCCTAATGAAAGTCTCATACCTTTCATTGAAACCCTTAATTTCCCCCTTGATACTAAACTCAACTCTCAACTTAGTGACAATCCCATATCACTAATCCTCAAAAGTCTTAAGGAGTAAAAACTCCCCCTAAAAGTCAACTCCCCTTGATAATTAGTTTAGACTCCCCCTAAAGGTCAACTCCCCCTTGACCATAGCACCAACAATGTCTTGGAGAGTTTCAAACCTTTAGAGACCCGAAACTCAACTCCCACAGCTGAAATTTCAGACCACAGTCAAAATTCAGCAAATTCAGCGCGCCTAATTGGTCACCGGACCGATCAGGACCCCTCTGGATCGGTCCTCAAACCGATCTAGCCTTCCCTGGATCGGTCCAGTGACCGATCCAAGTTCAGATCAGGCGGTTTCTGATTTCTTCTCTCCCGAAATTCAGAAACTCACAACAAATTCCAAAAAATTCGAAAAATTGTGAAATTTTGAGGATACATTCCTCATACCATATACTATCAAGGAAAAATAGTTTTCTATGAAAATAACTTCCATTTTCAAATCTTGATACAAAGTTCAAAAGGCTTTGAAATAGTTCAAAGTTAACTCATCTTTGTATCAATTTGCTCAATGATGAATGCTATCACTAGAAAAGCTTCATCAAGGTTTTTCAAACCAATTTCAAAATGATTTTAAACCTTTTAATTTAGGACCACAATCTTAGGGCTATATGTACATGACTTATACATAAGCTTTCCCTATGATCCCCAATTTCGAATTAGGCTCATCTAGGTACAAGAACTATGCACCTTGATCCTAACTCATGATCCTAATATCTCACACACATCTAAGGTGTATAAAACACATCCAAGTCAATTTTGATGTGAGATATGGGTCTAGGTTATCTTAGGCTAAGTTTTCATGCATTTTCTAAAACAACAACTTGATCTCCATATCAAATTGTGTTGTTTATCCTTAGATCAATTTCATTGATTATAAATGCAAGAAATGATGACATGACATAAAAAGATATCATAAATGAAAACATGTGCCAATATCATGATGTCATGGCATAAAGTATGAAACTTAAATAAAGCATGACATATAGATAACCTAAGCATTATCATGACATTTTAAATGATCATAAACTAAATATGATGTCATGACATGGCATATGGCAAACAATATATGGCAAATAGCACATAAAGGTATAGAAAATACCTAATTCTAGCCTTAGTTGCCATTTTTGATAATTTTGATCATTTTGTCATAGGTTCTATATTCCTAAGTGTAATAGACCTAAAATCATATACTAAAGATTTTTAGATCACCATGTGCCAATTAGATTGATCCTAGAAAACTCCTCAAATGAGATTGGCACATCCTAATCACCTTAGGAATAATTCTTAATTTCATTTTCAAGGCTTGATTATACCTTGAAAAATCCTAAAGTGCCACCTTTTGCCATGATTAGGTTAACTACCTATTCAAGTAAGGTTGGCACACCCTAACTCATCTAGTGTGATGAAATCACGCTCCTAGGAACCCAATACCTATTGGAGCTCATTGGGTTCACTAAATATTCACTAGGGATGACTTCCCTAGCAATCCTCCTAATGACCCTCTTAGGCTTTAAAGCCTTGGTCATTTGGGACTCATCAAGATCAACTCTAGGGGTGACTCCCCTTGTGACCTTGGTGATGGTCTTCCTAGCCCTAGATTTTGTTCCATAATCGAATGGAACATTGTGATAAGTGGGCTTGACCACTTGGGACTTAGGTTTGTGACCCAAACCTTTCTTGTCCTTGGACATTGGTTTTTGACCCTTAAACCCTAGAGATGACTTCTCCAAGTTCTTAAGAGCCTTTTCCAAAGTATCAAGTCTTGACCTCAAGACTTGATTCTCCTTCTCTAATACCTCAATTTTTAATTTTCATTTTCTTTGAGGTATTCCTAGGCATATGTCTAGATGATTTGGGATTTCTATCTAGGTTTCCCTTAACCTTAGATGAGTTAATCCTAGGGTTGGCTTTCCTAGTGTTATCCTTATCTAGACTAACATCTTTGGCACCTAAGCACATATATTGGTTCCTAGAATTAACATGCTTATCATTCTTGACAATAGCAATAAGGCTACTAGCATGCATCCTACTAGAATTGCAAGAATGTGCCTTAGAGATTACCTTAGGGTTTGCCCTAGCTCCCCCTATACATGTGCTCGATCTCTTGTCCTTGTGAGGTTGCCTCCCCCTTGGACATTGGCTCCGATAATGTCCCCTTCGCTTGCATTGAAAGCACACCACGTGCTCCTTGCCTTTGCGTATCGAGACTCCGGTTTCCTTGACTTTTGGTGCCGGTGGAGTCTTCCTAATCCTTCTTGGACACTTACTCTTGTAATGTCCATACTCCCTACACTCAAAGCACATTATGTGTAATTTGCTAGAAATTAAATGGCTTGAGTTACCTAGGTTTGAGGATGGATGAACGCTCTCTCCTTCATCCCTTCCGGAGGTAGAAACTTCTTCTTCTTGCTCCGAACTTGAAGAAGAAATCTCCTCCTCTTCTTCTTTAGATGTTGAGTGGCCCTCAACTTCTAAATCCACATCCCCATGGTGTGAGCTACTTAGCTCACTTGACTCCTCTTCATGACTTGAAATGGAGCTTTCTTCATGGAGCTTGGCCAAGTTGTTCCACAATTCCTTGGCGTTGTTGTAACCACCTATTCTACACAAAATGTCATTAGGTAAAGAAAATTTAATGATTTTCGTTACCTCATCATTGATGGTTGATTGGTGGATTTGCTCCTTGGTCCACTCCTTCTTCTCTAGGGTTTCTCCTTTCTTGTCCATCGGAGACTTGAAACCTAATTGAACACAACTCCAATTTTCAAGGTTAGTCATAAGAAAATACCTCATTCTTACCTTCCAATACGCGAAGTCGCAGCACTCGTAGAATGGTGGAAACGTGATGTCTTCTCCGAGTCGATCCATTCTCTAGCTTGTGCTCCCCCGGGTGTTAATCCGACAAAGAGAAACCTTGCTCTGATACCACTTGTTAGGATTCTTCGTACGGAGGCTAGAGAGGGGGGTGTGAATAGTCGACCCCAAATCGTCGTTTCTTTCTACAAAACGTGTTAGCGCAGCGGAAAATAAACACAGAAACGAAAGGGAAAGAAGACAAACCTCAAACAAACCGATGTAACGAGGTTCGGAGATAAACTCCTACTCCTCGGCGTGTCCATAAGATGGACGAAGCCTATCAATCCGTCGGTGGATGAGTCCCCGGAGAACCGGCTAATAAATGCTCCTTGTGGGTGGAGAAACCTCGCCATAATACTTGTAACAACAAGAAAGGATTACAAGGAAAGCAAGAAGCAAATACAAACAACAATATGAATGCAACACTCGCTTGCCTTCTCTGTCGACCGGAGGCGATGAAGCAGCAACATCACAACCCAACTGCAGCAGCTGATCGAAGACTGGAAGCTCACGCGAAGCTTCGGAAGCGAACGCAACAAAGCTCAGAACCTCAGAGCACAGAAGCAGAAGCTTCAATCCAAGGAAGAAGAAGAAGAGTCCAAGAAGCAGAGGCTCGATCTCCTTTTATAACCTGCGAAGAAGACACAGGAACTAGCCGTTGTGTCACAACGGCTAGGACCTGGACCGATCAGGCTCCACCCTGATCGGTCCAGAGCCCCTCTGATCGGTCATGGGACCGATCAGGCTCTAGTCTGATCGGTCCCCAGACCGATCAGCCATATCTTCACAGAGCCACTGATCGTGCTCTGATCGGTCTGTGGACCGATCAGGCTCTAGGCTGATCGGTCCCCAGACCGATCAGCCAACTCTCTGTGAGAGTTGGCTCGTCTCTGATCGGTCTCCAGACCGATCAGAAGAGCCTCAGTAAGCCACTGATCGTTATCTGATCGGTCACCAGACCGATCTGATACCCAGCGTATCGCTGGATCGATCCACTGATCGATCCAGAGCTTGGTTTTTGCCCAAACCAAGTCCCAAGTCTCCCACACCAACCTCCAGTCAACCTTGACCAGTTGGTACATCATGCTTAGCATCCGGTCACTCCCTTGACCTGCTAAGACTCTTCACCAAGTGTCCGGTCAATCCCTTTGACCCACTTGGACTTCCTTTTCGTGTCAAGTATTCGATCACTCCCTTGACCTACTTGACCTTCTCAACACCAGATGTCCGATCACCCTTGATCCATCTGGATTTTCCCTTACCCGGCTTCACTCACCAGGACTTCCCAACTGCCTGACTTCACTCACCAGGACTTTCCCTTGCCTGGCTTCACTCACCAGGACTTTCACCTACTGCCTGGCTTCACTCACCAGGACTTTCCCTTGCCTGGCTTCACTCACCAGGACTTTCTCGAATGCCTGGCTTCACTCACCAGGACGGCTTCACTCACCAGGACTTCTCCGACTGCCTGGCTTTACTCACCAGGACTTTTCCCCGTACCAAACTCCCTGTTTGGACTTTCCCCGTGCCAAGTCTCCATACTTGGACTTTCCGCGTGCCAAGCTACCTGCTTGGACTTTTCCCGAATCAGGTCAACCTTGACCTAAGGTTGCACCTACAATCTCCCAAACATCTATTCTTGTCGAACATCAAGAATACAACTCTCTTCTCGTCAAATATCGTCAAACATCAAAACACAACTCGAGTCAGGTCAACCAGGACAACCTTGACCTAAGGTTGCACCAACAAAAACCTATACTAGTATCGGTCTGGAGACCGATCAGAAAGCGATCAGTGTGCCTCTGTGAGTTTACTGATCGGTCTGGGGACCGATCAGCAGGAAGCCTGATCGGTCCCCGGGACCGATCAGGGTACGCACAGAGAGTTGGGCAACTCTCTGTGAAAGCATTCTGATCGGTCTGGGGACCGATCAGCATAGAGCCTGATCGGTCCCCACGACCGATCAGATCAGCCCCAGACCGATCAGGGTGATGCCTGATCGGTCTGGCCCTAGCCGTTGAGAGACAACGGCTAGATTCTTCTGCTGTCTTTGGCCTCTGTTCTTCTCGCAGGTGGATGCAGGCTATAAAAGGGCTGAGGGCTTCTACAGTGGACTCTCTCTCTTATTCTTCTTCTTCTCCGAAGCTTCTGCTTCTTCTTGTTCCTGCCTCTTCTTCTTGCTGCTGCAAGTTCTTCTGTGAGCTTTGCTGAGCTCTCGTCTAAGCTTCGCGTGATCTTCCTTTCGGCTGGGTTCCTGCTGTTGTAGGCGTCGCTTGAAGCTGCTGCTTCATCCAGTCGAAGAGAAGGCAAGTAAGCGAAGGTTTTACAGTTGTATTGTATTTTGCTTCTTGTTGTACTTGTACTCCTTCTTGATGTTGTAAGTTTTTGTGGCGAGGTTTCTCCACCCATAAGGAGTTTATTTTAGCCGGTTTTCCGGGGACTCATTCACCGACGGATTGATAGGCTTCGTCCACCTTACGGACACGCCGAGGAGTAGGAGTATCATCTCCGAACCTCGTTACATCTTCGTGTTGAGGTTTGCTTCTCCTTTTTCGTTTCTATTTGTTATTTCCGCTGCACTAACCCTAATCGTAGGAAGAAACGAAAGAATTTGAGGTCGGCTATTCACACCCCCCCTCTCTAGCCGCGTCCATCGATCCTAACACAAAGAACGTGTTGATTCAGAGGTAGGTTTATTTTAGTTTGACTAAAATACTATGGACCTTAAGAATAATGGATTAATCCAAGTGTTGGTGTCATCTTTGTAGTGATTAACACTAGTACTAGTGGAAGATTGCCAGTATTAGCCCTAAAAGTCAATTATGAGATGATTAAACTTATTAGATTCATAACTTATTGGGTTAATGGTTAATCCAATATACTAAATCCAACCCATTAAGAGGATAATGTAGATTAATAGAGATTAATTAGTATCATTTTTGAAAGAAGACTAAATGGAAAAAACTCTTGGTATTCCTTGAAACTCTTGGTATTCCTTAAAGAATATAAAAGGCATTTGAAGCTCATTTTTCATGAGAGACTCTTAATTTTCTAGTCTTCTTCCTCCTTCTTCCTCTTTGGCTGAAACTTCTAAGTGGCTAGCACCACAAAATTGGTTCTTCTCCAAATCGTGAGTTCGTAAAACGGATGGAACGTGTCCGTGTGAATACTGTAGAGGTGTGGTCACTTGATCGTGCTGAGATCCACCGAAGACAAAGTTGTTGTCAGGAGTTCGTGTTTATGCAACAAGTGTATGGTTTCATTCACATAGATCTTCTGGAAAGGATCTTAAAATTATTTATTTCGCTGCGCTTATGTTCTTTTACATTCAAGATCCTTACAACTTATGACTCATGTGAATCACTCTCGAAAAATCTACTTTCCTTTATCTTTCACAATGAGCAATCGGAAGTGGAAAACCCTATTACAGCATACAAGGTGTTCAAGAAAATACAAGAGAGAGGCTAAGATGGTAAAGGAGAAGTTCTAATAAAATTTGACCAACTCTATTTTTGCCAATTGTCAAGCCTCCATATTGGTCCCTTTTATCGATTTCAATCCTTCTTCATTATTCACTTGCTAGCGAAAGCCTCCATCTTCAATTAGTCTTCAAAACAACATTTTTGTCTATAATCAGCATGTTGGTGCAATCATACCTTAAGCATGTATTTGCATGTGGGTTTGATGTGTAAGCAATGTTTAAGTTTGGTAATATTATTGTTATTATATATTGTGTAGATATACGTAAGTTGACTTAGGTTACAGGTGCAGCAAATGGGAGTCCAAGGAACACTTGGCATAATGAATTTCAAGGAGACACTTGGCATGGAAAAGCCACTTGGCAATGCTAAGCAACGCAAATTCTAATAGGTCAACAAGAATCAGATGCTTAGCATCAAGGTAAGCCCCTATAAGGAGAGCCAAGCAAGTAGGACTAAACTTAGGAGTAGACTCAACCTTAGAAAGGATCGTGGTCATGATAAGGAGAGTCAAGTATTTTAGTCAAGTGGAACTTAAGTTGACTAAGCAATCGAGTCAAGGTTAGAGCATAAATAAATGAAAGGTTTTTGTTCAGGCAACCGTCAACTATGAGTTGATTGATATTCTAATCAATCGACTGACACTTTGTTTAGTCAACTGCTCATACCACAAATTCCAAACCACAAAGTGTGGTATTCTATTGTAAAAATAGTTGACTAGTCACAGATGGGCACAATTGGATGAAATCATGAATTAGTTGACTCAGCAACAAAAAACATATGAAAAGAAAGTTTTATTTAAGAGTGTAGTCGATTGGTCAATTGACCACAGTCAATCCAATCAATTGGGAAGCCAGATCAGTCAACTAAACAACAATGATAAAAGCTATAGGAAGTCGTTGATATGATGTCATGAAATTTGCTACAACTAGATACACGCCAGATATTGTGTATGCAATCGACTAATGAAAAATACAAGTCCACTGATGGCAATTTAGAAAAATAGAATAGTCAATAATTTAAAGCAGAAGAAGATTATCGTTGGCCAAAAGTCAGTACCAAAGTAAGCACTAGAATGAAATATTTTTGAAATCAGTTTTAGCGGATTAATTCTCAGCAAAAGGATAATATAAAGTTGAAGCAAGGAAAGATGATTATAGGAGACAATTTCTTCAGAATATCATACACTTATAGCTTTCCCATGGTACTAGATGATAATATTCAACTCATAATTGGCTACAACTTTATACGAGCTATGCATGGAGGACTACGAATTAAAGGAAATATGGTAATATTCTAAGAAAAATTGACAACTATAAATACCTTACCCTCCATTAATGCAATAGCAATAGAAGAACTGGAACTGGAAGAAGAATAATACATACAAATTAAAGACATAGTCAATTTTTCAATCGGGAAAACCAGCTTTGACTTTCAGCAAAAATTTAGCTCATTATTAAAGGAGCTAACTGATCAAGGATATATTGGGAAAAATCCCCTACAACATTGGGAGAAGAATAAAATACTTTGCCAACTGGATATCAAAAATCCAGACTTTATTATTGAAGATAAACCTCTTAAACATCTGACGCCCCAACAAAAGGAGGCTTTCAGTAAGCATGTAAAGGAATTACTAAAACTTGGCGTAATTCGGCCAAGTAAAAGCAAACATCGAACTACAACGATCATTGTCAACTCCGGAACAACAGTTGACCCAAAGACGGGCAAAGAGGTAAAAGGCAAAGAAAGGATGGTGTTCAACTATAAACGCCTAAATGACATCACACATAAAAACCAATATAGCCTCCCAGGCATAAACACTATCCTGAAGAAGGTCAGTAATAATTGTATTTTCTCTAAATTTGATTTAAAGAATGGCTTCCATCAGGTAGTCAAGCTGACTCAATTGAATGGACAGCATTCTGGGTTCCAGACGGCCTTTATGAATGGCTGGTGATGTCATTCGGGCTTAAAAATGCCCCTGCTATTTTTCAAATAAAAATGGATAATTGCTTCAGAGGTACGGAAGAATATATTGTTGTATATATTGATGATATATTGGTATTCTCTCCTGATAAGAAAAGAAATGCGCAACACCTCAGAAGTATGCTAAGTGTATGCAAAGAACATGGACTTGTGCTAAACCCAACTAAGATGAAAATCGTCATCTCTGAAATTGAATTTTTGGGAGAAGTAATAGGCAATTGCAGAATCAAGTTACAACTACATATTATTACAAAGGTTGCTGATTTTAAAGAAGAGGATTTAAAAATCACAAAAGGTATGAGATCTTGTCTTGAGCTATTAAACTACGCCCAAAATTATATCCCAAACCTAGGAAAGTTATTGAGCCCCCTCTATGCCAAGACAAGCCCCAATGGAGATAAAAGGCTTAACAAGCAAGATTGGGATTTAATCAAGCAAATTAAGGAGAAAATCCAAAAGTTACCAGAACTAGAAATTCCACCTGAAAATTGCATCATCATTCTCGAGGTTGATAGATGCATGGATGGTTGGGGAGGGATATGTAAAAGGAAAAAGGCCAAATACGACTCAAAGAATACTGAAAAGATATGCGCGTATGTAAGCGAAAAATTCCACCCTCCCAAGTCCACAATCGATGAAAAAATCCATGCAGTCATAAATTCCCTAGAAGCTCTAAAGATTTATTTCTTAGACAAGCCCGAGTTGCTCATTAGAACAGACTGCCAAGCAATGATAAGCTTCTTCGGAAAAACTTCCAGTAACAAGCCTTCGCGTGTTCGCTGGATGACCTTTGTTGATTATATCACTGGAACAGGCATTCAAGTTCAGTTCGAGCATATCAAGGGTGAAGACAATCAGGTAGCTGATGCCCTCTCACGACTAATCAATTTACTTATTTTGGCAGAAAGGCCAATCCAGGAAATGGGCCGACTAGGACTGGTAGCACCAGCCCAACAGGAGCTAGAAGAACGGCCCAACCTAGAGGCCCAAGCACACTTGATGATGGCCAGCCAAGCCCTATCCACTTCACTGAGCAATATCAACAACAACTCAACAAGCTACGTGTCTATCCAATCACATTCGAAAGAGACCAACAGATACAGCAAAACCTGCACAATCTACAATAAAGAGCTGCTATCCGAGCCACTAACGCACTCCAACAGCTCCGTTTACTCCACTCTCTGAAGAAACAGGAGTGGCAATGGCTATGTTCTAAAGATAATTGGTGGCATGATTGGTACCATGTCACCGAACAAATCGATGAACAACTGGCACAAACTTCCTATATGCTTCAAGACGTTGTTAACAGAAAGAATTCCTTCCAAGTGTAACATTCGCGAAAGTGGTGGACCCTACTCCCTAAAGTAAGATGCTCGTGATCTGTAAAGAGGCATCTGTGTGTTGTAAAGTATCTAAAGTAAGATGTCCGTTATCTGTAAAGAGGCATCTGTGTGTGTAAAGTATCTAAAGTAAGATGCCCGTGATCTGTAAAGAGGCATCTGTGTGTTGTAAAGTATCTAAAGTAAGATGCCCTTAGCTATAAAGAAGCATTTGATGCGTTCTAATCTAGACAAGATGTGACGATGGGGCCCCTTATGCACCCGGCATCTTCTCTATAACTAAGGATGCTCACTACCCTTGCAAAGCATTCAAGCGCACCTTGAGCTTTACTTGGGAAAATTGCAAGAACTTGTAAGATCCTGTTTGAAATAATATTATCTGTGAGTTCTCACCTCCTTATTTCTATTATTTCTCCTGTATTTATTTATTCTCACCCGCAATCCTGCCAAAAATTCCTAGTATCATAGCTTGTTTCGCGTGATAAATCCATGTTATTACTAAAAAAAATTTAGAATCATTGGTACTATGCAACCTGGTTTTGCAAAAGAATAGATCCTAACTTGGCGGAAGGCAAGGAGGCCGCTATAAGTCTAAGGGCACATCTGTGTGAGCAACAATAGGAAGGAACTGCATGATTCTGAAAGTTTATGAGTAATTATATAATCACCAGAAACACTGCTTCTTATCGAGATGTAATATCTGCAACTGACCAACTAGAAGCTCCACCCATTGGATTTGCAAAATCAAGCGATTATCAAGGATCTCCAAGTATTTCTGCTATTATAAAGCAAAATAATACACAGATCCAACTTCTAGTCCAAATAGCTGAATCATTAAAAGAAATCCACGCTGAGTTAAGAGCTGAAGGAAAGAGAAACGCTGTTATAACCTCACTTCCTGAAGACCTGATTGAAAAACTACAAGCCCTATCTCTTGGACCATCAAAAGCCCAGGAGAAGCAAGGCAAACTCTGTGTATTTCAAGACCCTTATAAAATCCTGAAGGAAGAGCAAGAAAAGTTGAAGAAGTAATGGCTTCAAGATCCATTATAGAACAACACCAGGTAACATCTACTCCTCTTTTTGAAGATCAGATAAGAGAATATCGAAGAAACCAGAGGAGACTGCATAACACAAGGCAAGCTGCAAGGTGAATAAGCAGGCGTCTCACCAAAAGGGAAGCGCCCACTCATACCTTAGAACAACAAATTGATCCGCAGGCTCAACTTCAATTGTCTATGCAAGAAAGAGCATCTCTTGTACCGGCTGAGGTACTATATCATTCCAGAAGGGATGATGCCAACCACCGTGTATATGTCCATATATCTGAGGAAGCCATATTAGTGATTGATGGCAATCAGGTGGACAGAAGCTTCATTCAAGAAGAAAGCTTCAACCAGCTTCAAAGAAGTAATATGCAATACATACATCTGGGAATAGTCCAGGTACGCATACAAATTCTTCACAAGCAACGAGAGGGCACAATGGCTTTAATTGTCTTCCGAGACAATAGATGACAAGGAGATCAGGCTATTCTAGCTACTATGGAAGTAGATCTCACTCAAGGAAGTCAAATGGTCTATGTCATTCCAGAGACGATGCTCACTATCGGGGACTTCTTCCGAAACATCCAAATCTCCATATTAACAAAGGGCTATGAATCATGGCAAAATGGAGAACCAAACCTCCTGATCACCCGAGGACTAGTAGGTAGACTCTCTAATACTCCTAATGTTGGTTTCGCCTATAAAATATAGGGAGTAGTAGACTACCTAACTACACATGGAGTAAAAGCACTACCAGGACGGAGTTTATCAACTCAAAGATTACAAGGCCTAAACTGGGTTATCAAGCTCACTCAAGTGATAATTCCTATACAACCATCTGAAGTCAATAGCAACAACCTAATGGATGGAAGAATTTCTTTAAGCTTTCATAACTATATTGCTGCTCAAACATCTCAACAACCTATTTACAACGAACGAGATGAAGAAATACAAAACCAAAAGTTAATAGCGGTATTAATTGAAAAGGCATATGGTGTTTTTGAGGAAGTAGGCAACCCTACTAATCCTGACACTAAAGACACCAGTCATCCCTACTTAATGGTACACAAACTCTCTCCCTCTACAGTTATTCCATTTCGAAAAACTTAGGCCGTAGACTAATTCAAACTGGCCTTAGTATGGAAATATCATGGGGAACCTATGGAAGGATAGCCACTAGATCAAGTGTAGAATTTAAGCTTGGTCTTGATGTTGGAGCTGGAGTCATTGACAGTGACTACAGAGGCGAAATCAAAATCCTCGCCTTCAATCACTCTAATCAGAATATCTATATTCATAGGGGCGACTGTGTGGCTCAACTTATTCTGTAATATATTGTTATGACAAATGTCTATGAAGTACAAGAAAGCTTGACCCCGACTGATTGAAGCACTAAAGGTTTTGGCCTAGCCTCCCAACGGCGAAAATCAACCTTTTCATCTAAAACATCAAAAGGAAGATGAGATACCCTAGGGGAACCAAGTGGTAAGTTTGATTACTATGTTAATTATTACATTCCCGCCCCTCATCTAGATTTAGAATTACTAGCACCATCATGGGATGATGAACCAACAAAATCTCAGACCCCAAATTTACCCAAGGAAGCTGCAGTAGTTCTTGTTGAGGAAAGTGAACTTCCTCAGACTACCTTAGAGCAAGCCCATGCAGGAGAAACAAGCCCAGGGGCCACTATTCTCTGGTCCATGGAAACCACTCCAAAGTATCCTGATTTGGAAGATGACTTTCTTAACCATATTCATCACCTTAGACAACACCAATATGGGATTCTTATGCTTCTGATTCAGAGTTATGGACCAACCCATTCGCAACAGAAGGTGATGGGGAGACATCTCATCTACTTACGGCAGGCTATGAAATGAATACCCCAATTTGCAACGATTACTAGAAGAAACCCCTAATGAATCTCAACAGATTTATTCAACGAGCATTGTCGTATCACCATATCGACCTCCTCAAGATGCGGCAATGGGACCGCCAGGATATCCTCCTGCAAGAACTCAAGAAGGCCCATTTACATTTTATCCCATCTACGAACAACAACCCCCAAAGGAAAATTTTTGAGGAGGAATGAATAATGAACTATGGACACTACCATCAGCCCAACAATAAAGTGAAGCTCTATTTGTTATTCCAGAAAAATTGGGATTATTTAATGATGTATTTTCTCACTGGGAGTCCATAACCAAGAACTATGTCTCAAACCAAGTCTTCACAAATACAAAGGATAAAGAGAAATTTATAGAAAACTTATTGGAAGAAATTGAAAAGATAACATGGATACAATGGAGGATGAGTTACCCAACAGAATATGAAGCTCTCACCCAGACTGGAGAAGGAAGGGAAGGAACACAAAATCTCCTATCTCAAATGAGAAGAGTATTTTCTACAGAAGATCCTGCTCAAGGATCCACCATTATCCAAGATACCGCATATAGAGATCTTGAAAAGCTCTCATGCGATAATGTGAAAAATATTATTCAATATATCAATGACTACATGAGACTAGCTGCCAAAACAGGAAGGTTCTATGCAGGACCAGAGCTATCGGAGAAATTCTGGTTTAAAATGCCAGGAGATCTAGGCAATTGAATTAAAAAGGCATTTGATGAAAAATATCCCATCTTGACAGTGGGAGTATTCCCCAGAATTATTTTCGAGCATAAATTCCTAGAGCAGGAGTGCAAAGATGCTGCCTTCAAAAGGTCACTCAAAAATCTTTCTTTTTACAGTCAAATTCCTATACCTGGCTATTATAAAAATCCGGGACAGAAAAGGTTGGGGCTAAGGTAATCAAAAACATACAAAGGAAAGCCATATGACACACATGCAAGGATTGAGAAAAGAAAGCACTTAATCAGAAACAAAAAATATAAGTGCTACCTATGTGGACAGGAAGGACATTTTGCACGAGAATGCCCCAACAAGAAAAGAAATATCATAAGAGTGGAAATATTCGAACAACTGGATATACCAGAAGATTGTGATATTCTATCTATCCAAGAAGGAGAGAACCAAAGTGACGCTATCTATAGCATATCTGAAGGAGAAGATGATATCGACGACTTAAACAGGTCTGTTCAAACCCTTCACCTTAATTCCATTTATATGTTGGGACAGATAGATGGTGGTTACAGGCCACAAGTAAAGATCTTAGATCAACAATCAAGCTTCCTACATAATTGGAGGTTGAATGAAAGGATACTACCCCCCACAATCTACAACATGTACCTGTTGTAAAAGGGCTACTCTTCAAAGAGCGAGAATACATTGCCCCGAGTATTCTATCACAGCGTGCAACTTATGTGGACCATACTATTTCAACAAGGAGGTACCAGTAGCACCATCCCCTCCAACCCCCTTCTTTCCACAAAACCTGATACAAGAACAAAGGTATTACGTCACCTGGTGCGAAGGAGAGATAGAACGCTTACAAAAGGAAATGACCTATTATTAAAAGCAGCTCGAAGAATTATTGTTAGAAAAGGACCTAAGGGAAGAATTCCAGGCCTTGGAAGAAGAAGAAGAGGAAGCTACGAATATGCTCCTAGAAACAACAACCAGCAAGACTATAGCAGCAGCTCCAAGCCTAAGGTTAGTAAAAAATATACTATATAACCTCACAGTGGAAATTGATATTCTAAGAATTCCAAAATTTTCTTTAAAGCGATATTAGACACTGGAGCTACAACCTGCTGCGTTGACCAAAAGTCAGTACCAAAGGAAGCACTAGAACGGAATACCTTTGAAGTCAACTTTAGCAGGATTAATTCTCAGCAAAAGGCTAATATGAAGCTGAAGCAAGGAAGGATGACTATAGGAGACAATTTCTTCAGACTACCATACACTTATAGTTTTCCCATGGTACTAGGCGATAATATTCAGCTCATTATTGGCTGCAACTTTATATGAGCTATGCACGGAGGACTACGAATTGATGGAAATACGGTAACATTCTACAAAAATTTGACAACTATAAATACCTTATCCTCCATTAATGCAGCAGCAATACCAGGAATATTTAGTGGGATTGCGGGTGAGAATAAATAAAAACAGGCAAAATAATAGAAATAAGGATGTGAGAACTCACAAATAATATTATTTCAAGCAGGATCTTACAAGCTCTTGTAATTTTCCCAAGTAAAGCTCAAGGTGCGCTTGAATGCTTTGCAAGGGTAGTGAGCATCCTTATTTATAGAGAAGATGTCGAGTGCACAAGGGGCCCCATCGTCACATCTTGTCTAGATAAGAATTCATCATGCTTCTTTACAGCTAAGGGCATCTTATTTTAGATACTTTACAACACACAGATGCCTCTTTACAGATCACGGACATCTTACTTTAGATACTTTATAACACACGGATGCCTCTTTATAGTTAACGGGCATCTTACTTTAGATATTTTACAACACCCAGATGCCTCTTTATAGATCACGGGCATCTTACTTTAGGTAGTAGAGTCCACCACTTCCGTGAATGTTACACTTGGAAGGAATTCAATCTGTTAATAGCGTCTTAAATTATATAGGAAGTTTGTGCCAGTTGTTCATCGATTTGTTTGGTGACAGGGTACCAATCATGCCACTAATTATTTTAGGAACATAGCCGTTAGCACTCCTGTTTCTTCAGAGAGTGGAGTAAACAGAGCTATTGGAGTGCGTTAGTGGCTTGGATAGCCACTCTTTCTTGTAGATTGTGTAGGTTTTGTCGTATATGTTGGTATCTTTCAAATGTGATTGGTTAGACACATAGCTTATTGAGTTGTTGTTGATATTGCTCAGCGAAGTGGATAGGACTTGGAGGGCCATCATCAGGTGTGCTTGGGCCTTTGGGTTGGGCCGTTCTTCTAACCCCTATAGGGCTGGTGCTACCAGTCCTAGTTGGCCCATTTCCTGGATCAGCCATTCTGCCAAAATAAGTAAATTGATTAGTCGTGAGAGGGCATCAGCTACCTGATTGTCTTCACCCTTGATATGCTCGAACTGAACTTGAATCCATGTTCCAGTGATATAATCAACAAAGGTCATCCAGTGAACACGGGAAGGCTTGTTACTGAAAGTTTTTCCGAAGAAGCTTATTATTGCTTGGCAGTCTATTCTAATGAGCAACTTGTTGGTAGCTACTCGGAATACCATCCTAGTTCCCCTATACAAAAAATTTGTACAAGTATAGAACTATCATAGCTACCCATGTGCTCTACTAAAGTTAAATTTGGGTTGCAAACGATGTATAACATTATTAATCCAAATTTTCCTTTAGAAGTTAAACTTGGATTGGGAACGAAACTTAACATTCTTACTCCAAGTTCAACCGATGTGATCTTCCTAAGTTAAACCATATTACAGAAGTTAATTAAATAACTATTTCAAAGATCGGCTTCCAGGTTAAACATGGCGAGGCAATAGGCCTTCTTGGGTATGGGATCGTCCACCACTTCCTAGACAAAACCTTTCAAAGAAATCAAAATTTTAACTTCTTATAGTAAACTCAGTTTAACTATAGAGACCTTAATAGAAACACAATATCGAATCATGAATTCGAAAAATAAAATCGATAACAAAACGATAAACTAAAACTGATAGCCTCTTGTGTTTGGTTTTTCAATATCTATACAAAGAACATGAACTATTTATGATGCAGAAACAAATAACTAGTTATACCTTTCTTTGTAGCTAAACACCTCTTGATCTTCTGTTGTATTCCTCTCCTCCTCTTAGACGTTGTGTGGGCAACGATCTACCAAGATGGAATCCACTCTAACCCCTTCTTCTCCTCCAAGACTCTAGAGCCACCAAGGGATGCCAAAATAGGGAACTCCTTCTCTTCTTCTTCCACGTTTCGGCCACCAATAGCTTCTCCTTTTTCTTTCAATTTTTGGCCACCAAGAATAGATGGAAGCTGGCCTTAGAAAGAAGAAAAGATGGTGTCGCCGGCCTTAGGAATAGGAAAGGGAGAAAGGAAAAAACCGGCCACCAAGGATTAGAAGATGAGGAGATGCCCTAGATTGTGTGTTCCGCCAGCATAAGAGAAGAGAACAAGGAGAAGGGGTTGGCCACACAATGCTAAGATGAGAAGCTTGGAATTAATTCTCATGAGACATCCTCTACCTCTCTTTTATAATCCTTGCTCGAGGCAAAAAAGGAAAGTTCTAAACATAATTAAAACTTCCTTATTTGTGGCCTCCTATTAAAAAAGGAAATTTTAACAACAATTAAAATCTCTCTTTTCTAAATTTCCTATTGTACATGGCAATAAAGGAAAGTTTTAAAATTAATCTCTCTCTTTTAAAATATGTAGACAACTACAAAAATGGAAAGATTAATTAAAACTTCTCCTTTTTAAATCATGGTTACAAAAAGAGAAAGTTTTATCAAAAATTAAAATCTCTCTTTTAAACATTATAGATAACTACAAATAAGGAAAGATTTTATCAAAATTAAAATCTCTCTTTAATCTTTTGTTAGATAGCTATAAAAGGAAAGATTTTAAAACTCTCTTTTAAATTCATGAAGATGGCTATAAAAGGAATGTTTTTAACAAAATTAAAAATCTTTCTTTTAACCATTGTAGATAACTACAAAAAAGGAAAGATTTTAACAAAATAAAATCTCTCTTTTAATCATTGTAGATTACTACAAATAAGGAAAGATTTAATAAAATTTTGTTTACAAAAAATTCCTTTTCCTTTCTTAGTGGTCGGCCCTTAGCTTGGGCACCAAGCTTGTGTTAGTTAGAGCCCTAGAGCCAATTATTTGATGATTGTATTATAGACTTATTGTATCATATTCTTATATAAATAAAGGCATTTGTTTTTGGTTATTATACTTACTTGTATTGGTACCAAATAAACTAAGTATAATAGCGTCCTTGAGTAGAAGGTTCTTACCTATATCAATCGGTTAGTTGAACCGATAGTGATATGATATAGGGAATACTACTCTTAATCATTCCTAGTCGAGTATTAACATTCAAGTACAATGTTAATGCAATAAGACTAGCATGTAGGTCAACTCGATGATTTGATCTCACAAGTCATGGATATAGAGATATCAAGTTGACACATGGGTATGCATTGGAGAATGTATACTGAATGACCCGCCATGAGAAAGTATCATGGATCGTTATATGAGTGTCATATACTTTCTCATGTGGCTATTAGTATGACTACTAGTCCTTAGACCTGAAGTCACCATGGTTCCCTACATAAGGAGTTATGTACTTTGGTTTCGTCAAACGTCACTCGTAACTGGGTGGGCTATAAAGGCGATTACTGGGTATGTAACGATTTATGCAGAGGGATGTGAGTGATGTAGATGGGATCTATCCCTCCTATATGACGGGAGAGATATCAATATTCTTGATATAGTGAGACCACTAAGTGCATGGTCATGCCCAAATGAGTCAATATGAGATATTGAGCTCATTTGATCGAGTGAGTCTACTTGGAGTTCAAGATTTAGATTGGTCAGAGGATGACACGATCTATGCCTCACATTGATCAATCTAGATGTCTAGGATAGAAGGACACTTGTCATATTTTGTGAGGAGTCACAATTAGTAGTCACAAGGTGATGTTGGATCTCAACATTCTTGTAACTTGGGTAGTAATGATGTGTTGCTAGATATCGCTCATTACTTATGTTCCTAAATGAGTTTAGGGGCATTGCCAATGTTACAAGAACCTATAGGGTCACACACTAAGGACAATTAGATGGAGATTAGGTTCATATGATGAACCAAGAGGATTAGATTCATGTGATGAATCAAATTGGATTAAGAGTAATCCTAATAAGGCTAATTGAGTTGGACTCAAGTTGATTCATGTGTTCAATGAGTCTAATTTAGATTATGACTCATTGAATCAATTTAATTAAATGAATTAGATTTATTATATTAAATTGGCTTGAATTAAATGGTTGGATTAGATCAACCATGAGAGAAATTAAGTCAAGTTTGACTTGACTTGAGAGGAAGAGGAAGAGTCAAGTTTGACTTGACTTTATGTCACATCATTAGTGACTTGGCATTAAGTGGCCAATGATGATGTGCCACATCATCATGTTTAGCACATGTGTGTGCCACCTCATGGAGGTTACAAATCTCTTTAATGGCCACATTAAATGAGAATGGGGGTTACACTTCTCATTATGGCTGGCCACTTTTCATAGTGAATGAATTTCATTTTTCCATTCAAGTGAATTAAACTCATCTTCTTCCTCAAGCTCTCCTTCTTCTCTCCCTCTTCTCCTTGGCCGAACCATCTAGGTGCTAGCACACCTATTGTTTGGTCTTCTCCACCTAATTAGTTCGTGTGGATACGCATAGAGAGTTGTCTACCTTGACAATTTGAGATCCGGCATCTCCTTGGACAAGCGGGACTCGTGAAGGGCACGCATGAAGGGTAAAATGTTTTCTCCTTGTAAATCTAGTTTAGAACTAGCATAAAACTTGTACTCGTAATGTTTTTTGAAAGTTTTATTCTTCGTACGGATCCGATGGCGGGGTTTCGGGGTTTCCGCGGCGCGAAAAGAAGTTTTCGAGGCCCGAAAAACCCAACAGCTTGGCTGACCACCTCTTGGCTTCCAAGCTCATGCTTGCCCGGCCCCTTGCACCAAGCAAGGATGTGTCCGGCCCATTACTTGGATAAGAAGTGGACTTTGTGGATACAAGGATTTATAGAGGCTACAACAGAGACCGAGAGGAGAAATTAGTTTTGGTCTTTTGATGAGTTTGAGCTTCCTGTGTTCGCCCCGAACATCCAACTCAAGTTCATCAATAATAACTCATACCACTAAAGAGTTATTATTGAACTACCATACCAATCCCAAATTACATTATGAGCTCCTTCTTATTATGAGTGCATTAATCTCCCTGTGTTTAAGATATTGAATGTCCACTAATTAAATGAGTTACTGACAACTCACTTAATTAATATCTACCTCCAAGAGTAGTACCACTCAACTTTATTGTCATGTCGGACTAAGTCCACCTGCAGGGTTTACATGACAATCCTTATGAGCTTCTCAAGGGGACATCATCAACCTAGATTACTAGAACACAGTTTCATTCTATAATCAACAACACACCATATAAATAATATCATTTCCCAACTTATCTAGCCTATTGATTTAACGAGCTAAATCGCACCCTTTGATAAATTAAAGAAATAAATATTAAGTATATGTGCTTGTTATTATATCATGATTAAGAGTACGCACTTCCATAATAACAGATGTTTTGTTCTTTTATATAGTCAGTATAAAAGAAACTACCTCAAATGGTCCTGCTCAATACACTCATAGTGTACTAGTGTAATTTTATAGTCAAGATAAACTAATACCAAATTACACTACAACCACTCCAATGGTTTGTCCCATTCCATCTTGGTTGTGAGCTACTATTTATAATTTATAAGGAACTGATAACATAATCTTCTGTGTGTCTCCTCACACCATATTATCTTCAATATAAATTAAATGGACAACTACACTTAGCAAAAATGTAGATATTTGACCAATGTGATTTTTATAAATATTTATACAAAAGCTTGGCTTTTAGTATACATCCTAACAATCTCCCACTTATACTAAAAGACTATGCTGCCATATATGTTGTCATACATCTGATTCTCATCCCCTCAACATGCCCATCAAAAGCTCTTGCCTTAAGGGCCATAGTGAAAAGATCCAGGTTATCTGCTAATGCAATCTAGGCGACAACAACTTCTCCTCATTATACAATATCTCATATTGGGTGGTACTTACTCTTTATGTGTTTACTTACCTTATGAGCTCGTGGTTCCTTCAAGTTTGCTACTGCACCACTTATTATCACAATACACTGTAATAATTTTGGGAAAATCAGGAATCACATCTAAGTCCATCATGAAGTTTTTGAGTCATACAGCTTCTATGGCTGCCACAGAGGCTGCCACATACTCAGCTTCCATGGTGGAATCTGAAACGTATTTCTGCTTAACACTCCTCCACTGTTATGGCTTCACTTCCTAAAGTAAACACAAAACCCCGAGGTTGACTTACTATTTTCCCTATCTGATTGGAAATCCGAATCCGTTTAACTCACAGGGAGCAAGTTATCTACTTGGTAAACCAGCATATAATCTCTAGTCCGTCTCAGGTACTTTAATATATGTTTTACGGTAGTCCAATGTCCTTGTCTTGGGTTACTTTGATATCTGCTAATCATGCCCACGGCAAAACAGATATCCAGTCTCGTATATAGCATCGCATACATTAGGCTTCCTACAACATAAGGAACTACATTCATTTCCTCTATCTCTTTTGATGTCTTAGGAGACATCTCTTTAGATAAGGGTACTCCATGCCGAAAAGGTAGAAAACCTTTCTTGGAGTTTTGCATGCTAAATCGAGCTAGGATAGTATCGATATATAAAGCTTGGGATAAGCGTAATATTCTTTTCTTGTGATCCCTTATTACTTTAATCCCAAGAATATGTCCACTTTCTCCCAAGTCCTTCATATCGAATTGCTTGGACAACCATACCATTACTTCTGATGGCACTTTGATATTGTTGCCAACTATCAAAATGTCATCTACGTATAGTATAAGAAATACCACCACATTTTCGTCACACTTCTTGTATACACAAGACTCATCCGATCACTGAATAAATCCATATGACTAGATTACTTCATTAAACTGGATATTCCAAGATCTTGAAGCCTGTTTCAATTCATAAATAGACTGATTGAGTTTACATACAAGATGCTCTTTGCCCTTTGCAATAAACCCCTTTGGTTGCTTCATATGGATGTTTCTTCAAGACTTCCATTAAGCAAAGCTATCTTGACATCCATTTGTCAAACCTCATAATCCATATAAGCAACAATAGATAAAAGTATCCGGATAGACTTGAGCATAGCTACCAGTGAAAATATTTCCTCATAATCGATTCCCTCTTTCTGAGTATATCTTTTGCAACAAGCTTTGCTTTGAAAGTTTCTACCTTCCCATCTATCCCTCTTTTTTTTTGTAGACTTATTTACACTCAATGGCTTTTACACCATTTGGTGGTTCTACAAGCTCCCAGACCTTATTAGAATACATAGATTCTATTTCAGAGTACATTACACTTTACCAAGATGCTGCATCTTTATCTTGGAGTGCTTCGTCATATGTCTGGGGATCAGGTTCATGTTCACCAGGGATCAAGTCCAAAGACTCTTCTAAAACATGAATCTTTCAAGTTGCCTAACAACCCTCCCACTATAACGAGGCACTGTCTGTAATTGTGCATCATTTGTGACACGTGTTGCAGTTTCTTGTGGTATCTCATCTTGTACTGTTGGTACTAGATTAGACGTGTCCTTTATTATTTCCTTAAGAACAATTTTACTCATGGGATTATGGTTCATTACATAGTCCTCTTCTAAAAATCATGTATTGGTGCTAACAATGACCTTCTGATCTTTAGGACTATAAAATAAACCACCTATCGTTCCTTTAGGATGACCCACAAACAAGCGAACTTCTATACGTGATTCCAACTTATCAGTGTCTCCTTTCAGCACATGTGCTGGACTTCCCCAAATCCGAATATGCTTCAGACTATGCTTACACTCATTTCACAATTCTATAGGAGTAGAGGCTACTGACTTAGAAGGTACCATATTCAAAATGTACATACCCCCAAAATGAATTTGGTAATTCTGAATAACTCATCATTAATCTAATCATTTCCATAAGAGTCATATTCCTTCATTCTGCTACACCATTCTGTTAGAGTGTACCAGGTGCAGACAGTTGGGATTGAATCCCAACCTCTGATAAGTAATTCTTAAACTCTCCTAAGTGGTACTCGCCACTACAATCACACTGTAGTATCTTGATACTTTTACCATGACGTTTCTCCACATCAGCCTTGTACTCTTTGAACTTATCAAAGCACTCAGACTTGCGGTACATCAAGTAAATGTACCCCCGTATCTCGAATAGTCATCTTTAAAAGAGACGAAATATTCGAAATCACCTCTTTCCTGGATAGTCATAGGTACAAATCAGAATGAACCAATTTCAACATATCTTTGGCTCTATACCCCTTGGCCTTAAAAGGTCTCTTGGTCATTTTCCCTTCCAAGCAAGTCTCGCAGGTTTGGAAAAATTTTCCACTACCAATGGACCCAAAAGTCCATTGGCTATTAACCTTTGAATCCTACTCAAGTTAATATGACCTAACTTTATATGCCAAAGATATATTTGGTTCATTTTCGAAGGTTGCTTTCTCTTATTAGAGTTAGAAGATGTGTTATTAATTTTCATTTGTTGCATCGTGGGAGTTATTGGATTTAGAGTATATAAATTGTCAACCGACGTACCAGAACAGATGACTTCCCTATTTTTCTTGATAACAACCTTGTTATCAAAATAGACAGAATATTCATCCTTGAATAGTTTAGAAACTGAAATCAAGTTCTTTCTGAAACTTGGTACATAAAGATAATTTCTCAAAATTAATATTTTATTCCTATAAATATCTCCTACTGCAAAAGCTGCTACTTTTGTAGCATTGCCCATGTAAATAGTGATTTCTCCTTCATGTAGTTGTCAGGTTTCCTCGAACCCCTGTAATGAATTGCATACATGATCAGTGGTTCCCGTATCTACACATCAGGTACCGATAGATAACACCACTAAACATGTTTCAACAACTAATGAATAAGATACACTTTTATTGTTCTCATTTCTGAGAGGACAGCCCACCTTAGTGCCCAAGTTTTATTTCCAATCATTATAATTGGGACTAGTAAGTCTATTCTCTAGTATAACAGCTAGGGAATTGAAAACTATTTGAAATCCTAAGAATCACAAAATATTTGGTCAAGACCAACACCTTAAAATCTCCATGAATTTTGTATGCCACGTTAGTGTGGACGTATACAAATTCAAACATTTGTAAGAGGAGATTTTATCCATCAATTTTATTATCTTGTCATCCTAACTTTATGACAAATAAAATTCATAGTTGGTCTGTCTTTAATCAAATATTCGGTCAAAAACTTTAGAATTTAAAATAATATTGATTCCTCAAAACAATATCATCTAAATTCACCAACACCTCAAACACCGTGAATTTTGTATGCCACGATAGTGTGGACGTATACAAATTCAATCATTTATAAGAGGAGGTTTTACCTAGCTTTATGACAAATTAATAGTTGATTTTTCTTCGGTCACATAAATAATAGCAGTGACTCTGATGGGGAAGATACTATTAAATGTGTCACTTACAAACTAGTAATGGAGACCGTGGAATTTAAATAATTCCTCTCCCACTTAGTTATTTAGAATGAGGAATTTTAACATGCATACAAGCACACAAAACACAAGCACACACAGCATAAAAGGAAATAAATAAAGAAAATAATTTTCTAACTATTATGACCTCATCCAATGATGTCCTCCATATGCCACCAACCCTAGTTGCTACTATCTTTAGCCACCGCCATCGGGTTTAGTCGCCGCATCTATCTTACTTCTTTTTTCGCTTCACCTCTAGTCCTCAAATAGCACCACGCCTTGCAAGGATATGATCTGTGACAAAAATAAAATTTTGCATATATCGATCCTATATTACACAAAGGAATGTACATAGAGTCTAGATCAAACAAAATATAAAATCCTAAAACTAATACAGCTCCTACTGTATTTAATACATAAAACCATGCACACACATAAAATGCCCTCGACATGTCCGAGGGTCCAATCACACAAAATCACAAAAGGCCATAATAGTTGGAACCTACAATCACAGAGTTCATCTATTTGCACATCCTTCTATTATCCTGCCTAAAATATGTATGACATGTGCATAATTAAACTAAAAAACAAACACACAGAGGCTAAAACCTAGCTCTGATACCAATTGTTGGTTGCTACTCAGAATACCGTCCTAGTTCCCCTGTACAAAAATTTGTACAAGCATAGAACTATCCTAGCTACCTATGTGCTCTACTAAAGTTAAATTTTGATTGCAAACGATGTTTAACATTATTAATCCAAATTTCCCTTTAGAAGTTAAACTTCGATTGGGAACGAAACTTAACATTCTTACTCCAAGTTCAACCGATGTAATCTTCCTAAGTTAAATCATATTACAGAAGTTAATTAAATAACTATTTCAAAGATCGGCTTCAAGGTTAAACATGGCGAGGCACTAGGCCTTCTTGGGTATGGGATCATCCACCACTTCCTAGACAAAGTCTTTCAAAGAAATCGGAAATTTAACTTCTAACAGTAAACTTAATTTAACTATAGAGACCTCAATAGAAACACAATATCGAAACATGAAATCAAAAAATAAAATCGATAACAAAACGATAAACTAAAACAGATAGCCTCTTGTGTTGGGTTTTTCAAGATCTATACAAAGAACATGAACTAGTTATGATGCGGAAACAAATAACTAGTTATACCTTTCTTTATAGTAAAGACCTCTTGATCTTCTGTTGTATTCCTCTCCTCCTCTTGGACGTTGTGTGGACAACGATCTACCAAGATGGAATCCACTCGAACCACTTCTTCTCCTCCAAGACTCTCGAGCCACCAAGGGATGCCAAAATAGGGAACTCCTTCTCTTCTTCTTCCATGTTTCGGCCACCAATAGCTTCTCATTTTTCTTTCAATTTTCGGCCACCAAGAATAGATGGAAGCCAGCCTTAGAAAGAAGAAAAGAAGAGAAGAAGAGATGGTGCCGCCGGCCTTAGGAATAGGAAAGGGAGAAAGGAAAAACCGGCCACCAAGGATTAGAAGATGAGGAGATGCCCTAGATTGTGTGTTTCGCCGACATAAGAGAAGAGAACAAGGAGAAGGGGCTGGCCAAACAATGCTAAGATGAGAACCTTGGAATTAATTCTCATGAGGCATCCTCTACCTCTCTTTTATAATCCTTGCTCAAGGCAAAAAAGGAAAGTTTTAAATATAAATAAAACTTCCTTATTTGTGGCCTCTTATTAAAAAAGGAAATTTTAACAACGATTAAAATCTCTCTTTTCTAAATTTCCTATTGTACATGGCAATGAAGGAAAGTTTTAAAATTAATCTCTCTCTTTTAAAACATGTAGACAACTACAAAAAAGGAAAGATTAATTAAAACTTCTCCTTTTTAAATCATGGTTACAAAAAGAGAAAGTTTTATCAAAAATTAAAATCTCTCTTTTAAACATTATAGATAACTACAAATAAGGAAAGATTTTATCAAAATTAAAATCTCTCTTTAATCTTTTGTAGATAGCTATAAAAGGAAAGATTTTAAAACTCTCTTTTAAATCCATGAAGATGGCTATAAAAGGAAAGTTTTTAACAAAATTAAAATCTTTCTTTTAACCATTGTACATAACTACAAAAAAGGAAAGATTTTAACAAAATAAAATCTCTCTTTTAACCATTGTAGATTACTACAAATAAAGAAAGATTTAATAAAATTTTGTTTACAAAAAATTCCTTTTCCTTTCTTAGTGGTCGGCCCCTAGCTTGGGCACCAAGCTTGGCCGACCACCTCTTGGCTTCCAAGCTCATGCTTGCCCAGCCCCTTACACCAAGCAAGGATGTGTCCGACCCATTACTTGGATAAGAAGTGGACTTTGTGGATACAAGGATTTATAGAGGCTACAATATGGACCCAGAGGAGAAATTGGTTTTGGTCTCCCGATGAGCTTGAGCTTCCTGTGTTCGCCCCGATCACCCAATTCAAGTTCATCAATAATAAATCATACCACAAAAGAGTTATTATTAAACTACCGCTCCAATCTCAAATTACATTATGGGCTCCTTATTATGAGTGCATTAATCTCCATGTGTTTAAGATATTGAATGTCCACTAATTAAATGAGTTACTGACAACTCACTTAATTAATATATACCTCCAAGAGTAGTACCACTCAACTTTATTATCATGTCGGACTAAGTCCACCTGCAGGGTTTACATGACAATCTTTATGAGTTCCTCAAGGGGGCATCATCAACCTAGATTACTAGGACACAGTTTCATTCTATAATCAACAACACACCATATAAATAATATCATTTTCCAACTTATCGAGCATATTGATTTAACGAGCTAAATCACACCCTTTGATAAATTAAAGAAATAAATATTAAGTATACGTGCTTGTTATTATATCATGATTAAGAGTACGCACTTTCAAAATAACAGAGGTTTTGTTCTTTTATGTAGTCAGTATAAAAGGAACTACCTTAAATGGTCCTGCTCAATACACTTATAGTGTACTAGTGTAATTTTATAGTCAAGATAAACTAATACCAAATTACACTACAACCACTCCAATGGTTTGTCTCATTCCATCTTAGTTGTGAGCTACTATTTATAATTTATAAGGAACTGATAGCATGATCTTCTGTGTGTCTCCTCACACCATGTTATCTTCAATCTAAATTAAATGGAAAACTAAACTTAGCAAAATATAGACATTTGACCAATGTGATTCTTATAAATGTTTATACAAAAGCTAGGCTTTTAGTATACATCCTAACACAACTCGGGCTTGTCTAAGAAATAAATCTTTAGAGCTTCTAGGGAATTTATGACTGCGTGGATTTCTGCATCGATTGTGGACTTAGGAGGGTTGAATTTTTCGCTTGCATACGTGCATATCTTTTCAGTATTCTTTGAGTCGTATTTGGCCTTTTCCATTTACATATCCCTCCCCAACCATCCATACATCCATCAACCTCGAGAATGATGATGCAGTCTTCAAGTGGAATTTCTGGTTCTGGTAACTTTTGGATTTTCTCCTTAATTTGCCTGATTAAATCCCAATCTTGCCTGTTAAGCCTTTTATCTCCATTGGGGCTTGTCTTGGCATAGAGGGGGCTCAGAAACTTTCCTAGGTTTGGGATAAAATTTCGGGTGTAGTTTAATAGCCCGAGCCAAGATCTCATACCTTTTGTGGTTTTTAAATCCTCTTCTTTAAAATTAGCAACCTTTGTAATAATATGTGGTTGTAACTTGATTCTGCAATTGCCTATTACTGCTCCCAAAAATTCAATTTCAGAGATGGTGATTTTCATCTTAGTTGGGCTTAGCAAGTCCATGTTCTTGGCATATACTTAGCATACTTCTGAGGTGTTGCGCATGGCTTTTCTTATCAGGAAAGAAAACCAATATATCATCAATATATACAGCAATATATTCTTCCATACCTTTGAAGCAATTATTCATTTTTCTTTGAAAAATAGCAGGGGCATTTTTAACCCCGAATGGCATCACCAACCATTCATAAAGGTCGTCTGGAACCCAGAATGTTGTCCATTCAATTGAGTCGGGGTGCATGGCTACCTGATGGAAGTCATTCTTTAAATCAAATTTAGAGAAAATACAACTATTACTGGCCTTCTTCAGGATAGTGTATATGCCTGGGAGGCTATATTGGTCTTTGTGTGTGATGTCATTTAGGCGTTTATATTTGAACACCATCCTTTTTTTGCCTTTTACCTCTTTGCCCATCTTTGGGTCAACTATTGTTCCGGAGTTGACAATCATCGATGTTGTTCGATGTTTGCTTTTACTTGGCCGAATTATGCCATGTTTTAGTAATGCCTTTACATGCTTACTGAAAGTCTCCTTTTGTTGGGGCGTCAGATGTTTAAGAGGCATGTCTTCAATAATAAAGTCTGGATTTTTGATATCCAGTTGGCAAAGTATTTTATTCTTCTCCCAATGTTGTAGGGGATTTTCCCCAATATATCCTTGGTCAGTTAGCTCCTTTAATAATGAGCTAAATTTTTGCTGAAAGTCAAAGCTGGTCTTCCCGACTGAAAATTTGACCATTTCTTTGATTTGTATGTATTCTTCTTCTTCTAGTTCCAGTTCTTCTAATGTTGCTGCATTAATGGAGGGTAAGGTATTTATAGTTGTCAAATTTTTGTAGAATGTTAGCGTATTTCCTTCAATTCGTAGTCCTCCATGCATAGCTCATATAAAGTTGCAGCCAATTATGAGCTAAATATTATCGCCCAGTACCATGGGAAAGCTATAAGTGTATGGTTTTCTGAAGAAATTGTCTCCTATAGTCATCCTTCCTTTCTTCAGCTTCATATTAGCCTTTTGCTGGGAAATAATCCCGCAAAAGTTGACTTCAAAGGTATTCCGTTCTAATGCTTCCTTTGGTACTAAATTTTGGTCAATACAGCAGGATGTAGCTCCAGTGTCTAATATGGCCTTTAAAGAAAATTTTGGAATTCCTGGAATATCGATTTCCACTATGAGGTTATATAGCATATTTTTTACTAACCTTGGGCTTGGAGTTGCTGCTATAGTCTTGCTGGTTGTTGTTTCGAGGAGCATATTTGCAACTTCCTCTTCCTCTTCTTATAAGGCCCGGAATTCTTCCCTTAGGTCCTTTTCTAATAATAATTCTTTGAGCTACTTTTTATAATAGGTCATTTCCTTTTGTAAGTGTTCTATCTCTCCTTCGCACCAAGTGATGTAATACCTTTGTTATTGTATCAGGTTTTGTGGAAGAAGGGGGTTAGAGGGGATGGTGATACTGGTACCTCCTTGTTGAAATAGTATGGTCCACATAAGTTGCACGCTGTGATAGAACACTCGGGGCAATGTATTCTTGCTCTTTGAAGAGTAGCCCTTTTACAACAGGTACATGTTGCAGATTGTGGAGGTAGTATCCTTTAATTCAACCTCTAATTATGTAGGCATCTTGATTGTTGATCTGAGATCTTTACTTGTGGCCTGTAACCACCATCAATATGTCCCAACATATAAATGGAATTAAGGTGAAGAGTTTGTATAGACCTATTTAAGTCGTCCATATCATCTTCTCCTTCAGATATGCTATAGATAGCGTCACTTTGGTTCTCTCCTTCTTGGACAAATAGAATATCACAATGTTCTGGTATATCCAGTTGTTCAAATATTGCCACTCTTTTGATATTTCTTTTCTCGTTAGGGTATTCTCGTGCAAAATGTCTTTCCTATCCACATAGGTAGCACTTACATTTTTTGTTTCTGATTAAGTGCTTTCTTTTCTCAATCCTTGCATGTGTGTCATGTGGCTTTCCTTTGTATGTTTTTGATTGCCTTAGCCCCAACCTTTTCTATCCCTGATTTTTATAATACCCAGGTATAGGAATTTGACTGCAAAGAGAAAGATTTTTGAGTGACCTTTTGAAGGTTGCATCTTTGCACTCCTGCTCTAGGAATTTATGCGCAAAAATAATTCTGGGGAATACTCCCACTGTTAAGCCGAGATATTTTTCATCAAATGCCTTTTTAATTCGATCGCCTAGATCTTCTGCATTTTGAACCAAAATTTCTCCGATAGCTCTCGTCCTGCATAGAGCCTTCCTGTTTTAGCAGCTAGTCTCATGTAGTCATTGATATATTGAATAATATTTTTCACATTTTCACATTACCACATGAGAGCTTCTCAAGATCTCTGTATGTGGTATCTTGGATAATGGTGGATCCTTGAGCAGGATCTTCTGTAGAAAATACTCTTCTCATTTGGGCTAGGATATTTTGTGTTCCTTCCCTTCCTTTTCCAGTCTGGGTGAGAGCTTCATATTCTGTTGGGTAACTCATCCTCCATTGTACCCATGTTATCTTTTCAATTTCTCCCAATAAGTTTTCTATAAATTTCAATTTATCCTTTGTATCTGTGAAGACTTGGTTTGAGACATAGTTCTTGGCTATGGACTCCCAGCGAGAAAATGCATCATCAAATAATCCCAATTGTTCTGGAATAACAAATAGAGCTCCACTTTGTTGTTGAGCTGATGGTAGTGTCCATAGCTCATTATTCATCCCTCCTCGAAATTTTTCCTTTGGGGGTTATTGTTCGTAGATGGGCTGAAATGTAGATGGTCCTTCTTGAGTTCTTGTAGGAAGGTATCCTGGTGGTCCCATCGTCATATCTTGAGGAGGTCAATATGATGAAATAACAGTGCTTGTTGAATAAATCCGTTGAGATTCATTAGGAGTTTCTTCTTGTAATCGTCGCAAACTGGGGTATTCCATTTCACAGCCTGCCGCAAGTAGATGAGATGTCTCCCCATCACCTTCTATTGCGAATGGGTTGGTCCGTAACTCTGAATCAGAAGAATAAGAATCCCATATTGGTGTTGTCCAAGGTGTTGTTATAGAAGCCAAATATTGAATATGGTCAAGAAAGTCATCTTATATATCAGGATACCTTGGAGTAGTTTCCATGGACCAGAGAACAGTGGCCCCTGGGCTTGTTTCTCCTGCATGGGCTTGCTCTAAGGTAGTCTGAGGAAGTTCACTTTCCTCAACAAGAACTGTTGCAGCTTCCTTGGGTAAATTTAGGGTCTGAGATTTTGTTGGTTCATCATCCCATTATGGTGCTAGTAATTCTAAATCTGGAAGAGGGGCACGAATGTCATAATTAACATAATAATCATACTTACCACTTGGTTCCCCCAGGATATCCCATCTTCCTTTTGATGCTTTAGATGAAAAGGTTGATTTTCGTCATTGGGAGGCTAGGCCAAAACCTTCAGTGCTTCTATTAGTCGGGGTCAGACTTTGTTGTATTTCATAGACATTTGTGATAACAATATATTCCAGAATAAGTTGAGCCACACAGTCTCCCCTATGAATATAGATATTTCGATCAGAGTGATTGAAGGCGAGGATTTTGATTTCACTTCTGTAGTCACTGTCAACGACTCCAGCTCCTACATCAAGACCAAGCTTATATGTTGCGCTTGATCTAGTGGCTATCCTTCCATAGGTTCCCCATGGTATTTTCGTACTTAGGCCAGTTCGAATTAGTCTACGGCCTCAGGGCGGAATCACGCATTCTTCACTTGTAGCTAAGTCAAGTCCTGCAGCACCAGAAGTTTTATGAAATAGAATAATTACAGAGGGAGAGAGTTTGTGTACCAGTAAGTAGGGATGACTGGTGTCTTTAGTGTCAGGATTAGTAGGATTGTCTACTTCCTCAAAAACACCATCTGCCTTTTCAATTAATACCGCTATTAACTCTTGGTTTTGTATTTCTTCATCTCTTCCGTTGTAAATAGGTTGTTAAGATGTTTGAGCAGCAATATAGTTATGAAAGCTTAAAGAAATTCTTCCATCCATTAAGTTGTTTCTATTGACTTCAGATGGTTGCATAGGAATTATCACTTGAGTGGGTTTGATAACCCAGTTTAGGCCTTGTAATCTTTGAGTTGATAAACTCCATCCTGGTAGTGCTTTTACTCCATGTGTAGTTAAGTAGTCTACTATTCCCTATATTTCATAGGTAAAACCAACATTACGAGTATTAGAGAGTCTACCTACTAGTCCCCGGGTGATCAAGAGGTTTGCTTCTCCATTTTACCATGCTTCATAGCCCTTTGTTAATATGGAGATTTGGATGTTTCGAAAGAAGTCCCCGATAGTGAGCATCGTCTCTGGAATGACATAGACCATTTAACTTCCTTGAGTGAGGCCAACTTCCATAGTAGCTGGAATAGCCTGATCTCCTTGCCATCTATTATCTCGTAAGACAATTAAAGACATTGTGCCTTCTCGTTGCCTGTGATGAATTTGTTTGTGTACCTGGAGTATTCCCAGATGTTTGTATTGCATATTACTTCTTTGAAGCTGGTTGAAGCTTTCTTCTTGAATGAATCTTCTGTTCACCTGATTGCCATCAGTCACTAATATGGCTTCTTCAGATCTATGGACATATACACGGTGGTTGGCATCATCCCTTCTGGAATGATATAGTACCTCAGCCGATACAAGAGATGCTCTTTCTTGCATAGACAATTGAAGTTCAGCCAGCGGATCAATTTGTTGTTCTAAGGTATGATTGGGTGCTTTCCTTCCGGTGAGACGCCTGCTTATTCGCCTTGCAGCTTGCCTTGTGTTATGCAGTCTCCTCTGGTTTCTTCGATATTCTCTTATCTGATCTTTAAAAAGAGGAGTAGATGTTACCTGGTGTTGTTCTAGAATGGATCTTGAAGCCATTACTTCTTCAACTTTGCTTGCTCTTCCTTCAGGATTTTATAAGGGTCTCGAAATACACAGAGTTTGCCTTGCTTCTCCCGGGGTTTTGATGGTCCAAGAGATAGGGCTTGCAGTTTTTCAATCAGGTCTTCAGGAAGTGAGGTTGTAACAGCGTTTCTCTTTCCTTCAGCTCTTAACTCAACTTGTATTTCTTTTAATGATTCATCTATTTGGACTAGAAGTTGGATCTGTGTATTATTTTACTTTATAATTGTAGAAATACTTGGAGATCCTTGATAATCGCTTGGTTTTGCAAATCCAACGGGTGGAGCTTCTAGTTGGTCAGTTGCAGATATTACATCTCGATAAGAAGCAGTGTTTCTGGTGATTATATAATTACTCATAAACTTCCGGAATCGGGCAGTTCCTTCCTGTTATTGCTCACACAGATGTGGCCTTAGACTTATAGCGACCTCCTTGCCTTCTGCCAAGTTAGTCCTTTTCTAATAATAATTCTTCAAGCTGCTTTTTATAATAGGTCATTTCCTTTTGTAAGTGTTCTATCTCTCCTTCGCACTAGGTGATGTAATACCTTTGTTCTTGTATCAGGTTTTGTGGAAAGAAGGGGGTTGGAGGGGATGGTGCTACTAGTGCCTCCTTGTTGAAATAGTTGTTAGGATGTATACTAAAAACCTAACTTTTGTATAAATATTTATAAGAATCACATTGGTCAAATATCTACATTTATGCTAAGTGTAGTTGTCCGTTTAATTTATATTGTAAATAACATGGTGTGAGGAGACACGCAGAAGTTCATGTTATCAGTTCCCTATAAATTATAAACAGTTACTTACAACTAAGATGGAATGGGGCAAACCATTGGAGTGGTTGTAGTGTAATTTGGTATTAGTTTATCTTGACTAATAAATTACACTAGTACACTATGAGTGTATTGAGCAGGACCATTTGAGGTAGTTTCTTTTTATACTGATTATATAAAAGAACAAAACCTCTATTTTTATGGAAGTGTGTACTCTTAATCATGATATAATAACAAGCACGTATATTTAATATTTATTTCTTTAATTTATCAAAGGGTGTGATTTATCTCGTTAAATCAATAGGCCCGATAAGTTTGGAAATGATATTATTTATATGGTGTGTTATTGATTATAGAATGAAACTGTGTTCTAGTAATCTAGGTTGATGATGTCCCCTTGAGGAGCTCATAAGGATTGTCATGTAAACCCTGCAGGTGAACTTAGTCCAACATGATGATAAGGTTAAGTGGTACTACTCTTTGAGCTAGATATTAATTAAGTGAGTTGTCAGTAACTCATTTAATTAGTGGGCATTCAATATTTTAAACACAGGGAAACTAACGCACTCATAATTAGAAGGAGCTCATATTGTAATATGATATTGGTGCGGTAGTGCAATAATAACTCTTTTGTGATATGAGTTATTATTGATGAACTTGAGTTGGGTGTTCGGGGCGAACATGGGAAGCTTAATCTCATCGGGAGACCAAAGTCAATTCCTCCTCTAGGTCCCTATTGTAGCCTCTTATATAAAGTCTTATATCCAACCAAAGTATAGCTTCTTAAGGCCCAAGTTAGGGTCGGCCAAGCCTTGCTTGGAGACTAAGCAAGGGGTCGGCCAAGCTAAGCTTGGAGCCCAAGCTAGGGCCAGCCAAGCCTTGCTTGGTGCCCAAGCAAGTGGCCGGCCACATCATGAAGAGAAGGAAGTTTTATTTTGTAAAATCTTTCCTTTAATAGAGATCCATAAAAAGGATTTAAAAGGATGATTTTAATATAAAACTTTTTTTTAGATCGGTCATAAAAGGAAATAAAAGGAAGTTTTTATTTTGTTAAAAACTTTCCTTTTATGTTGGTTTTAATAGATAGTTTTAAATTTTAAAATCTTTTCTTTTATAAATTTCTACAAAGGAATAAAAGAGATATTTGAAATCTTTCCTTATTTGTAGTTATCTATAATGTGAAAGAAAGATTTTAATTTTTTGATAAAACTTTTCTTTTGTAACCATGTTTTATTTTAAATCTTATTTTTTATAGATATCCATAAAAGGATTTAAAAGAGATAGATTTTAATTTATAAAACATTCCTTTTATAACAATCCACAAAAGGGATTTTAAAAGAGAGATTTTAATTTTGTTTAAAATCTTTCCTTGCTTGGAGAATAAGCATATGGCCGGATATGTCATAGGAGAAAAAGGAAGTTTTATTTTTGTTACAAAACTTTTCTTTTTTGCAATCACCAAGGAATATAAAAGAGAAGGAGGGGGTACCTCACCCGATAATACTTCTTTTATTCCTCTATATTCTTCCTTGGTGGTCGGCCCTTGCTCTTTCTCTTCTCTCCTATTGTTTTCTCTCTTGGAGGCCAGCGGCATCAATTGGTGGTGATCTCTTGGTGGCCGGTTGCTTGAAGGAGAAGAAGAAGAGAAGGAAACTCTCTTGTCTAGCATCCCTTGGAGGTTATTTAGTGGCCGGATCTTGGAAGCCATGGAAGAAGCTTGAGTGGATTTCATCTTGGAAGATCGTTATCCGCACGACGTCCAAGAGAAGGAGAGGAATACAATACAAGATCAAGAGGTCTATAACCTACAAAAGGTATAACTAGTTATTAGTTTCTGCATCATAACTAGTTCATCTTTTGTATAGATCTTGAAAAACCAAACACAAGAGGTTATCGATTTTATGTTATCATTTTTGTTATCGATTTTATTTTTTGATTTCATGTTTCAATAATGTGTTTCTATTGAGGTCTCTATAGTTAAACCTAGTTTACTGTAAGAAGTTAAATATCCAATTTCTTTGTGAGGCTTTGTCTAGGAAGTGGTGGATGATCCCATACCCAAGAAGGTCTAGTGTCTCGCCATGTTTAACTTGGAAGCCGATCTTTGAAATAGATATTTGATAACTTCTGTAATATGGTTTAACTTAGGAAGATCACATTGGTTAAACTTCGAGTAAAAATGTTAAGTATCATTTCCAATCCAAGTTTAACTTCTGAAGGATAATTTGGATTAATAAAGTTAAGCATCGTTTGCAATCCAAATTTAAATTCAGTAGAACACATGGTAGCTAGGATAGTTCTATGCTTGTACAAATTTTTATACACGGGAACTAGGACGATATTCTAAGTAGAAACCAACAATAGTATAGTCCACATAAGTTGCACACTATGATAGAACACTCGGGGCAATGTATTCTCGCTCTTTGAAGAGTAGCCCTTTTAGAACAGGTACATGCTGTAGATTGTTGGGGTAGTATCCCTTCATTCAACCTCCAATTATGTAGGCAGCTTGATTGTTGATCTGAGATCTTTACTTGTGGCCTGTAACCACCATCTATATGTCCCACCATATAAATGGAATTAAGGTGAAGAGTTTGTACAGGCCTATTTAAGTCGTCCATATCATCTTCTCCTTCAGATATGTTAAAGATAGCGTCACTTTGGTTTGCTCCTTCTTGGACAAATAGAATATCACAATCTTCTGGTATATCTAGTTGTTCGAATATTGCCACTCTTTTGATATTTCTTTTCTCGTTGGGGTATTCTCGTGCAAAATGTCCTTCCTGCCCACATAGGTAGCACTTACATTTTTTGTTTCTGATTAAGTGTTTTCTTTTCTCAATCCTTGCATGTGTGTCATGTGGCTTTCCTTTGTATGTTTTTGATTGCCTTAGCCCCAACCTTTTCTATCCCTGATTTTTATAATAGCGAGGTATAGGAATTTGACTGCAAAAAGAAAGATTTTTGAGTGACCTTTTGAAGGCTGCATCTTTTCACTCCTGCTCTAGGAATTTATGCGCGAAAATAATTCTAGGGAATACTCCCACTGTTAAGTCGGTATATTTTTCATCAAATGCCTTTTTAATTCGATCGCCTAGATCTCCTGACATTTTGAACCAAAATTTCTCCGATAGCTCTGGTCCTGCATAGAGCCTTCCTATTTTAGCAGCTAGTCTCATGTAGTCATTGATATATTGAATAATATTTTTCACATTATCACATGAGAGCTTCTCAAGATCTCAGTATGTGGTATCTTGGATAATGGTGGATCCTTGAGCAGGATCTTCTGTAGAAAATACTCTTCTCATTTGGGATAGGATATTTTGTCGTCCTTCCCTTCCTTCTCCAGTCTGGGTGAGAGCTTCATATTCTGTTGGGTAACTCATCCTCCATTGTACCCATGTTATCTTTTCAATTTCTCCCAATAAGTTTTCTATAAATTTCATTTTATCCTTTGTATCTGTGAAGACTTGGTTTGAGACATAGTTCTTGGTTATGGACTCCCAGCGAGAAAATGCATCATCAAATAATCCCAATTGTTCTGGAATAACAAATAGAGCTCCACTTAGTTGTTGGGCTGATGGTAGTGTCCATAGCTCATTATTCATCCCTCCTCGAAATTTTTCCTTTGGGGGTTATTGTTCGTAGATGTGCTGAAATGTAGATGGGCCTTCTTGAGTTCTTGTAGGAAGGTATCCTGGTGGTCCCATCGCCATATCTTGAGGAGGTCGATATGGTGAAATAACAGTGCTTGTTGAATAAATCTGTTGAGATTCATTAGGAGTTTCTTCTTGTAATCGTCGCAAACTGGGGTATTCCATTTCACAGCCTGCCACAAGTAGATGAGATGTCTCCCCATCACCTTCTGTTGTGAATGGGTTGGTCTGTAACTCTGAATCAGAAGAATAAGAATCCCATATTGGTGTTGTCCAAGGTGTTGTTATAGAGGCCATATATTGAATATGGTCAAGAAAGGCATCTTCCATATCAGAATACCTTGGAGTAGTTTCCAAGGACCAGAGAACAGTGACCCCTGGGCTTGTTTCTCCTGCATGGGCTTGCTCTAAGGTAGTTTGAAGAAGTTCACTTTCCTCAATAAGAACTGTTGCAGCTTCCTTGGGTAAATTTAGGGTCTGAGGTTTTGTTGGTTCATCATCCCATGATGGTGCTGGTAATTCTAAATCTGGAAGAGGGGCAGGAATGTCATAATTAACATAATAATCATACTTACCACTTGGTTCCCCTAGGGTATCCCATCTTCCTTTTGATGCTTTAGATGAACAGGTTGATTTTCGTCGTTGGGAGGCTAGGACAAAACCTTCAGTGCTTCTATCAGTCGAGGTCAGGCTTTGTTGTATTTCATAGACATTTGTCATAACAATATATTCCAGAATAAGTTGAGCCACACAGTCTCCCCTATGAATATAGATATTCCGATCAGAGTGATTGAAGGCGAGGATTTTGATTTCGCCTCTATAGTCACTATCAACGACTCCGGCTCCTACATCAAGACCAAGCTTAAATGCTGCGCTTGATCTAGTGGCTATCCTTCCATAGGTTCCCCATGGTATTTCCATACTGAGGCCAGTTCGAATTAGTCTACGGCCTCGGGGTGGAATCACGCATTCTTCACTTGCAGCTATGTCAAATCCTGCAGCACCAGAAGTTTTATGAAACGGAATAACTACATAGGGAGAGAGTTTGTGTACCAGTAAGTAGGGATGACTAGTGTCTTTAGTGTCAAGATTAGTAGGGTTGTCTACTTCCTCAAAAACACCATCTGCCTTTTCAATTAATACCGCTATTAACTCTTGGTTTTGTATTTCTTCATCTCGTTCATTGTAAATAGGTTGTTGAGATGTTTGAGTAGCAATATAGTTATGAAAGCTTAAAGAAATTCTTCCATCCATTAGGTTGTTGCTATTGACTTCAGATGGTTTCATAGGAATTATCACTTGAGTGGGTTTGATAACCCAGTTTAGGCCTTGTAATCTTTGAGTTGATAAACTCCGTCCTGGTAGTGCTTTTACTCCATGTGTAGTTAAGTAGTCTACTACTCCCTGTATTTCATAGGCGAAACCAACATTAGGAGTATTAGAGAGTCTACCTACTAGTCCCCGGGTGATCAGGAGGTTTGCATCTCCATTTTGCCGTGCTTCATAGCCCTTTGTTAATATGGAGATTTGGATGTTTCGGAAGCAGTCCCCGATAGTGAGCATCGTCTCTGGAATGACATAGATCATTTGACTTCCTTGAGTGAGGTCAACTTCCATAGTAGCTAGAATAGTCTGATCTCCTTGCCATCTATTATCTCGAAAGATAATTAAAGCCATTGTGCCTTCTCGTTGCCTGTGAAGAATTTGTATGCGTACCTGGAGTATTCCCAGATGTATGTATTGCATATTACTTCTTTTAAGTTAGTTGAAGCTTTCTTCTTGAATGAATCTTTTGTCCACCTGATTGATTTGTTTGGTGACAGGGTACCAATTGTGCCAGTTGTGCCAGTTGTTCATCTGAATGAATCTTCAGGATTTTTTCCAGCCCTAATAGGAAGTTTGTGCCAATTGTTCATCGATTTGTTTGGTGACAGGGTACCAATCATGCCACCAATTATCTTTGGAACATAGTCGTTGGCACTCCTGTTTCTTCATAAAGTGGAGTAAATGGAGATGTTGGAATGCGTTAGTGGCTTGGATAGCTGCTCTTTGTTGTAGATTGTGTAGGTTTTGTCGTATCTGTTGGTCTCTTTCGAATGTGATTGGATAGACACGTAGCTTGTTGAGTTGTTGTTGATATTGCTCAGCGAAGTGGATAGGGCTTGGAGGGACATCATCAGGTGTGCTTGGGCCTCTGGGTTGGGTCGTTCTTCTAGCTCCTGTAGGGCTGGTGCTACCTGTCCTAGTCGGCCCATTTCCTGGATCGGTCATTCTTCCAAAATAAGAAAATTTATTAGTCATGAGAGGGCATCTGCTACCTGATTGTCTTCACCCTTGATATGCTCAAACTGAACTTGAATGTCTGTTCTAGTGATATAATCAACAAAGGTCATCCAGCGAACACAAGAAGGACTGTTACTGGAAGTTTTTTCGAAGAAGCTTATTATTGCTTGGCAGTCTGTTCTAATGGGCAACTCGGGCTTGTCTAAAAAATAAATCTTTAGAGCTTCTAGGGAATTTATGACTGCATGGATTTCTGCATCGATTGTGGACTTAGGAGGGTTGAATTTTTCGCTTTCATACGCGCATATCTTTTTAGTATTCTTTGAGTCGCATTTGGCCTTTTTCCATTTATATATCCCTCCCCCAACCATCCATGCATCCATCAACCTCGAGAATGATGAAGCAGTTCTCGGGTGGAATTTCTAGTTCTGCTAACTTTTGGATTTTCTCCTTAATTTGCCTGATTAAATCCCAATCTTGCTTGTTAAGCCTTTTATCTGTTTCTCCTGCATGGGCTTGCTCTAAGGTAGTCTAAGGAAGTTCACTTTCCTCAACAAGAACTGCTGCAGCTTCCTTGGGTAAATTTGGGGTCTGAGATTTTGTTGGTTCATCATCCCATGATGGTGCTGGTAATTCTAAATCTGGAAGAGGGGCAGGAATGTCATAATTAACATAATCAAACTTACCACTTGGTTCCCCCAGGGTATCCCATCTTCCTTTTGATGTTTTAGATGAAAAGGTTGATTTTTGTCGTTGGGAGGCTAGGCCAAAACCTTCAGTGCTTCTATCAATCGGGGTTAGGCTTTGTTGCACTTCATAGACATTTGTCATAACAATATATTCCAGAACAAGTTGAGCCTGCAGATCAATTTGTTGTTCTAAGGTATGATTGGGTGGTGAGATGCCTACTTATTTGCTTTGTAGCTTGCCTTGTGTTATGCAATATCCTCTGGTTTCTTCGATATTCTCTTATCTTATCTTCAAAAAGAGGAGTAGATGTTACCTGGTGTTGTTCTATAATGGATCTTGAAGCCATTACTTCTTCAACTTTGCTTGCTCTTCCTTCAGGATTTTATAAGGGTCTTGAAATACACGGAGTTTGCCTTACTTCTCCCGGGATTTTGATGGTCCAAGAGATAGGGCTTGCAGTTTTTCAATCAGGTCTTCAGGAAGTGAGGTTGTAACAGCGTTTCTCTTTCCTTCAGCTCTTAACTCATCTTGTATTTATTTTAATGATTCGGCTATTTGGACTAGAAGTTGGATCTGCGTATTATTTTTCTTTATAATAGCAGAAATACTTGGAGATCCTTGATAATCGCTTGGTTTTGCAAATCCAACGGGTGGAGCTTCTAGTTGGTCAGTTACAGATATTGCATCTCGATAAGAAGCAGTGTTTCTGGTGATTATATAATTACTCATAAATTTCCGGAATCGGGCAGTTCCTTCCTGTTGTTGCTCACACAGATGTGCCCTTGGACTTATAGCGGCCTCCTTGCCTTCCGCCAAGTTAGGATCTATTCTTTTACAAAACTAGGTTGCATAGTACCAATGATTCTAAAAAAAAATTTTAGTAATAACAGGAATTTCTCACGCGAAACAAGCTCTGATACCAGGACTTTTTTGGCGGGATTGCGGGAGAGAATAAATAAAAATAGATGAAATAATAGAAATAAGTAGGTGAGAACTCACAGAAAATATTATTTCAAACAGGATCTTACAAGCTCTTGGAATTTTCCCAAGTAAAGCTCAAGGTGCGCTTGAATGCTTTGCAAGGGTAGTGAGCATCCTTATTTATAGAGAAAATGTTGGGTGCACAAGGGGCCCCATCGACACATCTTGTCTAGATAAGAACGCATCAGATGCTTCTTTACAGCTAAGGGCATCTTACTTTAGATACTTTACAACACACAGATGCCTCTTTACAGATCACAGGCATCTTACTTTAAATACTTTACAACACACAGATGCCTCTTTACAGATAACGGGCATCTTACTTTTGATACTTTACTACACAGATGCCTCTTTATAGATCACGGGCATCATACTTTAGGTAGTAGGGTCCACCACTTCCGCGAATGTTACACTTGGAAGGAATTCATTCTGTTAACAGCGTCTTAAAGCATATAGGAAGTTTGTGCCAGTTGTTCATCGATTTGTTTGGTGACAGGGTACCAATCAAGCCACCAATTATCTTTGGAACATAGCCGTTGGCACTCCTATTTCTTCATAAAGTGGAGTAAACGGAGTTGTTGGAGTGCGTTAGTGGCTTGGATAGCCACTCTTTGTTGTTGATTGTGCAGGTTTTGTCATATCTGTTGGTCTCTTTTGAATGTGATTGGATAGACACGTAGCGTCTTGAGTTGTTGTTGATATTGCTCAGCGAAGTGGATAGGGCTTGGAGGGCCATCATCAGGTGTGCTTGGGCCTCTCGGTTGGGTCATTCTGCTAGCTCATGTAGGGTTGGTGCTACCAGTCTACTTTTGTTGGGGTGTCAGATGTTTATAAGACCTGGCTTCAATAATAAAGTCTGGATTTTGATATCCAGTTGGCAAAGTATTTTATTCTTCTCCCAATGTTGTAGGAGATTTTCCCCAATATATCCTTGATCAGTTAGCTCCTTTAATAATCAGCTAATTTTTTGTTGAAAGTCAAAGCTGGTCTTCCCGACTGAAAAATTGACCATTTCTTTGATTTGTATGTATTCTTCTTCTTCCAGTTCCAGTTCTTCTATTGCTGTTGCATTAATGGAGGGTAAGGTATTTATAGTTGTAAAATTTTTGTAGAATGTTATCGTATTTCCTTCAATTCGTAGTCCTCCATGCATAACTCGTATAAAGTTGCAACTAATTATGAGCTTTATATTATCGCTCAGTACCATGGGAAAGCTATAAGTGTATGGTATTCTGAAGAAATTGTCTCCTATAGTCATCCTTCCTTACTTCAGCTTCATATTAGCCTTTTGCTGAGAATTAATCCCGCTAAAGCTTACTTCAAAGGTATTCCGTTCTAGTGCTTCCTTTGGTCTTGACTTTTGGTCAACGCAGTATGTTGTAGCTCCAGTGTCTAATATCACCTTTAAAGAAAGTTTTGGAATTCCTGGAATAACGATTTCCACTGTGAGGTTATATAGCATATTTTTTACTAACCTTGGGCTTGGAGCTGCTGCTATAGTCTTGCTGTTTGTTGTTTCGAGGAGCATATTCGCATCTTCCTCTTCTTCTTCTTCCAAGGCCTGGAATTCTTCCCTTAGGTCCTTTTCTAATAATAATTCTTCGAGCTTCTTTTTATAATAGGTTATTTCCTTTTGTAAGTGTTCTATCTCTCATTCACACCAGGTGATAATACCTTTGTTCTTGTATCAGGTTTTCTGGAAAGAAGGGGGTTGGAGGGGATGGTGCTACTGGTATCTCCTTGTTGAAATAGTATGGTCCACATAAGTTACACATTGTGATAGAACACTCGGGGCAATGTATTCTCGCTCTTTGAAGAGTAGCCCTTTTACAACAGGTACATATTGTAGATTGTGGGGGTAGTATCCTTTCATTCAACCTCCAATTATGTAGGCAGCTTGATTGTCGATCTGAGATCTTTACTTGCGGCTTGTAACCACCATCTATCTATCCCAACATATAAATGGAATTAAGGTGAAGGGTTTGAACAGACCTGTTTAAGTCATTCATATCATCTTCTCCTTCAGATATGCTATAGATAACGTCACTTTGGTTCTCTCCTTCTTGGACAGATAGAATATCACAATCTTCTGGTATATCCAATTGTTCGAATATTGCCCCTCTTTTGATATTTCTTTTCTCGTTGGGGCATTCTCGTGCAAAATGTCCTTCCTGTCCACATAGGTAGCACTTAAATTTTTTGTTTCGAGTAAGTGATTTCTTTTCTCAAACCTTACATGTGTGTCATGTGGCTTTCCTTTGTATGTTTTTGATTGCCTTAGCCCCAACCTTTTTTATCCCTGATTTTTATAATAGCCAGGTATAGGAATTTGACTGCAAAAAGAAAGATTTTTTAGTGACCTTTTGAAGGCTGCATCTTTGCACTCCTGCTCCAGGAATTTATGCGCAAAAATAATTCTGGGGAATACTCCCACTGTTAAGCCGGGATATTTTTCATCAAATGTCTTTTTAATTCGATTGCCTAGATCTCCTGGCATTTTGAACCAGAATTTCTTCGATAGCTCTGGTCCTGCATAGAGCCTTCCTGTTTTGGCAGCTAGTCTCTTGTAGTCATTGATATATTGAATAATATTTTTCACATTATCGCATGAGAGCTTCTCAAGATCTATGTATGCGGTATCTTGGATAATGGTGGATCCTTGAGCAGGATCTTCTGTAGAAAATACTCTTCTCATTTGGGATAGGATATTTTGTGTTCCTTCCCTTCCTTCTCCAGTCTGGGTGAGAGCTTCATATTCTGTTGGGTAACTCATCCTCCATTGTACCCATGTTATCTTTTCAATTTCTCCCAATAAGTTTTCTATAAATTTCATTTTATCCTTTGTATCTGTGAAGACTTGGTTTGAGACATAGTTCTTAGTTATGGACTCCCAGCGAGAATATGCATCATCAAATAATCCCAATTGTTCTGGAATAACAAATAGAGCTCCACTTTGTTGTTGGGCTGATGGTAGTGTCCATAGCTCATTATTCATCCCTCCTCGAAATTTTGCCTTTGGGGGTTGTTTTTCGTAGATGGGCTGAAATGTTGATGGGCCTTCTTGAGTTCTTGTAGGAGGGTATCCTGGTGGTCCCATTGCCGCATCTTGAGGAGGTCGATATGGTGATATAACAGTGCTTGTTGAATAAATCTGTTGTGATTCATTAGGGGTTTCTTCTAGTAATCATCACAAACTGGGGTAATCCATTTCACAGCCTATCGCAAGTTGATGAGATGTCTCCCCCGCACCTTCTGTTGCGAATGGGTTGGTCCATAACTTTGAATCGAAAGCATAAGAATCCCATATTAGTGTTGTCCAAGGTGTTGTTATAGAGGCCATATATTGAATATGGTCATGAAAGTCATCTTCCATATCAGGATACCTTGGAGTAGTTTCCATGGATCAGAGAAAGGTGTCGGAGGCACAGAAAGACCACTAAAACTTCAAACTCTTGCACTCTCACACTTTTGTAAAAAGCTCTCATTGTCTTTCATTTTCGTCTCTTCTTTGTGCTAAAATTTTCTACCCTTGTAAAATGAGATTGTAAGAAGTTTCTCCACGTTTGGACCAAGAAGAAGAAAATTAGGTGTTTTCAAGGAGTAATTCACCTAAAGAATCATATTCATAGAGTAGGGATATTAGGGATGATGGGCGAACCACATTAAACCTTTGTGCATCATTAGTTTGTTTTATTGTTGTAATGTTTCCATTGTTTTGCTTTTTCCACGCACTACGTAACTGTTGGTGCGGTTAGCACTAACGGTCGAACTCAAGTTTTGATGAATGACAACGTAGGTTAAGTTAGTTTCATAGTGATCTAACACTTTGACGAAGTGTGCAGGAGAAGTCCAGATAGTTCAACAGGTCGACCTGATAGTTGGCACGAAGCCCAGACTGGTCGACGGGCTGACAGGATGTCTGGTACGAAGTCCAGCTAGGTCAACGGGTCGTCCTGATAGCTAGCACGAAGCCCAGACTGGTCGATGGGCTGACTGGATGTCTGGCACGAAGTCCAGCTAGGTCGACGGGCTGACCTGATAGTTGTTACGAAGTCCAAACGGGTCGAAGGACTAACCGGACGTCTGGCCGGTAAGTTAAGGTAAGTTACTTGAGGGGAGTGACTGTGAGGACGTGTTCCCGGGAAGGGAACTTAGGCGCCGATCCAACTTAGAACCATTTCGGAACTCTAAGCTGAAATCTTGACTAGATTCCGGTCTCGGTGAGATGGAATCTAATTAATACTTTGTTATTATAACTGTACTAACACCTTGTTTTGCAGGGTAATATAATTTATATTTTGCCTCGGACTAACTCTTTCTTGTAGAAGAAGAACTTTCTGGAGAAGAGTGGTACGAGCGCCCAGAAGGGATCCAGGTGCCCGGAGTGCAAATATTATCTACTCATCGCTTCGCCACATGGAACTTCATGGTTGGCTGGGCTACGTCACACTCCAGGCGCCCGGAAGGGATCCGAGCGTCTGGAGCCTCCTATATAAGGAGGGTGATCCCTAGAGCAAAGAAATTAAAAAAAAAATAACAACAAGATTTTCTAACAATTGCTCTACCGTGCTATGCTCCTGCGGCGCTGTGAAGCTCCTTCGACAATGCGCTTCTTTTTCATTCCTTATTGTTGTCGATATTTTTCCTTTAAAGAAATTGTAATTTCACTTGTAATATTTTGAATTTCTAGTAGATTGCCCTGTTGGGTTTTTCGGACCGCGAAAACCTGTCACGCCCCGAGAGTAAGGTTGTCCGACGAAAATCGGACAGCACCTCCCCTGTAGCAGTGACAAATGAAACCGGTATACATCACCAACAGATAATACATATGCAAATAAAATCACAACCGCGCAGATAATATACAGCCCACACGGCTGGAAAACCAAGCACAGCGGAAAACAAAAATAAAAAGTATAAGATAACGAAAACTCACCGCGGGCCGGCCCGGCTTGACTCCTCGACAAAACAACCAAATACAAAATAACAAGTCCACAGCCCAATTATTACAATGCTGAATTCAAAGGTTTAACTCACAATAAAATGAAAACCAAAATCATAAAATCGTCCTCGGAAGCGACGTGGGACCGGTAGTCGGGATCCTCCTCCAAGTGTACTAGCATCGCTATCAGCTACCTGGTGAAATTACCAATGTGGGTGGTGAGTATAAAGACTCAGCGGGTAATAGAATAGACAGTGCATGAGTATCATAAAGAATAGGAATACAAAAGGATACAGTCTCGGAAAGATAAATAGCAGATACTACTGGGTAAACAAAGTATATATCCATACCTGGAACCATATCCTAGGCTAACAGTGTAAGGTCTGAAATAACATAAACTACTACAGTACTGCTCATAACTACCAGAATCACATATAAAGTATACTGAAATAGTAATCAGTGTCCAAGCATATATAACAGGTATGTGATAACAAAACTGCATAAGTAAGCATATAACAGCATAAGCAAATATAACGGAAAATAGCGTATGCACGGATGGTCACCCCGCCACCTCTCTGCACCACGACCCCTGTATGATCGAGAGGCCGGATCGATGACAGCTGTACCACCCAAAGGTCGCCACTACTCTCGAGTGACCGGACGGACAGTTGCATAGTAGCTGAATAGCTACGTCTGCGACGGGGGTCCCTGCTGCCCGCGACTCCAGCTACCGCTACCCATGAGTGTGCGAGTGGGGGCATGACAGGACAAGCGACATGCTCCAGCTACCACTACCCATGAGTGGCCGAGCGTGCGGCCCAAGCCAACAACCGCCTCAACCACAAGGGAGACAGGATCGTCGGCAATGCATGCAATGACATGATGCGAACAATGCAACAGTCATCATATATATATAAACAGAAACAGGTATGCTACATGAAGCCAGCATGCTCAGTAAGGTATGTAAATAAACAGCAACCAAAACATGTAAACATGGTATCAGGTGTCTATATATCCAATACCTAATATCTAATGTCTGGCATCTGGTATCTGGTATCTGATACCTAGTAATATAGTATCTGCTAAATATCATCGATAGCAACGAGAGACTGTATAGGTACAGAAACAAGTAGCTCAAAGATTGAGTGGAAGTATCAAACGTAGGAATAATAAGAGTAGAGTCAAGATAGATACAGCAACTATCTGAACATAAAGCTCATGCACTAGGATCAAAATACTAAAGAGATAAAGCAAGAAATACCCGCCTCAAATGTAGGCTGAATCTGACGTCAATCTCGTCACGACGCTCGTCCCGATCAAAGTCCTGCATCAACGTATCCATATAAACCATCTACCGATTAACTAAACTAATATACAAGATAGGAAATTAATCCGAATTCGTTCATTACCCGAATAAACTCACCCTAATCTACTAATCCCCATTACTGATCCACACCAACCAACCAAAACTCCCCTACATTGTACTATCAAAATTGAGCTAGCAAATCATGCATTCATTCCTTAAACCCAACCATCACTGTTACAGCTTATCTCATATCAAAACTTACCTCTGATGATTCCCTGCCCGAAGGTAAAATTGTCGGCACAGGTCCTCTAGTGATACCTGTTGCCAAGAACCACAAATAGAGCTCCTACAAAGCCTACATCCATTGCCATCACATAATTCAACATAATACGAATCATGTCCAAAACCTAAAGCCACAGATCTACCATTAGAGCTGTAGAGTCCTCACCTTCTTATCTCCGAATGAAGCACAGTAGCTGGAAATTTGTGACCGAGGCTGCTACCAGGGATCACTGCCAGAACAATACTTAAATCAACATATGTTTGCAGCCGGGCTTCACATCACAGCCTCCCTAGCTAAAGGAAACCCTAATCTGAACCATTCTCACCTCACATACCTTGATGTCGGATCCCTCCCCTGCCGACGAAGTGAATCCGTCGGAATCAGCCTAGTGTTAGAGCTAGGGAACGTCGTGACCACCATCTGGAATGCACCCTCAGCTAAGATTGAGCTCAGGGTTCCGGCGTTACGACCCTCAGCGTCTCCGATGCCCGCCTCTCCTCTCCCGGCCGAGAATCCTTTGCAAGGAGCTGCGTTTCAACGAAGGATGCCACCAAGGAGATCTCCGATCAGGCGTGGAGGAGGTCGAAGACTGGTCTCGCAATCCCGGCGCCGGCGATTAGTCGCGGGCGGTCGTCGCTGCTGAGCCCGTCGGCGAAATCGGGTGAAATGGAGAGGCGTCGGCGAAAATGGAGGAAAGTGGCACAGTGAGGTTAGGGCACTGTTGCCCTACTTATAGGGTTTCCTTAATTCCCTATTAAGTCCCTTCAATGGTGATTACCATTACCTCTTTAGACTTAAACATTTTATCCCCTTAAACTCCTCCATACAACCTCTAAATAATTCCAGAAAAATACCTAAAAATTCCCATAAATCATTATAGGTTATTTTATTTTACCGTATCTCACAAAACCGCTTTTCCGCATCGCGGAAACCCCGAAACCCCACCACCGGATCCGTGCGAAGAATAAAACTTTCGAAAAACTACGAGTATGAGTTTACCAACCTATAGATCTACACTAGAACTATATGTTAAAGAGTTTTACCCTCGTAGCGTGCCCTTCGCGAGTCCCGTTTGTCCAAGGAGATGTCGGATCTCAAGTTGTCAAGGTAGACAACTCTCTATGCATATCCACACGAACAAATCGATGGAGGGAGAACCTTAGAGTGTGCTAGCACTCCAAGAAGGTCTCGGCAAGATGAGGAAAGGGAGAGCAAGAAGAGAGAGCAAGGAAGAAGATGGAATCAAAAATTCCATGAATGAAAATGAATCCCATTCATTCCCCTTAGTGGTCAGCCACAACAAAGTGTAACTCCTCTCATTAATGTGGTCGGCCACATTAAAGCAAAGGGAATTTGTAACCTCCATTAGGTGGCACACACATGTGGTAACTATGATGATGTGGCACATCATCATTGGCCACTTAATGCCAAGTCACAAATGATGTGGCATAAAGTCAAGTCAAACTTGACTCTTCCTCTTCCTCTCAAGTCAAGTCAAACTTGACTTAATCTCTCTCATGGTTGATTTAATCCAACTATTTAATTCAAGCCAATTTAATATAATGAATCTAATTCATTTAATTAAATTTATTCAATGAGTCATAATCTAAATTAGACTCATTGAACACATGAATCAACTTGAGTCCAACTCAATTAGCCCAATTAGGATTACTCTTAATCTAATTTGATTCATCACATGAATCTAATCCTCTTGGTTCATCATATGAACCTAATCTCCATCTAATTGTCCTTAGTGTGTGACCCTATAGGTTTTTGTAACGTTGGCAATGCCCCTAAACCCATTTAAGAGCATAAGTAATAAGCGGTATCTAGCAACACATCATTACTACCCAAGTTACAAGAATGTTGAGATCCAACATCACCTTGTGACTACTAATTGTGACTCCTCACAATATATGACAAATATCCTTCTATCCTAGACATCTAGATTGATCAATGTGAGGCATAGACCGTGTCATCCTCTGACCAATCTAAATCTTGATCTCCAAATAGACTCACTAAATCAAATGAGCTCAATATCTCATATTGACTCATTTGGGCATGGCCATGTACTTCGTGGTCTCACTCTATCAAGAATATCGATGTCGCTCCCGTCATATAGGAGGGATAGATCCCATCTACATCACTCACATCCCTCTACATAATTCGTTACATACCCAGTAATCGCCTTTATAGTCCACCCAATTACGGGTGACGTTTGACGAAACCAAAGTACATAACTCCTTATGTAGGGATCCATGGTAACTTCAGGTCCAAGGACTAGTAGTCATACTAATAGCCACATGAGAAAGTATATGATACTCATATAACGATCCATGATACTTTCTCATGGCAGGTCATTCAGTATACATTCTCCAATGCATACTCATGTGTCAACTTGATATCTCTATATCCATGACTTGTGAGATCAAGTCATCGAGTTGACCTACATGCTAGTCTTATGCATTAACATTGTTCCTGAATGTTAATACTCGACTAGGAATGATTAAGAGTCGTGTTCCCTATATCATCTCACTATCGGTTCAACTAACCGATTGATATAGGTGAGAACCTTCTACTCAAGGACGCTATTATACTTAGTTTATTTGGCACTAATACAAGTAAGTATAATAACCAAAAACAAATGTCTTCATTTATATAAGAATATGATACAACAAGTCCATAATACAATCATCAAATGATTGGCTCTAGGGCTCTAACTAACATGCCCAACGAAAGCACTCAACGAGTGTGGACCTTGGAGTAGCAGTCGACAAAGGCTCTGAACCAAGTAAATTGATTTTGTGTTAGCGTTGTTGTGTTCTTGTTTTTCCGTTGCGTACTTACTAAATTTTTTAAATCACTATTCACCCCCCCCTCTAGCGAGTTTCTCGATCCTACAAGTGGTATCAGAGCATGTACCGCTTTGATTTGGTGCAACCACCAATCAGACAGGGGTGAAATTTTTCTTTACATTTTTTTTTCTTTTCGGTATTCAGTTCTATGTTACAAATCCAAACTGGTATTGTTACCTTTTAGAAAGTTTTTCGTAGTAATTAAGTTGAATTGGTGCAACACCAATTCAGTTTTAGATTCTTTATAATTTTATACCGCACTACTAATCCAAGACCAAGTCTTGGGATTCCTCATTTTTTTGTGTGTGTGCAGGATAAAATGTCTCAAGTCGAAGGCTTCAGCACAGTATGTCCCGCCTATTCAATGGGGATGACTTCCCCTACTGGAAGAAGCGAATGGAGGTCTACCTGAAGACTGACTTCGACCAGTGGTTCAGCATTACTAGAGGATACAAGGTGTCGGTCGACAACTTCAGGAATCCACTAGACCCAGAACAGTGGACTCCGGAAATGAGAAAGAAATCTTCGATGGACTACAAAGCTCTCAACACGCTGCAATGCAGGCTGACGAAGGAAGAGATGAACCGAGTGGGACCGCACTAAAATGCAAAAGAGTTATGGGACAAGTTGATCAAACTACACGAAGGAACAAGCGATGCCAAGGTAACTAAGCGCAACCTTTTGTTAAATAAATTATTTAATATCAAAATGCAAGAAGGAGAAACAGCGAGTCAACTTCATGCTAGGATCAAAGACGTCGTCAACGGACTCCACGCGATAGGCCACCAAATGGAAAATAGAGACTTAATAAGGCACGCTTTAAATGCTTTTCCGCATAATACATTGTGGGCATCTATCGTGGATCCCTACAAAATTTCAAAAAATCTATCTAAATTGAAACTAGACGAACTATTCTGCGAACTTGAATTACACGACCAAACTAACGTCGGGTCCGAGAAAGGTATCGCTTTGTTTGCAGGTTCCTCCAAGGAAAGGACAAAGACCAAGCCTGAACCTGAAGATGAGTCCGATCAAGATTCTGAAGATGAAGAGTACTTGGTGAACCCGGTAAGGAAGATGTTCACCAGGAGGAAAAAGAGCTTCAACAAGAAGGACCTGCAGAAGATCCAACTCCCCGACTGAACCAAGAAATGTGACCTGCTTCGGGTGCAATAAGAAAGGCCACTACAAGAACGAGTGTCAAAGATTGAAGAGCGACAAGTCAAAGACATCAAAGAAGGCTCTCAAAGTGACATGGGGCGACTTTTCCTCAGAAGAATTGGAGGTCGAAGATCAGAAGCACCAGAGTCACCTCGCGTTGATGGCCCGCAAAGCGGAATCGGAGAACGAATCGGAAGACGGGTCCGAACCCGAATCGAACCACGAGTCTGTACTCGTTTCCGAAGGTCCGAAGAGGTACATTTTAATTTGAACAAGAAATTTTTTAGAATTATTGCTTGCTTAAATAAAAAATTAAGTATAATAGAAAATGGAAATAAATTGCTCCTTGAGGAAAACCAAAACCTTAGGAAGCAAATCACAAATTCTAATCCAACTCAAGACCTAACACTTGGGGAGGAAAATTTAACACTAAAAATAAAAAATAATAAATTAAAAAGTATGTTAGAAAAATTTACAACAAGATCTAAAAATTTAGATCTTATTTTAAACAGTCAAAAAGCAGTCTATAATAAAACTGAACTTGGCTATAAGTCAAGTTCAAATAAAACATTTAAATTATTAATAACTCAACATAAACAACAAAATAAAGCTTGGCTTCCGAAAGCATGCTTAACCATGCAAGTAGAAATTAACCAATATTACATAGCCAAAGACAAAATATATTATGTAAAATCTGATAAATCAAATCAAAAACTGAAACACAAACCTAGACCAACAAAAAAAAAATTGAAAAATCTTAGAACCCATCAAAAATCAAATTATCATCAAGTTAAATATAATTATAAAAGTAACATACATAAACCTAGAACTAAAACTTAATAATACAGATCAATAATTCAAGGGGAGGCTCCAGAATAGTTGGCACCTCCAAAATTAACCTACCCGATAGGGTAACGAAAATTAACCTACCCGGAAGGATAATTAGGATTACAGTAAAGAGGGATAAAATTTAACTTGACCTACGTTATTGGTGAAGTTTTAGATGATAGTAGGTTTGGGAAGCTTAGTCTATACATGTCTAGGAAGATATGGCTTCGACCTGCTGCATTTGGCTAAGTAGAACTAACTGAAACTACCCCTTATGGATCCTAACTAGTTAGACCAAGGTTTTGTATTAAGTCCATTGGATAGGACTATTTGGAAAACCTCGAAGGCATGGTTACTCAAATGATATCCAAGTGACTCACTATAGCCTAGAAGTTTATCCAAAAAATGTCTATCTATTGAGTTCAAAGCTAAACCTGAATCTAACATAAAGTTAAAACAACCCTGAAATTTAACTCAACTTCATCTCACAAAAATTATAGGTTTCCTTGAATGAAAACATAGATCGGGTGAGATGACTAAGGACTTCAAACCGACTCGAATTGAATCAAACCGAATCGAACCAAATCAATTAAAAATTAAATTAATTAAACTAAATTAAATTAAAAATTAAATTAAATTAAATTAAATTAAATTAAAAATTAAATCAAATTAAATTAAATTAAATCAAAACAAATCAAATCAAATCAAATTAAATTAAATTAAATTATTTAAATTTTAAATCTTTTTAACATAAAATTTATGTTAAAAATATTTTTAACTTAAAAATTAATTTAAAAATTCTTTAGAAATTATTTTTTAAAAAAAACATTCTAAAAATCTTTTTAGGAATTCTTTAAAAATTACTTAAAATATTTTAAAATTCATTTAAAAATTCTTTTAAAATTATTTTAAAACAAACATTTTAACAATCCTTTTAAAAATTATTTAAAAATTATTTTTAAAAAAATCATTTTCAAAATCCTTTTTAAAATTATTCTAAAAATCCTTTTAAAAACTCTATAAAAATTATTTAAAAAGCATTTTAAAAATCCTTTTAAAATTTCTTTAAAAATTATTTTTAAAAAACATTTTAAAAATTCTTTAAAAATTATTTTAAAAAAATAAACATTTTAGAAATCATTTTAAAAATTCTTTAAAAAGTTATTTAAAAAACATTTTTAAAATCCTTTTAAAAATTCTTTAAAAATTATTTAAAAAAACATTCTTTAAAGGATAAAATCCTTTAAAAAATTCTTTAAAAATTATTTTAAAACATTTTAAAAATAATTTTAAAATCCTTTTAAAAATTCTTTAAAAATTATTTTAAAATAGTTTAAAAATCCTTTTAAAGTTCTTTAAAAATTATTTAAAAAACATTTTAAAAATCCTTTTAAAATTATTTTTAAAAATCCTTTTAAAAATTACTTAAAAATTATTTTTAAAAATCATTTTAAATCTTTTTAAAAAAATATATTTATTTTAAATAATTCTTTCAAAAATAAAATTATTTAAATAAAATTATTTTAAAAAATCTATTTTAAAAATTATTTTGACTCAAAAATTTATTTTGAAAATTATTTTTTAAAAAATTAACTTAAAAATTTATTAAAAACTATTTTAACTTAAAAAAAATATTTTAAAAAACTTTTTAACTTAAAAATTTGTTTAAAAAAATAGTTTAACTTAAAAAGCATTTCAAGTAAACTTAAAGTTAAATTAAATCTAAATCCTAATGAAATTATTAACATTTGATTAACTTAAAATTCTAAACTGAATTAAATAATTAGTAAATAATTGAAGTAAAAACTTCAAAATTTAACTGTACTCTAAATGAGACCTGACCTTAAAAATTAGCCTTAATCAATCTTAATTTTAGTCAAAATCTTAACTTCACTATAATTAAATCATAATTTATCATTATTAATGATTGATTCAAATTGAACCTTAATATATTAATACTAATTCTAGACTTAGCTAATCTTAATTAAACGTAACTTAAGTTACTTAATCAAAACCTAAAGATTAAGTAAATGAAAAACAAAATATAAATTGTAACTATTATTTTTAATCCATTTCAATTAATACGAAATTTAATCTGATAAATCAAGTAAAATAAAAAGTTAATCAATAAATTATTGATAATGATTAACTATTATTAAGTTTGTAACAAATTACTTATTACTTATTATTGAGAATAATTGATTATTGATTAATTTCAATGATCTTATTTTTTTCAAACAATTATACCAAATATATAGAAATACTTATGCAAATAATATACTCGATAAACATAAGTGTTACTAACACTGAATCCCTTAAACACTTAGGTAGAAAAATGTGTTAAGGCTTTGAAGTTTAACCCAAACCTTAGTGTTAACTTAAGGGGGAGAGATAAATTAAGGGGAGTAATAAATTCAGGAAAATATCAAATTTAGAGAGAGAATCATTTTTTAAAAAAAATTGTCTCCTAAAGTTTATTTAAATTTCTTATATTGCTTTTCTAAAAACCTTTTTTTTTTAAAAAAAAAGAAATATATACTTTGAAAATCTTACTTTAAATATTTTTCTAGTAAATATTGTCAAAAGTCTTATTTTAAAATTATGTCAGGCTCAGGAGGAGGATTAATTGCCCTTATACTTATTTTCCCATAATTAAAAATATTTTTGAAATTAGTTTTTGAAAAATATTTCCTTAAAAGCATTTTAAATCCTTTTAAACTAACTAAGTTTTTTTTAAAATTAGATCTTACTTAGTTTTGAAAATTGGATTTGAAAATTAAATTTTACAAACTTAGTTGGATTTGATTTTGTAAACTTGGATTTGATAAATTTATTTTTGTAAAGGTGGTATATTTGAAAATTAGCCTTTATAAAACTTTTTATTAGAAGTTCTATGGATTCCACCTTAGACTCCCCTAAGTCAATCTGACTTTAATTCAAATTTTTTATTGCACTTTCATTCACTTCCTTAATCGCTCAAATTTTTCTGTGTTATTTTTGATAATGTCAAAAGGGGAGGATTAGGTGGTTTAAGTTAGTTAAAACAACGAAATACCAAATATAAAACAAGGCTAACTTAGAAACCTTATAATTACTTATTTTACTTGCATATTTTTTCACTAACTTAACTCAGATTGTCATTGCATCAAAAAAGGAGAAATTGTTGGTGTGGTTAGCACTAACAGTCTAACTCAAGTTTTGATGAATGACAAAATAGGTTAAGTTAGTTTCATAGTGATCTAACACTTTGACGAAGTGTGCAGGAGAAGTCCAGCTAGGTCAACGGGTCGACCTGATAGCTAGCACGAAGCCCAAACTGGTCGACGGGCTGACCAGATGTCTGGCACGAAGTCCAGCTAAGTCAACAAGTCGACCTGATAGCTGGCACGGAGTCCAGACTGGTCGACGGGCTGACCGGATGTCTGGCACAAAGTCCAGTTAGGTCGACGGGCTGACCTGATAACTGGCACGAAGTCCAGACGAGTCGAAGGACTAATCGGACGTCTAGCAGGTAAGTTAAGGTAAGTCACTGGAGGGGAGTGACTGTGAGGACGCATTCCCGGGAAGGCAACTTAGGCGTCAATCCAACTTAGAACCATTTCGGAACTCTAAGTTGAGATCTTGACTAGATTCCGGTCTCGGTGAGACGGAATCTAATTAATACTTTGTTTATTATAACTGTGCTAACACCTTATTTTGCAGGGTAATATAATTTACATTTTGCCTCGGACTGACTCTTTCTTATAGGAGGACTTTCTGGAAAAGAGTGGTCAGGGCGCCCGGAAGGGATCCGAGCGCCCCGAGTGCAAATATTATCTACTCATCGTTTCGCCATGTGGAACTTTACGGTTGACTGGGCTACGTCACACTCCAGGCGCCCGGAAGGGATCCGGGTGCCCGGAGCCTCCTATATAAGGAGGGTGAGCCCTAGAGCAAAGAAATAAAAAAATAACAAGATCTTCCAACACTTGCTCTGTCGTGCTGTGCTCCTGCGACGCTGTGAAGCTCCTCCGACAACGCACTTCTTTTTCATTCCTTATTGTTGTCGGTATTTTTCCCTTAAAGCAATTGTAATTTCACTTGTAATATTTCGAATTTCTAGTGGATTGCCCAACGAAAGCACTCAACGAGTGCAGGCCTTGGAGTAGGAGTCGACGAAGGCTCCGAACCAAGTAAATTGGTTTTGTGTTAGCGTTGTTGTGTTCTTGTTTTTCCGTTGCGTACTTACTAAATTTTTTAAATCACTATTCACCTCCTCCCCCCCCCCCCCTCTAGCGAATTTCTCGATCCTACAATAACTTGTTCTTATAGAGGGGGGATGAATTGCCAATAAGTCTATTGACCCCCTCTAACCTCTTAGGTGATCCTACCTAGTTGACTGATAACTTGATTGCTCAACTAACAATTACATCAATCAACTAATTTTAATCATCAGTCAATTGAGTAGATCATATGTATAGGTATTTTGTTCATCATCATCTTCTGATGTTGTGAATTTAACATCTCTCTATAGTTTTAAAAGATGATTTTTTTTTTTAATCAAAGGCTTAGATATCTGGTGCCAACTAAAAAATATATAATTTTTTTATTTTTCCCCTAGGGCAATGGTGTAGCGGCAGGGTACCTTTTAAATTTCTTAAATATTTAAGGATCGAGTCTCAGTTTTAGCGAATTAACAGATAAATTTCCCTTAATGAGTAGTTGACTTAAGAATGTTGGGTTGATGGGTCGCCCACTACGAGTACTTTTTGATTTACCCTGGTAGTCAGTAGAAAATTTCTATGAGGTCGAATCGGTCATCCCCTGGATTAGTCAGCGTGAGCTAGATATCTGGTGCCAACTAAAAAATAAAAATATATGATTTTATTTGTTAACTACTATCCACATTTGGTCTACTAATTAAGAATCAGTTGACTAACTAATCAATTACCCACTAAATAGAAATATTTTATGAGTTTTTGTTTGGTTCATGAGTCAAATGATCTTAAATAGTCGACTAAGTGTGTATTAGTCAACTAATCAATTGATCTAAGTGGGTATTAATCAACTAATCAATCGATTGATACTTGAACAAAAATATTTTGTAAGTCTCTAGTTGACTACTTAATCAACTCATATACTAATCAACTAAAATTCTCTTTCAGTCAACTAAACCTCACTCAATGATTTCTAAAACTAATTCTACACCTAAATCTAATCTCACACATTCTCTTGTGTACATATACATTCAAATTTTTCTCACCAAGTTTACCTATGTGCCAAGAGGTTCCATGCCTCTAAGACAACCTTGCTTGGAAACTTCCTACCTTCGGAACTTCATCTTCTTGCCTAACATTTGATCTTCATGACCTAATAGGAATTCATGATCTACTTTGACTTTATCTTACCAAGTATTTGGTATTCGAACCACTTGGGCTTGAAATATGCCAAGTATTCGATCTTTGATAGCCTACTTGGACATCTATTGTTACACCTACAACATATGTCAAAATTTCCTTCACCTGACACACATGTGACATCAACAAATATATTCTTAACTTTGCTCAAACATTAAAATCATATGAAAGCCACATGCTTACAGTATGATTGCACCAACAATGATAAACCACTTATATTGTCGTCCTTGAATCTAGTCCTTTAGGCAATTATTCCTTTGGGAGTGGTGGACCACTTATCATATCAATGGGTCACTTATTACATCATTGAAAGGCTAGAGAGAGTGAATAGTCTAGCGCTCATTTTTTACTTGATTATGTAACTTCAGTTAATGGAACTAAAATATAAAAAAGTCAAAATAAGCAAACTGTACGAGACAATTTGTGTTTCAGAACCCCTCAATTCCTACGCTACAACTTATGATGTTTTGATGGATCACCCCTCAAAAACCACTACCTTTTCTCCTTCACAGTAAGTTACTAGAAATGCTGAAACATCTTACATACTCTTCTTACAATGAATGAGACATTATGTAAAAAAAATTGAGGAAAATTTGAGAACAAGAAGAATTAAATTTCTGTGCTTAGGGATGAGGAATTTTGATCTTTTAGTGTGGTTTTCCTAGGGCTTCATATGTCCATATTTATACAAAAAAACCTTAAACTCCTTGTCATCCTTAGATCAATCAACTACTAACTTTATTTTGCAACCTACTACATCACAACAACCACTTCAGTCATTAAAGTGAGCCATCAATCGACTATTGAATTCTATCTAGTAAATATTTGATCATTGTTATTCGTTGACATCATATCAACGCGTCTCTTTCAAAATTTTCTTGCTTGGATCACCAAAAGACTGAATAGTAGACTAACTCTTGAATAAAATATTTTATGTTTTCCAAACCTAAGTTAAACTCCGTCCATGAAGAATAAATAATGGTCGGTCTCAAATTTAGATAAAGGAGGAGGATTGCGTTAGGCTGTCAGTCAGAGTTAAAATTATGACAAATATTCAATGAATGAATCTATTAAACTATTGTACTAATACTATATTATTCCCCGGAAGGAACGCATTGCAAAATCCAACTGTAACATCTCAGCAAGAACCGCTACATCTCCAGAACTCGAGTGTAATGCTAAATATGTAAAAGTTTGCGTTGCAGATCCGACTATAACGTATCGACAAAGACCGCTACATCTCCATGAGAACTTAGATATAGTATTATATAGATAAGAGTTCTGACACCATAGGTTTGATAAAAATAAATATGATAGGAAAACTAATAATCTAAGATTTAGAATATGGAACATAAGAACTCTCACTGGTAAATCAATGGAGGTTGTAAATACAATAATTAGGAGAAGAATTAGTATTTTGTGTGTACAATAGATAACATAGGTAAGCGAGGAAATAAAACTGATAGAGAACTCAGATTTTAAGTTATAGTACACAGAAAGAGTAAAGTAAGAAATAGAATGGGTATTGTTATAGATAGTCTGTTAAAGGATGAAGTTGTAGTAGTTAGAAAATAGAAAAAATTATAGCCTTTAAAATGATAGTGACGAAAGAAACTAGGAACATAATTAGCGTATATGCACTGCAAGTAGGATTAAATGAAGCTAAAAAATCAAGGTTTTGAGATGACTTGAATGAAATATTACAAAATATTCCGTCAAATGAAATAATTTTAATAGGAGGTGATCTAAATAGACATATTGGAGTGAAAAATGAGAAATATGAGAGGGTACATAGGGGTTATGGGTTTGGAACGAGAAATAAGGAAGGAAAAACTATATTAGATTTTGTGATAGCATATGGTCTTATATTAGTTAATACGTTTTTTAATAAAAGAGAAGAACACTTAGTCACGTTCAAAAATAAAAATAATAAATCATAAATTAACTTTTTTATGATTAGGAATGTAACGACCCGCCTCCCACTGACTAGGCTGTGAGGCCGATCGTTACATTAATCTGTGCTAACTATTCCATGACCATTATTGAATCTAAGTGCGGAAGCTGTACTAATTAAAATTTTACTAAACTATCATCATTTCTTGGTTCTACATGTGCTAAGGGGTGTAATCTAAACTATTCATGACATATATTACATCCCCCAATGGTCAAGGAACTTAACTAAGAGTTTCTTGCTGATATCAGGCCTCCCAATCGATCCACGGATCGATTGGAATGGCCGGATCGATCCATTGATCGATCCAGGTGGCTACTGTATGTGAGGCTTAGGTTGGATCGATCCAGTGATCGATCCAGCACACTACTGTGCTCGGGCAATATTCTGGATCGATCGGCTGATCGATCCAGACTGGCCAATCGATCCAGTGATCGATCCCAGAGCCTTCTGTTCGCGACCGAATTTGCTGGATCGATCGGCTGATCGATCCAGAGGCCTACTGTTCGCCGTACGAACTTCTCAATCGATCGGCTAATCGATTGAGAAGCCTCCAATCAATCAGCCGATCGATTGAGGTTTCTGATTTCATACCAGAAGTCTGATTTCAGCACTGTTTTGTGCCTCAATCACACATACAAGTTCTAAAATGACTGGAAAACATTCTAACATCACATAACTAAGGTTCTAAGCATGGTAGAGTGCATAATTTACTAGTTCATGGCATTTAAACATACTAAAGTGCGAAACATGGTAAAATGCTAAAAAGTTCCAATGATTTAAACAAAACTTGCTAGATCCCTAAGATCTTTATTCCAAGTTCCATCCACACACATCTTTGCAGCATTGTCCTCCAGCCTCCGCTAGTCCATCTTCCCTTTACCTTTATCTACAGTATAAGGAAAATAGTATCTGTAAGCTTGAGAGCTTAGTAAGAAACCATCTACCTCACAAAACATGCATACGATGCTAGTTATGCTTTGAAAACATGCTATTTGAAAAGAACATACTGAATATGCTAAACATGGCATGGCATACAACACATAGAAATAAAACTGATCATAGCAATAGAACTAATCATAAACTATCATGTTGCATCAACAGAAAACTAAACTGATATAAAACTGAGCTAAGCTAATACTAATATGATGCTAAAGCTGACTGAACTCACATGACTAATTTGTGATGTTTGAAAACTATATTCATAAGTAGATTAAAATAATAATCAAGCTGCTGTTTGGGCCCGGCAACTGTACTTTGCTGTGCGCGCATCCCCAACTAGACCCGGGTTTGCAAGTCCCGAATTTAGTAGGGTTACTAGGTTAGCTAAACCTAGGGACGACTATGGGAGTCCAACCCAATGGATATCTAATCCAGTACAGTGCCACTGAGAAAGTAAAATACTGAACATAAGCTAATAAATTCTTGTCTTACTTTTACTATGTAACGACCCAATTTTCTCTATTTCAAGTTCTAAAAGTCCATAAAAATATTTGGAAATACTTTTAAAATATTCTAGAGATTTTTAGAAATTTTTAGAGTATTTTTACGTAATTTTTGGAGGTCGTTTAGTAGGGTTACAAAAAGAAAGAAGTTTTTAAAAAAAAAAAGTTGTAGAAGCTAGGTTTCGAACCCAGCTCCTCGGACCCAAGCAAAACCAGCCCAACCAGCTGAGCTACACGGTTTTGTTAAAATTATATATTTAGAAATAAATTTATAGCATAGTTAATGATTAGGAAATAAATTTGGAAAAAATGCGTGGCTAAGGGATTGAAGCCGAGACCTCTTGCTTTGGTTAAAAGTCAATTAACCAGCTGTGCCAGCGAGTTTTTTTTGTTAATTAAGGAAAGAACGAGTTATATTTAAAGTATAGTTAGTAATAGAAAACCTAGTTATAAAGGGAATTAGGTTTTGGATTTTCGGAAAAATCAAACATTTTCTCTCAAAATTCTTCTCCTCCTTCTCGCGACGGCGCGCGGCGGTGCTCTCGGGCGAAAGAAGCGACGGAACTAGGGATCGTCTCCGGCGCCGGCTAAGGTTTCCGAGAGGTTTTCTTCACCTCCTTGAGGTCGGCTCATCGAGGGGAGCACGCGGGCGCAGAAGGATCGCCGGATTTGAAGCTTCATCCAAATCCTAGATCTCTTTCTCGGTTGTAAGCCCAAGCAAACCACGGTGAGTTGCTTCTCACCTGCAGTAGGAGTAGTTCCACGAGCTTTGATTCTTCTTTGTTTGTTTTTGGGCACGCTGTACAGAATTGGAATTTCTAGAGGTTTGAGAATAGTTTCGAGTTTTGTTTTGGTGTTTCCTTCGAGTTTTGAAACATGCTATATTGTGGATGTTAGGAGCTTAGTTTTTCTTTCCTTGTCTCGGCACATGCTGAGATGGGGTTGCTAGGGTTTAGTTTTACCTTTCTTGCATTTGATATATGCTGTTTTGGAGCTTGCTAGGGATTTAGTTCCTTCTTTATTTTCGGAGCATGCTATACAGGATTGTTGTTGCTAGTGGGCTAAGTGGTAGTACCGAAATTTACTTGTTGCTTTGTATTGCTGTTGTAGCCTGCTTAAAGAATTCGGTCCTATGCATGTACAGATTTGTTTATCTCGGTTGCTGTTAAATAATTTAGTGAGAATGCATTAGGAAATAATGTTTTTGAGAATTGCTCATTTGTTGCTCGTTATGTATCAGAACGCATGAAGAAAGGTTGTTGAGTATTGCTCTTAATTGCTAACTATGTATCAGAATGCTTTTAGAAATAATTTTGAATTTTTCTAACAATAATATGAGCATGATCAGTTCCCTTTGCCATTAGATGTGCACGGTGATACTTTCTAGTCTCTTTTGCTATTAGAATATTTTGAGCATGCAATTATTAGTTTCTTTGCTATTACATAAGCATGAGTTTCTGTCTTTAAGAACTATAAGCAAGAAAGACTGAGGTCTAGACTTGATTTCAATTCCAGAAGATTGAATATCAAAAGCGCACACAAGGTGTTTGCTTAAATGCCAAGTAAGGGCAAGTATAAAGAAGTTATAGTTAAAAAGAAAGTATTTTACTTTTAAAGGGCATGTACCGGACACAAGATCCAAGGGATGGGCTCCAAGTTGCCCCTAGGCACATGGCCTAGAAGTATCTTAGTAGTTTCGGGATTAGCTACCTCGATTCTTATTAAGAATGCGCGCAAAGTGGTACAATGTCGGGCCCAAAAGAAGTTTATTATTATTTTGAAGTATTAAAGTATAAGTTTTGAAACAAATGAAGCAAGCTTCAAATATGTTTAGAATTAGAAAGTTTAGTTTCTTGTTATTTGAAGCCTGCAGTAGTAGTTTCAGTTGTTTTCCTTGCTACTAGATTATTCAGCATGTTTAGCTTTACATGTTTAGTAGTTTTACATGTTTAGTAGCTTTACATGTTTAGTATTTCAGTTAGTATGATTCCTTTATTGGATTTTGAGCATGATTAGCTATACATGTTTAGTATTTCAGATAGTATGATTCCTTTGCTATTTATGAGCATGAGTAGCTTTACATGTTAGCATTCAGTTTTAGCATGTTTTTATTTATATACATGCATATCGAGTTTTTGTGAGTAGATAGCGCTCACTAAGCTTTATGCTTATAGACTGCACTTCCTCCTACTGCAGATAAAGGAAAGGAAAAGATTTAGCAAGGAAGACGACAAGGTGGTGGTGATGAAGGTGTGTGATGGCTGGACTATGGGGAGATCAAGAGTTTGCTAAGGAATTGTTAAGACTTTTCTGTTTAGAGTTCTTTAGTTTTCTTTAAATGCTATTATGAGTCAAGATTGTAATTAAGTTTATTCCGCATTTGTAGTTGGGTTCTATTGATGGAGTGATATTGTTGTTTGTTATTATTAGGGTAGTTTCCTCCTTTTATTTGTGATATTATACCTGCGTGGTTGTGAAGATATATGTTCCAGCCGCCTGTGGCTGAGTATAGTTTGTTTGTATTGATGATTTAGTCATCGGTACAGGGGAGACTCTGCCGAAATTTTTCGGTAGGGTTTTCCTAGAGATCTTTAATGAACCGGTTAAGTAGAGTTAGTAGATAAGTAACGGTCACTCTTAGAGAGTAGTAGTAGTAGTAAGAAGGGTGGTCGTTACAGTTGGTATCAGAGCAGTTCCCATTCTCCAGCATCACACACACATCAGCATCATCCTTGCCGTCTCCAAGTAAGAAAGTATTTAAGTTCTTTCTTTATTCCTTTCCTTTATTATTATTTGCAGTATAGAGTGATTGCTTATAAGTGCTTAAGTAAGATAAGAGTTTTTGCTGTTTTCTTTCTTCATATACAAATATGTATGTTTAGAAAGGATAGAGAAATGTTTAGAAGTACCTACTCATAGGTGTTGAAAGTCAAGAATCATGTATAAGTAAGATATATCTAGAAAGTATAGTGATAATTTTAAGTTTTCTTTTCCTCTGCCTGACTTGATGGCAAGAAGAGGACGTCCCCGTACCGTTCGTACTGAGGACCGAGTTCAGGAGAACGAAGAGCCTAGAACCCCTGGGCCTATTCTCTCTGCAGTTGTTGCTCAACTTCAGAGACAAGTAGCGAGCAGCAGCAAGTGATTGCCAATCTAATGGTCAATCAGAAGTCAGCTCCTCCCCCTCCCCCAACCATTTCTGTGGAGACCCCAGTGGTGACTGAAGTCCCATCAGTTGCCTTGGAAGTCGCCACAACACCTAGAAGACAAGAAGCATACCTCATCCAGTGGCTGAAACTGAAACCAGAAAGCTTCTCAGGCACGACTGAGCCCTGGGATGCCAGGCTTGGTTCAAAACACTGGAGAGCACCATGGAGCTTCTTGACTGGCCAGAAGCCGAGAAAGTCAAGTGTGCCTCCTTCTGCCTGACTGGAGACGCACGCATGTGGTGGGAGAGAGTAAAGAGCAAGAGGGCAATCAATCAGATGAGATGGATTGATTTTGAGACAGAATTCTACCACGAGTTCTTTCGCCAAAAGATCACCAATAAGCACTACGAGGAGTTTATGGAGTTCAGACAGGGGGATCTGACAGTGGAGGAAGCAGTTAAAAGATTCAACAGGCTAGCTCGTCTCTGCCCAGAACTAGTAAGTACAGAGAAGGAGCGAGTCAGACTAATGCTCAGAATGCTGAATCCTGTGATAACACCTAATGTGAGTAGTGAAACTCACCGACCATAGATTGGTGAAGAGCTGGTCAGCAGGGCATTAGTGAGCACTATCTGAACAGCAATAAGGCACAATAAACGCAACACAAGCCAGTCAAAATAGAAGACAAGACAGTGGGGAAACAGAGACCCCAGTCAAGTAATCAGAACTGGAAGGATAAAGATAACAAAAAAGACCCAAGCAAGAAAACGTTCGGGTAGTCTGTGAATATTCAGAGGTATTTCTAGAAGAGTTACCTGGACTACCTCCCAACAGGGAAGTGGAGCTTGAGATTGAATTGGTTCCTGGTACCGGTCCAATTTCAAAAGCTCCGTATCGCATGTCTCTAGCAGAGCTAAAAGAGTTACAAGAGCAACTTCAGGAGCTACTTGACAAAGGCTTCATCCGCCCTAGTCACTCACCTTGGGGAGCTCCTGTGTTGTTTGTCAAGAAGAAGGATGGATCTATGCGGATGTGCATAGATTATAGGGCTCTGAATCAAGTGACCATCAAGAACAAGTATTCACTGCCCAGAATCGACGACTTATTTGATCAATTGAGAGGGGCAACAATGTTCTCCAAGATAGACATGCCTTTTGGTGTGACTAATGCACCAACGATTTTAATGGACTTGATGAACAGGGTGTTAGAGAATACCTTGACAAATTTGTCATCGTATTCATTGACAACATTCTAGTCTATTCAAGGACCTCAGAGGAACATGACACGCACTTGAGGATAGTATTGCAGACCTTTCAGCAAAAGCAGCTGTATATTAAATTCTCAAAGTGCGAATTCTAGTTAGATCAGGTGGCGTTTTTAGGCCACATAATTTCTAAAGAAGGTATTCAAGTGGATCCAGCCAAAGTAGAAGCGGTCAGCAACTGGAGGAGACCCAAGAATGCCAGGGAGATCAGAAGCTTCCTTGGTTTAGCTGGGTATTACAGGAAATTCGTGGAAGACTTTTCCAGAATAGCCTCTCCACTTACAGCCCTCACCAGAAAGAACAGGAAGTTTGAATGGTCAGACAAATGTGAGCAGAGTTTCCAAGAGCTGAAAAAGAGACTGACCAGTGCTCCTATTCTGACTGTTCCAGAAAGTGACAAGAGTTTTGACATCTACAGTGATGCTTCCAAGATAGGCCTAGGAGCTGTACTCATGCAAGAAGAAAAAGTTATAATTTATGCTTCCAGACAACTCAAAGATTATGAGAAGAACTACCCCACTCATGATCTTGAGCTGACAGCTGTGGTCTTTGCACTGAAACTCTGGCGACATTACCTGTATGGAGTCCAGTGCAGAGTCTTCACAGACCATCAGAGTATTAAGTACTTCTTCACTCAGAAGGACTTAAACATGAGACAGCGTAGGTGGCTGGAGTTGGTCAAAGATTATGACTCCGAAATCCTCTACCATCCAGGCAAAGCTAATAAAGTGGCAGATGCACTAAGCAGAAAATCCAGTGCATCCCTGATGTCTTTGTCATCATTAGCCCTACCACTGCAGAAGGAGTTGTCAGATTTTGGTATGGAAATTATTTATAGGCAATTCTCTGTATTGACTCTAGAGTCAACCCTGCTTGGGGATATACAGAAGAAGCAAAGTGAAGATCCTGATATTCAAAAGATCAAGCAAGGGATACAGAAAGAAGAAAATTTAGAGTTTTGAGTAACAGACAGTGGAATTCTTTATCAGGGGAGTCGCCTTTGTGTTCCTAATGACGAAGAGTTGAGAAAGAAGATTATAGAAGAAGCTCATAGTACACCCTACTCCATGCATCCTGGTTCTACCAAGATGTATCAAGACGTGAAACAGAGATTCTGGTGGTCTGGACTCAAAAGAGATGTAGCTAAATATGTCAGTACTTGCCTGACATGTCAGAGGGTCAAAGCAGAACACCAGAGACCAGGAGGAGTTCTACAGCCTCTTTCTATACCAGAGTGAAAGTGGGAAGACATATCCATGGACTTCATAACAGGTCTCCCAAGAACCACAAATGGATATGATGCGATATGGGTGATAGTGGACAGATTGACTAAGTCTGCTCATTTTCTAGCCATCAGGGTGTCTCACTCTATAGAGCAGTTGGCACAGCTGTATGTTAAAGAGGTGATCAGACTTCACGGAGTTCCTAAATCTATTGTTTCTGATAGAGATGGGCGCTTCACCTCTCACTTTTGGGAGTGTGTTCAGAATGCACTAGGCACTAAACTAAAGTTCAGCACAGCTTTCCATCCACAGACTGATGGACAGACAGAGCGAGTAAATCAGATTCTAGAAGATATGCTCAGAGCTTGTGCACTAGATTTCAAGGGAAGTTGGTGCAAGTATCTGTGCTTAGCTGAGTTTGCCTACAACAATAGCTATCAGGCCACCATCAAGATGGCTCCTTATGAGGCATTGTATGGCAGGAAGTGCAGATCACCCATTTGTTGGCAAGAAGCAGGTGAAAGAAGAGAGATGGAAGTGGAACTGGGCATTCAGACAGAGCTGATAGATGAGACTACTCAGGCTATCCAGAAGATCAGACAGAGGATTGAGACTGCCCAGAGTAGACAGAAAAGTTATGCTGACACACGCCGTAGGCCACTTGAATTCCAACTAGGGGATTCAGTCTTTCTCAAGGTTGCTCCTATGAAGGGAGTGATGAGATTTGACAAGAAGGGAAAATTAAGTCCTCGTTATGTAGGACCTTACCTGATCACAGAAAGGATTGGGAAAGTAGCTTATAAGCTGGATTTACCACGGGACATGTCGGCAATACATAACGTATTTCATGTCTCTATGCTAAAGAGGTGTATTCACGACCCTAGTCAGGTGATTCAGCCTCAATCAGTGCAGATCCAAGAGGATCTTAGCTACGAGAGCAGACCTACACAGATAGTGGACAGAGCAGTCAAGAGATTAAGAAACAAAGAAGTGCCACTAGTGAAGGTCATCTGGCAGAACCAGAAGCACGAGGAAATCACTTGGGAGCGTGAGGACAGTATGAGACAGAAGTATCCAGAATTGTTCTAAGTTCGAGGACGAACTTTTTATAAGGTATGGGGAATTGTAACGACCCAATTTTCCCTATTTCAAGTTCTAAAAGTCCATAAAAATATTTGGAAATACTTTTAAAATATTCTAGAGATTTTTAGGAATTTTTAGAGTATTTTTACGTAATTTTTGGAGGTCGTTTAGTAGGGTTACAAAAAGAAAGAAGTTTTTAAAAAAAAAAAGTTGTAGAAGCTAGGTTTCGAACCCAGCTCCTCGGACCCAAGCAAAACCAGCCCAACCAGCTGAGCTACACGGTTTTGTTAAAATTATATATTTAGAAATAAGTTTATAGCATAGTTAATGATTAGGAAATAAATTTGGAAAAAATGCGCGGCTAAGGGATTGAAGCCAAGACCTCTTGCTTCGGTTAAAAGCCAATTAACCAGCTGTGCCAGCGAGTTTTTTTTGTTAATTAAGGAAAGAACGAGTTATATTTAAAGTATAGTTAGTAATAGAAAACCTAGTTATAAAGGGAATTAGGTTTTGGATTTTCGGAAAAATCAAACATTTTCTCTCAAAATTCTTCTCCTCCTTCTCGCGACGGCGCGCGGCGGTGCTCTCGGGTGAAAGAAGCGACGGAACTAGGGATCGTCTCCGGCGCCGGCTAAGGTTTCCGAGAGGTTTTCTTCACCTCCTTGAGGTCGGCTCGTCGAGGGGAGCACGCGGGCGCAGAAGGATCGCCGGATTTGAAGCTTCATCCAAACCCTAGATCTCTTTCTCGGTTGTAAGCCCAAGCAAACCACGGTGAGTTGCTTCTCACCTGCAGTAGGAGTAGTTCCGCGAGCTTTGATTCTTCTTTGTTTGTTTTTGGGCACGCTGTACAGAATTGGAATTTCTAGAGGTTTGAGAATAGTTTCGAGTTTTGTTTTGGTGTTTCCTTCGAGTTTTGAAACATGCTGTATTGTGGATGTTAGGAGCTTAGTTTTTCTTTCCTTGTCTCGGCACATGCTGAGATGGGGTTGCTAGGGTTTAGTTTTACCTTTCTTGCATTTGATATATGCTGTTTTGGAGCTTGCTAGGGATTTAGTTCCTTCTTTGTTTTCGGAGCATGCTATACAGGATTGTTGTTGCTAGTGGGCTAAGTGGTAGTACCGAAATTTACTTGCTGCTTTGTATTGCTGTTGTAGCCTGCTTAAAGAATTCGGTCCTATGCATGTACAGATTTGTTTATCTCGGTTGCTGTTAAATAATTTAGTGAGAATGCATTAGGAAATAATGTTTTTGAGAATTGCTCATTTGTTGCTCGTTATGTATCAGAACGCATGAAGAAAGGTTGTTGAGTATTGCTCTTAATTGCTAACTATGTATCAGAATGCTTTTAGAAATAATTTTGAATTTTTCTAACAATAATATGAGCATGATCAGTTCCCTTTGCCATTAGATGTGCACGGTGATACTTTCTAGTCTCTTTTGCTATTAGAATATTTTGAGCATGCAATTATTAGTTTCTTTGCTATTACATAAGCATGAGTTTCTGTCTTTAAGAACTATAAGCAAGAAGGACTGAGGTCTAGACTTGATTTCAATTCCAGAAGATTGAATATCAAAAGCGCACACAAGGTGTTTGCTTAAATGCCAAGTAAGGGCAAGTATAAAGAAGTTATAGTTAAAAAGAAAGTATTTTACTTTTAAAGGGCATGTACCGGACACAAGATCCAAGGGATGGGCTCCAAGTTGCCCCTAGGCACATGGCCTAGAAGTATCTTAGTAGTTTCGGGATTAGCTACCTCGATTCTTATTAAGAATGCGCGCAAAGTGGTACAATGCCGGGCCCAAAAGAAGTTTATTATTATTTTGAAGTATTAAAGTATAAGTTTTGAAACAAATGAAGCAAGCTTCAAATATGTTTAGAATTAGAAAGTTTAGTTTCTTGTTATTTGAAGCCTGCAGTAGTAGTTTCAGTTGTTTTCCTTGCTACTAGATTATTCAGCATGTTTAGCTTTACATGTTTAGTAGTTTTACATGTTTAGTAGCTTTACATGTTTAGTATTTCAGTTAGTATGATTCCTTTATTGGATTTTGAGCATGATTAGCTATACATGTTTAGTATTTCAGATAGTATGATTCCTTTGCTATTTATGAGCATGAGTAACTTTACATGTTAGCATTCAGTTTTAGCATGTTTTTATTTATATACATGCATATCGAGTTTTTTTGTGAGTAGATAGCGCTCACTAAGCTTTATGCTTATAGACTGCACTTCCTCCTACTGCAGATAAAGGAAAGGAAAAGATTTAGCAAGGAAGACGACAAGGTGGTGGTGATGAAGGTGTGTGATGGCTGGACTATGGGGAGATCAAGAGTTTGCTAAGGAATTGTTAAGACTTTTCTGTTTAGAGTTCTTTAGTTTTCTTTAAATGCTATTATGAGTCAAGATTGTAATTAAGTTTATTCCGCATTTGTAGTTGGGTTCTATTGATGGAGTGATATTGTTGTTTGTTATTATTAGGGTAGTTTCCTCCTTTTATTTGTGATATTATACCTGCGTGGTTGTGAAGATATATGTTCCAGCCGCCTGTGGCTGAGTATAGTTTGTTTGTATTGATGATTTAGTCATCGATACAGGGGAGACTCTGCCGAAATTTTTCGGTAGGGTTTTCCTAGAGATCTTTAATGAACCGGTTAAGTAGAGTTAGTAGATAAGTAACGGTCACTCTTAGAGAGTAGTTGTAGTAGTAAGAAGGGTGGTCGTTACATACTAGGTTGTCTAAACCCCGAACTAGGTTATCTAAACCTAGAGGCGACTGTGGGAGCCCACCCATTGGACGTCTAGTCCTGTAAAAGCTATAGCAAGACTATATGAGCTGTGTAATGCTCCTATTGCATTTAACTAAGCTATCACAATGCCTAAGTTGCATTTTAGCTGTGCTAGTAATTTAATCGAACACTTGGTATGCGCTAATTCGCATCCTTTGTGCCGAAAAGCTATATACTACTAACTAATTCATGGAATTCACACGGAAGCTACTTATACTACAGGTGAGGGGTTTCTTACCTCCTGTTCGTAATTTCTTACGATTCTAATCGCTAGGTTTTCAGGAGGAGAGATCTCTTCGACGATCTCCTCGCGTCTACGCGTTCCTCTCGCTGAGAGAAACGTCCTCGTCTCGGAGTCGTCGCCGGAAGGTGTCCTTGAAGCCCTAGGAGAGGAACCCTAGGTTTGTTCTTGTGGTTGGCGCCGAAAGAAGGAGAGGGAAAGGGGGCGGCGTGGCTAGGGTGAGAAGAAGGAAAAAATCACGTTCCAAAATAACTCTTCACTTATTAATTCCCTATTTATATTAAGTGGGTAATTTCACCCAACTCTAATATAAATTTAATTGATTCCCTTTTCCTTCAGCACAGCCCTGCTGGGTTCACTTGGTTACTAAAGATATCTATAAGTCGTAGGACCCATAGGTCTCGGGTTCAATTCCCGCATAGGCTATTTTCGTCTTCTATTTATTTTTGCTACTTCCGCTACTCTAAAAATTCCATAAAAATATTCTAAATTTCCAGAAAAATCATAGAATATTTCTAAAATAATTTTGAGAATTTTCGGGCGTTACAAGGAACAATGATATAAAGATTTGTATAAATTGTAAGGTCATCCCTAGAGAAAGCTTAACTACCCAACATATGTTAGTAGTGTTGAATATACGCCTTAAACATAGTATCAATAAAAAAGAAAATATATATTGTTGGATCGAAAGCGCTAGAGGGGGTGAATAGCACTCGTGGCTTTCACTTTCGTTTCAGAAGAATCAGAAATAAAACATGCAGCGAAAATAATAAAAACAAACACAAGAACACCAAGATTTACTTGGTTCGAAGTCTGGAGCGACTCCTACTCCAAGGCCCACGCTCGTTGAGCGTTTACTTTGGGCAATCACTATAAACACGGAAGTTCTTTACAATTTAAGTACAATATTAGAGCAATAGTAAAATTTATACCGATAACAAAAAATAATAAGTTTGAAGCTCCTGGTCATCGGGGTCTTGCTATAGCTTTTCTGGATCATCTTTTGAGCAGCACGGAGAAGATAGATTGCAATTTTGTTGTTGTACTAAGCTGCTGCTCAAGACATGCTTATAAAGCTCATGGAAGGCACCCTCAACAGCATGGAGGGCGCCCTCATCCCCACTGAAACCACAGCGTGAATGAGCTCTGACTTCTTCGCCGCTTATCCGCTCGAGTGCGCCCTCAACCTCCATGGAGGGTGCCCTCGCGCCAGTGTCTAGGGCGCCCTCAAGCTCCATGAGGGCGCCCTCGCTCCAAGCTGCGAGGCAGTCTCCGCATATGACCCGAGGCGCCTCCAAGCTCCATGGAGGGTGCCTCGGGTACTATTCATCCGAGGTAAAGTTGCCCAATTTGCTTCTTGCAAGATACGTTAGTCCAACAAACCAACTATACCCTACAAAATAAAATTAGCACAATATAGACATGTAAAATAAACTATTTGACAGTCATCGGACTGTCCGGTTCTGACTTCGAATTTTTAACCGAAAACCCTAGGTCAAACTGACGTCTATTGTTCCCTCACCGGGGAACCCATCCTCACCTACTCCACTCAGGAGAGTTTACCTGTTGCCAGTTGATCCTCCAAACCAACTTGACTTTTGCTCAGCACCCAAGGCTCCAGGACTTTCCGCTGGACGTCCGCTCTACGACCCGCCCAGTCTTTCACCTGGCTCATGACACTAGGACTTTCCACCTAGAATCCTCGACTCTAGAACTTTTGCCCGAAGCCCTCGACCCGCCAAGACTTCCCGCCTAGGGTTACCACCCCCTAGGACATAGTGTTACCTCCCCCTAGGATTTTCTACCTGTCTAACCGCAGCTAGGACTTTTGCCTAAGTACACTTAGGACTTTTCTGCAAGCTCATTCAAGCACATTAGATAACAAATAACCTTAACTTTGAACTCTTTGCCATTATCAAAACTTAGGTTCGATCGTCGGATGCTTCCCGCACCAACAATCTCCCCTTTTTTGATTATGAAAACAAAATTCAAAGTTAAATAAAACAACAAGTACTCAAAAAGTATAAATGCAATATCAAGAATCAAGTAATTGCAATAACTAGAACATGTTAAGTAATGTAGCAAATTGAACAAAATATTCTAGTTTTCGCTTTTATTTACTTTAACTTTCTTAATTTTCACTTTCCTCTCCCCCTTTGCCATATATCAAAAATATATAAAGTAGAGAAAGGGATGTAAAGAAAAGATAATCTGCTCCCCCTGAAAGACAGCTTGGAGTTGAAATATTAGACTTGAAACGGAAACTTTAGCAAAAATATTTTTCCTTTTTTGTTTGAATTTTTGAAAATGACTTATACATTTGAAAAACATCTAAGGAAGCTTTAAATCTGAATAAAGTACTTAAGTTTTTAAACGATGGAAAAGAGAAGTTTAAATAAGTACTTTACTTAAAAGATATTTAAGATTTTTGATAATACTAAAAAATTTGATCATAATTTTGATTTTAGCTTAAAGAATCTTAAAATCCAAGAAAAACTTTAGTAAGATGTAGTAAAAATTCCAAAATAATTTGAAAAAGATGTTTTTAAGCTGAGTCAAAAATAATTATTTCATAAATTAAAAATTCCAACATTTAGTAAAAAGTTGAGAAAAAATTATAAAAAGGTTTTCAATCACTAAGTAACATAATAATTTTTATTTCGAAAACTAAGTCAAAAGAAAATATCAACTTAGTTTTTAAAAATCCCTTGGTCACTCCCCCTTGATTAATGCCAAAATAATTTTGTTATAAAAATAAAAAAAAAATAGTCCTAGAGTCCAAGCATGAATAACCAAATTATTTACTTACAAACAACTGTTCAACCTTTAGTTACTAGCTGTTTACCAAGAGGTAATAGCTTTCACTTGGTTAGTCAAATTAAGTAAATATTCCAGTTAGTTTTTGACTAAACATGGATCACTTAATTTGATTGATATAAAGTTTATATTTATTGCCCAGACTTATGTCGATGCACAGACATAAGCATTCTGAAGTTCAGGCAGTACCCTATGCATCTCACATCATTCTAAGTATTTTTCATACATAAGCAAGGTAAACCTAGTGTACTTATAAGATGCTCTGGCTAAGAACTAGGGGTACATGCTTTCTAGGGGGTAAATTCCTAGGCTAAATCCAATATTTTGAAAAACTAATAAAATTGGGATTTTGGAAATATTTTTCCTAGAATTTTAAAACTAAGTAACAGATTGAAATAGTAGTAAAGTAAACCCAAGTCTATAAAGTATGTTCATCAAACAGACTAGAACAAACTGTCTAGAGATAGTATGACAAACATATACAAAGCATAGAGAAAATATATGGACTGATCAAGTCGGAGCATCATCAGTAGGTGGTGGTAATGAACACTCAGGGCCCTGCAGAGTCTGAAGAATCTGGTCAAATCTAAAAGTCACGTCATCCCGGAGAGTAGTCATCTCTCCCCGGAGTGTGCTGAAGCCATCCAAGACTGATTGTTATAAATGCATGGAGGACTCCTCGAGATGAGTGAGGTGATCCTCGACGGACAGTGAAGTCGAGGGTCGTGTTGAAGTCGAGGGTCGAGTAGAGGTCGAGGGCTATGCTGGAGGAGAATCCTCAAATAGATCTGCCTCTGTAAACTCTAACCACTCCTCTCCCTCGGCAGGGGCATAAAAATCACCTCCTGCTGGAGCAGCTGGCTGTGGCCCGCCTCTCCAGGCTAGGATCCCCTAAGCTGTAATATCTACATGCACTAGGGCTAACTGACGCTGTCTGAACCCATCATAAGGACTAAGGGAAGTAACCCTCCCCTAGGTCGTGTCTATCTCTAGGGTCGAAAACATATATGTCAAGACATGACAATAGGGCATATGGATCTCGAGCCTAGTGACGAGACCAGAGGCACGTATAATGTTATGGAACATATGTAAAGCTATATCTATGTCCAACCGCTGACAAAGGGCATATAAGAAGAAGGAATGAGAAGGGCGCATCTTCGAAACGTTTCAAGATGCGATCGGCAAAATGCAAGAAGTCAAGACTCAGTACATAATATAGTCCTGGACCCTAAGAGAGATTGACCTGAAGTCAGTCACTACATGTGGTCTCTCCTTCCCAAAAAGATACATATAGATAATATCTAGGGTGATATGGGAGTAGGGCTGTAAAGCCCGAAAAATTCCCGAATTTATTTTAGAATTATTCTATGATTTTTGTGGAATTTTTAGATATTTTTCCGGAATTTTACGAGTATCGGAAGTAGCAAAAAGAATTGGAAACGAAAACGGCCTAAGCGGGAATCGAACCCGAGACCTATGGTTTAAGGGATAATGTTAGTAACCAGTGAACCCAGCAGGGCCGTGCTGAGAGAAAGGAGAAACATTTATATTTATATTAGAGTTGGACCGGAATTACCACATGATATAAATAGGAGGTTTAAGTGGGTTGGTTTATTTCTAATTGGTTCGTGACCTTCTCCAAACCCTCACCGAGACCCTCTCCCTCTCCCGTTTCTTTCTCTCGGCGCAGCAAAACAAAGCAAGGGAAACCTAGGGTTCCTTCCCTAGGATCGTGTGTTCACTTTCCAGCGACAACACCCGTACGAAGTCGGTTCTTCTCCGCGAGAGGAACGCGAGGACGTAAGCGGTTCGTCGAACGGAGCAGTTTTCCGGAAAAACCTAGCGGATAAATCGTAAGAAAACCTTGCGATTGAGGTAAGAAACCCCTCACCTGCAGTATAATTGCTCTCGCTTGTTAGTTTTGGCATTAGTTCTGTAATTTTACAGTTTTCAGTTTTAGGGTGTGCTTTTAGTGCACACCAAGCGTTCGGTAGAATGCTCAGTTCCGAAGGATGCACCAATAGGCGTCCTAACAGCATGTAAAATGAATTAGAAATATTTTACTCAGTTTATTATCAGATATTACAGCTAATGGATCAGATATCCATTGGGTGGGCTCCCACAGTAGCCTCTAGGTTCAGATAACCTAGCTCTAGGTTCGGATAACCTAGAAAGAGCAAGTAAAATAAAAATTAGCTATTTTACTTTTATTCAGTTGGCACTGTACTTGGATCAGATATCCATGGGCTGGACTCCCACAGTCCCTAGGTTCGGATAACCTAGTAACCCGGATTCGGAACTTGCAATCCCGGTCTCGTAGGGATGCGCGCACAGTACAATTGCTGTGGCCCAAGAAGATGTTTAGTATTTTCATCTATTATATGTATAGTTTTCAAATTTGAAACCAATGATGAGAACACAAATTTAGCGTTCAGTTCGGTTCAGGTTCAGTTTACATGATTTGAGTTCGTGTACAGATTTAGATATATACATGACTAGTTCGATGCCATGCTCAGTTTATAAGCATGTTCGGTTTATATGTTATGCCATGCTTTGTGTGATACCATGCCATGCCATGCTTGCATGCTCAGTTTAGTTTCAAACCGCATGTTTTAAAAACATAATCGCATCGTTGCATGTTTTGTGAGGTAGATGGTTTCTTACTAAGCTTATTGGCTTACAGATACTACTTTTCTTATACTGCAGATACCGGTAAGAGAAAAGTGGATTAGCGGAGGCTGGAGGGCGATGCTACGATGATGTGTGTGTGCAAGGGGTCTGGAATAAAGATCCTTGGGATCTATACGTTTTTATTTCAGTTTAGCACTTATCATGTCTAGTTTGATACTTAGTCTTGTTACTAATTGTTCTAGCTTAGTAACTATGTTTTGTTAGCTTATCGTGTTTAGAACATTAGTACTTATATGCTAGAATGTATCTTCATTGTTTTAGAACTATTGTGTGATGTTTTGGCACGCCAAAGTGCTGAAATCGTAACTCGAGTGAAATCGACATCGACGGTGCCTGCACCGATCGTGGTTCGAAGTCAGCCCACCGGATCGGTCCACCGACCGATCCAATGAGATATAAGATGTTATCAGATCCTCCCGGATCGGTCACCGACCGATCCACCGATACAAGAGCCTCGAGGAAATTTCAGTGCATGGATCGGTCACCGACCGATCCAAAGATCGAACGAGGCATCTCGGCGCCTCCGGTGCATCGGTCCGCATCGATCCAGACACACCGGATCGGTCTGCCGACCGATCCAGCCTCTGCTGGATCGTTCCGTAGATCGATCCAGCAGGGCATAGAATCGCAGTAAGATTCATCGATCCGTGGATCGATCAGCAGCTAGCGGGGAAGTTAGTTTGAGTTCCTAGCTCAGATGGGAGGTCAAGCATTCTCCTTAGCACATGTACACCAATCGGAAAGGGTCTTGAATCCTTCCTTATAACAGCATGGGTGCATCAGTTATCAGATTAATAGAGTCAGTTAGTGAAAATTTTATTTTACCTAGTTTTCCGCACAGTACGGCACAGTAGTTTCAGTAGTTAATGTAGCGATCCGGCTCACAGCCTAGTACCCAGGAGTTGGGTCGTTACAAGGGCTCACCAAATGGCAAGTCCCTACTAGAGTGTAAGGAACTAGGGCGCTAAACACGCAAAAGCACAGCGGAAAACATCTAGTTCCTTTCCAATAGATTCATGCAAAAGGAAACCATATACTAAGTATTAATTATCTACATGAGAAAGTTATACCTTTGTTGCGTGCCCTTCGCAATCCCGATTCCAATATTTCTTTAGATGCGGATCTTAGCGCAATCAAGTGGTCGCACATCTATAGTATCTACACGAACAAGTCTCGTTTGTCTCACAAACTCACAAGGTGGAGAATGAAACAACCAAAGGTTGTGCTAGCAACCTTTCTTGGAGGTTTCGGCCAAGTGGAAGAGAGGAGGAGGAAGAAGAGCTAGAGCACCAAAAACTCATCATGAAAATGAATCCAAAAACCCCTTTTTATAGATTCATGAAGTTGCCTCATGCCTTAATGTCAATTGTCTTGATTGACATTAATATTTGTCTTCATCCAATGAATCCAATGCATGTGCAATTCAAATGGTTCACTCTTCATCCAATAAATTCAATGCATACAATGCATGCAATCCATGAGCAATTCAAATTGTTCACTCTTCATCCAATGCATGAGTAACTCAAGTTGTACACTCCTCTTTCTTCATGAATTCAAATTTCATGAAATCATATAATAAGTCCCATTATTCATTAATTAATTCATGAAATCATATAATGAGTCCAACTCATTAATTATTAATCCAATTGATTCAATGAGTCTAATTTGAATTGGACTCAATCCAATAGTTGGATTTAATTGAGTCTTACTCAATGAGTCCAATTTGAATTAGACTTAATCCAATGATTCATCATATGAATCCATCTCCATTGACTTGTTCTTTGTGTGTGACCCAATAAGTTCTCATAACGTTGGCAATGCATCCAAATCAACATTTAATACATAAGCAATGAGTGGCATCTAGCAAGGCATCATTGCTACTCAAGTGACGAGAATGTTGAGAACCGACTTAACCTTTCCGTGGCTATTATCTTGTATGACTCAATCCTTCTATCCTCGATATCTAGATTGATCAATGAGGCATAGACCGTGTCATCCTCTTATCAATCTTTATGTTTCTTGATCTCTAAGTAGGTGCACTCAATTAAATAAGCTCAATATCACATATTGACTTATTTAAGCATGGTCATGCATTCTTGTGTCCTACTAATCAAGGGGCGCATAGATATAACTTCCGTTATATGGAAGGGATAGATCCCATCTACATCACTCACATCCCTCCGCATAATTTATTGTATACCCAGCGATCGACTTTATAGTCCGCCATGTTACGGGTGATGTTTGACGATACCAAAGTATATAACTCCTTATGTAGGGAACCGTAGTGATTTCAGGTCTAAGGACTATTCATACTAATAGATACATGAGAATGTTTATGACACTCATATAACGATCCATGAAACATTCTCATGGTGGGTCATTCAGTATATATTCTCTAATATATACCCATGTATCAACCTGATATCTCATATCCATGACTTGTGAAATTAAGTCATCCGTTGACCTACATGCTAGTCTCAACGCATTAATATTGTCCTTGTATATTAATGCTTGACTAAGAATAGTTAAGAGTAGTGTTCTATGTATATCTATAATATCTCATTATCAATTCAACCAATTGATATGTTGTAAATTAGAACCTCCTACTTTAGAACATTATTATACTTATTCATTCGGCACTAAATTAAAATAAATATAATAACCAACTTCGCCTTTATTAATAATGAAATATGATACAAAAGGAGTCATTTACAATCATCTCATAATTGGTACTAGGGTTAATACTAACATAGAGTAGCATAAAAAGGAACATGTAGATGGCCTAAGTCCTAGACTAGTGCATAAAAGGGTGGGAGAAAACTGAAAATCCCTTCCACCAACTCTAGTGGAGTAAGTCAAATCATCTACTCTATCTAAATTATTATAAAACTGTGCACACATGTCATGATTAACTGGATGGATGTAGTAAACCAGCTTATCTAGCTGGAAGTGTTCAAACATCTGGATGATAGATGGACAAAATTTAGTAAAAAAGAATCTGCTTAAATAACGACATTTTAATGGAGTAAATTTATGTCTAATGAATTCTATCCTATGCCGCTCAGAAGGAAACCTAGCATCAGTGGATGGGGTACTACCAGAGGCAGCATCTACATTCCTTCTCTTCCTATTTTTACACAAGCAAACATATAACAAAAAATATTAAAAAAATACATATTGAAGCAATATAGCGAAATAAGGTATACCTAAGAGGCATTTTGAGGTTGAAAGGGAGAAAATCTGGTCGACGAGGGCTCCTTGGTATGAGTTGTTTCATGGTTGGACCATGAAAACATGAATAGAAAGTTCTCTGTTCGCTGGGAAAAACCGCGTTGAGGGTGCCCTCAACAGCATGTTGGGCGACCTCAATGGCTTATGGGGGGCGCCTACGACTGGTGGGAGGTGTCCTCTAAGGTTTCGACGGGAATTTTCTCTCCGCTCACAAGGGCGCTTCCTTTTACTGTGGAGACGCCTTCGTGAGGCGCCCTATACAAGTTTTAAAAAAAATTATCCATTTATTTATTATTTAGATTACTTGATTTATTAATTAAGTTTAATTTAAGCTAAATTGATTTATTAATTAATTTTATTAATTAAGTTAATATTGATTTATTAATTAAGTTGAAATTGATTAATTAATTTTATTTATTAAGTTAATATCGATTAATTAATTGAGTTAAAATTGATTAATTGATTTTATTTATTAGGTTAATATCGATTAATTAATTGAGTTAAAATTGATTTAGTTGATTTAATTAATTAAGTTAATATTGTTTTAATTTAATTCTAAATTTTACCTAGGTCAATCTCACCCATTTCTAAGTTATCAAGCAGGAAACCTTATGGATTTTATGAGATGGTTAATTTTATCTTTGATTTAAATTATGTCTAAGGATTAATTAACATTTGGGTTAGACTCAGGTTTTTCAATTGGTCAATTAAATATACATTTCAAATATTGGCTTCTAGGTTGTGGCAAGGCACTAGGCCTTCTTGGGTATGGGATCATCCACCACTTCTAGACAAAGCCTTTCAAAGAAATTGGATATTTAATTTTTCTTTTGAAATCCCTAGGTCTAACTAGTCGAGTGTAATTACGCCCAGGTCCTTATCTAGCCTAATCTAAGCATGTATAATAAAAGCAATCATCAAACAATTCTAGAAATGGTCTTCCTATTGGCTCCTCCTGAATTATAGCCTCGATATGGTTTATCAAGGTAATGAATTTGATCCTTGGGGACCCAATATTGTCCAAGTCCAACTTGATTAACCAAGTTCGACTTGGGGACCCATGCTTCGACTAATTTGCTATTTGTTCTGTTAACAAGGGATAAATAAGACTTGTATTTGCGCTTAGTTTTAAATCCAAGCCCGAATCTGTTGTAAACGGCTTGCTGTTTTCCAAGAATCAGATCAAGATTCTTGGAACCTAGAGTAAACCATTTCAATGTTTCCTTTAGTTCTTTAACTTGATCTTTCAGGCTAGAATTCTCTTCCTCAAGCTTTTGGATTTGAGTTGAGGTTCCGGTCTGATCGAGATCAGTCAAGGAGCTAGGGTTAGTCACTTCTTTAAGGGTTGTTACCTCTTTTGAAGTGACTTGACCCAGATATTAGATTTAGCTAACTTATGCAATAAATAATTAACTAAATTGTAAAGTTTATCTATTTGACAAGTACTTACAGCGGGTTAGACCCTTCGAAAATGAATACAAATCCATGGCTTTGCTTGGACTCAGCTTCCGATTTGCTCTCGGTCTCCGATTCATCGACTTGTTCCCGGGTTGTCAGTGCAAGAAAGCTCGTATGTTCGAGCTCTTCATCGGAATCTTCTGATGAGGACTCGTCCCATGTGACTTGTAATGCTTTCTTCTTCCTCTACTTCTTTGCTTCTTTTAGGTTTGGACAATTGGCCTTGACGTGTCCCTTTTGATTGCACCCATAGCAGGTTACTTCGAACTTTATCTTTGGACTTGTTTGTACCTTTTTGGACTGAACCACCTTCTTGATATCCTTCTTTGTGAGCCACTTCTTCTTTCTGTAGAGCTTGCGTACTAGGTTGACGAGTTCGGCTTCTATCTCGTCGTCGTCATTATCTGAGTCCGGTTCTTCTTCGGACTCGGGTTCGATCTAATGCTTCTTTCTTACCACCTTTGTCTTGCTTGTACCTGTAAATAATGCAACACCTTTCTCAGCCGGGGGTGCATTAGTCTGTTCGTGCAATTCAAATTCAGAGAAAAGTTCGTCTAACTTAATTTGAGAGAGAACCTTGGATACTTTGTAAACATCAACCATGGATGCCCACAAAGTGTTCCTCAGAAAGGCATTAAATGCGTACCTTATGACGTCGCGGTTCTCCACTTTCTGTCCGATCGCGTGGAGTCCGTTCAGCAGGTCTTGAATTCGCACGTGAAGTGGCTTGCTATCTCTCCTTCCTGCATTTTGAAGTTATATAATTTGTTAAAGAGTAGATCACGCTTACTTACCTTTGTGTCAGACGTGCCCTCGTGCAACTCGATAGTTTTTCCCACAACTCTTTCACGCTTGAGAATGGGTCGACTCGGTTCATCTCCTCCTTTGTTAGTCCACATTGGAGGGTGCAGGTTGCTTTAGCGTTGGCCTCGACCTTCTTGATTATGCTTGCGTCTTAGTTCTCGCATGTTACCGGTTTTCCTGAGCCGTCGAGTGGAAGTGTGATTCCAGTCTTGATGATCATCCACATCTCGAACTGAGTTTGGAGGTATAACTCCATTCGGCCCTTCCAGTAGCCGAAGTCCTCACCGGTTAAGAGCGGAGGGCGAGCTGTGCTGTAGCCTTCTTGATGGGCCATTATAGCAAAGGAAATCTCGCACACACAAAAAAAATAAAAAACTTGTTCCAAGACCTAGTCTTAAATTAGTAATGCGGGATTAAGAAATTAAAACACGAACTCGAGTGGTGTTGCACTAGCTTCGAGCAAAAATTTCATTTGCGAAAAAAAAACAGATTAGAAGGTAGCAATTATACTGATTCCGATTGACTCCAAAAAATCAGAAAATTACCACGAAAGAAAGAAAAATATTCCTTGAATGGTGGTTTCACCAATTCGAAGAGACCCCGCTCTGATACCAATTGTTGGATCGAAAGCGCTAGAGGGGGTGAATAGCACTCGTGGCTTTCACTTTTGATTCGGAAGAATCAGAAATAAAACATACAGCGGAAATAATAAAAATAAACACACGAACACCAAGATTTACTTGGTTCGGAGCCTGAAGCGACTCCTACTCCAAGGCCCACGCTCGTTGAGCATTTACTTTGGGCAATAATCACTATAAGCACGGAAGTTCTTTACAATTTAAGTACAATATTAGAGCAATAGTAAAATTTATACCGACAACAAAAAATAATAAGTTTGAAGCTCCTGGTCATCGGGGTCTTGCTATAGCTTTTCTGGATCATCTTTTGAGCAGCACAGAGAAAACAGATTACTGCTGCTCGAGACATGCTTATAAAGCTCATGGAGGGCGCCCTCAACAGCATGGAGGGTGCCCTCATCCCCGCCGAAACCGCAGCATGGATGAGCTTTAACTTCTTCACCGCTTATCCACCCGAGGGCGCCCTCGCGCCAGTGTCCAGGACGCCCTCAAGCTCCATGAGGGTGCCCTCACGCCAAGTTGTGAGGCAGTCTCCGCATACGACCCGAGGCGCCTCCAAGCTCCATAGAGGGCACCTCGAGTACTGTTCATCTGAGGCAAAGTTGTCCAATTTGCTTCCTGCAAGATATGTTAGTCCAACAAACCAACTATACCCTGTAAAACAAAGTTAGCACAATATAGACATGTAAAATAAAGTATTTGACAGTCATTGGACTGTCCGATTCTGACTTCGAATTTTCGACCGAAAACCCTAGGTCTAACCGACGCCTACTGTTCCCTCATCGGGGAACGCGTCCTCACCTACTCCACTCAAGAGAGTTTACCTATTGCCAATTGATCCTCTAGACCAACTGAATTTTTTCTCAGCGCCCGAGGCTCCAGGACTTTTCGCTGGGCATCCGCTCCACGACCCGCCCAATCTTTCACCTGGTTCGCGACACTAGGACTTTCCACCTAGAGTCCTCGACTCTAGGACTTTTGCCCAAGCCCTCGACCCGCCAAGACTTCCCACCTAGGGTTACCATCCCCTATGACCTAGGCTTACCTACCCTTAGGGTTTTTCACCTGCCTAACCGCAGCTAGGACTTTTGCCTAAATACACTTAAGACTTTCCTGCAAGCTTATTCAAACATGTTAGATAACAAATAACCTTAACTTTGAACCGTTTGTCATTATCAAAACTTAGGTTCGATCGTCATATGCTTCCCACACCAACATATACGACTCCTAGAATTAAGTGGTGGAAGTTAAAGGATGGGAAACAAAATATATTTAAGCAGAATGTAGGAGTACAAGTATTAGGTAAAATATATAGTATTTTAATACAACATAGGATAAGATGGTATCAAAGTTAAAAATAATAACTAAGAATGTACTCAGTAAATTAAAGAGACATGCACCACTAAGTAAAGAATCTTTATGGTGGATTGAAAAAGTACAAGAGAAAGTGAAGGAAAATGAATAACTTATAAAAAATTATATATTTATAAGAATGAAGAAAACTTTAAAAAAAATATATCCAATATCTAAGAAAGAAGCTAAGAGACTAATAAATGAAGCAAAGAATGAAACTTTTGAATAATTATATCAAAAATTGAATACAAAAGAAGGGAAAAGAAATATTTATAAAATAGCTAAAGTGAGAGAAAGGAAGATAAGAGATCTTATCCAAATAAAATGTATTAAAGATGAATATAATATGGTACTATTAAACGATAGAGAAATAAAAGAGCGGTAGAATAGGTATTTTCATCAACTTTTTAATAAAGATTTAGGTGACCAACTTAACTTAGATAATTTAAGTAGGTCAAATGAGCATAGAAATTTAAATTTTTATTATAGAATTCGAATTTCAGAAGTAGAACAAGCTTTAAATGCTATGCACAATGAAAAAATCGTTGGACCAGATGATATTCCAATAGAAGTATAGAAATATCTAGGGAAATAAGGTATTAAATGACTTATAAAATTATTTAATATGATATTAAAAACGAAAAAAATATTTGATCAATGGATGATAATTACTCTAGTTTCTTTATATAAGAACAAGGGAGACGTATAAAATTGTGTAAACTATAGGAAACTTTGAGTCATACCATGAAACTTTAAGAAAGTAATAGAAAAAAGATTAAGGATACTATGGTGACCGAAAATATATTTTGGTTCATGACTGGAAGGTCGACAATATAAGCTATATATCATTTTAGACAATTAATTAAAAAATATCGAAAGTAAAAACAAGATCTACACATGATATTCCTTGACTTAGAAAAAATATATGATAAAGTCTCAAGAGAAATTATATCAAGAAATCTAAAAATAGAGGAGTTAGAGTAACATATATTAAACTAATTAAGTATATATACGAAGATGTAACGACCAAATTAAAGACTTCAAGCGAAATAACTGAAGTATTTCCAATAAAGATAAAGTTACATCAAGGATCAGCTCTAAGTCTCTATCTTTTTACACTAATTATGGGCAAACTCATTGCATACATTCAAAACACAATACCGTGGTATATGTTGTTTGTAGATGATATTGTTTTAGTAGATAAAATACATGAAGGAATAAATGCTAAACTAAAATCTCGACGGGAAACACTAGAAGGGAAAGGTTTTAGGTTTAGTAGAATGAAGACAGAATATATGGAATTTAAATATAACAATATCAGACATAATGAGATAATTGTTAAGATAATTAGTGTAAAAAGTCTCCAACCTGTCACATCAGGGATTTACACGCTCATTTGGGAAAAGGTTTCAGTGACACTTTTCGACTTGTCTTTTCTTAAGACACTTTGGAAAATGAATATCTGCTTTGAGATGCATGGACAAATGCTAAGGGACAATAAAAGAAGGTCTCCATCTACAGGCGGAGGTATGTGATGCTTCACTATTGAACACACCTTTACTACAACATTTTCACTGTTCTTCTACTTCTCGCGCAAGTTACTGACTTGAGCGTCAGAGGGCCAACGCAGAGACGTCCTCCCTGGCCTGGCACTAACACCATTTGATTTGCACGATTGTGTGGAGTCTTCATCTTGGCAACCTTTAGCCAACATCCCCAGCTTGTAATATTTTTCGCTTTCAGACAAAATCAGTTAAGATAGGAAATGACTAGTTGCCCAAAACCAAGAGCTTTAGATATTTAGGATCATTTTTACAAAATGATAGAACGATTGAGAGAGATGTCTTGCATAGAATATAAGCAAGATCATTAAAATGAAGGAGAGCATCGGGTGTTTTATGTGACCGTAAAGTACCTTTAAAACTTAAAGAAAAATTCTACAAAACTATAGTTAGACATGCTATGTTATATGGAATTGAATGTTGAGCTATGACTGGAGCACATGAGCAATAGATGAGAGTTGCAAAGATGAGGATGTTAAGATGGATATGCGGGCATACAAGAATAAACAAAATAAGAAATATGAGCATTAGAGAGAAAGTTAAAATTACATCTATTGAGAAAAAACTCCGAAAGACATATTTAAGATAGTACGAATATATACTTAGACGAATAATAAATGCTCCAGTTAGGCGATGTAAAACTATGACAACACCTATATCAAACGAGAAAAATCAAAAAAGACTTGGTTGACAATAATAAAATAAGATAAAATTTATTTAAGTATAAATAATGATATAGTAGGAGATAGAGCTCAATAGTATTCATATAGCTGACCCCATCTAGTAGAATAAATCTTAGTTGTTATTGTTGTTATTATTGTTATTTTCAAACCTAACTTAACTACTTAGTCAACTTAATCTAGTCAAATGAAACACGATTCCAATTGACTTAATTACCTCATTGTACAAGTGCACTCAACTCATCCTTATAAGAATTACTTACGTGCCAAGAGGCTTCTCAGAAGGCTCCTCTTCTGAGACTTTATCGTGCCAAAAAGCTACCCTGCTTTCAGTCTTGATACCAAGAGTCTCTCTTCCTACCAAGCATCTGATCCTTTTTTATCTATTAGGATTCCAATCTATTTGATCTATTAGGACTTCAATCTACTAAATATTCAATCCTTTACCACTCAACTTTCAATTAATAAGTATGTGATCCTCCACATACTTGCACTTGCAATACATGTCAAGCTATCCTATACCTAAACACTAGACACTCGTGTGAGAAATCACAGTATCATTCTAACTTAAATTTTGCCTGAACGTCAAAACCACATATTTAGTCATGATTGATTGCACCAACACAACGCTTGCTCCACCTCCAAAAAGAAGCTATTTATAGAGGGATGATTAATTGCACCAACACAACACTTGCTCCTCTCAAAAGAAGCTATTCATAGTGAATTTACACAAGTGATTCACTTAATGTATCACTTCCGTAAAGATTAACCATTGGGGGGTTTAGACGTTGGCACCACCTACTACAGATGGTTTGCATCTGATGTATTTGTTATTAAATTTGCCTACCACTATTTCCTCAAGGGCATGTAAATGGTACTTCTTAGCCTAGCCACTCTCTTGCCTAATTTTGTATGGATGCTTTATTCCCATAGGGTTCTCTTGTAATGATGAATCAACATTTTACTTATTCTTATGTGATATTGTTAGGGGCAAATTACCTTGGGGACCACCCTCAATATGCATCTGGCTAAGTTTCCCGCATTCAAAAACCTGCAGAATGGCCATCTTAATACAAAGCAAATAAAGACCTTGCACATTCATTCGATTGTATGAGGACATGACACTTAAGTAATTAGCACTCAGTCGATATATCATACCACCATGCACAGTTTCACTAATATCGGGTAACTAATAATGAAGATGCATGTACACCACTCAAGTTCACAATTGCACAGAACATGATGTAGTAGGTACAAGATACATGTTGGTCTTTGAAATTTTCCACTAACCACATAGTTCACTCACTCTTCTGAATGAGAAGTCCAATAGATCAATCCGCTGCAAATAAACTCAACATCAATTAAAGGTAACTTTCAATAACATATCCATCCATATATTTGGAGAGTAGTAATACCTTATCAAAACAAACACGCACTGTAAAACACCTGCAACTCCAGTCCACGCGGAGGGACCTTTATCAGTAAGTGTGTCTTGTATGAGTAAGCCCACTGATCCCGCTAAAGAAACAAAAGATACAACATATGACACAAAAAGCCAGAGCTTCAACCTGCAAATTGCAATGACACAAGCTATTATGTATATTCTTTTAAAGAGGCACAGCTATTGTCTGTATTTGATAACTAACTTGTCTACGTATCAAACAAAATGTTACTTTGATAGGTGGTAAAAAAAGGATAAGAAATTGATAATATGACACGTGAATAATACAATAACAATAAGCCTTCATCCGGAGCCTCCACAAGCAAATAATAAATGGGAAAAAAATAATTCAAAATGATGAGGATCCTTATTTTTATTAAAGTGGAACTTTCACAAGAACTTCTTGGTTTCATTGAATCAATTAGTAATTAATTTCATTTAGCACTTATAAATGTCACGTTTTTCAAATAACTCATAGTAAGAGACTCTTTAAGACACAATAGATATCTGATATAAATCTATCTACTATTCAGAAATAGAATAATCATCAATATAACATAGTTGCCTATAACTGCAATGAGAAAGTTCCACAAAACTATAAAACCTTTATCCTAACCCGTGGAATTAGTTATATAGATCCTTCTATATCATTAGACTTAATCCCTACTATATCATCAAATGAATTTTATCTTCTTTTATTATTATTGCTAACCAAGTCTTCTTTTGATCTCAGATCGCCTAACTGAGATATTTAATATGATTTAAAATTTCGAGCCGTATCGAAGTTTCGATTTATGATCAATACAATTATGATACCGTATCGTACCATACCAATATGATTTCAATATTTTTTAAATATGAAATATATTAATTAAAAATAAAAAAATTAATCTAAATATTTTTAAAAAAATAAGATAACTTTTTTAAAAAGAAAAAAATACGAAATCCTCCATATGATAAATACAACAACAATTAAGTCTTATCCCACGAGGTGTAGTCGACTCCATATGGTAAATAAATAAATAAAACTTTTATCAATTTTTTATCGAACCCAGTAGGTAAGTTTTCAAAATACCTAAATCATGTACTATAGTTTCAAAATTATCAAATTACGTACCCACTTCTCATTTTACCCTCGCCCTCAAATCAATTCAATTGGAGAAAAAAATCAGTCGACTTCCCGTCAAATTGATTTCTTTCTGTGTGTTCAAAAAATTCATCCGTCAATTTCCGCCAAAACTAACTGATGGACCTAGAGACCTCGGAATAACATGAAATCAGTTCCTATATGTTTGTATAATTCTCATGATAGTAAAAATGCTATCAAACATCAAATTGACCCAATATATTGAGAACAAAGATTTTTTAAACACGAATGTGTCCGAAAAATTAATTCGTGTTCAAAAAATCATTAATCTCAATATATTAAGTCAATTTGATGTTTGATAACATTTTTACAATCAGGAGAAACACATAGGAACTAGTTTCATGTCATTTCGTGGTATCAAGGTCTAGTCAGTTTCGGCCAAAATTGACTGATGGACCTAGAGACCTCGAAATGGCATGAAACTAGTTCCTATGTATTTATCTAGTTCTCCTTATTGTAAAAATACTATTAAACATCAAATTGACCCAATATATTGAAAAAAGTGATTTTTTTTATACAAATTAATTTTTCGAGCACATTTATGTTTAAAATATTGTTGCTCTCAATATTAGGTCAAATTAATGTTGGAGGGCATGAATATAATCATAAAAACTAAAAGAACTCATAGGATCTAGTTTCACTTCATTCCGAACTCTCTCGGTTCATCAACCGATTTTGGCTAAATGAACCTGAATTGATTTTATTTAGGTTCATTCAGCCATAGTTTTAAAAAAAAATCACTACTCTCAATATATTGTGTAAAATTGATATTTAATACTATTTTACAATCAAGAGAAATAGACGAACACATAGGAACTGATTTCATGTATTCTGAGGTCTATAGGTCCATCAACCAATTTTGGTTGAAACCGACTGATGAACCTAGAGACCTCGAAATGACATGAAAACAGTTCTTATGTGTTCCTCTAGTTCTCCTGATTGTAAAAATATATCAAACATCAATTTGACTCAAGATATTGAGAGGAGTGATTTTTTGAACATGAATGTGTTCGAAAAACAAATTCATGTTCAAAAAATCACTGCTCTCAATATATTGGATCAAAATGATGGTTGATAATATTTTTACAATCAGGAGAACTAGACGAACATATAGGGGCATGTTATTCCGAGGTCTCTAGGTCCATCAACCGAGCCGATTTTGGCCAAAACTGTCTGATAGATTTTTCGAATAGAAAGAATCTGATTCAACTTCAGTCAGCTGATTTTTTTTCCGGTCGAATTGATTTAAGGACGGGGTAAAACAAGAAGTGGGTACGCGATCTGGTAATTTTGAAACTATGGTACATGATTTGGATATTTTGGAAACTTATCTATTGGGTTTGGTAAAAAGCTGAACTTTTATTATATAATTTGAAATTAAATATATATATATATATATATATATATATATATATATATTAAATTAATGGGATAGTTTTATTAGTGTTTGATTAAGCTTGTTGATTATCCTATTTATAGCTAGAAATAGATTAAAATTAACCTAAGTTTAATTCTCAAAACCTAAGTTTTCATTCTACATCACACTCATGTGCCCGTGAGCGTCCCCACCACGGGATCACGGTGGCCTCCGTGACCATGACCCTAAGAAGTTCACAACGAGATCGCAATGACCTCCACAACCTCGTGGAGTTCGCCACGGGATCGCAACACCTCCACTACCCCCCGACGTCCCATAGTGCTTATGCCTGGCGGTGAATGAAACAGTAAATTTCGCCCATTTCGTTCGACACAAAATAAAATTTTAAACCATGTTTATTAGTAGTCTGAGTACATATTCATATAATATTAAATGTGTCTCGGAGTTTTCCCTTAATAAACACAGTCTAGACTCTAATATTCTCATTTCTTATCTCATCTCTTCTCGTATAAACACATCCACTTTAAGATCCTCATCTCTACGACTCTCATCTTTTACTCATGTACTTGATTCGTTTAACACTCAGTTCTACATAGTATAGTAAGTATAAATGTCGTTTTGTAAAACTTCCCTTTAAACTTGAAAAATATTTTACAATCATAAAAACAGCTATCGCTCTCCTCTATTTCAATCTTCTACTTACATCTTATGTAAAACATCTTTATCAATCCCTCAATTCTTTTGTAAAAACAATTCTGCATACTTAAATCTCTCAATTATAGTTAACTCATCATCTCTTATTGAAACAATTGTCTTGTTACGTCTACTACTACTAAAATTAAATTTTACATATTGTCTTTACTAAGTTTAAAACCTTTTATTTTCAGTGATTCCCACAAAGATTCGAGTTTAGAATTTATATCTCATCAACCAAAACAATGATTTGCAAACAAGTATCATGATAACGTATCTTGGATTTGTAGTTCATCCATGACTAATATATAAAATATGAATATGGACTAAGCGTCGATCCTTAATGTAACTCTATATTTATAGGAAATACTTCGGTTAATCCGCCTATAGTCTTCACTCTTGCAATTGTATTGACATACACATCTTCCATTGTTTTAATATATGCTACAATGAATTCTCCTCTAACTTATTTAAATTTTCTAAACTAAGTTGCTCACGAAAACCTTTATTAAAAAGTTTATGAAAATACTTTTTCTATCTTTATTTTATTTCCTCATCCTTTAACTAGTACCCTACTAGATTCATCTTTAATATATATTATTTGACTAAGATCTCTTGTTTTTCTTTATCTCACTTTAGTTATTCTATAAATGCCTCTTTTTCCTTTTTTTTTTTATCAAGCTATGAATATATGCATTCGAAAGTTCCATTCTTGACTTCACTCATTTTCTTCTTAGCCTCTTTCTTAGTTACTGCATACTTTTTAAAGTTTTCTTTATACTTACAAGTATAAAATAACTTATTGACCGTTCATTTTTTTGTCACTTTCTTTTATACCTCCTCATTCCACCAAGATTTTTTCTTTGGTGGTGTCGGTCCTCTTGGCTCACCAAGAATACTGTTGGCCACCATTTTCAAATTTTTTAAGTCATCATATATTTCTATGAATACTTATACTCCTATCCTCTCCTTAAGGATACTTTGTTTTTCATCGTTTAACTTCCACCACTTGATCCTAGAAATCATACACATTTCCCATCTACTAATAATATATTTGAGATGAGTATCTAACACCGTTAACCTATGATTAGGTGGTTAAGTTTTCTCAAGAGATGACCTTACAATTTTTATGAATTTTTTTATTCCTCTTCTTAACTATAAGAAAATCAATTTACAATTTATTGTTCTCACTTTTGATAGTAACCAGGTATTTTCTCTTCTTGAAAAACGTATTAGTTATTATAAGTACATATACTATCACGAAATTCAATATAGATTTTCCTTCTTCGTTTCTTGTTCTAAAACCATAGCCACCATGCACCCTATCATATATATTTTGTACTCCTATATATCCATTTGGATCTCTTATTTAAATCATCTCATTTTGCCAAAAAAAAAAATTGTACTACCTCATCTAGGTCTTCCTAAAATCTAATTTAGTATATTTATCTAATTCTATTTGACGTGCATATATGCTAATTACATTAATAATTTATTCTATTGTCATTATCTTGAGAGTTATAATTATCTCTCTTCCTAACTACTACTACTTCAACTCTTAACAAACAATCTACAATAATATTTCTCGTTTTGCTTTTTCATGTGTACCATAATAATGAGAACGTTAACAACACAATATTAGAGCTCTAATTCCTACCAAGTCAGACCAAGCACACCTTATTAGTCAAGATATGATGTGAATCAAATAACAAAATTAGCATATTGGTAGCCTTTTCATGTGTTACGGCCTTTTCATGTGTTGCTTAGTGTGTATTTATATGCATCACTAGCAAAAATTTTAATAACTAGCTCCAACTTTAGCTATGAGTCTAAAATATTCACTACAATTATTTTCTATCATCAATATTGATGTTCATCGGAGCATAGCAAGATCTCTCGATTTCAAACATGTTTTGCAACATGTGTAAACAGATGTAGACACAGAACGACTCTTGCAATTATATTTGCCAAAGATCACTTATGTATGCATATAACTCGCTCACGTAGCTTTCGTCTTTTAATGTCATTGTTGAAACATATAAGGGCTTTCACCATTTGTATTCTTTCAAAAATATATATTACCTTCAAATAGTTGCTCCACTAAAAGATTGACTTTCTTTATAAGTGTGTGCGCGCGCATGTGTGCGCGCGCACGCAAGCATATGTGCGCGTACGTGCGTGTGTGCGAAATAGGAGGGAGTCAAAGAAAGGAAAAGAAAATTCACAAAACATGTATTTTATTTTCACTCCAATTTATTCAACTTGTCTACTTAGAAAGAATAGGAAAGAAATAATAATTAACTATTTGTATTTAATAGATGCTTAAATTTCATTTTCCATTATTTTTGTGTCCGCTTGATTGGACAAAAGTGAGATAGAGAAATTAGATCAAATTAAATTCCTTCCTAATCTTGATTTCCTTTTAAGTGAATAAGAGAATTAGTTTATTTTCCTCCTATTTCCATCCAAGCAACAAATTATTAGAGTGCTTCTAGATATATACCATGTCAAGATGTCTTCGATTAACATGTTATATTTCACCTTTTCAAATTAGAATTGATATATTTGATTTATGAATCTTAAAAATATATTTTATAAGAAAGTTGGCCTAACAGAATAAGAATATATACCACCCTTCCTGCTTGCTCAATGATTTTCTTTTGTTTGCTTCATGAAATCTTTCTTTTTAAGGACTCAGCTATGTGGACTCATACAAATCATTAACCAACCTATCTGTCGAGAAAAGTTATCATATTTATCACAATATAACTACCTCTCTTTCAATAAATTTTCTTGTATTTTTTTTTTTGGTTAGAAGTTTGAGAATTTTGCATCCAAGTATAAATCCAAAAAAAACATATTAGAACATCCATAATATTTAACTCTGCCATCTAAACTTACAGCTAAAAATATGAATCGAATATAATATTACTTCATTATATTTTAAAAATTTTGTTTTCATAACTATTCAGCTACATGATCATCAGTTCTATTTTCATCTAATAAAAACACTAATCATTCTTAAACTATGTAGTACTAATTAAAAACTGAGAAGAGAATAAATAGGAAAAAATTCAATGATAGCAGCATAAATTAATTTTTAAAAATTAGTAGTTTACAAACTTTGCCACAATCATCTCAATCAAATTCAGCAATATTATTATGTGTAAATATATCACTCATAAAAATTTTGTTTTCATAACTATTCAGCTACATCACTCATACAAAGAACAAATATAAAACTTTCTTGATATCTTTTATTCAAGTCACAACAATATTTTTAAAAATTTGTGCCCAGAAATAAAATAATAAATATACATGATAACATTTCTAACTTTTCTACATTTTTAGTTAATTATTTTAAACCATCTCCATCATAAAAAATTGAAAATATGACATGCACAAGAAATATATATATATATATATATATATAAAAGAAAAATTAGATTTTAAAAGTTCTATTGTAGCACCATTTTTGGAGCATTGTCAAAGATAATAAAAACCCTCTATCACTTATACAATAAGATAACTTTATCGCAGAAATACTAGAAGAAATTAAAGAGCCTCTTAACAATAAACGGGCAAAAAGTAGCAATGGTAGATTTTAATATGAATTGTTGATGAAGAAAAAAAATGCTAGACTTAAGAAAATATCTACAAGTTGTGTTAAATTAATCTATCAATAATACTTAACTGTTAATACACAAGATACAGGTCATATACCATGATAAGTTATCATGTTTCTTTAATAAAAGAGTAGACATGTTTCATTGATGGATTATTTCTAACGTACATCTCCAAGAGCTTCATATCAATTTATTCAATAACAACAACCAAGGCTTATCCTACTAAGTAGGATCATCAATATGGATCCTTTTACGCTATTGAGATCTATCTCCTATTATATTATTTATACTTAAATAAATTTTATCTTGTTTTATTGTTGTTAATCAAGTCTTTATTTTTATCTTTCTCTTCTTCGTTTGACATGTGTGTTTGTCATAATTTCACATCGCCTAACTGGAGCATTTATTGGTCGTCTAAGTACATACCCGTACCATCTTAAACGTGTCTCTCGAAGTTTTCCCTCAATAAATGCAACTTCGACTTTCTCTTTAATGCTCTCATTTTATATTCTATCCATCCTCGTATATCTATACATCCACCTTAACATCCTCATCTCTGCAACTCTCATCTTCCACTTATGTGCTCAAGTCATAACCCAACATTCATCTTCATATAACATAGCAGATCAAACTGGAACTTTCCTTTAAGTTTTAGAGGTGTTTTCCTTCATTTCAACCCTCCTACTTGTATTCTATGTAAAACATCTTTCTCAGTCCCTCTATCATTTTAAAAAATGATCATAAATATTTAAAAATCTCGATTCCGAACAACTCATCATCTCCTATCTTAACAATTGTCTCATTACGTCTAATATTTTTGAACTTAAATTTCATATATTTTGTCTTTATTCTACTAAGCCTAAACTCTTTCTCTTCTAGTGTTTCCCACCAAGATTTTAGTTTAGCATTTACTCCTCCACGTGTTTCATCTACCAAAACAATATCATCTGTGAACAACATGCACTACGGTACTATGTCTTGAATGTGTGTAGTGAGTTCGTTCATAATTAGTGCAAAAAGATAAAGACTTATAGTTGATCCTTGATGTAACCCTATCTTTATTGGAAATGTTTTATTTACTCCGTCTAAAGTCTTTACTCGTTACATCTTCGTACATATCCTTAATTAATTCAATACATATTATGCTAACACCTCTCTTTTCCAGAATTCTCAATATAATTACTCTTGGGACTCTATCATAAACTTTTTTTAAATCAATGAATATCATGTGTAGATATTGTTTTTACTCCCGATATCTTTCAATTAGTTGTCTAAGATGTATAACTTCTATTGTCGACCTTTCAACCCAAATTGATTTTCGGTCACCGTAGTCCTCTTCCTTAATTTTTTCTATTACTTTTTTCAAAAATTTCATAGTATGACTCATTAGTTCAATACCCCTATAGTTTGCACAATTTTATATATATCCCTTATTCTTATATAATGAAAATAGAGTATTTACCCTCCATTAATCAGGTAGTTTTTTCATTTTCAATATCATGTTAAACAATTTTGTAAGTTATTCAATACCTTATTTCCCTAGGCACTTCCATACCTCTATCGAAATATCATCTAGTACATTGTGCGTCTCAATTAAAGTTTGTTCTACTTTTGAAGTTTGAATTATACGATAAAAAATTAAATTTTTATACTCATTTGACATACTTAAATTACCTAAGTTAAATTAGTCATCTAAACCTTCATTAAAAAGTTAATAAAAATATCTCTTCCACCGCTCTTTTATTTCTTCATCATTTACTAGTACCCTATTATATTCATCTTTAATACATTTTATTTAGATAAAACCACTTGTCTTCCTTTCTCTTACTTTAGTTATTCTATAAATATTTTTTCTCCTTCTTTTGTATCCATTATTGATATAATAGTTTAAAAGTTTTATTTTTTGCTTCATTCACTATGTTCTTAATCTCTTTCTTGGCTATTATATATAAGTTGTTTGTTTTCCTTCACTTTCTCTCGTACTTTCTTATTCCACCACCAAGATTCCTTATTTAGTGGTGCATGTCCTTTTGACTCACCGAATGCACTTTTAGCTATTATTTTCAACTTTGATATCATCTTATCCCGTCATATTAGAGTCACTATATATTTCACCTAATACTTGTGCTCCTACCTTCTCCTTAAATAAATTTTGCTTCCCATCCTTTAACTTCAGCCACCTAATTCTAAGAGTTATACATAATTTTTTCTATTGATATTATGCTTGAGGCATATATGCAATACTACTAACCTACGTTGGGTAGTTAAGCTTTCTCTAGAGATAACCTTGTAATCTTTACAAATCTTTCTATCATTCTTAACCGTAAGAAAATCAATTTGCGATTTATTATTCTCATTTTTGAATGTAACTAAGTGTTTTCTCTTTTTTTTAAAAAATGTATTAGCTAATATATGCTATCGTAAAATTTAATATAGTTTTCCATTCTTCATTTCTCGTTCCAAACCCATAACCCCATGTATCCTCTCATATTTCTCATTTTTCACTCTGACATGCTCATTTAGATCACCTCCTATTAAAATCATTTCATTTGGCAGAATGTTTTATAAGATTTCATCTAAGTCGTCCCAAAACCTTGATTTGATAGATTCATCTAATCCTACTTGTGGTGCATATACGCTAATTATGTTTATAGTTTCTCTCGCCACTATTATCTTAAGGGTTATAATTCGATCCCATTTTCTAACTACTTGTACAACTTCATCATTTAACGAACTATCTACAACAATACTAACTCCATTTCTTGTTTTATTCTTTCTTGTGTAGTAATAACTAAAACCCGTGTATTCTATCATCTTTACCTTCTCACCTACCAATTTTATCTCTTGTACACACAAAATACTAATTATTTTCATAATCATTGTATCTACTACCTCCATTGATTTATCAGTGAGGGTTCTTATGTTCCATGTTATAAATCTTAGACTATTAGTTTTCCTATCATATTTGTTCTTATCCAACCTATGGTGTGAAAACTCTTGCCTATTTAACACTACACTCAAGTTCTCATGGAGATATAGTTGTCCTTGCCGATACAAACCCTGTAACGCGAACTCACATATTTAGCATTATACCCAAGTTCTAGAGATGTAACAGTCCTTGCCGAGACATTACAATCGAACTCTGCAACGCATTCCTTACCGGGAACAACCTAGCATTAGCACAATAATTTAATGGATTCATTCATTGAACATTTGTCATAGTTTGAACACTAGCTGGCAACCTAACGCAACCCTCTCCCTTTATCCAGGCTTGGGACCGGCCATGACTAATTCATCATGGGTGGAGTTCTTCATATCAATTTATTATCAAAGAGTTTTATGTTATGTCAATTTAGTATTAGAGTGAATTTGTGCTATATCAATTTGATATTAGAGTGTTTAATACTATCACTCTAGTATGGGACTAAGGCTAAGCTAAACTCAAGGATGAGAGGATCTAGACGGTGGGTAGAAATGTCAGACTGATAAAAGAGGAACTATAACAACTAGATTGATGTCTCCAAGTTCCATAGCTATGCTTCTTGAGTTTCAAGTGCTAGGTGGAATGAAGGGTGGGTTCTTTAGTCATACATGGCTATCTTGGGAATTTCTTGAGGGCCTTACACGAGGAGACTCCCCTTACCCATGTGACGACATTTTAGGGAATAAAATGTCAAATAACATGGACTTGTGATGTCAGATACTCTAGGAGCATACGCCTCCTCTATCTTTGTTTTAGGGCTTTTATATGTTGCCTTTTTTTGTCTTTTTAAATTATCCACATCATTATATCTAATGTAAGATAAAATTGGAGGTGATATTGATGACTTTGGTGACTAGGGTAGACCAAATCAGATCACTTACAGAGGCAACCTTGGTGGACCTGGAACAAGTTCTACTTGTGGCATCAGAGTTTCTCTCCCTCTTTAAAGCCAACGCGCTTTGAAGACAACAGGTAGCAGGCAGAAAATTGCTACCTTTAACCTTGCTTACAATAACCTCAAATTTATCTCTTATTAAACACATCAAAACAACCTAGCCAAAAGCAACATTGCGCCAACAATATATATTTATAAAAAGCCAAAGATTCTTACATGCCTCATTAATATTAGATATAGTACTTTTAAGTCCCAAAGTTCTCCATCAATTTATTATCTGTTAGTATGCTTACTAAATCCTTAAATTGTTGTGCAGCTTCCTACCCTACCCATTGTATTTTTGGACAAAGCAAATGATTGGTGGAGGTTATGAATTTAATGGAATATAGTTTACTACTTAGGCAAATAACTTGCCCCTGATGCTTTTTCTACCACAATCATAATTTTATATTTATGTCATTACCGTTTTAATCCTCTCTATGTCCAAACCTAGAGATCTAGTCAACATTTCACCTTCACTAATTTTCAATGTGACAAATGTGTTAGATAAATGTATATACTAGAAACATACAACCACCCCAAATTTATCTTTTATCAAACACATCAAATAACCATAGTCAAATCATCACTTGAGAGCGTTGTTGCACCAACAATATATATTTATAAAAGTGCAAAGATTCTTCCATGCCTCATTAACATTAGATATCGTACTTTTAAGTCCCAAGGTTATCTATGAATTTACTACTTTTAGTATGCTTACAAATTCCTTAAATTGTTATGTAGCTTCCTACCCTACCCATTGTATTTCTGGACAAAGAAAATGATTTTGATGAAGGCTATGAATTTAATGGAATCTACTACTTAGACAAACAAGTTTCCCCCCTAAAGCTCTTTCTATCACAATCATAATTTTATATTTATGGCATTATCATGTTAATCATCTCTTTATGTCCAAACCTACAGATCTACTCAAGATATCCCCTTCGCTAAATTTCAACGTGGACATGTGTGTTAGATAAATATCATTATGTGCCATTCCCAATTAGTACTTACAAAGTTATTTCTTTCCCCACACTTTGGCATGTGGCGCTCAAGTGCTTAGGTCGTAATGGTGGTTTTAGTTATTTCTTATCCTATTGCACATGTACAATTGTTCAAAACTCATTATGAGATTTTTGAAGTATTTAAAAAGTTTATTATCAAATAAAGCTAGAATTTTTCACTTCTATTAAAAATTTATAGACTGATAATGCTCTCAAATTCAAGCAATCAATCTTTAATACAACAAAACAGTTATTGTGGGATTAGCTATAGGAATCCTCTTACATATTAAACTTGATCTACTCTATCAAAATTTTATCTTATTTTAATATTACTAACCAAGTATTTTTTAATCTTGCTTCCTCAATTAAAATACATATTTATCATGGTCTTACATCATCTAATTCGGACATTTATTGGTCGCATACATATCAATACCATCTTAAATGCGTCTCTCATATTTTTTTTCTTCAATAGGTGCAACCCAACTCTCTCTAATATTGTTTTTTCTTATCCAGCCCCTTCTTGTATAAGTACACCCACTTTAACATCTTCATCTTTGTGACTCATTTTTTTGCTCGTGTACTCGATTCATAGTCCAACATTCAACTCTGTATAACATAGAAGGTATAATCATCATTTGTAAAACTTCTCTTTAAGCTTTAAAGGCATCTTACGATCACAAAGAACATGGGGCCTCCTCAAATGCAATCATCATATTTGTATCATATGTAAAACATCTCCATCTGTTAGTACCACAAGGTAGTTTTAATGTGATCAACCAAATCAGGTTAGGTCCTATTGATTTTTAACTCCTGTGTCTAAGTGTGCAGGAACTTAAGAGCACGGGAAGTCGAGTGAAAGACACAGCTAGTGAGAAGGACGACACAGGAAAGAGCTGACGGGCTCAGTGCGTCTGAGGGAAGAGGTGCTGCAGAAGAGTACGCTAGCGGACGAGAAGGAGGCGCACGGCGTTTCCAAGAGACGAGAAGTCGGAGTAGAAGACTGCTCGAAGGCCGGAAAATGAGTTCGGGTGAGTCCTATTCCGGATGGCCGAAATCACCCGAGCAAGCGGAGCTGGAGCGAGAGCGGAAGACCCGGACCCAAGCGAGCAAAGCCGGAGCAAGAACTCGAACCAAACAAGTTAACATAAGGTTAACTTTGGTCCGGGCGCCCGGACGGTCCGGGCGCCCGGACCATGAAAATTATTCAGAACGCGTCAAACATGATGTCGCAACAGGGATAAAATTTTATCCCCCTCCAGGCGCCTAGAAATATAACCCTGGTCCTAGAAGTTTAGACAAAACACTTGTAAACAACTTCCTTTGTCTAGCTTTACATTTTGAGTGCTTTAACTGCTATAAGAGGCTTCTCCGTCTAAAAGAAACTTTGATAGTGAGCTTCAACTTCCTTTGATTAACAACGTCCCCGATTGTAACCAAGTAAACATCGTTGTGCCTCTTCTTTCTAGTTTCTTATTTATTTTATGCAAGTATTAGTTTAATTAAGCTATAACGTTCGAGGAAGGTTCGTGTTATTTTTGCAGGGCTATTCACCCCCCTCTAGTCGGCCACCAAGGGTCCTACAATTAGTATCAGAGCGAGGTTCACTTCATGAGGACTAACCGTCAAACAAAGCACACTAGATGGCCGGATAGAGAATCAACCCACCGAAGTTCGAGGGGAAATTCGCATGCTGGAAGAAAAAGATGGAGGTATTTTTTTAAAACATATTTTGAATTATTAATAATTATGAAATATGATTTTGTAGCCCCAAAAGACAAAGAAAAATATGAATGAACGAAGGAGCAAACTGACTTCATGGCAGACGGCAAAGCAGAGTTTCATCTGCTTAGCATTTACCACCTCAAGAAGTCAACCGTATCGGCGAAGCCTACGAGTCAGCCAAGGAGCTCTGGGAGAAATTCTTGGAATTACACGAAGGGGCCTCGGAGGCAAAACTAGCGAGATAGGACCTGCTCTGGAACCATATCAACAACCTCCGGTTAGAAGAAGACGAAGTCGTCGCACACCTCCACTTAAGAATCAAGGAACTCATTATCGGACTCACGAATCTCGGAGAAAAGGTAAGCAACCAAGATTCTAAGGTACGCGCTTACCGCATTTCTTAGAACCACTGAATAACCATCATTAGTAGATGTTTATTATATATCTAAGGATCTAAAATCAAGTACTCTAGAAGAAATGTTTTCAACTTTTGAAATCCATGAAACGAGATGTGCAGATCTGAAGAAAGAGCCAGAACACAATATTGCCTTAAAGGCAAAGATGGACGGACGAGATTCTGAATTTTCTCTCGAGGACGGTGAAATGGCATTCATGGTAAGTAGATTTAAAAAATTATTTAAATCTAAAAGATTTAATAAAGTGCAGGGTACAAAAAAGAAAAGAAAGGTAAAGTGCTATCACTGCAATGAAGGGCACGTGAAAGATAACTGCCCAAAATTAAAGAACAAGGACAAAGATAAGGAAAAGAATATAAAGGCAGCCCAGAACAAGTATAAAACTCTAAAGGCGACATGGGACAAAACATCGTCTGAATCAGAGATCGAAGCAATCGCCGGACTTGCGCTAGTGGCAAGTCACCAAGAAGACGAAGACGAAGCAAGCTCGTCCGAAATGAGCATTGAAAGCATCGATAAAGAGGGAGCAACATCGGAAGAAAGCAGCACTTCAGGGGAGCTTCAGATTACAGGAACGACAAGGTAAGTCAGGTACGGTTTCTTCCTCCTGACAAGTCATTTCAGTTTATAAAACTAGTATCGAAAATTTGTTGTAAGTTAGAAAAAAAAAATAAAAAGTTAAAATCAACCTTATCTATATCTTATCGATTAGAAGATCTCAACAAAATTAAAACTAAAAATGAAAAACTGAAAATAGAAATAGAGGATCTTGAAAAATTGAAAATTGAGAATGCAAATATAAGGATCAAATAGAAAATTTAAAAAAAAAAATCTGCATGTTTAAATTTGTCTGCTTCAAATTTCAGGAACTATAAAGGGTTAAATTGGCAATTCAGATATTACAAAGGGAAAATTAGAAAATTATCAAGAAAATATATTCCTCAAAAATTTTTAATTAATCTAGTAGGAATGAACCTATATTGGGTTTCAAAAACATGCTTAGTAGATAAAGTTAAATAGTTAATTTCTTTAAAAGACTGTCTAGAAAATGATTGTTGTTCCAATATCCAAGAAGGTCTAGCCTCGCCATAACCTGGATGTCAATTTGTGAAATAAAATGTTTAATTGACTAACTGTGAAGCATTTAATCAATTTAACTTATGCTTTAAATAGTTTATCAAAATTTCTGTTAGAAAAATTCTGATCGTTAAAATTTATTTAACAAAAATCATATTTGTTAGAGTTATTTTAGCAAATTTATTTCTCTCTGAGACTTTATCTAAACAATCTATTAGAAAATTTTCTATGAATTAGTTATCTAAAAGTAAATTTAAAAAAAAAATCCTTAAACTTTAATTTTAGATTTTCCAAAATCATTTTAAAAGTGACCTATTTAATGTGATCAAAGGAGGAGAAGGAAAAATTAAGTATAGGGGGAGGGGTAATTTAATTTTTTTCACATTATTGAGTTGCAAATTTATTACCATGTTATTATTTCTTTATGTTTGTTTACCATAACTTAACTTGGATTGTTCACATCAAAAAAGGGGAGATTGTTAGTACCCCAAGGTAGTTTTAATGTTATCAACCAAGTTAGGTTAGGTCTTGTTGGTTTTTAACCCTTGTGTCTAAGTGTGTAGGAATTTAGGAGGAAATCGAGGAAAAGACGCAACTAGCGAAAAAGACGGCACGGGAGAGAGCTGATGGGCTCGGTGCGTCTGAGGAATGAGGTGCTGCAGAAGACAAAAATTGCTTGAAGCCCTTGAAAGAGGCTTTAAACGATGGTTTTTGATAGATCTCTAAACGAGCTTCGATTCGATATATTGTGCATCCCGTGATTTAATCTGAGTCAAAAGCTATGGTCGCTTAAAGTTCAGATCCTCCTACATGCCCTGGATTGAAAAGAACTCGCCCTTGAATTTAGAGTAGTGTCAGGTGATAGCCCAGGAAGAAAATTCTTTGCATCAACTCGACAATTGTTTGTTGTGGGCATATGCGTGCTAGATATAAACTAACATGTTTGGCTACTGAAAAATATATACAAAATGCTCCTGTTATCTCTGTTGATATACTAGAATCACAATCTTCAATCCCATTAGTGATCAAAAAGTCAAGGACTAGAACAATGTTTCTATTATTCCAAGCAATTGTATTCCATAGCTTCTCTATCTCATAAGGAAATTGATCTCCATGTTTCCATGTCACATAGTAGAGGTTTTTCAACAATCGTTGTTCCAACCAAAATTAGATTCCCAAAGTTTCACAAAATTTAGATTTTCAATCCAAGGAGCAATGCATGTTAGGACCTGATGCTGAGCAATTATGTGGCATTGCATAATTTCTTCACAAAGAAGCTCACTAAGTTCAAGATGGTCTTTAGGAAGTTTTGAGGAGTTTGTACTATTGATAAGAGTGGAAGGTTGCCAACAACTGACACCTAGTATAATCCTCAGCCACTCACATATATATATAGGGTCTCACATATATATATAGGGTCTCACATATATATATAGGGTCTCCAACATTTGAAGGGCATTATTACGAATTTGCTCGATTGATCAACTACTATATAGAGGATTAGACTAAATAGTCTCTAAAACTCACATTTTGTAACTTCTTCGCACATGTAGACCTCGTCTAGTACACTGAAGTAACCATCAACTATTGAAGAATCTGGAGAATAGCATTGATCAATGCAAGTAGGAAATAACTCCATATTTGTTTGCAAAAGATTTTTTAAGGCAATTTTTGCTAGAAGGACCTGGAGATGACCATTTTTGTGCCTATCACGTCCAACAATCACCCGACCTCCATCTCCTATGTACTTTGAATATGATGGAGTTCGAAGATCCATAGGCAAATAACTAAATGGAGAACGGCGGGTTGGTTCCATATATAAATTGTTGATCCCAAATATAACACGACCACTTATCTTCCTCGCATTATCATCAAAAGAAGGTTCATACAAGGCAATTGCATTCATAGAGGTCCATTGTACAACCTCCACTTGTTCAACTACCTCCTTATCAAAGAAAAATTTATCTATACTCTCATGATCTAATGTGCTGTCCTAACTCGTAACACTCAACCTCCCTGTGATAATCATTGCTGCTTTCACAATTTGTATCATCAATATTGGTTGCCAACCAATTATCCCCGAATTGCCCTTGGGAGTCAATAGACTCTTGCGAATGACTAAAGTCTCATGATCATCAACATAAAGCACCTCATCAACTTCATCATCGTCATAAAACAACTCGTTAAACACCTCGGTCTTGTCTTCCATATCTTCCTCAATCAACAAATTTTTGCCCTTTTGATTAGCAGGTTTCTACAATCAGTTGTCCTATGCCTCCTCACCCCAACGAAAACACTTGATAGGGTGTAGTGGTTGTTGCATAGGACATAATCCTAAGGGTGAACAAGTCGACTGTTTTGGTCATCCCTAATCACTGGTTTCTTGTTCTATTATTTTTCAATAGCCAGAGCACACTAGTAGGCCTCTGAAACAGTCCACAACGAATGCAAACTAAAGACAACTTAGCGCAACCCCCTAAATATTGTGCCATCATTTGCTCCTGTCTCAGATAGATTATTACGAGCAATCAACAAGTAAAACTCCTTCATATAATCATCTGACCGATCTTGCACCTGCCTCAACTCATGAAGTCGTTGGAGCTGAGTTCGAGTGTAACCGAAGGGAAGAAAATAACTCATCTTCTTTTTCATCTTCTTACAATCAGTGATCTCGACTTCGTCTTGTCTATCACGTGATCATCACAACTACTCCCACCACGCTGATGCTTAGCCTTTAAGTTTAATGACAATCAATTTTACCTTCATACGATCAAGCTTCCTTATAATAAAAAATTCTCTCCACTTCTCGGGTAGATCAACACAAAAATCGAAGTCTCCATATCGTTCGTCTCAATCAACTCAAAGTTTGAAATTTCCATATTAATAATTTCGAATAAGAATCAAGATAAGTGATCTCACGATTTTCAAGATCACGTGCCAGAGTTAATTATGCAACTTGCCTCTGTAAATCATCAATCATCACATCCTAAACACTACCATCACGGTGTTGGGCTTCCTCAATCGGAACCTATCTATTACGATCACGACCACGACGACCTTCCATCTGATGTACTCTGATAACATCGAACAGAATAGCGATTATTCTAGAGTCTGGTTTTCACAAAGAAATTTCATAGAGGATAAGAAATCATCAAATGCAGAGACGTCGTCTCTAGGTTTAACCGAAAAAATTGATTCAAAAACAAAAGATAATCCTAACATCAACTAAGCATTAGTTTAAATAGTCTCAAAACCCTAAAGATACAAAAGATGAAAATAACCCTAAAACAATGATAAAAATTGTTCAGAGCCTCCGAAAAGGCTTTAAATGATGTTTTTCGAGCCTAAGAGTAGACCATTATAAGTTACACCCAGCAATCAATTGTAGATCTCTGAACGAACTTTGATTCGATATATCGTCATGTGATTCAACCCGAGTAAAAAATTACGGCATCTCAAAGTTCGGATCGTCCTGCATTAACTATTTTAAGAGTTATAATTTTATTTCCCTTCCTAACTACTACTACTTCGTCTTTTAATGAATTATCTACAACAAATCCTACTCTGTTTATGATTTTACTCTTTTGTATGTACCATAACTTAAAATCTCAGTTTTTTATCATAATTATTTTCTCCTCTACCCATTTTATCTCTTATAAATATAAAATAGTAATTTCTCTCCTAATCATCATATCTACTACCTTTATTACTTTGACTGTGAGCATTCCTACATTTTATGTTCTAGATTTAAGTCGATCGATATTCTTATAATATTTATTCTTATCAAACTTACAGTGTGAAAACTCTTGCATATTTAACACTGCACCCAAGTTCTCATGAAAAAGTAATGATCTTTGCTAAAATGTTGCAGTCGAATCCTACAACGCGTTCCTTGTGAGGAAGCACCTAGCATTAAAACAATAGTTTGATGGATCTATACATGATATTTGTTTTTTTTAAGTTGACAATCTAACGCAACTGCCCTCTTTTATCCGGGCTTGGGATCGGTCATGATGGAATTTATTCATCTTAGGTGGAGTTGAAATCAATCTTTAATATTTTCTTTATTTCATAAGGTATCATTCATCAAACTACATGTATATACCTCAGTAAAATAGTGTCATTGAACATAAGAATTGACATCTACTTAGGGGGCGTTTGGTTCTTTCCTAGGAATAGGAATCGGAATGGGAATCATTGTATTGTGGAATGGGAATGGGTATGAGCATGGATATCACTCTTAAAAGCAATGTTTGGTTAGTTGTATATCTTCTATCGGAATAAATCAAAGTTTCCTTTTTTACCCTTAAAGGAAAATAAGAGAAAAAATTAGATGTGAGAGAAAGATGAATGTGAGAGAAAAATATGATGAAAGAGAATGATGAGAGAGAAGGTATTATGAGAGAGAAAGTGTGATAAGAAAGAATGAAGAGAGAGAAAGTGTGATGAGAGAAAATGAAAAAAGAGAGTGTGATTGGAGAGAGCATGATGAGAGAAAATATGATGTGAGAGAAAGTATGATAGGAGAGGATGAAGAGAGAGAAAATATAGTGAGAAAAAAATGAGGAGAGAGTGTATCATGAGAGATATTGAGGAGAGTGAATATGATGGGAGAGATTGAGGAGAGAGAAAGTATGATGAGAGAGAAAGTGTGTTGAGTAAAAAAGGAGTAAGTGTGATAAGAGAGATTGAGGAGAGAGAAAGTATGATGAGAGAGAAAGTATAATGAGAGAGAAAGTGTGTTGAGGAAAAAAGGAGTATGTGTGATAAGAGAGATTGAGGAGAGAGAAAGTATGATGAGAGAGACAGTGTGTTGAGGAAAAAAGGAGGAAGTGTGATAAGAGAGATTGAGGAGAGAGAAAGTATAATGAGAGAGAAAGTGTGATGAGAAAAAAAAGAGTGTGATGGGAGAGAGAAAATATGATGAGAGAGAAAGTGTGATGAGGAAAAAAAGAAAGAAGAGAATGCGATGGAAGAGATTGAGGAGGAAGAAAGTGTAATGAGAAAAAAAGAGGAAAGAGAGTGTGATAGGAGAGATTAAGGAGAGAGAAAGTGTGTGATAAAATGATGAGAGAGAAACTATGATGAGAGAGAAAATATAATGAGAGAGAATAAGGAGAGATAAGTGATATGAAAGAAAAAATAAATAAATATATTTTGATATCTAATATTAATGGAGAAAAATTTAGTTTTAAGTCAAGGGTATTTTTGGAATAAGGGAATATTTTGATTGATGAAAATAGGGCAATGGCTCATTAAAGGGGGGTACATGGGAATGAGTTATTACCCAATTTCAAGGATTCATTCCCTTATTTGTATTCCTATTCCTATAATCCAAACATTAACAATGGGAATCAATGATTCTCATTCCCATTCCCCACTCCTATTACCCTAAACCAAACGCCCCCTTAATATTACATACTACTATGATATTTTACATAGATTATAATATTTTTTTGTGAGTACCCAAACAATAGTCAGGATATGTGATTCTCACCCCCATCAACCCATGTTATCTTATAAATTATGTCTTCTTTTGAACTCAATGGTAAAATATTTTTCATATTATCCTAATCAACTTACCTTTACTTATCATTGAAAGTTTTTGATTACTTAAACCTAATACATGTCCAAGGACTAGAACATAAGGAATTTGATTTATTCATTATATCTTTCTTGGATGTTTTTGCATAAAAAAGTATTGTATGTGTTATAATCTAGTTCTCATCAATTTTAAAACTCCATTGAAGTCACCTTTTTTTAGACTATACCATAAGAGCCTCAATATCTCCCCAAATTGTCCATGTGGGACTAAAGGAGCCACCCTTTAGCCCTCCCTTCCTGCTTCTAAAGAAGGACCAATCTAGCTAAATGGTGTCATAAATTCACTTCTAGAAAGATTCATGACAATACATGTCTCTTGTATTGAGTAGCACAAACAAAAATTAATAACTACAGACATGGATACAATGCCCTCCTTTTAGAAACATAACAATATCTATGATGTCATTTAACAAACTGCAAAAACTAGTAATGACAAGTTCCAAAAACCAAAGAAATAAAGATCTTCTAGACTTGCACCAACAAAACTTGACTTTTGCCATAAAAAAAAAAACAAGCACCTTATGTGCAACAAATGTCACTTTGAATGCAAACCAAAAGCCATCTTTGCACTTACTCATCCTAGTTTTCAAGGACTTCATCACAATGACAAATTAGGAGAGATTGGATTGGCCAATCTGGTAAAAATTTCCAAGTAAAATAATATATTAAAATTTTAAAAGAAAAATGTCTTCATTGGTAAATCAGTAATATCAAATTGTACATGGCATTATCGGTCATCTTGACTATATTCCATAATTCCCCAGAAGAAGATTATAAACAATGAAACATTGTTCATTTGTTCTCTTCAAATATAACAGCTTTCAAAAAACTTCATGGTGCTTTGTATTTTGATGACAAGATAATCAAATTCTACAAGACCATATAATGATCTCAATACTAGTTTCTCCTTACATTTATTTTTAACCAAGTATTATGTTAAGACGTATGCTCAAATATCAGTTAAAAGAATGGTTAAACTCAACACGGCTCGATTAGTTTTAGTTCCTTTGGCAATAAGTTTGTAGAGATTCACAAAGAACTGAATAAAGACAACCCAATCGATAACACAAGTAAAGTTAAAGTCTAGAGAATAAGCATAAGAACACGACTGAATTAACTGAAAAGGCAAGCAGCAACAACATCAAAAAAAAAAAGTTGCAAAAGCAAAGCAACAGCAATCAGAACCGGCGTTAAAAAATTTAAGCTCGTTGTCAACAAAATTAACTGAGGCACCGACCTAACCAAGAACCCCAATTGGAAATCCAAAAGCTATCAATCAACGTGACCGGAAAAAAAAAGATTTAGACAGACAGAAAGATCATACCTCCATTCGCTCTCTCCGTACGGCGAGTAGTAATCGTACCCAATTTCGTTTCTGTCGACGCAATTGAACATGAGTGCCGCAAGCGAAGCAAAGATCCCTGGAAATCAAGAGTCAATTAGGACCCTAACAAGTCGGATAGAAATGAACAAAGATGTTGAAGAGGAGGACGGTTTTACCGGGGAGGTAATGGAGGAAAGAGACCTTGACGGCGCTGCAGACGACGGCGTCGACCCAAAACCACCACCCAGCGCCGAACACAGCCCCGGCGAATCCCGGTCCCATTATCTCCCATATTAACCCTAGGTTGCCCATAGATTCTTTCGTCGTCGTTCCCCTGTTCCCTGCTATCTCCGCACCCTCGCTTCGCGATGACTTCGCTTTGGTCCGGCAAACAAATCCCTATTTATTTATCTTATAATTTATAGCTTAATTAATCTGCAATTACAGTTAGGACACCGATTTTCAACTAAATACTATGAAAATTTTCATCTTAAAGTATTATCCACGAAATATTCATGCGATAAATATACTATTATTACATATTTTTATTTTATTTAATTATTGGTTTATCTATAAGTATCGCTGATTAGCTGACTACTACTTTATATTTAGCTATTAAATTGAACATCACTTTAGTAAAGAATTTATATAATGCAGGTATGAATTTATTAGAATCATATTTTTCAAAATGATATTACGTATTTTTTTAGTATTATAATTCTTATGATATTTAGTATAGAATAAAATTTGGACATTAAAGAATAAATATTGAAACAATTTCAAAAAGTATTTAGTTTATATTTTTTGAATTATATATTTACATGGACAGGATAATTTAATATGGGCTATCAAATTTTAGATTAACAAATCAATAATATTAATTAAATTAAGAAATTTTCTATAAAAGAATTATAGTTTATGTGGAAATATAGATTTTTATACCATCATTCTGATACCTTTAGATTTGTTTTAAAGACATTTAATAATAATACTTAAAACTACCTATGCAATTTATAATTTTAGCGGAATTAATATTTTTGAAAGTTATATGAAATTTATGATTATAATTTTTGAGAAATAAAATTAAAATGTATAGATATAGAAATGTAATTAATTGAATTATAGGTAGTGTATTTGGGTTTAAGTATTTAAATTATATTTATATACTTAAATAAAAATAATGACAATTGATAGGATTAAAATAGGAAGTCTTCATAAAATTAGGTGGTGTTTGGTTCTCTCTTAATAATCGGAATAGGAATAGGTATCAAGTATTGTGGAATGAGAATGGATATGAACTTTGGTATTATTCTTAAAAATAATATTTAGTTAATTGAATATTTTCAATCGGAATGAACCTAAATTTTCTTTTTTACTCTTAGAGGAAAATAAGAGAAAAAATTAGATGAGAGAAAAAGTTGAATGTGAGATAAACATATGATGAGAGAGAAAGTGTAATGAGAGAGAAAGTATAATGAAAAGAATGAAGAGAGAGAAAGTATAATGAGAAAAAATGAGAAAAGATAGCGTGATAGGAGAGATCACGAACACTTTTGCAAAGAAAACATCACGACATACATTTAGGACTAATAGTGTTTGGTCTAAGAGCACTTACTAAAAAAACATATGAGTCAAAGTATTTTTAGTCCTTTACAACTCAAGATTTTCTGACTATGATAAGGGAGTTATTGGACTCATTGAAGTAGATATGAATAGTAATTTAGGAATTACCTGTTTCTGTCCAAACTTCAATATTGTAACGACCCGCCTCCTACAGACTAATCTGTGAGGCCGGGGGTTACATTTGCTAAACTATTTTATGCGGAAAGCTGAAATACAATATGCGGGAAGCTGAAGTAATTTAAATCCCCTGCTAATTGCTATAAAATCTGGAATTTATATTCCAGATACACTTCATTGTTATACATATGCTAAAGAAGGAACCTAAACTTTCTATTTGACCAAAGAGCTTAAATCAGACTTTCTAATCGATCAGCTGATCGATTGGAGTTATTTAATCGATCCACTGATCGATTCAACATGCTACTGTGCACGGAGGTCAATTCTGAATCGATCGGCTGATCGATCCAGCCTGGCCAATCGATCTGATAATCGATTCAGAGGCGTTCTGTACGCGGGGAGTTCTCCCATTCGATCGGCTGATCGATTGAGAAACCTCAATCGATCAGCTGATCGATTCAACAGCTCACTGTACGCGGAAGTTGCGTTTCAATCGATCGGCTGATCGATCGACGACTTCTCAATCGATCAGCTGATCGACTCAGTTGCTCTCTGTTCGCGGGGAATTACTTCCCAATCGATCAGCCGATCGATTGGGGTTTCTGATTTCACTGAAATCCCACACGAACTCATACAGAACTTTCAGAACTCAACTAAAACATAAAACAATACTACTAGGCATGTTATTACTCATACCATACTATCTAATATCAAGACAATTAACAGTCTAAGCATGGCATAACATATAGTTTCACGATTCCTGATACTTAACATCCTAAAAGTGCAGAAAAACAACAACATAAGGAATTACTAAGTTTTTAATCTTTGCTAGTCCCAAAAATCTTTATTCCAGGTTCCTTCTCACACACATCTTATCGCATTGTCCTTCAGCCTCCGCTAATCCATCTTCCCTTTACATTTATCTGCAGTATAAGGAAAAGGAAACTATAAGCTCGGGAGCTTAGTAAGAATCATCTACCTCACAAAACATGCATTCGATGAAATCATGTTTTTAAAAGATGCTATTTGAAATACATGCTGATGATCATACTGAAAATGCTAAAAACATGGCATATGGACATGTAAGTCATGGCAATCAAATATTGAACATAAAACTAATTGTTGTATCATCAAGGGAACTAAACCGATACATAAGTTAAGCTAAAACCTATGTTAGGTTAATGTTGAAACTGTACTGTATTCACATAGCTGATTTGTGAAGTTTTGAAAACTACTTTCATAATAGGTAAAAATAATAATCATGCTGCTGATGGGCCCGACAACTGTACTTGCTATGCGCGCATCCCTAACTAGACCCGAGGTAGCAAATCCGAATCTAGTAGGGTTTACTAGGTTATCTAAACCTAGGGACGACTATGGGAGCCCAACCCAAGGACAACTGAGAGTGCAGTACAGAGCCACTGACAAAAGTAAAATACTGTTCATAACTTAATTATCTTATCTTGCTCTTACTAGGTTATCTGAACCTAGAGCTAGGTTATCTGAACCTAGAGGCGACTATGGGAACCCACCCATTGAACCATAGTCCCATATAAACTAAACCAAGACTAAGTATGTTATTTAAAATGCTTCTATGACAGTTAACTGAGCTATTAAAATGTCTACTGTAGCATATAACTGTACTAGTCATTTTATCTAGCACTTGGTGTGCTCTAATTCTACATACGGCTGAACTAAGAATGTAGAAACATATGATTAGTTACTTATACTGCAGGTGAGGGGTTACTTACTTCCTGCGCTAGATTTCTTACAATTTCGATCGCTAGGTTTCCGGAGAAAAAGATCTCTTCGGCGATCTTCTTACATCTACACCTTCTTCTCGCGGAGAGGAGCGTCATGGAACCCTAGGTTTTCTTGGGTTTGTGCGCCGAGAGGGTGGAGAAGAGAGAGAGGTTCGGCGGTGAGGGTTTGAGGGTGAGGAGGAGTTGTCGATCTAAAATAATAATCTTCCACTTAAATTTCCTATTTATATTAAGTGATTAATACAACCCAACTCGATCATAAATATAATTTCTCTCCTCTTCTTTCAGCACACCCCTGCTGGGGCCCCCTGGTTACTAAGGTCATCTATAAATCGTAGGGTCTAATGGTCTCGGGTTCAATTCCCGCTTAGGCTATTTTACGTTTTTATTAATTTTGCTATTTCTGCTACTCCAAAAATTTCATAAAAATATTCTAAAATTCCAGAAAAATAATAGAATATTTCTAAAATTAATTTGAGAATTTTCGGGCGTTACAATCCCCCATACCTTATAAAAAGTTCATCCTCGAACTTAAAATAACTCTGGGTACTTCTGTCTCATACTAGCTTCTGTCTCCTAAGCTGCCTCTTCTGTTGTGTGATTTTGTCAAATGACTTTTACTAATGGTACTTCCTTGTTCCGCAATTTCTTAACTGCTCGGTCTACTATCTGAATAGGCCGACTGTCATAGCTGAGGTCTTCGCGGACTTGTACCGACTGAGGCTCAATCACCTGGGTGGCATCTGGTATATGCTTCTTCAGCATAGAGACATGAAATACGTTATGGATAGCTGACATCTCCTAGAGTAGCTCTAGCTCATATGCTACCTTGTCAACTCTTCTGGTGATAAGGTATGGTCCCACATATCTGGGACTTAATTTGTCCTTCTTCCCAAAACGCATTGCTCCCTTCATGGGAGCCACTCGGAGGAATATTGTATCCCCAACTGAAAACTCTAAAGGTCAGCGTCGTGTATAAGCATAGCTTTTCTGGCGGCTCTGAGCTGTCTCTATCCTCTGGCGGATCTGCTGTATAGCTGTAGTGGTATCTGCTACTAGATTTGTCTGAAGTTCTAGTTCTTTCTGTTCACCACTTTCATGTCAGCAGATTGGAGATCTACACCTCCGCCGTAGAGAGCCTCGTAGGGTGCCATGCTGATAGTGGCCTGATAGCTATTGTTGTATGTAAATTCTGCTAAACACAGATATTAGCACAAACTTCCCTTGAAGTCTAGGGCACACGCTCGGAGCATATCTTCGAGTACCTGATTTACTCGCTCCGTCTGACCATCTGTCTGGGGATGGAAAGTTGTGCTAAACTTTAACCTGGTGCCCAATGCTGACTGTACACACTCCCAGAAGTTGTTGGGTTTTTCGGGCCGCGAAAATCGCTTTTCGCGTCGCGGAAACCCCGAATTACCCAAAGCCATAGATCCGTGCAAGGAAAACCAAACGAAAATTACGAGTACGAGTTTCAAAACTTCTAGATCTACTCCTAGATCTATGTATTAAGAAGTATACCATGAAGTGTGCCCTTTCGCGTTTCCGCTCGTCCAAGGAATTACCGGATCTCTAGACCGTCAAGCGCCGGTCCTCTAGAAGTATCCACACGGACACGTAGGTGGAGAAAACCTCACACAAAGGTGTGCTAGCACCTTGGTAAGATTCGGCCAAGCAAGGAGGAGAGGGAGAGGGAGAGCTTGAGAGGAAGAAGATGCAATAATCACACTTGAATAAAATCAAATTTCATTCACCACTTTTGTGTGGCCGGCCACTCCATGGAGTGTAACTCCCATTCCACATTAATCCCAATTATTGTGAAGCCATTAAGAGGTATTTTGTAACTCCTATGATGTGGCACATCATGAAGATGTGGACCATTACCATTGGTCCACATCTTGCCACTTCACAATGATGTGGCAAATGAGTAACCTCCACTCATTTAATGTGGCTAACTCACATTAAATGCAATGGAGGCTTGTAACCTCCATGAGGTGGCAAAGCAAGATGATGTGGAGCAACACTATTGGTCCACATCTTGCCACCTCACTCATGATGTGGCAAAGAGTCAAGTCAAACTTGACTCTTCCTCTTCCTCTCTAGTCAAGTCAAACTTGACTCAATCTCTCTCATGGTTGATCTAATCTAACCATTTGATTCAAGCCAACTTAATATAATGAATATAATTCATTAAATTAAATTGATCTAATGAGTCATAATCTAAATTAGACTCATTAAATACATGAATCAACTTGAGTCTAACTCAAGTAGCCCAATTTGGATTACTCTTAATCCAATTTGATTCATCAAATGAATCTAATCCTCTTGGTTCATCGTATGAACCAAATCTCCATCTAATTGTCCTTAGTATGTGACCCTATAGGTTCTTGTAACGTTAGCAATGCCCTAAACCCATTTAGGAGCATAAGTAATGAGCGGTATCTAGCAACACATCATTACTACCCAAGTTACAAGAATGTTGAGATCCAACATCACCTTGTGCCTAATTGTGACTCCTCACAATATGTGACATTTTCCTTCTATCCTAGACATCTAGATTGATCAATATGAGGCATAGACCGTGTCATTCTCTAATCAATCTAAATCTTGAACTCCAAGTAGACTCACTCGATCAAATGAGCTCAACATCTAATGTTGACTCATTTGGGCATGACCATGCACTTAGTGGTCTCACTCTATCAAGAATACCGATATCGCTCCCGTCATATGGGAGGGATAGATCCCATCTACATCACTCACATCCCTCTACATAATTCGTTATATACCCAGTAATCGCCTTTATAGTCTACCCAGTTACGGGTGACGTTTGACGAAACCAAAGTACATAACTCCTTATGTAGGGATCCATGGTGACTTCAGGTCTAAGGACTAATAGTCATACTAATAGTCACATGAGAAAGTATATGACACTCATATAACGATCCATGATACTTTCTCATGGCGGGTCATTCAGTATACATTCTCCAATGTATACCCATGTGTCAGCTTGATATCTCTATATCCATGACTTGTGAGATCAAGTCATCGAGCTGACCTACATGCTAGTCTTATTGCATTAACATTGTCTCTGAATGTTAATACTCGACTAGGAATGATTTAGAGTAGTGTTCCCTATATCATCTCACTATCGGTTCAACTAACCGATTGATATAGGTGAGAACCATCTACTCAAGGACATTATTATACTTAATTTATTTGGCACCAATACAAGTAAGTATAATAACCAAAATCCAAATGCTTTTATTAATATACAAGAATATGATACAATGAGTCCATACAATCATCAAATGATTGGCTCTAGGGCTCTAACTAACAATCTCCCACTAGCACTAGTGCCAATCAGTATAGGCTCTAAGGCCTAATGACCTAGTGTGACCATCATGCTTTCTCTGTGCCAAAGCCTTGGTCAAGGGATCTGCGATGTTAGCCTCTGTAGGTACTCTGCAAATCTTCACATCTCCTCTATCGATAATCTCTCGAATGAGATGGAAGCGCCGTAGTATGTGCTTGGTCCGCTGGTGTGAGCGAGGTTCCTTCGCCTGTGCTATAGCTCCATTGTTGTCACAATAGAGCTCAACTGGGTCAGCGATGCTAGGAACCACCCCAAGTTCAGCCGGATCCAAACTGCCTCCTTTGCGCCTCTCATGCAGCAATATACTCGGCTTCTGTTGTAGAATCAGCTACTGTATCCTGCTTCGAACTCTTCCAGTTGATAGCACCACCATTAATGCAAAATACGAACCCCGACTGCGATCTATAGTCATCCTGGTCGGTCTGGAAGCTAGCATCACTGTAACCCTTTACAGCTAGCTCATCATTGCCTCTATATATTAAGAAATATTCTTTAGTCCTTCTTAAGTACTTAAGAATATTCTTGACCGCTATCCAGTGACTTTCACCTGGATCTGACTGGTATCTGCTCGTCATGCTCAAAGCATACGAGACATCAAGTCGAGTACATAGCATGGCGTACATGATCGATCCTATGGCTGAGGCATAAGGGATCTGATCCATGTGGTCTCTCTCCTCTCTAAAAGAGGGACCTTGAGTTTTCGAAAGACTCACGCCATGTGACATCGGCAGAAATCCCTTCTTGGAGTTCTGTATGGCAAACCGAAGGAGTACCTTGTCAATATATGTACTCTGACTTAGGCCAAGCAATCTCTTAGATCTATCTCTATAGATCTGTATCCCTAGAATGCGGGATGCCTCACCTAAGTCCTTCATTGAGAAGCAACTCCCTAGCCAGGTCTTGACAGACTGAAGCATAGGGATGTCCTTCCCAATCAGTAGTATGTCATCCACATACAATATGAGGAAGACAACTATATCCCCTACAACCTTCTTATAGACACAAGGCTCATCTTCGTTCTTGATGAAACCAAACTGTTTGATTGCATCATCGAATCGAAGATTTCAGCTCCGAGAAGCTTGCTTTAGTCCATAAATGGACCTATGCAGCTTGCATCAGTATGATGTGGATCTACAAAACCCTCGGGTTGTGTCATGTACACATCCTCGGTTTCCATTCGAAACGCGATTTTGACATCCATCCGCCATATCTCATAGTCATGGTAGGTCGCAATAGCAAGCATGATCCGAATGGACTTAAACATCGCCATCGAGAAAAGGTTTCATCATAGTCAATACCATGAATCTGTTTGAAACCTTTAGCTACCAAGCGACCCTTATAAATAAGTCCATCCATGTCTTTTCTTAAAGACCCACTTACACCCAATGGTTTTACCCCTTCGTGGATCAACCAAAGTCCATACTTGGTTGGTGTACATGGATTCCATTTCGGATCTCATGGCCTCTAGCCATTTCTGGAATCTGGTCTCACAGCTTCCCGATAGGTGGTAGGCTCATCCTCTATGAGCATAACGTCATCATGGTCGACAAGAGAAATGAGTATCTCTCAGTGACGACGTACCTATCGGACCTGCAAAGAGGTATGTCTACTTGAACCGGTTGTTGTTCCTCAACTCCTTGTGGAACAAGATCATCCACAACACTTTGTGGTTCCAGCTCAACTTCCATCGAGGCATCGGTGCTATTGTTCGCATCTTAAACTTCTTCAAGATCGAACGCTCTCCCACTAGTCTTTCTAGAAACGAAGTCCCTTTCTAGAAAGACCCCGTCTTGCCACAACTACCTTGTGCTGACCGAATGTAGAAGTAATATCCTTAGTTTCCTTGGGATATCCGATGAAATAGTACTTGTCGGATTTGGGTCCCAATTTGTCCGAGACTTGACGTCGAACGTAAGCCTCACAGCCCCAAATCCTCATGAAAGACACCGGCATCTCTCAGTCCATATCATATATGGTGTCTTTATCACGGCCTGGATGGAACTCGGTTGAGAATGAAAGTTGCTGTCTAGAGCATATCCCCATAGATATGTGGAAGATCTGTGACTCATCATAGATCGTACCATATCTTATAGGGTACGATTCCTCCTTTCGGATACACCATTCCACCGTGGTGTTCCAGAGGAGTGAGTTGGGATAGAATCCCACACTCACCAAATAGTCACGAAACTCATGGCTTAAGTATTCACCACCTCGATCCGATCAAGTATTTTAATACTCTTGCCAAGTCGGTTCCGTACTTCATTCTTGAATTCTATGAACTTTTCAAAGGATTCGGACTTGTGTCATCAAGTACACATAACCATATCTCCTGAAATCAATAAATGTGATGAAGTATCTATAACCGCCTATAGCAGACATATCAAGGGCCACATACATCACTATGTATGAGTCCTAACAAATCAGTCACTCTCTTGGGCCCACTAAAGGGAGTCTTGGTCATCTTGCCTCGTAGGCACTCTCATATCTCATATGATTCAAAATCAAATGAGTCTAGCAAACCATCCTTATGGTCTGGGATAATTTATATGATCTAAGCGACAGTGCTGAGATAGGTGTGGTTCATATCGCTCGATTTGAACCTCTTGGTACTAACGTTATAGATAGAGCTCTCAAGGTCTAGAATATAGAGTCCATTCATCGAGGTGCACTACAATAGAACATATCGTTTAAATAGTAACAACATTTGTTCTTTATTATAACTAGAATCTTTTCTTGTCCAAACAAGAAACCGATATAATATTCTTAGTTAATGCGGACACATAACAACAATCGTCTAACTCTAGTATAAGCCCAGGGCAGAGATAGAAAATAAGTCTCTACAACAAATAGCAACAACCCGTGCTCCATTGCCTACTCGTAGGTCTATCTCGCCCTTTGTCAATGCTCTGCTATTTCTCAGTGCTTGTACATTAGTACAAATGTGCGAAGCACATCCGGTATCTAATACCCACGACGAAGAAATAGAGAGGTTGACTTCTATAACATTTATACCTGAAGTAGAAATCTTATTTCTCTTCTTGTTAAGATCTTCCAGGTATCCTGTGAAGTTCCTCTTCTAGTGCCCTGCTTGTCCTTGATATAGTTGATGAAGATGTTCAACCATATCGTAAGCACACATCAACTCATGTTGCTTCTGAAGCTCAGAGTTCATGGTTGCGAGCATTAGACAGGACACATCTAATGCGTCATCTTGATGCTTCTTGTAAGCATCCCGGTCAGCTCGCGTGGCAGTGGCAGGAGGAGCCTCCGGAATGGGCTGCTCCAGAACGTACAGTTTACGTTCCTGAGTGAGAACTATTCTCAGGTTCCTGTACCAGTCCAGGAAATTTGCTCCGTTGAGCTTGTCCTTCTTAAGGACAGAACGCAAGGAGAAAGAGTTCGTATTCGACGTCATAGTTATCTACAACAGAAAAATTTGCAGAAATAAATATCATATTCTTAAAATCATTTAATTAGGCCTTTAATTAAATGATGCTCCCACTGAATTCTATAATTCTTGTGGGACAAGATCCACATCATACTAATCCTTGAGTTAGCTTTGGCTAATACGCCCAAGGCTTAGCATGATCGGTAGGTAACGATTACCAATTACATCTCTATGCAACTCTTGTTTATAGAATCAATATCCGCATTTATATTAAAACTCGAGTTAGCTTTGGCTAATACGCCCGAGAGTTAATATAGATGTGATTTTGACCTATCTTTTCCAACCGTTGGAATAATGCCTATAGTTGACTCGATCCAACCGAGTAACTAGGAATACTCAATCTAATTGAGTTTGTATTCACCCATGCGTTGATAGGCGGGACCAAGATTGTCCCTCCGTACCCTACCAAGATAATATGTATTGCTCTGCTTTGGCAGATTCAACAATACATGTGATCGAGGTAGTGATAGGTATCACGGCACGGTTAGGCATTTAGAGTTGGTTCGATCGAGATCTAATCTAATCAAAAAAAGATGCATCTTATGCACGACTTAGATCTAATCTAATCGCAAGGGTGCATCATGTGCACGACTTAGATCTAATCTAATCGTAAGACACTAATTAATTAACTACTTATTAAATATGCATCACATACACAAGCAATTAATTAATCTATTTGTGATTTAGTCATGGCCCCACTACGATCTTCTCAAGCCAATGAGAAGATCGAATGGTCAACCTAGGGTCAGCAGCTTCTCCAAGCTCCTCCCTTTGACCACCTTGTGTTGCTCGTGCCCGCCTCGGAACTCCGTCTCGTGTGGACCCTCCACCGCTCCAATTTATACATTACAATTTGAAACTCGAGTTACATTCGAGTCTAACTAATTTACAACAAGAATATAAGAGAAGGCACGACGCGCAGGTCGCGAATATAATACAACACTCGCAAACACATAACGGCACGCATGCCGTATTATGAATTACAACACAATCCAATCACATCGGGTTTTTGGGCCATGACTATCACAAAATTTAATATATAATTCAAAATTATATATTTGTCATAATTTTCTATAATTTTAAAAATAATTTTTACAATTTTTACGAGTAAAATTTCGGGCGCAATCGCGGAACGGATCCCCTTGCGGGGCCAGGGGCATCGCCCCTACCCGCGATCTAACCATCGCGAGGGTTCCTTTGCGATCCAACAGCGCCTAAACCTGCTGTCCCAAAACGATTTGGGCCGAGACATTGCCGCTTCAGAAAAATCTTCCCGGCGGGTTCGTTTTTAGCGATTTCGGGTGCAATCGCGGAGCAAATCCCCTTGCGGGGTTAGGGGCAGTACCCCTACCCGCGATCTAACCATCACGAGTTGCTCCTAAGCGATCTAATGGCACCCAAGCCCGCTGTCCCAAAAAATTTTGGGGCGAAACGAAGCCGTTTTGGAAAAATCTTTCCGGTAGCCGAAGCCTACAAGCGTCTAAACACTTGTGCTTCGATTACTCGAGAAAAATACTCATAAAAACCCAAAAATCATAATTTTACAGAAAATTACAGAAACTTTAGTTTTCGTAAAACCAAAAAATAAACTCGTACTCGCCTTGCACGTGGCTCTGATACCACTGTTGGGTTTTTCGGGCCGCGAAAACCACTTTTCGCTTCGCGAAAACCCCGAATTACCCAAAGCCGTAGATCCGTGCAAGGAAAACCAAACGAAAATTATGAGTACGAGTTTCAAAACTTCTAGATCTACTCCTAGATCTATGTGTTAAGAAGTATACCTTGAAGCGTGCCCTTTCGCGTTCCCGCTCGTCCAAGGAATTGCCGGATCTCTAGACCGTGAAGCGTCGGTCCTCTAGAAGTATCCACACGGACACGTAGGTGGAGAAAACCTCACACAAAGGTGTGCTAGCACCTTGGTAAGATTCGGCCAAGCAAGGAGGAGAGGGAGAGCTTGAGAGGAAGAAGATGTAATAATCACACTTGAATAAAATCAAATTTCATTCACCACTTTTGTGTGGCCGGCCACTCCATGGAGTGTAACTCCCATTCCACATTAATCACAATTAATGTGAAGCCATTAAGAGGTGTTTTGTAACTCCTATGATGTGACACATCATGAAGATGTGGACCATTATCATTGGTCCACATCTTGCCACTTCACAATGATGTGGCAAATGAGTAACCTCCACTCATTTAATGTGGCTAACTCACATTAAATGCAATGGAGGCTTGTAACCTCCATGAGGTGGCAAAGCAAGATGATGTGGAGCAACACTATTGGTCCACATCTTGCCACCTCACTCATGATGTGGCAAAGAGTCAAGTCAAACTTGACTCTTCCTCTTCCTCTCTAGTCAAGTCAAACTTGACTCAATCTCTCTCATGGTTGATCTAATCTAACCATTTGATTCAAGTCAACTTAATATAATGAATATAATTCATTAAATTAAATTGATCTAATGAGTCATAATCTAAATTAGACTCATTAAATACATGAATCAACTTGAGTCTAACTCAAGTAGCCCAATTTGGATTACTCTTAATCCAATTTGATTCATCAAATGAATCTAATCCTCTTGGTTCATCGTATGAACCAAATCTCCATCTAATTGTCCTTAGTGTGTGACCCTATAGGTTCTTGTAACGTTGGCAATGCCCTAAACCTATTTAGGAGCATAAGTAATGAGCGGTATCTAGCAACACATCATTACTACCCAAGTTACAAGAATGTTGAGATCCAACATCACCTTGTGACTACTAATTATGACTCCTCACAATATGTGACATTTTCCTTCTATCCTAGACATCTAGATTGATCAATGTGAGGCATAGACCGTGTCATCCTCTAATCAATCTAAATCTTGAACTCCAAGTAGACTCACTCGATCAAATGAGCTCAACATCTAATGTTGACTCATTTGGGCATGACCATGCACTTAGTGGTCTCACTCTATCAAGAATACCGATATCGCTCCCGTCATATGGGAGGGATAGATCCCATCTACATCACTCACATCCCTCTACATAATTCATTATATACCCAGTAATCACCTTTATAGTCCACCCAGTTACGGGTGACGTTTGACGAAACCAAAGTACATAACTCCTTATGTAGGGATCCATGGTGACTTCAGGTCTAAGGACTAATAGTCATACTAATAGTCACATGAGAAAGTATATGACACTCATATAACGATCCATGATACTTTCTCATGGCGGGTCATTCAGTATATATTCTCCAATGTATACCCATGTGTCAGCTTGATATCTCTATATCCATGACTTGTGAGATCAAGTCATCGAGCTGACCTACATGCTAGTCTTATTGCATTAACATTGTCCCTGAATGTTAATACTCGACTATGAATGATTTAGAGTAGTGTTCCCTATATCATCTCACTATCGGTTCAACTAACCAATTGATATAGGTGAGAACCATCTACTCAAGGACATTATTATACTTAGTTTATTTGGCACCAATATAAGTAAGTATAATAACCAAAATCCAAATGCCATTATTAATATATAAAAATATGATACAATGAGTCCATACAATCATCAAATGATTGGCTCTAGGGCTCTAACTAACAGAAGTGTGACGTGAATCTACTGTCTCTGTCTGATATAATGGTCCGTGAGACTCCATGCAGCCTGACAATCTCCTTGAGATATAACTTAGCTAGTTGCTCCATGGAGTAGGATATCCTAATAGCTAAGAAGTGGGCTGATTTAGTCAACCTGTCGACTATTACCCAGATGGTGTCGAAACCATTCGTGGTTCTGGGTAGTCCCACTATGAAGTCCATGGAAATATCTTCCCACTTCCATTCTGGAATCTGAATAGGCTGCAGAACTCCTCCTGGTCTCTGGTGTTCTGCCTTGACCCTCTGATAGGTTAGACAGGTACTGACATATCTAGCGATGTCTCTCTCATTCCAAGCCACCAAAAACGTCTCTTTAGGTCTTGGTACATCTTGGTGGAACCACGATACATCACATAAGGAGTCTTGTGAGCCTCGTCTAGGATCTTTCTCCGTAGTTCCTCCTGATCCGGAACGCATAATCTGTCACCAAAATACAATACCCCACTATCAGATACTCTGAACTCTCCACTTTTTGATTCAGCTAACCCTTGCTTGATTTTCTGAGTTTCAGGGTCCTGATCCTGAGCTGTCTGGATGTCACCAAGCAGGGTAGATGCTAAGGTCATAGTAGAGAGTTGTCTAACTATAAGTTTGAGACCGAAATATGTAGTTTCCTTTTGTAGGGGCGGTGACATAGCTGCTAGGGATAGTAAGGTGACACTGGACTTCCTACTAAGTGTGTCAGCCACCTTATTGGCCTTTCCTGGGTGGTAGAGGATGTCTATGTCATAGTCTTTGACTAGCTCAAGCCATCTATGCTGTCGCATATTCAGATCCTTCTGAGTGAAGAAGTACTTCAGACTCTGATGATCTGTATACACTTTGCACTGAGCTCCATACAAGTAATGTCTCCAAATTTTTAGGGCGAAGACAACTGCTGCAAGCTCAAGGTCGTGAGTAGGGTAGTTCCTCTCATAGTCCTTGAGTTGTCTGGAGGCATAGGCGATCACCTTGCTATTTTGCATCAGTACTGCTCCTAGTCCTAATTTAGAGGCATCACTGTAAATATCAAAGTTGTCTGTGTTTTCTGGCAGAGTCAGAATGAGAGCACTGGTCAATCTTCTTTTTAGCTCGATGAAACTGTTCTTACAGTCCTCTATCCATTGAAATTTTCTATTCTTCCTGGTGAGAGCTGTCAATGGGGAGGCTATCCTGGAGAAATCCTCTACAAATTTCCTGTAATAGCCTGCTAGTCCCAGAAAGCTTCTGATTTCACTAGCGTTCTTAGGTCTTTTCCAGTTACTCACAGCCTCTATCTTACTGGGGTCTACCATGACACCATCTTTGGAGATGATGTGACCCAGAAAGGATACCTGATCGAGCCAGAATTCACATTTCGTGAACTTGGCGTACAGCTGGTTCTGCTGAAGGGTCTGCAGTACTGTCTTCAGGTGCTCTGCGTGTTCTTCCTGAGTTCCAGAATACATAAGAATGTCGTTGATGAACACGATAACAAACTTATCTAAGCATTCTCTGAATACTCTATTCATGAGGTCCATGAAAGTAGCTGGAGCATTCGTCATGCCAAAGGGCATGACTACGAACTTATAATGTCCGTATCTAGTCCTGAAAGCTGTCTTGGGTATATCGCCTTCCTTAACTCTCACCTGGTGATATCCCGATCTGAGGTCTATTTTAGAGAACACTGCTGCTCCCTTTAGCTGATCAAACATGTCATCTATCCTGGGAAGAGGATACCTGTTTTTAATCGTGACCTGGTTTAGTGCCCGGTAGTCTATACACAGGCGCATGGTCCCGTCCTTCTTCTTCACGAACAATACAGGCGCTCCCCATGGTGAGTGACTAGGGCGTATGAAACCCTTGTCGAGCAGCTCCTGTAGTTTCTCCTGAAGTTCCTTCAGTTCTGTTGGAGCCATACGGTAGGGTGCTTTGAAGATGGGATTTGTACCGGGGATAAGTTCTATCTCAAATTCAATCTCCCTGTCTGGTGCTAGGCCTGGTAACTCCTCAGGGAAGACTGCTGGGTAGTCACATACAACTCAGACCTCTTCTAGCTTTTGGTCCTTGTCCTGACTGGTACTGACTACATGTGCTAGGAATCCTGTACATCCTGAATCCAGTAGTTTCTGTGTTTTCAGAGCTGAGAGAAACTTCTTGGCCTTTCTCTTTGGTTCTCCGATGTACCCAAACTGCACTCCTGCTTCAGGTTGGAATACAACTTTCTGTTTACGGCACTCTATGGAGACACCGTACTTGCTCAGAAAGTCCATTCCCAAGATGACATCGTAGTCAGCCATCTCTAGCACTATCAGATCACCAAAAAGCTCTCGGCCCGCTATAATGACTGGCACTACTCGTAGCCAGTGCGTGGATGCCATAATCTCTCCTGAAGGTAGTGTTGTCAAAAACTGACCACTGAGTATCTCTGGAGGTATTGCTAACTTTTCGGCGAACGTCCTGGATATATAAGAATGGATTGCCCAGTATCGGATAAGACAGTTGCACTTTGCTGTAAAATACTGATCTGACCTGTAACAACTGTCGAGGCATTCGCTACGTCCTCTCTGGTGAGTGAGTAGATCCTCGCGTTCGTCGTGGCTGAGGGGGCTTTTAGTCTGCCTAGCTGATGCGTGGACCATCTAAAGCATCCTGCATCTGGTGCGGCTGTGCTGGCTTGCCTCCGTACTGAATAGGTTGTGGTGAGGGAAAGCTGGTCTTGTTCGGGTATTGTTTAGTCATATGCCCTTCCTGGCCACATTCGAAGCATCCTCATGTGCCCTTGCGACAAACTCCGGGGTGGAATTTCTCACAAATAGAACACTTGGGATAGCTAGGTTGTTTACTAACTGGTCCTCCTTTTGGGTAACTCCCTGGTTTACGTTTGTTACTGGAGTTCCCTTTCCAGTTAGAGCTGTGGCCTTGGTGTTTCTGAGTACCTGAGCCTCCTTGGCCTTTGGACTCTGAGAGGGCTTGCTTCTGCTGTTTGATGCTATTCTGGTAATGCTCGGTGATCAGAGAACTACTTACCAGTTCTTCAGTGGTTTGCAGCCTATGTACGCCGCTGGCCACATTCAGTGCTATTTCCGGCCTTAGCATTTTGAGCATCAATCGGACTCGTTCTCTTTCAGTGCTGACTAGTTCGGGGCATAGACGAGCCAGTCTGTTGAATTTCTTCACGGCCTCCTCAACTGAAAGGTTGCCCTGGCGAAATTCAGTGAACTCGTCGTAGTGGCGGTTTGTGGCCCGTATGTGAAAGAACTCCTCAAAGAATTCTCTCTCGAAGTTGGCCCATGTCATCTGGTTCACTGGGCGCTTCGCTTTAATTCTCTCCCACCACATACGTGTGTCTCCTGCCAGGCAGAAGGAGGCACATTTCACCTTTTCATACTCTGGCCAGTCTAGAAGCTCCATTGTACTCTCCATTGTTTTGAACCAGGCTTGGGCATCCCATGGTTCACTGGTGTCCGAGAAGTTCTCTGGCTTGATTTTCTGCCACTGGATCAGATAGGCTTCTCTTCTTGCCCCTGCTGCTGGGGTTGTTGGTGTTGTAGGCTGGACTGGTTGGACCTCTGTAACTACTGGGGTTGCTATGTTAGGTTCCGGGGCGACAGTGGGAGTGTTCTGCTGATTAGCCCTTAGGGTGGCTATCTCCTGTTGCTGTTCAGCTAGTTGCTTCTGTAACTGAACCACTACTGCTGTAAGGTTTGGGGGAGGCACTGAGCTGTCTGCCTCAAGCTAGGGCTCAGTAGCTGGTGCCCTTTTAGCTGGGCGTCCATGTACCATTTTCTAGAGAGATAGAGGACATACATAACTAATACAATCATGTTTATCTAACTACTACTATCATGTTAGATGCTATCATATATGTACATGCTTCAGTTATCTATAAACATGAAAGCAAGAAACATAAATAAAGTGAGAGATATTCTTACTTGGAAGCTGTAGGTTCAATGCTGATGTGTGTGTGGAGGAAATATGGAACTTGCTCTGATACCACTCTATAATGACCCGCCTCCTACTGACTAATCTGTGAGGCCGGGGGTTACATTTGCTAAACTATTTTATGCGGAAAGTTAAAATACAATGTGCGAGAAGCTGAAGTAATTTAAATCCCCTGCTAATTGCTATAAAATCTGGAATTTATATTCCAGATACACTTCATTCTTGTACATATGCTAAGAAAGGAACCTAAACTTTCTATTTGACCAAAGAGCTTAAATTAGACTTTCCAATCGATCAGCTGATCGATTGGAGTTATTTGATCGATACACTGATCAAATCAACGTGCTACTGTGCACAGAGGTCAATTCTGAATCGATCGGCTGATCGATCCAGCCTGGCCAATCAATCCGATAATCGATTCAGAGGCGTTCTGTACGCGGGGAGTTCTCCCATTCGATCGGCTGATCGATTGAGAAACCTCAATCGATCAGCTGATCGATTCAACAGTTCACTATACGCGGAAGTCGCGTTTCAATCGATCGGCTGATCAATCGAGGACTTCTCAATCGATCAGCTGATCGACTCAGTTGCTCTCTGTTCACGGGGAATTACTTCCCAATCGATCGGCTGATCGATTGGGGTTTCTAATTTCACTGAAATCCCACACGAACTCATACAGAACTTTCAGAACTCAACTAAAACATAAAACAATACTACTAGGCATGTTATTACTCATAACATACTATCTAATATCAAGACAATTAACAGTCTAAGCATGGCATAACATATAGTTTCACGATTCCTGATACTTAACATCCTAAAAGTGCAGAAAAACAACAACATAAGGAATTACTAAGTTTTTAATCTTTGCTAGTCCTAAAAATCTTCATTCCAGGTTCCTTCTCACACACATCTTATCGCATTGCCCTTCCGCCTCCGCTAATCCATCTTCCCTTTACCTTTATCTGCAGTATAAGGAAAAGGAAACTATAAGCTCGGGAGCTTAGTAAGAACCATCTACCTCACAAAACATGCATTCGATGAAATCATATTTTTAAAAGATGCTATTTGAAATACATGCTGATGATCATACTGAAAATGCTAAAAACATGGCATATGGACATGTAAGTCATGACAATCAAATACTGAACATAAAACTAATTGTTGTATCATCAAGGGAACTAAATCAATACATAAGTTAAGCTAAAACCTATGTTAGGTTAATGTTGAAACTGTACTATATTCACATAGCTGATTTGTGAAGTTTTGAAAACTACTTTCATAATAGGTAAAAATAATAATCATGCTGCTGATGGGCCCGACAATTATACTTGCTATGCGCGCATCCCTAACTAGACCCGAGGTAGCAAATCCCGAATCTAGTAGGGTTTACTAGGTTATCTAAACCTAGGGACGACTATGGAAGCCCAACCCAAGGAAAACTGAGAGTCCAGTACAGAGTCACTGACAAAAGTAAAATACTGTTCATAACTGAATTATCTTATCTTGCTCTTACTAGGATATCTAAACCTAGAGCTAGGTTATCTGAACCTAGAGGCGACTATGGGAGCCCACCCATTGGACCGTAGTCCCATATAAACTGAACCAAGACTAAGTATGCTATTTAAAATGCTTCTATGGCATTTAACTGAGCTATTAAAATGTCTACTGTAGCATATAACTGTACTAGTCATTTTATCGAGCACTTGGTGTGCTTTAATTCTACATACGACTGAACTAAGAATGTAGAAACATACGATTAGCTACTTATACTGCAGTGAGGGGTTACTTACTTCCTGCTCTAGATTTCTTACAATTTCGATCGCTAGGTTTCCGGAGAAGAAGATCTCTTCGGCAATCTTCTTACGTCTACACCTTCTTCTCGCGGAGAGAAGCGTCCTCGTATCGAAGTCGTTGTCGGAAGGTGCTCCTACGACCCTAGGGATGGAACCCTAGGTTTTCTTGGGTTTGTGCGCCGAGAGGGTGGAGAAGAGAGAGAGGTTCGGCGGTGAGGGTTTGAGGGTGAGGAGGAGTTGTCGATCCAAAATAATAATCTCCCACTTAAATTCCCTATTTATATTAAATGATTAATACAACCCAACTCGATCATAAATATAATTTCTCTCCTCTTCTTTCAGCACACCCCTGCTAGGGCCCCCTGGTTACTAAAGTCATCTATAAATCGTAGGGTCTAATGGTCTCGGGTTCAATTCTCACTTAGGTTATTTTACATTTTTATTAATTTTGCTACTTCTGCTACTCCAAAAATTCCATAAAAATATTCTAAAATTCCAGAAAAATAATAGAATATTTCTAAAATTAATTTGAGAATTTTCGGGCGTTACAATCCCCCATACCTTATAAAAAGTTCGTTCTCAAACTTAAAATAACTCTGGGTACTTCTATCTCATACTAGCTTCTGTCTCCCAAGTTGCCTCTTCTGTTGTGTGATTTTGCCAAATGACTTTTACTAATGGTACTTCCTTCTCCGCAATTTCTTAACTGCTCGGTCTACTATCTGAATAGGCCGACTGTCATAGCTGAGGTCTTCGCGGACTTGTACCGACTTAGGCTCAATCACCTGGGTGGCATCTGGGATATGCTTCTTCAGCATAGAGACATGAAATACGTTATGGATAGCTGACATCTCCTGGGGTAGCTCTAGCTCATATGCTACCTTGCCAACTCTTCTGGTGATAAGGTATGGTCCCACATATCTGAGACTTAATTTGCCCTTCTTCCCAAAACGCATTACTCCCTTCATGGGAGCCACTCGGAGGAATACTGTATCCCCAACTAAAAACTCTAAAGGTCGGCGCTGTGTATCAGCATAGCTTTTCTAGGGGCTCTAAGCTGTCTCTATCCTCTGGCGGATCTGCTGTATAGCTGCTGTGGTATCTGCTACTAGATCTGTCTGAAGTTCTAGTTCTTTATGTTCACCACTTTCATGCCAGCAGATTGGAGATATATATCTCCGCCCGTAGAGAGCCTCGTAGGGTGTCATGCCGATAGTGGCCTGATAGCTATTCTTGTATGTAAATTCTGCTAAACACAGATATTTGCACCAACTTCTCTTGAAGTCTAGGGCACACGCTCGGAGCATATCTTCGAGTACCTGATTTACTCGCTCCGTCTGACCATCTGTCTGGGGATGGAAAGTTATGCTAAACTTTAACCTGGTGCCCAATGCTGACTGTACACACTCCCAGAAGTGTGACGTGAATCTACTGTCTCTGTCTGATATAATGGTCCGTGGGACTCCATGTAGCCTGACAATCTCCTTGAGATACAACTGAGCTAGTTGCTCCATGGAGTAGGATATCCTGATAGCTAAGAAGTGGGCTGATTTAGTTAACCTGTCGACTATTACCCAGATGGCGTCGAAACCATTCGTGGTTCTGGGTAGTCCCACTATGAAGTCCATGGAAATATCTTCCCACTTACATTCTGGAATCTGAATAGGCTGCAGAACTATGGATTATAGAGAAGGACATTCTCCAAGAACAAAGATTACCCCATATACTAATAATAATCCTTTGTTGAAAATAATAGGAAAAAGGAGACCACTTGAAATTACTTATTTTGAAAAAAAAATCGGTCTTATTAAATGTTGGAGAATGCGATGATCCATAACTTTATAATACTTATTTAGAACAGTAGATAGTCTCTGTGAAAAGAGATTATCAAGCCAAACATGAACTAGATATAGAAACAGGAGAAGTCATGATAAGAATAGGGGAAAATTAGCTAGCCAATGTTGCCAAAGCAACATGGGAAGCTTATAAAACTACATATCATGAGGAAGTAGCCAGGATGACCTCATAAGGAAATAACATATTCAATTTTTGCTATACAATTCATAGGTTATTTACTGCTAGAGGCGTTAATACTGGATTAGATATAAGACAAAGAGAAGCTATGAGTGACTTAGAACAATTACAACTCTTTAGCTGGAACTAGATTAAACTTTTTTGTAATGACTTCTTAGCATTAACAACAGTCTCAAGAAACTATTGTAACCCAGGACTAGGGGAAAGACTCTTTAGCAAGCTTCCAGGAGACTTAAAAAAGGAAATACATGAGGCCTAGAGAGATATGAATGTAGCACCGCAATACGATAACATTGGAGTAAGAATCTAACATATTATTTCCATACTTAAAGAAAAATGTACCTATATCCACATATAAAAGCAACTAAAAAATCAACAATATGGATTTTGTAGCCAGATATATATCCCTTAATAATATGGTCTCACCCAACCTAGACCAAGACTAAATCATTCATCAAGAATACCCAGAAGATTAGTATTAAGGTCCAAGGCAATAAAACCCAAAAAGACCTACTATGTTAGAAAAAATAGAGAAAAGAAACTCTATCTAAATAAAGAAAAACATGTGCGAAAGTTCAAACCAAAGAAGACATATGCTAATTCCATCACATGTTTCGCCTGTAATGAACCAGAACATTTATCTTCTGTCTGCCTAAATAAAAAGAATTTATATACCAAAGAAGCAAAACTAGTTGTCTATACAAATCTTAATTTAGTAGAAGTACAATCAGATGTTTCTGACACATCCTTCATCTACTCTATTGTTTCTGTAGATGATGTGGAAGAAGTTATTCCTTCTTCTGACTATAGTTTTGTAAACTCCTTCTTGTAACCTTCATACCAGCAGTATAATCTACATCCTGAAAGCCAAAATTACATACCTTACGATACGCTAGACAATCTAGAAGAATTATAGAATGAACTTCCAGATACTAATCTAATGTTTAAACAACTCAGCACTAAGACTACAGAAGAACTTAACTGTCCACATGAGTGGATACTCAAAATAAGAACTGATAACATTCATTGTTTCTTTTGTAGCTATTATCCATCTTTAGATAAAAGATGTACCTGTAAGTTATGTAAGAAACAAGCCTGTAATCATTGTCTTCAACAACTATTCTCTATTACTGTAATGCCCCCCTAAGAATTCCCTACCGAAAAATTTCGACAACATCTCCCCTTTATCGGTGACAATCTGAAGCATACATACATACAAAAATACATCAGCCACATGCGGCTGGAATATATACACAACCACGCAGTTTATATTCATCCCACTCTGCTGGAACATAATAAAACACAACCACGCAGTTATATATATACAATGAACAACCCCCTCGGCAACATTAAAAACCAACACAGCGGAAAAACGATAATGGAAAGCCCAATACAAATCAAATCAACACACTGCTAGCCGGCTAGGCTTTATACAACAACCATAACAACAAATACAATCACACACCAAATACAGCAAATACTAAATACAAATAAAACATATACAAAATCCGAAACGGTCTTCGGATGTGACGTAAGACCCGACAGACAGGATACTTCAAGCGACACTCCAACCATCTACCTGAAAACATAAGATATATATGCGATGGTGAGTATAGGTAACTCAGCGGGTAATAGACAAAATAGTGCATAGTCTATAAATAAACATGGAGATCAAAGTGTACAGCCTCAGTAGAGAATAAAGAACATGATCATACTAATATATCCAATAAACAGACTACTAGTACCAGTCTATCTCACATGGTATAATGATCATATCTGAAATACAAAAACTGCATATACTACAATTGACAAAATGATAAACACATACTAAACCTGGAGACGACACATGGTACAATGATCAGTAAACTCACCGGATCTGCAACAAACTCACTCAGGACACCTATGCAATATAAATACAACTGCATATGCATGTAAAATAAATGACATGTATGCAGCATGACAACCATATGCAATAAGCATATCTCAAACAAGTGCAACAACCACAATCACATGCAACTAGTATCTACTAGGTATGCATGCAAATATAACTCCAAAGATGCACTGCGCATCGTATGCATATGCGTATGCATGCTCCATGGTCACCCTCGCCACCTCTCTAGAAACCACGATCCCTGTATGTTCGAGAGACTTGGGTCTGTGACGACTGTACTACCCTCCAACCCACTATAGAGTGGTCGAGACAGACAGTCCGCTAGTAGTTGTCTAACTACATAGCATCAGGGTCTCTGACTGCTCATAACGTCGAATCTCACAAACCTCGTGACCGGGTGGCACGACAGGACGAGCGACAACTGCTCCAGCTACCACTACCCATGAGTGGTCGAGTGTGCGGCGCTAAACCAAAACGACTGACGACTCTCTCACACAAGGGAAACAATGGTCGACAGCATGCAATGAATGATGAACATGATATATATATAATCATGATACAGACACCGTCATCATCAATACAACCTCTAAATCCATATAAGTACTCCACAACATGAACATAATCGTCATGATATCTCCACATATCCCACCAAACACATGTACACCACTACACATGTATAATCACCCAAAAATCTCCAATAATCCCTCTAGACACAAGTACACAGAACATCAGTACAATCAACGTGTATCCTCCAGTAAAAACACATCAATCACGTATATATACAACAAAATACAATCAACACAACTCCTCCAAAAGTGCATAACCAACACGTGTATACATACAGTATGCAAATGTACGGTCAACATGATGACTCCTATAACACATACCAACCTACGTACAATCCATATCCTATGCACAATCAACATGGTAATTCAAACAACCGGGCAATCTCTACAATACATACTCTACACGTGTATACACAGCAGAGTAAATAACAAGCGTTGAGACTGTATATGATATAACTGTTGGTTAGTCCTAGGAAAACGTACCGGTTCCATTGTACAAAATTTTTGTACAAGTGTCGAACCTTTCCTTAAATAACCTATTGTGTTCTTTAGAAGTTAAATTAGGAATCGCAGATGGAACTTAACATCATTGATTCCAAATTTAACTTATCTGTTCTTAATGGTTTAGATTTGAATTGCAAGCGGAGCTTAACACTATTGATTCAAATCCACCTATGTTATTAATTTCATTAAATATTAATTTCCAAAATTGACTTCCAGGACTGCATGGCGAGGCACATGACCTTCTTGGATATGGGAGCAACCACCACCGCTTAGACAAAGCCTTTTAAGGAAAGCTAATATTTAATTTCCTTAAATAACTCTAGGTTAACCAAAAAGAACAATCGAATCACAAATTCGAAAACAAAGAAAACATAAATTCGAAAAACTAATTCGAAATACTAGATCTAATGCTTCTTGTGTTTGGAATTCATATAAAGAAAAATAAACTAGCATGATGCGGAAAATAAATACTAGTAACACCTTTCTTTGTGAACTTTAATGACCTCTTGATCTTTTACCGTATTCCTCTTCTAACCTCGAACGTTGTGTGGGCAACGATCTTTCGAGATGAGAACCACCAAACACCTTCTTCTTCCTTCTAGGTTTCGGCCACCAAGAGTCCTTCTTGATGGAGAGGTTCGACCACCACGAATGCTCCAAGGGATGCTAGAGACTAGGCTTCCTTTCTCTCCTTCTTCTCCTTGCTTGATCCGGCCACCAAGAAAACTCCACCAATGAAGAAGTTTCGACCACAATAAGGAGAGGAGAGAAAAAGAGGGGCCGGCCACACCACCAAGGAAGAGAGGGAGGAAGAAAAAGAATAGAGTCGTTAGCCATGAAGGCACCTTTATCCCCTCTTTTATATTTCTTGGTCTTGGCAAATAAGGAAATTTTAATAAAAACTTCCTTAATTCCTTTGCCATGAAAAAGGAAATTTATTTTAATTAAAAACAATTTTATTTTCATAATTATTATGGCCGACCACTTTTAATCCCCAATCAAGGAAAGTTTAATTCACACAAGAATTAAAACTTCCTAATTTGTTTCCGGAAATTTATAAAAAATTTCTCTAATAATTTTTCCCTTCATGGTGGTTTGTAAAAAGGAAATTTTATAAATTAAAATCTTTCTTTTAAACATGTGGATGATTTCCAAAAAAGAAAGTTATCTCTAAAAATTAAAATTTCCTTTCAATCTACAAATAAGGAAAGATATCAAATCTTTTCTTAATCTTTTGTAGAAACTAATAAAAGAGAATATTTAATTTTTAAACTCTCTTTTAAATCATGAACATGGTTAAAAAGGAAAGTTTTCTCAAAATTAAAATCTACATTTCAATCTACAAATAAGGAAAGATTTCAAATCTTTTCTTAATCTTTTGTAGAAAGCTATAAAAAGAAAGATTTAAATTTTAAACTCTCTTTTAAAACCATGGAATCCACATAAGAAAAATTTTAAAAATAAAATTCATTTTTATTTTAATAGGGTCGGTCACCTAAGCTTGGGTTCAAGTTAGGGCTGGCCACCTCATGAACCCATGAACCATGCCTTTGGCCGACCCTAGCTTAGACTCCAAGCTAGCTTGGTCGGCCCTTATAAGATGGGTAAGAAGGTGGGTATAGGTGGATATATTACTCTATAATTAAAAGGCTACGATAGGGACTGAGAGGAGGAATTGGTTTTAGTCTCCCGATGAAATTAAGCTTCCCGTGTTCGCCCCGAACATATAACTTAATTTCATCAATAATAATTCATTCCACTAAAGAACTATTATTGAACTATCGCACCAATCCTAAATTACATTTTGGGCTCCTTCTTATTATGAGTGTGTTAGTCTCCCTGTGTTTAAGATATCGAATGTCCACTAATTAAATGAGTTACTGACAACTCACTTAATTAATATCTTAGTCCAAGAGTAGTACCACTCAACCTTATCGTCATGTCGGATTAAGTCCACCTGCAGGGTTTAACATGACAATCCTTATGAGCTCCTTTTGGGGTCATTCTCAACCTAGATTACTAGGACACAGTTTCCTTTTATAATCAACAACAAACGCTATAAGTAATATCATTTCCCAACTTATTGGGTTTATTGATTTATCGAGCTAAATCTCACCCATTGATAAGTCAAAGAAATAAATAATAAATATATGTGTTTGTTATTATATTAGGATTAAGAGCACACACTTCCATAATAACTAAGGTCTAGTTCTTTTTTAAAGTCAGTACAAAAAAAACTTACCTAAAATGGTTCTACTCAATACACTTGGAGTGTATCAGTGTAATTTATTAGTTAAGATAAACTAATAGTTAATTACACTACGACTACTTCAACGGTTTGTTCCTTTCCATTTTAGTCGCGAGCAACTGTTTATAATTTATAAAGAACCGACAACATGATCTTCTGTGTGTGACACCACACACCATGTTGTCTACTATATAAATTAATTGAACAAATTACATTTAACAAATAAATGTAGATATTTGACCATTGTGATTTTTATTTCTAAATAAATGTTTATACAAAAGCTAGACTTTTAGTATACACTCTAACAATAACTAGAACACCTCAAAGATCAAGCATAAGTATCAAGCAGGAAAGCAACAAACGAACACGATATAAGGTAAAGCAGCCTAATCTATCGAATAATAACCATGCACTAAGCTCAAAGAAATATATAGAAGCCAAGGAAGAAATACCCGCCTTTATCTGTCGACCGTGTCAAATAAACCAATCTCACGTCGAGATGCTCGCCTCGAAATAAAGTCCTGTGATCACATAATATATTTAGCTAATTACATAGGTAGTAAATAGCTAAATAAACTCCTCAATCTAATTAGGGAAAACCCTAATCAAACATGATGGTTGAGTAATCCCCCAATTACTCCCTAATTATACTACAACCTAATTAAATTAGGTTTACACCTGAATCACCAATTAATCTTATCAATTTTAATTCCATTAAATGATCCAAATCCAATTAGATAATAAGTCCATCCTTAATCCACCGATAAACTCCTTAATTCTCATCAATTAATCCCTAAGCAAATCTCATCATAAAACCTATAAATCCACTAATAAGTCCAAAATTCAACCAAATCAATAAATCACAACCGAATTCCAAATTCCTTAACCATGAATCAATCCCACATAATTCATCCATTTCAACTAATTAAGTCCATAATCAATTCAACCTACATCACCCTAATCACATCCAAATATAGACATGAAATTAACTTTAAAACTCACCTAAACTCAGAAGGTCAGCTAGTGATCCACAGCCGGAGATGTGCTTGCTGCCGAAAAGGGTGAGCAGTGCTAGGCAGAGCTATTGCCATCTAAACCAAAAACCCTAAATCAGTACCCTAGCCACTTGGTTCATATTCTAAATATATGAACGAAACAACAACATGGAATGAGTGTCCTTGTTACCTCACAGCTCCTTACAGTGAATGCTCACTGTTCTAGTAGCAACACACTACAACCACGACCCGCCAATGATGCTGCCAGATCAAATAGAGGAGACAAGAAGGCTTAGCATTTCGTTAAACATCTGTCATGCATCACCAACATGAATAACCGGAAACAAGAAACGTCACTGCCTACAGTCTTGCGACGAAGCATTAGACTACCCTTGCCACTACCCAAACTAAGGATCGGCTGGAAGAAGAAAAGAAAAGCAAGAATAATGCCACCACATACCTTCCCGTGACCGGAAGTATCGCGACTAATTCGGTAGGTTAGTGCGGTGAGAAACAGGAGTTAGGGCTCTGATCATCATGCGATGTCGCCTCCTCTCCGCTCATCATCGTGGTACTTGGACGGAGCGACCCCCCTGTTGATGAGATCGGAAGAGAGACGCTGCGGCTCCGGAGCCCCTAAGGCATCACCAGCCGTTGGCGCGCCAACAGCGATCTAGGGAAGGGGAGAATTGAGGTCTTGGATGCACGTTCTCGGTGAGCACTCGGCGTCCGCGACTCGGAGAGGGAAGATCGAGTGGCTGGACGGACTCGGTCAATCGGTGGAGGAGAAAGGAATCACGCGCCATCGACTTAGAGGATCGGCTGCAGTCCGCTGGAGGAGAATACCGCTGCCGACAGTGAGCTCACCAGCGATCGCTGCATCTCCCATACGCGAGGAAACAATCAGAACCGGGATCGGGATCGGGGAAGAGCCTCCGTCGGCATCGGTGTCGGGGAAGAGAAGGTTGCGCGAGAGAGAAAGAGGAGGAGAGGGCACGGGGTCGACATCGTGGGTTAGGGGAGAAATCACGAGGGAGAAGGAAAGAAGAATCGGGGAGGTGAGATAGAAATCGGAAAAATAATATAAACCTAGGTATCATTAATTAACCCTAAGGTTAATTTTTCAATGAACTCTCACTTTATTAGTGTTCAAAACAAGTCTCTACTGTACCCCGAATCCATCCCCTCAAAACGGGTTATACGACCTCCGTTTAAATCCTAAAAAATTTCTATAAATTTCGAAAAAATCCAATAAGATTATTTCTCTAATAATCTTATTATTTGATTATTATTTGAGTGTCGTATTTTACAATTACAATACCCATAAGCCAGCTCTCTAAGGGAGGTACTCAAAATTTTTTATTAGAAACAAGAGTCTCTGTATTAGAAACTTGTATTAATAAATTGGAAATAGAACTAGAGACCCTAGATAAACAAATGAAAGAAAACCTTCCTCCACATTCTTCTTAGGCTACTCTTGATAAAGGCAAAGACTTACAACTTACACTAGTAGATATGATAGATAGAGATTTGGTCTTTATAAAAGCCTCTATTATCTGTAATACAGGAAAAACTCTAGACATTAGAGTCATATGTCTGGTAAATATCCATGGCTATGAGTTCACACTACATGTCTTTCTATCCAACTCCACCATAGATGAAAATACACTTTTTTAGTCTTGCCAAAAACTTTTATAAAAACCACATCACAACCATTATTAAGTACACAATTTGATAGCTAACAATTAGCTTGCACACAATTTGTCACTAACACCCATCTGAGGTTTTATTGTCATGCCCTAGAGGAGTCTATATCGACAAAATTTCGACAGCATCTCCTCTGTACCGGTGACAATATGAATCATATATACATACATAACTATATACATCAACATATAAACATATTCAACAACCCACACGGCTGGATATAAGCACAACCACGCAGTTTATAAGCAGCCCACATGGTTGAAAGTAAACACAACCACGCAGTTTATAAGCATCCCACACGGCTGAAAGTAAACACAGCGAAAATCACAAAGAAAATATACGAATGTAAAACCAACAAAACAATTACCCAAGATACCTGCAATCACTAGACTAGACTCCAAAATCCATATCAACTAGTTACAATGCAAACTCGCGAAAGCACTATACCACTCAAACAGAAAATAAGATCAAAAAGAAAAACTATCCTCAAATGTGTAGTGGGACTGACAGCCAGGACTCTCTAAGCATCCTTGATTCATCTACCTGCTACCTGGCGAAAGAAAAACCAATTTGTGAGGTGGTGAGTGCTGGGACTCAGTGGGTAAAAGAAAGATAGTGCATGAACAAAATATACATATAGAGAGTGAACCAAAGATATACAGTCTCATAAGAGAAATAGCAGATACTAAAATAAAATCGTAATATATGCTCATACCTGAAACCATATCCTAGGCTAGGTAATAGAAGATCAGGAGTAATACCGATCGACTACTGAACTGTTCCTCACTACGAATGTATCATGTGAGGTAAAGACATTCTATCAATAAGTAAACCGGAGTCGAACAACATGTGAAAAATACATATATAGCTCAACAAGTATAAATGTATCAACTGACAAAATGAACAACTGTAAACATAAGAAAGCAACAACAAAGAAACAATAACATAGGCAGGTATAATAATAATAATAAAAGCGTATGCACTGATAGTCACTCCCGCCCACCCCTCTACACCATGACTCCTGTATGGTCGTGAGGCCGGATCAGTGAAAAACTGTATAACACTCTAACTACCACTCTCTCGAGTGGCCAAGTAGACAATTACATAGTAGCTAACTAGCTACATCTGCGACGAGGGTCCCTACTGCTCGCAACTCCAGCTTCCTATACTCATGAGTAAGTGAGTGGGGGCATGACAAGACAAGCGACATCTGCTCCAGGTACCACTCTCTCGAGTGGCCAAGCATGCGACCCTGGTCAACTACTCTGTCGACTGCAAGGGAGAATTCATCGTTGACATGCATGTAATGATATGATGCATAAAATACAACAGTCATCATATACATATAAACAGGAATCAAGTATGCTACATGAAGCCAACATGCTCAATACGGTGCATAAATAAACAACAATCAAAGCATACAAGGTTGGTATCTAATATCTGCTAAATATCATACATGACAACAAGAGACTGTATGGATATAGAAACGAATAACTCAAAGGTTTGAGTGGAAGTATCAAGTACAAAAAAATACAAGTGAAGTCAAGGTAAAGCAGTCCTTATTCAAAATTAGCTCATGCACTAAGTTTCAAAGAACTAAAGAGAGTCAAAGTAAGAAGTATCCGCCTCAAAAGAAGATCGTGCTAAACAATCCCCACGTCGAAGTGCTTGTTTCGAAACAACGTCCTGCAAATCACATACTATACAGTTTAGTTATTCACATATGAATTAAATAGCTAAATCTAATCCCTCAAACCTATTTAAGGTAACTCCAATCGAATACAATCATTGATCAACCCCCAATTAATGTCTAGGTCTTACTAGTACAATTCACCACCTAAACTATAGTTAAGTCAATTTAACTCTAATTACTCCATCACCTTCATTAGATTAAGTTTAATCCTTCAATAATACACATCACTTCACAACTGATAACCATTCTAATAATCCTGATAATGAGCATGCTATTATCTAAATCAACCTAACAATCAAATAACTGTAGGACCGTTAGATTCGATAGAGGGGGGTGAATATCGATTCGAAAAAAACAAGAGTTTTAAACGCAGCGGAAAAGTAAAATAGACACAGTGGTTTTACTTCGTTCGGAGCCTGTGACGACTCCTACTCGAAGGCCCGTGGTCCTTGACACTTTCGTTGGGCAATCACTAGCAATTCGGAATAATAATTACAAAAGAACCGTACAGGGAATGCTAATGAAACTGAAAAACAAATACCGACAAAAAGGAAAAAGATGAAGCGTAGTGTCGGAGCTTTGTTGGCGTCGCACTGAGCGTCGAGCAGCAAGACCAGCAGTAGAAGAGTTCTCAGCTTGATTGATTTCTGAAGCTCCTGCCTGGGGCTTCTTTTATATGCTGTTCCGGGCGCCTGGAGTGTGACGTAACTGCTTAAACCAAGATGCTCCACGTGGCGACGACTTGGTTGGATAAAATTCACCTTCCGGGCGCCCGGATCCCTTCCGGGAGCCCGGACCTCCGGGCGCCTGGATCCCCTCCGGGCGCCCGGACCACCTTGTTCCAGAAAACTCCCTTTCCTGCAAAACAAAGTTAGTCCGAGGCAAATGTATATCCTGTAAAACAGATTGTCAGCACAGTTGAGCTTCAACAGATAATTAAAAAGAGTATGACTTAGATTCCGTCTCTCCGAGACCGGAATCTAGTCACGATCTCGACTTAGACATCCGAAATGGATCTAAGCCGGATCGACGCCTAATGTCCCCTTCCCGGGAAAGCGTCCTCACAGTCACTCCCTTCCAGTGACTTACCTTTCTTACCTGCCAGACGTCCGGTCAGCCCGTCGACCCGTCTGGACTTCTCGCCAAGCGTCCAGTCAGCCCGTCGACCCGCTTGGACTTCTCGCCAGCTATCCGGTCAGCCCGTCGACCTAGCTGGACTTCTCGCCAAGCGTCTGGTCAGCCCGTCGACCCGCTTGGACTTCTCGCCAGCTATCCGGTCAGTCCGTCGACCTAGCTGGACTTTTCCTGCACACTTGATCAAAGTGTCAGACAACAACACAACTAACTTAACCTATTTGTCATTCATCAAAACCTGGGTTAGACCGTTAGTGCTACCCGCACCAACAATCTCCCCCTTTTTGATGGAATGACAACCTGGTTAAGTTAGTGAAAACATATGCAAGAAAATAACATGCATTTATGTGGTTGTAAAGTTTGTATTTTCAAATTGGTTTAGCTAACTTAACCACCTAACCCTCCTCCCCCTTTGGCATTCATCAAAAAAAATGAACAAAGGTAAAAGTGCAATTTTTAACACCAAGTTAAAAAATAGTCAAGTTGACTTGGGGTAGACAAGTTGAGTTTTGAAAAGTTAAAGTTAATCAAGTTTAACTTTTCAAGCGTGTAGAAATTTTCAAGACATGTTTTTCAAATTTACTTTTTATGTTTAAGTAACATTTAATTTTCAAAAAGGTAAATTTTTCAACTTCGATTTAAAACAAAGCAAAAATTAAATTTTTCAAGAAATAAAATTTTTGTCAAAATTAATTTTTAAGGCTAATTTTGGAAATAGTTAATTTTTCAAATCAGGTTTAAAAATTAGGTGGGATTAAGCTTTCACATTTTTCAAATACTTAGTTAAATTTAACTTTTTTTGTAAATCAATGTTCAAACATAGGTTAGGTTTTAAAAGGCATTTTCAAACATACAAAATTTGAGTTTATTCTCCCCCTGAACTTGATACTTACTCTAACCAGCTGTCTAACCAATTAGCTACTAACTGACTATCAGAAGATAGTAGCTTTCACTTGGTTAGTCAGATTAAGTTAATTATAACCAGTCAGTATTTGACTTGACTGATGAACTTTAATCTGTTTAATATCTGAATTGTATTTAACGTCCAGACTTATGTTGATGCACTGAAATAAGCATCTTAAGTCCAGACAGTTGGCCTATGCATCTCACCCCTTCTATGTTTGTCAAACACAAGCAAGGTAAACCTAAGGTGTTGGTGAGATGCTCAAAAGCTAGTCTTATGGGTACATGCTTTCTAAGGATTCAAAACTAGTCTAAGGCCAAAACTGTTTTTGAAAATCTAAAAATGGAAAGTTTTGAAAACAACCAAATTTGACTTATAATTTGAAAGAGTGATTTTTGAAAGCAATTTTGAAACTTAAAATTTTTAGTCTATTGAGCACATTTCTAATTTTCGACGTAAGTTGCTAAACTCACTTTCAGGGAGTGGTTTTGTGAAAATGTCAGCTAAATTTGATTTGGACTCAATGTATTTGAGTTCAATATCACCTTTAGTAACATGATCCCTGATAAAGTGGTGCCTAACTTCAATATGTTTGGTTCTTGAATGATGCACAGGGTTCTTGGTTAAGTTAATTGAACTTATATTGTCAATTAATACTTTTACATTTGTAATGTTTAAGTTGAAATCTTTTAGAGTATGCATCATCCATAGTAATTGTGCAACACATTCACCTATGGCTATGTATTCTGACTTAGTTGTAGATAGAGCAACACAATGTTGCTTTCTACTAAACCAGCTAACAAGTGATGAACCTAATAATTGGCATCCTCCACTTGTGCTCTTGCGGTCTAATTTACATCGAGATAATCTGAGTCGAATACCCTATTAGTTCAAAATTATTGGTTCTAGGATACCAAATTCCTACATTTATTGTTCCTTTAAGATATCTAAAATTTCTTTTAACTTGTGTCAAGTGGGATTCCTTAGCACAAGTTTAGCACACATACTAACTGCAAATAAAATATCAGGTCGGCTTGCAGTTAAGTATAGTAGGCTACCTATTGCACTCCTATAATATTTTAGGTCAACTGATTTTCCATTTGGGTCATTATCTAAGATTGTGTTTACTGCCATAGGTGTTTTTATTTCTTTTGTATTTTCCATTCTGAATTTTTTAAGTAATTCTTTAGTGTATTTGTGTTGATAAATGTAATTTCTCTCATTTGTTTGTTTGATTTATAATCCTAAGAAATATGTTAATTTTCCTACTAGGCTCATTTCAAATTCTTTTTCCATTAGATTAATAAATTCCTCTAAAAAATCTGAATTTGTTGAACCAAATATTATATCATCTACATAAATTTGTGCAATAAATATGTTTGAATTTAATGATTTAACAAACAAGGTTGGGTCAATTTGACCTTGTTTGAATCCTTTAGATGTTAGGTAGGATGTTAGCCTTTCATACCATGCCCTGGGTGCTTGTTTAAGTCCATATAATGCTTTCTTTAACTTAAATACATAATCAGGGTGTTCAAGACTTTCAAACCCAGGAGGTTGACCTACATAAACTTCTTCTTTTATTAGTCCATTAAGAAAGGCAGACTTAACATCCATTTGGTATAGTTTGAACCCTTTATGGGCTGCATAACTTAGTAACATTCTAATGGATTCTAATCTGGCTACTGGGGCATATGTTTCATCATAGTCAAGTCCTTCAACTTGACTAAATCCTTTGGCAACCAGCCTAGCCTTATTTCTAGTAATTTCCCCAGTTTCACTTAGTTTGTTTCTGAATACCCATTTTGTTTCTATTATTTTCTTATTCTTAGGTGGTGGAACTAGGTCCCAGACCTCATTACGCTCAAATTGGGCTAGTTCTTCTTGCATAGCTATTATCCAATCTGGGTCTAGGAGGGATTCATCCACAGTTTTGGGTTCAATTTTTGAGATTAATGAAATTTGACTTAGGTTTCTAAAGGATGATCTGGTTTGAACTCTTAAGTCTGGGTCACCGATTATTTGATCAATTGGATGATTTGGGTTAACCCTTATTGTTCTAGGAGGTTGATTCTCTTGATGTTGTTCCTCTTCTTCATGACTTAGAGTTTGGTTGGTTTCTGGAACAAACTCAGGTGTTTGTGTAGATCCTATGTCTTGTTTAGTTTCTTCAAACTTTACATTAGTAGTTTCTTCAATTTTTAAGGTAACCTTATTGTAAATTCTGTAGCCTCTACTATTTAGGGAATATCCTACAAAAATTCCATTTTCAATTTTAGAGGTGAATTTTCCTAAGTGTTCTCTTGTATTTAAGATGAAAACTGGGCACCCAAATACCTTAAAATATTTTATATTTGGTTGTTTATTATAAAACAGTTCGAAGAACGTTTTGTTATGAGTTTTATTGTTGTTCTGTTCTGGACATAGCAGGCTGTACTAACGGCTTCTGCCCAAAAGTATTTTGGTAGGTTATACTCATTTAACATTGTTCTAGAAGCTTCAAGTAAGGTTCTATTTTTTCTTTCTATAATTCCATTTTGTTGGGGGGTTTTAGGGCATGAGAACTCATGATGGTAACCGTTTTCTAGACAAAAACTGTTAAAGTGGTGATTTTTAAATTCTCCCCCGTTGTCACTCCTAATTCTTTTAATTTTAATATCTTTTTCGTTTTCAATCTGTTTGCAAAAATTTGAAAAAATTTCAAAAGTTTCATCTTTATGTTTTAAGAATTTGACCCAAGTAAACCTAGAATAATCGTCTATAATTACTAAGCAATATAAGTTTCCATTTATAGATTTGACTCCATGGGAGTCAAAAAGGTCTAAATATAGGAGTTCTAAGATTGAGATAGTTTGTGGTTGATTTGTTTGTTTGTGGGTTGATTTAGTTTGTTTGCCTTGTTGACAAGCATTACATATGGTTGAATCTAAGTTAGGTAACTTTGGTAATCCTTTTACAAGTCCATTTAGTTTACTTATATTTCTAAAGTTGGTGTGAGACATCCTCCTATGCCATAACCAAGTTTCTTCTTTTTGTGTTAAATAACACTTAATGGAAGAAATGGTTAAGTTGATGACATAGATGTTGTCTTTTCTAAAACCTTTTAGGCTTATGGTAGGATTATCTAGATGTTTGATTGAGCATTCTGTAGATAGAAATTTGACCTTATACCTAGTATCACACAATTGACTTATACTTAGAAGATTATATTTAAAGTTTTCAACAAGTAAGACATTTGTAATTATAAAGTCTAATTTTAATTCAATATTACCTATACCAATTACCTTGAGTTTGCCGTTGTTTCCAAAGGCAACTGTTCCTAGGCTTTTGTAAGTAAGTTGAGTGAATTTGGTGTGATCTCCAGTCATATGTTTGGAGCAACCACTGTCCAAAATCCACTTGGTTTCCTACAGTAAGTAGGATTTAAAGTTAGTCTTTTGAGCATGTATTAATTTAAGTTTAAATTAAGATTTTGAAATTAATTTTTAAGTTAAAATTTTGAAATTAATTTTTAAGTTAAAATTAAAATTTTAAAATTAATTTTTAAGTTTAAAATTAAAATTTTGAAATTAATTTTTAAGTTAAAATTTTGAAATTAATTTTTAAGTTTAAAATTAAAAATTTTGAAATTAATTTTTAAAGTTAAAATTAAAATTTTGAAATTAATTTTTAAGTTAAAATTAAAATTTTGAAATTAATTTTTAAGTTAAAATTTTGAAATTAATTTTTAAGTTTAAAATTAAAATTTTGAAATTAATTTTTAAGTTAAAATTTTGAAATTAATTTTTAAGTTTAAAATTAAAAATTTTGAAATTAATTTTTAAGTTTAAAATTAAAATTTTGAAATTAATTTTTAAGTTTAAAGTTAAAATTTTGAAAATAATTTTTAAGTTTAAAATTAAAATTTTGAAATTAATTTTTAAGCTTAAAATTAAAAATTTTGAAATTAATTTTTAAGTTTAAAATTAAAACCTTATTCATCTCACCCGATCTATATTTTCAATCAGGGAATCCTATGATTTCGTGAGATGAAATTGGATTTTTAATTATAGAGTTTTGGTTTAACGTGTGTTAGATTCAGATTTAGTTTTGGTTTCCACAAATAGGCATTCTTCGGATAAACTTCTAAGCTTGGTGAGTCACATGGACATCATTAGAAGTAACCAACCTTTCGAGGTTTTTCGAATAGTCCTATCCACGGAACTTAGAACTAAATCTTGGTCTAACTGGTTAGGATTCATTTAAGGGTAGCTTCGGTCAGTTCCACTTGGCCAAATGCACCAGATCGAAGCCATATCTTTCTAGACATGCGATGCCCAAGCTTCCCTAACGTACTATCATCCAAAAATTTCACCAGTACCATGATTCAAGTTAAACTTGGTCTCTTTTTAACTAATCCTAATTACCCTGCCGGGTTAATTTGTTTTGGTTTACCCTGTCGGGTAGGTTAGTTTTGGAGGTGCCAGCTATTCTGGAGCCTCCCCCTGAATTATTGGCCATTAATTTAAGTTTTAATTTTAGGCTTGTGTCGATTCTTTTTATAGTTATAGTTAACTTGGTGATAATTTTGTTGTTTCTTAAACTGTTTAGATTTTGAATTTGATTTAGGTTTGTATTTTGGATTTTGGTTTGGTTTATTTAATTTTATATAATGTATTTTTTCTTTAGGTATATAATATTGATTAAGTCCTACTTGCGTGGTCAGACACGCTTTCGGAACCCAAGCTAAATTGGTTGACTTGTATTGGGTTATTAATGATTTGAAGGTTTTATTTGAATTCGACTTATATCCTAGTCCGGTTTTATTATAACATGCTTTTTGATTATTTAGGATTAAGTCTAGATTTTTTGATTTTGTTGTAAATTTTTCTAGCATTTCTTTTAAATCTTTAACATCATTTTTTAACGATAGATTTTCCTCTTTAAGTGTTAGATCTTGAGTTGGATTCGAATTTTTTAATTGTTCCTTGAGGTTTTGATTTTCCTCAAGAAGTGATTTATTTTCATTTTCTAATTTAGTTAATTTACTATTTAAACAGGAGATAATTCTAAAAAAAAATTTGTTTAAATTAAAGTATACCTCATTCGGGCCTTCGGAAACGAGTACGGACTCGTGGCTTGTTTCGGGTTCAGACCCGTCTTCATCTTCCGACTCGTTTTCTGTTTCGGCTTCGCGGGCCATCAGTGCGAGGTGGCTTTGATGTTTCTGCTCTTCTTCCTCCGATTCGTCCGAGGAGTCGTCCCACGTTGCTTTGAGTGCCTTCTTTTTGGTTGGCTTTGGTTTTTCAAACTTTAGTTTTGGACATTCGTTCTTGTAATGTCCCTTTTTGTTGCAGCCGTAGCAAGTCACGTTCTTTTGTTCTGAGGGAGAGCTGATCTTTTGAAGATCCTTTTTGCTGAAGCTCCTCTTTCTCCTGGTGAACATTTTTCTTACCAAGTTCACCAGGTGTTCTTCGTCTTCAGAATCTTGATCGGAGTCTTCTTCAAGTTCAGGCTTGCTTTTCTTTTCTTTGGAGGAACCTGCAAATAGAGCTATACCTTTCTCGGCTCCAGCATTAGTTTGTTCGTGTAATTCTAATTCACAAAACAACTCGTCTAATTTTAAGTTGGAAAGATTCTTAGAAATTTTGTAGGCATCCACTATTGATGCCCACAAACTATTACGTGGAAAGGCGTTTAAAGTGTACCTTATTAAGTCTCTGTTCTCCATTTGGTGGCCTATTGCATGAAGCCCGTTGAGGATGTCCTTGATCCTCGCGTGTAGTTGATTCGCTGTTTCTCCTTCCTGCATTTTTATATTAAAAATTCTATTTAGAAGCAGGTCTCATTTTGTTACCTTAGCATCGCTCGTTCCCTCGTGCAGTTCGATCAGCTTGTCCCATAGCTCTTTAGCGTTTTTGTGTGGACCGACTCTGTTCAGTTCTTCTCTTGTCAATCCGCACTGTAGAGTGTTGATCGCTTTATTTTCTGTTGATGCTTTTTTCTTGAGATCTGCTGTCCAGTCTTTAGGATCCACTAGATTCCCGGCGTTGTCCACTGGAATTTTGTAAGGTTTCGTAATGCTCATCCACTGGTCGAAGTCTGTTTTGAGGTAGACCTCCATGCGCTTCTTCCAGTAAGGGAAGTCATCCCCGTTGAAGAGTGGAGGTCGCACTGTGCTGAATCCTTCTTGTTGGGACATTCTGTGCACAGGTAAATAACCAAAAAAAATCCCAAGACTTGGTCTTGGATTAGAGTGCGGGAAGAGAAAAATAGAGAGAAAAAATCTAGATTCGTGTTGCACTAATTTAAATTGATTAGAGAAATATTAAGTTAACGAAACACCAGTTTTAAAATTAATTAAAAAAAACAAAAACAATTCACCCCTGTCTGATTGGTGGTTGCACCAAATCAGAGCGGTACCCGCTCTGATACCACTTGTAGGACCGTTAGATTCGATAGAGGGGGGGGTGAATATCGATTCGAAAAAACAAGAGTTTAAACGCAGCGGAAAAGTAAAATAGACACAGTGGTTTTACTTCGTTCGGAGCCTGTGACGACTCCTACTCGAAGGCCCGTGGTCCTTGACCACTTTCGTTGGGCAATCACTAGCAATTCGGAATAATAATTACAAAAGAACCGTACAGGGAATGCTAATGAAACTGAAAAACAAATACCGACAAAAAGGAAAAAGACGAAGCGTAGTGTCGGAGCTTTGTTGGCGTCGCACTGAGCGTCGAGCAGCAAGACCAGCAGTAGAAGAGTTCTCAGCTTGATTGATTTCTGAAGCTCCTGCCTGGGGCTTCTTTTATATGCTGTTCCGGGCGCCTGGATTCCTTCCGGGCGCCTGGAGTGTGACGTAACTGCTCAAACCAAGATGCTCCACGTGGCGACGACTTGGTTGGATAAAATTCGCCTTCCGGGCGCCCGGATCCCCTCCGGGCGCCCGGACCACCTTGTTCCAGAAAACTCCATTTTCCTGCAAAACAAAGTTAGTGCGAGGCAAATGTATATCCTGTAAAACAGATTGTCAGCACAGTTGAGGTTCAACAGATAATTAAAAAGAGTATGACTTAGATTCCGTCTCTCCGAGACCGGAATCTAGTCACGATCTCGACTTAGACATCCGAAATGGATCTAAGCCGGATCGACGCCTAATGTCCCCTTCCCGGGAACGCGTCCTCACAGTCACTCCCTTCTAGTGACTTACCTTTCTTACCTGCCAGACGTCCGGTCAGCCCGTCGACCCGTCTGGACTTCTCGCCAAGCGTCCGGTCAGCCCGTCGACCCGCTTGGACTTCTCGCCAGCTATCCGGTCAGCCCGTCGACCTAGCTGGACTTCTCGCCAAGCGTCCGGTCAGCCCGTCGACCCGCTTGGACTTCTCGCCAGCTATCCGGTCAGCCCTTCGACCTAGCTGGACTTTTCCTGCACACTTGATCAAAGTGTCAGACAACAACACAACTAACTTAACCTATTTGTCATTCATCAAAACCTGGGTTAGACCGTTAGTGCTACCCGCACCAACAATAACCAATCCATAATCGATCACAAACTCCAACATCCCTTTATTATCCACTACACATCATGAATCAAACATGCTTAATCATCCTCATGATCTATTTTTAACCACCAAATCGGATAATCAATCTCATCATATCTAAAACCTTCCTTCACAATTCACCTGCTCTAATGAATTAACCCTCCAAGACACCCTTGAACAAAAACTCATCTATCATGCAAATGGACTTATATAGCTATACAAAATTAACCAAGTTAAACAACCAATTAGATAAGGTAGAATTTATTACCATACAACTCTTTTAGTGGCTGCTCATAGTGGCCGACAGCAAGTAAATCAAGATCGAACAATGGCATCAGGGTAGCGACGATGCGGGTGAGGAGGAAGACAGCGAAGCAATGATATCTGATCCTCTGTGGTCATCAGCGTCAATGCCTAGCAGCTTGTGATCGACACAATTAGGACCGAGAGAAGGGAGGAGAGATCGAGAGGTGACCTCGAGCAAGGATCCAACATGATCGGATGACGATGGATCGATGGCTAGGACTCAGTCGGACAGGTGAAATCGGGTGCTCGACTGCTAATAGATGCTTGATGTCCGCAGCCAAGAATAGGAAGGAGGCGTCAGGGCGGCAGTGACTAGATCGGGAGAGGCAAGATCGCAAAGGAGATGAGGAGAGAATCCGGCGCGATTGGGAAAATCCCAGTCGGTCGGGGTGATCTTGCTTGTGATCGGCGATGGGTCGGAAGCTAGGGCACAGAGGAGGCGGTCGACGCTCTAGGGCAGAGATGCGGGGGCTGGTGTTGCTCCTTCCTTCTGGCGATGGCTGCACTCAGCGACGACTGCACTCGGTGACGGCGAAGACGACAGAGGAAGAGGATTGACGAAGTTAAGGCAACATTGCGAGATAAGGAAAGGTTTTGGCGAGGGAAGAAATAGGGTACGAGAAAGAAATAAGAAAAAGGAAAAAAGAAATCTTTAAGGGAATTAAACATTTCCTCGTTTAAATAAGGTAGCTTAAGTAGGCTTTCTCCTGGCCCAATAATTAATCCCCTTAACCTACATCATACGAGCTCGAATTAATTCCCATAAAATTTCTATAAATTCTTAAAAATTCTAATAAGATTATTCACTCATTAACCTTATTATTTAATTATTATTTGGGTGTCATATTTTACAATGATAACTATGGTAAATTCAACATACTGTTGGATCAAAAAGAATTTAGATATTTTCATAATGGCATGATATTGTCCACTTTGGGCCTAAGTCCTCATGGATTTGCTCTTGGGCTCTACCCAAAAGACCTCATGCCAATGGAGATGTCTTTTCTCTTATAAAATCATGATATTTCCCATGTGTTTTCAATATGGGACTATGTTTTGCAACCTTGCAACCCCAACAATCCCCCCCTCAAATAAAGGACCACAGGCTTTCTACGTCCGATCCTCGACTCACCAGGTCTTCTTGCCCCTCGGTCCACCCGACCTACTAGGATTTTCTTGCCTAGCCACAACTAGGACTTCCTGCCTGGTGTCTGATCCTCTTGATCCGAACATAGGAGCCCCCCACTTTCTTTGTTCGAGGTCAATATTGTACTCACATGGCTCAATCAGACCTTAGCTCTTGTGCATAGTCGGCGGTTAAACCTTCTTGCAGTCCGGGCTCTGATACTAATTGTTAGATCAAAAAGAATTTAGATATTTCCACAATGGCATGATATTGTCCACTTTGGGCCTAAGCCCTCATGGATTTGCTCTTGGGCTCTACCCAAAAGACCTCATGCCAATGAAGATATCTTTTCTTTTATAAACTCATGAGCTTTCCCATGTGTTTTCAATGTGAGACTACGTTTGCAACCTTACTATTGGTGCGGTTAGCACTAACGGTCTAACTCAGGTTTTGATGAATGACAAATCAGGTTAAGTTAGGTTTGTTGTTGTCTGACACTTTTATCAAGTGTGCAGGAAAAGTCCAGCTAGGTCGACGGGCTGACCGGATAGCTGGCGAGAAGTCCAAGCGGGTCGACGGGCTGACCGGACGCTTGGCGAGAAGTCCAGCTAGGTCGACGGGCTGACCGGATAGCTGGCGAGAAGTCCAAGCGGGTCGACGGGCTGACCGGACGCTTGGCGAGAAGTCCAGACGGGTCGACGGGCTGACCGGATGTCTGGCAGGTAAGTGAGGTAAGTCACTGGAGGGGAGTGACTGCGAGGACGCGTTCCCGGGTAGGGAACATTAGGCGTCGATCCGGCTTAGATCCATTTCGGATATCTAAGTCGAGATCGTGACTAGCTTACGGACCCGGAAAGACGGAATCTAAGTCATACTTTGCTCATCTATAAAACTGTGCTAACACTCTTTGCTGCAGGGTACATTTGCCTCGGACTAACCTTTTCTTGCAGGAGAAGGACTTTCTGGAGAAGAGGGGTCCGGGCGCCCGGAGGGGATCCGGGCGCCCGGAGGTCCGGGCGCCCGGAAGGGATCCGGGCGCCCGGAAGGCAAATTTCATCCAGCCGAGTCGTCGCCACGTGGAGCATCATGGTTTGTGCAGCTACGTCACATTCCAGGCGCCCGGAAGGGATCCAGGCGCCCGGGACAGCATATAAAAGAAGCCCCAGGCAGGAGCTTCAGAATCAATCATCAACTGAGAACTTTTCGACTGCTGGTCCTGCTGCTCTACGTTCCTGCGACGCTAACAAAGCTCCGACAAAGTGCTTCTTCGTGTTTCTTAATTTCCTTGTCGGTATTACTTTGTTTCATTAGCATTTCCTGTATTCATTTTGTAATTATATTCGAATTGCTAGTGATTGCCCAACGAAAGTGGTCAAGGACCACGGGCCTTCGAGTAGGAGTCGTCACAGGCTCCGAACGAAGTAAAAACAACTGTGTCTACTTTACTTTTCCGCTGCGCTTATACTCGATATTTTCGAATCGATATTCACCCCCCCTCTATCGAATCCAACGGTCTTACAAGTGGTATCAGAGCGAGGTTCCGCTCTGATTTGGTGCAACCACCAATCAGACAGGGGGTGAAATATTTTTTTCAATTCCAAACTGATATTATTATCTTTTTGGAAGATTTTTTTCCCGTTACACTTAGAGTTTCTATTTTTTCCCGCACTGCTAATCCAAGACGAAGTCTTGGGATTTTTTCCAGTTAATTTAGTGTGTGCAGGATAAGATGTCTCAACAAGAAGGCTTCAGCACAGTTCGTCCTCCCCTATTCAACGGGGATGACTTTTCGTACTGGAAGAGAAGAATGGAGGTCTACATGAAGACAGACTACGACCAATGGATGAGCGTCACAAAGCCTTATAAAATTCCAGTAGACAACTCCGGGAAAATAATAGACCCTGAAGAATGGACAAATGATTTAAAGAAAAAGGCGTCAATTGAAAACAAAGCCATCAACACTCTACACTGCGGACTAACACGAGAAGAACTGAACCGGGTCGGACCGCATGAAAACGCTAAGGAGCTCTGGGATAAACTGATCGAGCTGCACGAAGGAACAAGCGACGCGAAGGTAACAAAAAGAGATTTGCTGTTAAATAAAATTTTTAATATAAAAATACAGGAAGGAGAAACGGCAAGTCAGCTCCACGCGAGGGTCAAAGATATCCTCAACGGTCTCCACGCGATAGGACACCAAATGGAGAACCGAGACTTAATAAGGTACGCGTTAAATGCTTTTCCGCGAAATAATTTGTGGGCATCAATTGTAGATGCCTACAAAATTTCAAAAAATTTATCTAAATTAAAATTGGATGAACTCTTCTGTGAATTAGAACTTCATGAGCAAACTAACGCCGGGGTCGAGAAAGGTGTAGCTTTATTCGCAGGTTCCTCTAAAGAAAAGAAGAACAAACCCGAATCTGAAGAAGATTCCGATCAAGACTCTGAAGACGAAGAACACCTGGTGAACCTGGTAAGGAAAATGTTCACCAGGAAAAAGAGAAGCTTCAGCAAACAGGATCTTCAGAAGATCAGTTCGCCAGCCGACTCAAGAAATGTCACATGTTTCGGATGTAACAAAAAGGGGCACTACAAGAACGAATGCCCAAGATTGAAACTTGACAAACCAAAGGCAACAAAGAAGAAAGCCCTCAAAGCAACATGGGATGATTCCTCCTCAGACGAATCAGAGGGAGAAAGGCAAAAGCACCAAAGTCACCTCGCGCTGATGGCTCGCGAAGCTGAAACGGAAGACGAATCAGAGGAATCGGAAGACGGGTCCGAACCCGAATCGAGCCACGAGTCCGCACTCGTTTCCGAAGGTTCCGAAGAGGTATACCTAAACTTAAATCATAAATTCTTTAGAATTATCTCGTGTTTAAATAAAAAATTAGTTAAATTGGAAAATGAAAATAAATCGCTTCTTGAGGAAAATCAAAACCTGAAGGAACAATTAAAAAATTCGAATCCAACTCAAGACCGAACACTTGAGGAGGAGAATTTATCATTAAAAAGTGAAATTAATAAGTTAAAAGAATTGTTGGAAAAATTCACAACAAGATCTAAAAATTTAGATTTAATTCTAAATAACCAAAAGGCATGCTATAATAAAACCGGACTTGGATATAAGTCAAAATCAAACAAAACCTTTAAATCATTGTTAACCCAACACAAAGCAACTAAACAAGCTTGGGTCCCGAAAGCGTGCTTAACCACGCAAGTAGGACTTAATCAATTCTACATACCTAAAGATAAAATACATTATATAAACTTGAATAAATCAGATCAAAAACTAAAAAATAAATTTAACTTAAAATCAAAATTCAAAACTCAACAAAATTTAGACTATCACCAAGTTGATTATAACTATAAAAAGAATCGACACAAACCCAAAATCTAAATGGCCAATAATTCAGGGGGAGGCTCCAGAATAGCTGACACCTCCAAAACTAACATACCCGACAGGGTAACCCAAAACAAACTAACCCGACAGGGTAATCAGGATTAGTTAAAAAAAAAAAAAAAAACCGAGGTTAACTTGACTCATGGTACTGGTGAAGTTTTTGGATGATAGTACGTTAGGGAAGCTTGGGCATCGCATGTCTAGAAAGATATGGCTTCGATCTGGTGCATTTGGCCAAGTGGAACTGACCGAAGCTACCCTTAAACAAATCCTAACCAGTTAGACCAAGATTTAGTACTAAGTTCCGTGGATAGGACTATTCGGAAAACTTCGAAAGGTTGGTTACTTCTAATGATGTCCCTGTGACTCACCAAGCTTAGAAGTTTATCCGAAGAATGCCTATTTGTGGAAACCAAAACTAAATCTTAATCTAACACAAGTTAAACCAAAAGTCTGTAATCAAACCAATTTCATCTCACAAAATCATAGGATTCCCTGATTGATAATATAGATCGGGTGAGATGAATAAGGCTTAATTTAATTTTAAACTTAAAAATTAATTTCAAAAATTTTAAACTTAAAAATTAATTTCAAAAATTTTAATTTTAAACTTAAAAATTTATTTCAAAAATTTAATTTTAAACTTAAAAATTAATTTCAAAAATTTTAAACTTAAAAATTATTTTCAAAATTTTAAACTTAAAAATTATTTTCAAAATTTTAAACTTAAAAATTATTCTCAAAATTTCAAACTTAAAAATTATTTTCAAAATTTTAAACTTAAAAATTAATTTCAAAAATTTTAAAACTTAAAAATTTATTTCAAAAATTTAATTTTAAACTTAAAAATTAATTTCAAAAACTTTAATTTTAAACTTAAAAATTAATTTCAAAAATTTAATTTTAAACTTAAAAATTAATTTCAAAAATTTTAATTTTAAACTTAAAAATTAATTTCAAAAATTTTAATTTTAAACTTAAAAATTAATTTCAAAAATTTTAATTTTAAACTTAAGAATTAATTTCAAAAATTTTAATTTTAAACTTAAAAATTAATTTCAAAAATTTTAATTTTAAACTTAAAAATTTATTTCAAAAATTTAATTTTAAACTTAAAAATTAATTTCAAAAATTTTAATGTTAAACTTAAAAATTTATTTCAAAAATCTAATTTTAAACTTAAAAATTAATTTCAAAATTTTAATTTTAAACTTAAAAATTTATTTCAAAAATCTAATTTTAAACTTAAAAATTAATTTCAAAAATTTTAATTTTAAACTTAAAAATTTATTTCAAAAATTTTAATGTTAAACTTAAAAATTTATTTCAAAAATCTAATTTTAAACTTAAAAATTAATTTCAAAATTTTAATTTTAAACTTAAAAATTTATTTCAAAAATCTAATTTTAAACTTAAAAATTATTTTCAAAATTTTAATTTTAAACTTAAAAATTATTTTCAAAATCTTAAACTAAAAAAAAAAAAAAAAAGTTCAAAACCCGGAAGGGGTCCCGGGCGCCCCGCCCCAGCGACCCCGGGCGCCCGGAAAGAGTCCGGGCGCCCGGAGTGCCCTATAAATAAGGGGCAGCAGGCGCCCCCAACCTCTGCCCCACTCATTCTCACTTTTGCCAAGGTTCACTTTGAACCTCAGTGCGAAAGTACTCTAAATTAAATTTTCGTGCGGTGAAGACGCTGTTGCGATTCAACCGAGGTCGTCAAATCTATATTTTTTCGATGGCTCCTCGGTAAAATATTCTTCCCCTCTCTAAAATATTTTTTGTTGTCTTCTAATTTTTTTTATACATATATTCTTTATATACAGTAAGAAACGAACAAATACTGGTGCTGGACCCTCCAATGCTAGTACAGACCCTAGGTTTCCCACAGACGAACTTAGGATTAAATTTGAGTCCACCATCTATAAGGCCATTAGGACTACCTGCGTAGATAGAGCGTTCTTCCTAAGGTCATGTCCCTCTGCCTTAGAGGTTATAGGCCACTACAATTTAAGGAACCTTGTAGAATGTACCAGTCCAATAAACATAAGTCTATGTGCCGAATTTTGCAATAACTTAGTAAAAGTAGATGACTTCACCTATATCACTAGGGCAGCAAGCACTGATATCGTATTTTCCCCTACGACTATCAGAGAGTTTCTAGAGTTGCGTCCTTCTACTTGCCCCTTTTTGTGCTATCCTCCGAGGGATCTACCGTTCGACGATCCCTACTCACATATTACTCTCGATACGATGTATTCGTATTTTTTTGGGGGAGAGAGAGATCCCACTGTGACACAGTTTAGGTCAGTAGAACTTAGAGTCCAGGACTACGCTCTTTATAGAATTGTAGTTCTTTGTATTTTACCACTGACCACTCGGGACATCGCTGTGATGCGCCCATTCCATTCATTCCTACTTTATGCCCTGATTCATAGGTTGGAGATTGACATTAGCCTACATATCTTCTCCACCATCACTTACGCAGCCGGATACGTGACTGACAGTCGAGTCCATATGCCATTTGGTCACATTTTGACAGCCTATATGTCCTCACTGCACATTGATGTCACTAGAGGAGACGTTGCCCATATGACCGAGTTCGATGTTATATCCTCTCGGAACTTCTCCTTAGCCGGCATCCAGGTAGATAGAGATGACGGGACTATGACTTGGCGGAGGGGGGCACAACACCAGCCCGATCCAGACGCACAGATGGACGAGTTCATGCTCGCACTATTTCCGGAGGAAGCCGCACCGGCTCCACCACCACCCCCAGCTCGAGCACCACGACACGCTCCCCGCACTCTAGCCGACCGTATGACCGGACTAGAGAGAGCCATGGCGAGTCTCCAGCAGGAGAACTCCGATTTTCATCGGGACATACGACGAGAGGTTGCCGAGTTACGAGCTGCCGGGGACACCCGCCACACTGAGCTGATGACACTTCTTCGATCCTTGGGATCTGGACCACCCTCTTCATCATCTCAGTAGCTTTAGTGATGACCTACTTCTGTAGCTACACTATTTGTAAAATATTTTTGAATTTATCTTGTGACATTTCAAACTTACATTGAATATGCTCGTGCTCAATAGACTAGGATCCTTCATAAATACTTTCAAAACTGATTTTATCAACTTATAGGCTAAACTTGTTTGTTTTCAAAATTTCCATTTTTAAACTTTCAAAAACAGTTTTGGCCTTAGACTAGTCTTACATCCTTAGAAAGCATGTACCCATAGGTTTAGTTCTTGAGCATCTCACCAACACCTTAGGTTTACCTTGCTTGTGGTTGATAAACATAGAAAGGGGTGAGATGCATAGGCCATCTGTCTGGACTTAAGATGCTTATTTCAGTGCATCAGTATAAGTCTGGACGTTAAATACAATTCAAATATTAATCAGGTTAAAGTTCATCAGTCGAGTCAAACACTGACTGATTATAATTAACTTAATCTGACTAACCAAGTGAAAGCTACTATTTTCTAATAGTTAGTTAGTACCTAATTGGTTAGACAGCTGGTTGAAGTTAAATATCAAATTCAGGGGGAGAAATAAAACTACTTTAGTTTTCCAAATTGAATTTTAAACTTAATTTTGAAAATCAAAGTTTAAAAATAATTTGTTTAAAATTGTGAAATTTTTAAACTCACAAACTTTTTATCCTTTTTACATATTCTTTGAAAACTGAACTTTTCAAGTATCTTAAACCATGGTTTTGAATCTAATACTTTTAAACTTTGAAAAATTTGATTTTGAAAAGCAAACTTTACATTCCAAAAGTTTTTTTCTTACGTTTATCAAAACTCCTTTGAAAACTAAAAGTAAAGATTTAAACTTAATTTTACTTTGAAAATTGTCCTGAGTCTACTTCTTAAAAATTTGACTTTACTTAATTTTGACAATTTAATTTAAAGGATAAATTTTACAAAATTTAGTTTACAAACTAAGCTTCTCAAAGTTATTTTCCTTGTTTTGAAAATTGAATCTTATACACTTAGTGTTGAAAAATAAAATTCAATTAGTTTTGAAAAATAGACTTTTCAAACTTAGTTTTGGAATTTTGGTTTTGAAAACTTATGTTTAAGTAGCATTTCAAAGTTGAAACTTGTTTTGAAAAATTTTTTTTAGACCTTATACACTTATGTTTGAAAATTAACCTATCTAAACTTCACATTTTTTCTAAAAGCTAAAAGCTAATGCTTTAAACAAATTTTCAAAACTTTATACCCCCCAAGTCAATTTGATCTTCTCTTGGATTTAAAAACTCAGTTATTGTTCAAGGTATTACTGTTTTCAGTATTTCTCGCTATGATTGTTTACCCTTATTTTTTGATGAATGCCAAAGGGGGAGGGTTAGGTTGGTTAAGTTAGGGCAACTAAATGCAAACTTAAAAAACTAACTTAAACCTTAAAAACCTCAAAAATCATGCTTGATTTTTGCATATTTTTTATCACTAACTTAACCAGGTTGTCATTCCATCAAAAAGGGGGAGATTGTTGGTGCGGTTAGCACTAACGGTCTAACTCAGGTTTTGATGAATGACAAATCAGGTTAAGTTAGGTTTGTTGTTGTCTGACACTTTTATCAAGTGTGCAGGAAAAGTCCAGCTAGGTCGACGGGCTGACCGGATAGCTGGCGAGAAGTCCAAGCGGGTCGACGGGCTGACCGGACGCTTGGCGAGAAGTCCAGCTAGGTTGACGGGCTGACCGGATAGCTGGCGAGAAGTCCAAGCGGGTCGACGGGCTGACTGGATGCTTGGCGAGAAGTCCAAACGGGTCGAAGGGCTGACCGGACGTCTGGCAGGTAAGTGAGGTAAGTCACTGGAGGGGAGTGACTGCGAGGACGCGTTCCCGGGAAGGGAACATTAGGCGTCGATCCGGCTTAGATCCATTTCGGATATCTAAGTCAAGATCGTGACTAGATTCCGGTCTCGGAAAGACGGAATCTAAGTCATACTTCTTATACTAAATTCATAAAACTGAACTAACACTTTATTTTGCAGGAATTACTTGTCTCGGACTAACCTTGTTTTGCAGGAAAGCTGTTCGCTGGAAAAAGGTGGTCCGGGCGCCCGGAGGGGATCCAGGCGCCCGGAAGGCAAATTTCATCCAGCCGAGTCGTCACCACGTGGAGCATCATGGTTTGTGCAGCTACGTCACATTCCAGGCGCCCGGAAGGGATCCAGGCGCCCGGGACAGCATATAAAAGAAGCCCCAGGCAGGAGCTTCAGAATCAATCATCAACTGAGAACTTTTCGACTGCTGGTCCTGCTGCTCTACGTTCCTGCGACGCTAACAAAGCTCCGACAAAGTGCTTCTTCGTGTTTCTTAATTTCCTTGTCGGTATTACTTTGTTTCATTAGCATTTCCTGTATTCATTTTGTAATTATATTCGAATTGCTAGTGATTGCCCAACGAAAGTGGTCAAGGACTACGGGCCTTCGAGTAGGAGTCGTCACAGGCTCCGAACGAAGTAAAAACAACTGTGTCTACTTTACTTTTCCGCTGCGCTTATACTCGATATTTTCGAATCGATATTCACCCCCCCTCTATCGAATCCAACGGTCTTACACTTACAACCCCAACACATACCACTCCCACTCTCTAAACTATGGATTAAACTATTATTAGATCCTAATATTCACTTAATCCTAGGCTTAAATTTTCTTGTAGTACAAGATAGAGCTTTTCTTCTAACTAAGGATTATGCTCTTTTCTTTTCCTCACTCATAATATCTCCAATAGTATCAGACTATCCCTCTATTATCCATCCCTCAACCACCAAGCCCCACATAGAAATCATAACTTCTGACAACACATAATCTTATTAATGTTCTTAAAAATGCATGCAAACAGCCCAGTAAGCAACCACAACCTAATAGTCAAACCTGTGCCATAGCTTTTTTTGACCAACAAGATCCGAAAAACTAGCCTCACTTAGCTAGTTAAGCCCTATAACTGATGACACCTGGATCCCACCTGATCTCATACTCCCACAATAGTTACTTCAAATAATAAATACTCATAAACCTGCTTTAGACTCCCTCATTTCTAGATTAGAACAACTAGAAATTATTGGAGACAATCCTACTAAATATTGGGACCGAGACAAAATCTACTACAAACTATCATTAATTAATCCAGATCTTACAATTAAGGCTCAAGACTTAAAATATACAAATTGGAAACTGAAGAATGTAAAATGCACATTAATCAACTCTTAACTTTAGGAGTCATTCAAAGGTCCACATCTAGGCACTGAAGTCTAGCTTTCATAGTTAATAAAAGATTAGAACAAAAATGTTGCCAATCTAGAATGATATTTAACTACAAAAGACTTAATGATAATTGTCAAAAAGATAGTTATAAAATCCCTGACAAAGACCAACTCTTAAATAAAATCCAAAACTCAAAATGGTACTCTAAATTTGACATAAAATCAGGATTTTGACAAGTTAAAATGCATCTTGAGTCCATTGAATGGACAATCTTTTCCTACCTTGAGGGACATTTTGAGTGACTTGTTATGCCTTTTGGCCTTAAGGTAGCCCCTCAAATATTCCAAAGGAAAATGGATGATATTTTTTGTGATGTTTCTTTCTTCACTTGTGTATATATAGATGATATTCTAGTTTTCTCTAAGACTAAACAAGAATAATATGATCATCTTCACATTATTTTTAACCTATTTGAGAAATATGATCTGATTATTTCTCGAAAGAAAATGACAATAGCAACTACTCATATTGATTTCCTAAGAGCAGAGATAGACCAGGGACAAATAGCTCTTCAACCTTATATCTCTGCTAAAATCCTTACTTTTCCAGATAAAATAGAAGATACTAAAACTCTAAGAGTTTTTTTAGGACTCCTAAATTATGCAAGACCTTATTTAAAAGATATAGGAAAAATTAGTGGCTCCTTATATAATTAGACCTCCTTAACCGGATAAAAACATTTTAATCAACAAGATATAGAACTTGTATAACAAATTAAACAGTTAGTAAAAATAATTCCCATGTTAACAATCTCACTTGATTCTGTCTACTTAGTTACTGAAATAGATGGATGTGAAACAGGATAGGGAGACATTTTATTTAGAAAAACTTCCAAATATGACCCTAAACCTATAGAAACCTTATGCAAGTATGCCTCTAGGAAATTTCAAGAAAAAGGACATTTAACTTCACTAGATTTTGAAATATTAGCAGTTATTTATTATCTAGAAGCCTTCCGACTAATTATTTGCAATAAGCAAGAAATTACTATTAGAACAGACTGTGAAGCTATAGTCAAGTATAGTCAACAAACTAAAGGATTAAGAAAAGGATTAAGTACTAAGAGATGATTAAAATTCACAAATACCATTATTAGTAAAGGTTTACGCATTCATTAGGAACATATAAAGGGAATTAACAATTCTTTAGTTGATACTTTATCTCGTTTACTCTACTAATTTTTTTTCAGGTAATGGATAAACCAAGGAAGGTACGAACATCATTTGCTACTAAAACATTAAGATTTGGAACTCAAGAATTACAACAGTTCACACAACAAGAAGATCAGTTCCGCTCTATATTCAGAGACAAATTAGATCACATACAACACTGCCTGATTGATAACATTTGGCACATTCCAACCATTCCTAGCAGCTCTGGACATAAGATAGCAGTTATAAATGTTTTAACAAACTATTTTTTAACAACCATACAAAAACCAGCAGGCAAGAAATTCTCTTGTTATGTAATCTTCTCTAGACCACAAGCTGGGGTATATGCTACTTGGGAAGAAACAAATATGGTCATACAAGGCCTAGAACATCCTTTCTTTAAAGGGTACTATTCACTTGAAGAGGCTTTTAATGTTGCCAAAGCCCAACTTGGTGCTAATTTTTTTATTATCACTTTATTAAAAACAACAACCATGATGATAAACACAACTAGCTTACAAACTAAAGGGACTCCTACATATGCACAAATTACTGAAGAAACTCATGGGTCTCCTTCCTCTTCTACAGTATTAATAGACAAAAAGTCACAACGGTCTAACTATTTAACACTGTCCTAATTAAAAGAACAAGTTGCTACAACCTTCGTACAAAGAACATCCGTAACTCATATATTGAGTCTGCCCAACACCATTCCTGAGGACATCAACTCTTATGTTCGAAATATAGCAGAACAGTCTACATTACAAACCTTTATAGAATTATGTGAAGCATTAAAGGTCTTCCATAAAAATCCCCCTCCTGGGATAACTATTGTCTATGAAGCAGAATTTGGCCCAAAACTCAAATATTAGAAAATCAGCCCAACCTGTGAAGACTCTGCTAAATACGGATGTCCATACTAGTTGTTATATTCTTTCCGTAAAGTTAACTTGGACTATGAAAAGTATAAAGCAGCCTCTTATAAAGGAAGGCTTATTACTCCTTTTCTTCTAATGGACTTTGGACTACTTTACAAAGTTTGGATCCATGATCCAAATTCTGTCAAAGATTTTCCTAAAAAGCTTAGTACTATTATTTCTATGGCCCTGGAAAAAGAAGAAACCTTTGTTGTATGCACTTTTGACATCTCTCCACCTGAATGGCTTGACCTTAATATTGAACCAGTTAAACATCTGGTTAAGCTTGACATCAATGAAGTTGGAGGTATTCAGACGGAACTTGAAGATTATCCTTCCGACCCATATCTTAATTGGGAAGCACCTCCTACTATTGGAGACCAACTAAAGCACTAGAGAGCATCAGTACAAGGAACTAATTGGGCTTGAGACCGTTTGACATATCCAAACAATTACTTTCTAGTTGGAGAAACTTATACTGAAAAAATTTACTGGTCAAAAGATATGGGTACTAGATTCTTCCCTTTCTCCTTTAAAACACAACACATAACTTTGCTTCAACATTTTCAAAGAAAAATTGAAAGATACTTCCAGAAGCGACTAGACAACTCTATCCTCTCTGCTAGAGTATATAGAGCCGCACTCCATAGAAGTATGTAGTTAGACTTAGCCGGAAGCTCACAAAGTCCCTCTTTGGACCTTACAAGTGACAATAAACTAGATAACCTAATAGAGACTTAATGACAACATTGCCCATGAAACGTCATCTATGGCATCCTTATCCATGTTGGTTGGTTCTAGGAAGATCGTACGGGTTCCACTGTACACAAATTTGTACAAGTTCTGAACCTTTCCTAACAACCTATTGTGTTCTTTAGAAATTAAATTCGGAATCTCAAACGGAACTTAACATTATTGATTCCAAATTTAACTTATCTGTTCTTAATGGTTTAGACTTGGATCGCAAACGATGCTTAACATTATTGATCCAAATCCACCTATGTTATAAATTCAATTAAATATTAATTTCTAAAATTAGCTTCCAGGACGGTATGACGAGACACTAGTCCTTCTTGGGTATGAGATTATCCATCACCGCCTAGACAAAGCCTTTTAAAGAAATCTAATATTTAATTTCCTTATATAACTCTAGGTTTAACCAAAAAGAACAATCGAATCACAAATTCGAAAAACAAAACAAAAGAAACACAACTTCGAATATCTAATCCGAAAATCTAGAAACTCTAGCTTCTTGTGTTTGGAATTCATACAAAGAAAAACTAGTATGATGCGGAAAAGAATTACTAGTTATACCTTTCTTTGTATGCAACGACCTCTTGATCTTCTACCGTATTCCTCTTCTTATCTCGGACGTTGTGTGGGTAACGATCTACCGAGATGAGAACCACCCAAGCCCTTCTTCTTCCATATTGCAAGTTTCGGTCAAGCACTTCTCTTTGGGCTGAAGAGTTTTGGCCACCACCACCAAACTCGAAGGGAGGCTAGAAACAAAACCTCATTTATCTTCTTCTTCTCCTAGCTAGAACCGACCACCAACAAAAGCTCCAAGAGAGGGATGAAACCGGCCACTAAAGAAGAAGAGAAGAGGAGAAGAGCAAGGTCTAGGGCCGACCACAACCAAGGAAGAGAGGGAGGAAAATAGAATAGAGTTGCCCCTCATGAAGGCACCCCTACCCCCTCTTTTATATTCCTTGATCTTGGAAAATAAGGAAAAATTAAATAAAACCTTCCTTATTTTCTTTGCCATGAAAAGGAAAATTTTAATTAATTAAAATCAATTTTCTTTTCCTAAATATCATGGTCGGCCACCTCATTGCTCCAAGGAAAATTTTAACACAAAATTAAAACTTCCTAATTTGTTTCCAGAAATTTTAATAAAAATTTCTCTAATAATTTTTCCCTTTATGGTTGGTTATAAAAGGAATTTTATAAATTAAAATCTCTTTATTAAAACATGTGGATGATTTCCAAAATGAAAAGTTATCTTTTAAAATTAAAATCTTCCTCTCAATCTACAAATAAGGAAAGATATCAAATCTTTTCTTAATCTTTTGTAGAAACTTATAAAAAGAAAAATTTATAATTTGAAAACTCTCTTTTAAATCATGAACATGGTTACAAAAAAGGAAAGTTTCTCAAAATTAAAATTTTCCTTTCAATTTACAAATAAGGAAAGATATCAAATCTTTTCTTAACCTTTTGTAGAAAGCTATAAAAGGAAAGGAAAGATTTATAATTTTAAACTCTCTTAAAAACATGGAATCCACATAAGAAAAATAAAAAAAAATTAAAATCCTTTTAATTTGATGTGGCTGGCCACACCAAGCTTGGGTTCAAGCTAAGGCCGGCCACACAACTTGGCTCATCCTATTTGCTTGGTCGGCCCAAGTTTGGATTCCAAGCTTGCTTAGTCGGCCACCTTAGGATGGGTATAAAGGTGGGTATAGGTGGGTATAATACTTTATAAATAAGAGGCTACGATAGGGACCGAGAGGAGGAATTTGTTTTGGTCTCCCGATGAAATTAAGTTTCCCGTGTTCGCCCCGAACACTCAACTTAATTTCATCAATAATAATTCATACCACTAAAGAATTATTATTGAACTACCGCACCAATCCCAAATTACATTTCGGGCTCCATCTTATTATGAGTGTGTTAATCTCCCTGTGTTTAAGATGTCGAATGCCCACTAATTAAATGAGTTACTAACAACTCACTTCAATCAATATTTTTGTCAAAGAGTAGTATCACTCAACCTTATCGTCATATCGAACTAAGTCCACCTGCAGGGTTTAAAATGACAATCCTTATGAGCTCCTCTTGGGGACATTATCAACCTATATTACTAAGACACAATTTTCTTCTATAATCAACAACACACACTATAAGTAATATCATTTCCCAACTTATTGGCCCTTTTGATTTATCGAGCTAAATCTCACCCTTTGATAAGTTAAAGAAATAAATACTAAATATATGTGTTTGTTATTATATTAGGATTAAGAGCAGATACTTCCATAATAACTAAGGTCTTGTTCTTTTATTAAGTCAATATAAAAAGAACTTACCTTAAATGATCCTGCTCAATACACTTAGAGTGTACTAGTGTAATTTATTAGTCAAGATAAATTAATACCTAATTACACTACGAGTATTCCAATGGTTTGTTCCTTTCCATCTTAGTTTACAAAAGCTAGGCTTTTAGTATACACTCTAACAATCTCCCACTTATACTAAAAGACTAAGCTGCTATATATGCTGTCATACATCTGATTCTCATCACCTCCACATGTTGATCAAAAGCTTTCGCCGGAAGGGCCTTAGTGAAAAGATCTGTTAAGTTATCTGCTGATGCAATCTTGGCGACAACAAGTTCTCCTCGCTTGACGATGTCTTTTATCAGGCGGTACTTGCGCTCTATATGTTTACTTGCCTTATGGGCTCGTGGTTCCTTCGAGTTTGTAACTGCACCACTATTATCACAATAAATTGTGATGATTTTGGGCAAACCAGGAATCACATTTAAGTACATTAGGAAGTTCCTAAGCCATACAACTTCTTTGGCTACCTAAGAGGTTTCCACATACTCAACTTCCATGGTTGAGTCTGAAACACATTTCTGCTTAACACTCCTCCATGCAATGACTCCACCTCCTAAAGTAAACACATAGTCTGATGTAGACTTACTATTGTCCCTATCTGATTGGAAGTCTGAATCCGTGTAACCCATAAGGAGCAAATCATCTGCTTGGTAAACTAGCATATAATCTTTAGTCCTTCTCAGGTACTTCAATATATGCTTTACAACAGTCCAATGTCCTTGTCCAGGTTACTTTGATATCTACTAACCATGCCCACGGAAAAACAGATATCCGGCCTCGTACACAGCATTGCATATATTAGGTTTCCTACAGCCGAAGCATAAGGAACTGCCTTCATGTCCTCTATTTCTTTTGATGTCTTCGGAGACATCTCTTTAGATAAAGCTACTACATGCCGAAAAGGTAAGAAACCTTTCTTGGAGTTTTGCATGCTAAAACGAGCAAGGATTGTATCTATATATGAAGCTTGAGATAGGCACAACATCCTTTTCTTGCTATACCTTATGACTTTGATCCCAAGAATATGTGCACATTCTCTTAAGTCCTTCATATCGAATTATCTGGACAACCATACCCTTATGTCCGATAACACTTTTGATATTGTTGTCAATTAACAAAGTGACATCTATGTATAGCACAAGAAATATCACCAAGTTTCCATTACACTTCTTGTATACACAAGACTCATCCGGACACTGAATAAATCTATATGACTGGATTACTTCATTAAACTGGATGTTCCAAGATCTTGAAGCTTGCTTTAGTCCATAAATGGACCGATTGAGCTTGCACACTAGATGCTCTTTGCCTTTTTCAAAGAACCCCTCTGGTTGCTTCATATGGATATTTTCTTCAAGACTTCTATTAAGGAAAGTTGTCTTGACATCCATTTGTCAAACCTCATAATCCATATTAGCGGCAATGGATAAGAGTATCCGGATAGACTTAAGCATAGCTATCGACGAAAAAGTCTCCTCATAATCGATTCCCTCTTTCTGAGTATACCCTTTCGCAATAAGCCTTTCTTTGAATGTTTCTACCTTCCCGTCTGTCCCTCTTTTCCTTTTGTAGATCCACTTGCATCCAACGACTTTTACACCATCTGGTGGTTCTACAAGTTCCCAAACCTTATTAGAATACATAGATTCTATTTCAGAATTCATTGTCTTTTGCCAAGATACTCATCTTTATCTTGGAGTGCTTCATCATATGTCCGGTGATCAAGTTCATGTTTACCCGGGATCAAGTCCGAAGACTCTCCCAAAAATATGAATCTCTCAGGTTGCTTTACAACCCTCCCACTACGATGAGATATTGTCTGTAATTGTACATCATTTGTGACACGTGTTGCAGTTTCTTGTGGTACTTCATCTTGTACTGTTGGTACTAAAGTAGACGCGCCCTCTCTAATTTCTTCTAGAACAATTTCACTTATGGGCTTATGGTTCATTACATAATCTTCTTCTAGAAATCGAGCAGTAGTGCTAACAATGATCTTCTGATTTTAGGATTATAAAACAAATCACCTTTCGTTCCCTTAGGATATCCCACAAACAGACAAACTTCTGTACGTGATTCCAACTTGTCAATATCTCCCTTCAGCACATGTGCTGGACTATCCCATATCCAGATATGACTCAGACTAGGCTTATGCCCATTCCATAATTCCATGGGAGTAGAAGGAATTGTTTTAGAAGGTATCATATTCAGAATGTACACTACTGTTTCCAAGGCATATCCCCAAAACGAATTTTGTAATTCTGAATAACTCATCATCGATCTAACAATTTCAATAAGAGTCATATTCCTTCTTTCTGCCACACCATTCTGTTGGGGTGTACCAGGTGCAGACAATTGGGATTGGATCCCGGCTTCTGATAAGTAATTCCTAAACTCTCCAAAGAGGTATTGTAACGACCCAACTCCTGGGTACTAGGCTGTGAGCCGGATCGCTACCTTAACTACTGAAACTACTGTGCCGTACTGTGCGGAAAACTAGGTAAAATAAAATTTTCACTAACTGACTCTATTAATCTGATAACTGATGCACCCATGCTGTTATAAGGAAGGATTCAAGACCCTTTCCGATTGGTGTACATGTGCTAAGGAGAATGCTTGACCTCCCATCTGAGCTAGGAACTCAAACTAACTTCCCCGCTAGCTGCTGATCGATCCACGGATCGATGAATCTTACTGCGATTCTATGCCCTGCTGGATCGATCTACGGAACGATCCAGCAGAGGCTGGATCGGTCGGCAGACCGATCCAGGTGTGTCTGGATCGGTCTGCAGACCGATCCAGGCACCTGGAGGCGCTGAGATGCCTACTGTTCGATGCTGGATCGGTCGGCTGACCGATCCATGCACCTGGAAATTTCTCCGAGGCTACTGTATCGAGCTGGATCGGTCGGCTGACCGATCCAGGAGGATACAGTAGCATACTGTATCTCGCTGGATCGGTCGGCTGACCGATCCAGTGGAACAGCTCAGACCCTGATCGGTCTGGGCACCGATCAGTGTCTGATTTCACTCGAGAGTTCTGATTTCAGCACTTTGGCGTGCCAAAACATCACACAATAGTTCTAAAACAATGAAGATACATTCTAGCATATAAGTACTAATGTTCTAAACATGATAAGCTAACAAAACATAGTTACTAAGCTAGAACAATTAGTAACAAGACTAAGTATCAAACTAGACATGATAAGTGCTAAACTGAAATAAAAACGTATAGATCCCAAGGATCTTTATTCCAGACCCCTTGCACACACACATCATCGTAGCATCGCCCTCCAGCCTCCGCTAATCCACTTTTCTTTTACCGGTATCTGCAGTATAAGAAAAGTAGTATCTGTAAGCCAATAAGTTTAGTAAGAAACCATCTACCTCACAAAAACATGCAACGATGCGATTATGTTTTTAAAACATGCAGTTTGAAACTAAACTGAGCATGCAAGCATGTCATGGCATGGTATCACACAAAGCATGGCATAACATATAAACTGAACATGCTTATAAACCGAGCATGGCAAACAACTAGTCATGCATATATCTAAATCTGTACACGAACTCAAATCATGTAAATGAACCTGAACTGAATGAACGCTAAATTTGTGTTCTCATCACTGGTTTCAAATTTGAAAACTATACATATAATAGATGAAAATACTAAACATGCCGTTGGGCCTGCAATCAGATTTTATCAGCAAGATCCCTACGAGACCCGGATTGCAAGTTCGAATCCAAATAGGGTTACTAGGTTATCTGAACCTAGGGATGACTGTGGGAGTCCAGCCCATGGATATCTGATCCAAGTACAAATCGAATAAAAGTAAAATATCAATAATCGCTTTTATTTTACTTTCTTTGTTCTAGGCTATCTCGAACCTAGAGCTAGGTTATTCAACCTAGAGGCTACTGTGGAGCCTACCCAATGGATATCTGATCCATATAGCTGTGATAACTGATAACCAACTGAATAAAATATTTCTAATATATTTTACATGCTGTTAGGACGCCTATTGGTGCATCCTTCTGAACTGGGCATTCTACCGAATGCTTGGTGTGCACTAAAAACACACCCTAACACTGAGAACTGTAAAATTTCTGAACTAACGCCAAAACTAACAAGCGAGAGCAATTATACTGCAGGTGAGGGGTTTCTTACCTCAATCGCAAGGTTTTCTTACGATTCTATTCGCTAGGTTTCTCGAAAAACTGATCCTCTCGACGAACCGCTTACGTCCTCGCGTTCCTCTCGCGGAGAAGAATCTTTTTCGTGTTGGAGTCGTCGCCGGAAGATGATCCCTTGACCCTTGGCTTGGTGTGTGCCGTGCGTGAGGAAGAGGGGAAGAGGAGAGGTGCGGCGGTTTTAGGTTTCGGGTGAGGAAAAGCTACGGTGAGAAAATAATCTAAACTTCTCACTTAAATCCTTATTTATATTTACTAATTAATTCATCCAAAATCAATTATAAATATAATTGATTCCCTCTTCTTTCAGCACGGCCCTGCTGGGTTCAACTGGTTACTGACATTATCCCTTACACCATAGGTCTCGGGTTCGATTCCCGCATAAGCTATTTTACGGTTCCAATTATTTTTGCTACTTCCGCTACTCGGAAAATTCCGGAAAAATATCTAAAAATTCCAGAAAAAATCATAGAATAATTCTAAAATAAATTCGGGAATTTTTCGGGCTTTACAGGTATTCGCCACCACAGTTAGACCATAGTGTCTTGATACTTTTACCAAGACGTTTCTCCACATCAGCCCTATATTCTTTGAACTTATTGTTAGCTAGGGCCCTAGAGCCAATCATTTGATGATTGTATTTTGGACTTGTTGTATCATATTCTATATAAATAAAGGCATTTGGTTTTTGGTTATTATACTTACTTGTATTGGTGCTAAATAAACTAAGTATAATAACGTCCTTAAGTAGACGGTTCTCACCTATATCAATCGGTTAGTTGAACCGATAGTGAGATGATATAGGTGATTCTGCTAACCCTTGCTTGATTTTCTGGATTTCAGGATCCTGCTCCTGAGCTGTCTGGATATCATCAAGCAAGGTAGATGCTAAGGACATTGTGGAAAGCTGCCCGACTATAATTTCGAGACTAAAAGTTGTAATCTCCTTCCTTAGGGGTGGTGACATAGCTGCTAAAGATAATAAGGTAGCACTAGACTTCCTGCTGAGTGCGTCTGCTACCTTATTAGCTTTCCCTGGATGGTAGAGGATATCTATGTCATAATCCTTGACCAGTTCTAACCATCTGCGCTGTCGCATATTCAGATCCTTCTGAGTAAAGAAATACTTCAGACTTTGATGATCTGTATACACTCTGCACTGAGCTCCGTACAGATAATGTCTCCAAATCTTGAGAGCGAACACCACTGCTGCAAGCTCAAGGTCGTGAGTAGGATAGTTCCTCTCATAATCCTTGAGTTGTCGGAGGCATAGGCGATCACCTTGCCTCGCTGCATCAGTACCGCTCCTAATCCCAATTTAGAGGCCGTAGATGTCAAGTTGCAGTTTTCGGTATAGCTAAAATAGAGCACCGGTCAATCTCCGCTTTAGTTCGCTGAAGCTGCAGTCCTCTGTCCACCGAAATTTCTTGTTCTTCCCGGTGAGAGCTGCCGGTGGGGAGGCTATCTGGAGAAGTCCTCTACGAATTTCCTGTAGTAGCTCGCTAATCCCGTAAAGCTTCGATTTCACCGCGCCTCGGTCTCTTCCAGCCTTACCGCTTCTATCTTGCCGGGATCTACCATAACACCATCCTTGAGATGATGTGACCTAGAAAGGCTACCTGGTCAGCCAGAATTCACATTTCGTGAATTTGGCGTACAGCTGGTTTTGCTGAAGGATCTGCAAAACTGTCTTCAGATGCTCTGCATGGTCCTCCTGAGTGCCTGAATAGATAAGAATGTCATCGATGAACACGATGACAAACTTGTCTAAGTATTCTCTGAATACTCTGTTCATGAGGTCCATGAATGTAGCTGGGGCATTTGTCACGCCGAAAGGCATGACTACGAACTCATAATGTCCGTATCTAGTCCTGAAGGCTGTTTTAGGTATATCACCTTCCTTGACTTTAACCTGGTGATATCCTGATCTGAGGTCGATTTTAGAGAACACTGTGGCTCCCTTTAACTGGTCAAACAGGTCATCTATCCTGGGAAGAGGGTACCTGTTTTTAATTGTGACCTGGTTCAAAGCACGGTAGTCTATGCATAAGCGCATGCTTCCATCCTTCTTCTTCACGAACAACACAGGTGCTCCCCATGGTGAGTGACTAGGGCGTATGAAACCCTTGTCAAGAAGCTCCTGTAATTGCTCCTGAAGTTCCTTCAGTTCTGCTGGAGCCATGCGGTACGGTGCCTTGGAAATTGGATTTGTGCCGGGAATGAGCTCTATCTCAAATTCAATCTCCCTGTCTGGTGCTAAGCCTGGTAGCTCTTCAGGGAAGACTGCTGGGTAGTCGCAAACGACTCGAACCTCTGATAGCTGTTGGTTCTTGTCCTGGCTGGTGTTGACTACATTTGCTAAAAATCCCATGCATCCTGAATCCAATAGTGTTGTGCTTTCAATGCCGAGAGAAACTTCCGGCTTTCCTCTTTGGCTTCCCGTACTCAAACTGACTGCTTCAGTTGGAATATGACTTTCGCTTTACGACTCTATAGAAGCGCCGATCCGATCGAAAATCCATTCCAAAGATGACATCGTAGTCATCATTTCTAGCACTATCGATCACCAAAAGCTCCTGCCTCGCTATAACGATCGGCATCGCTCGAGCCAGCCTGTAGACGCCATAATGTCTCCCGAGGGTAGCGTGTCGAAACCGACTATTGAGTACTTCGAGGTGTTGCTAGTTTCTCGGCAAATGCCCCGGATACATAAGAGTGGGTTGCCCCAAGATCGAATAAGACAGCTTGCATTATCTTTGAAAAATACCGATCCGACTCGTGACAACCGCCGAGGCATTTGCTACGTCCCTCCGGGTCGGTGAGAAAATCCGCATTCGTGGTAGCCGTGGGGCTTCTAATCTGCCGATCGATCCGTGGACCATCTAAGACAAAGATACATCCGTGTAGCCGGGCCGGTTGAGCTCCATAGATCGGCCGAGGCCGAGGAAGATCGTTCTTGTTCGCACCGCTAGCCATGTGCCCTTCCCCGTCCACATTCAAAACAACCTCGCATTTGCGGCAAACTCCTCGATGATGTTTCCCACAAGTAGCACACTTGGGATGTCCGGAATGTTTTCCACCTGGTCCTCCTTGGGTCACTGCTTGCCTTGCGTTTCCCCTTCCAGTTGGAGCTATGCCCTTGTTGTTTCTGCTGAGTACCTGAGCCAGCTTGTCCCTTGGGTTCTGTGGAAACCCGCTTCTGCTGGGTGATGCTGTGCTGATAGTGCTCGGTGATCGCACTACTCACCAGCTCCTCCGTGGTTTGTGGCCTATGAACACCACCACCACATTCATTGCGATCTCGGTCCGAGCATCTTCAAGATCAAGCGTACTCGTTCCTTCTCCGAGATGACTAGTTCGGACACGACGGCCAACTGTTGAATTTCTTCACGGCCTCCCCAACCGATAGGTTGCCCCGACGAAACTCCTCAGAAACTCGCCATAGTGTCGGTTCGTGACTTGCATGTGAAAGAATTCTCGAAGAATTCTTTCTCAAGTTGGCCCATGTCATCCGGTTTATCGCCACTTCGGTTTAATCCGCCTCACCACACGCGCGGCCTCCTTAAAATGTATGAGACACACTTCACCTTTTCGTGCTCGGCCAATCTAGAAGCTCCATCGTGCTTTCCAGGGTTTTAAACCATGCCCGAGCATCCCATGGTTCGCCGGTGCCTGAGAAGTTCTCGGGCTTAATTCTCCGCCACCGGATAAGGTAAGCTTCTCTCTTAGCCCCTGCTACTCGGGCCACTGGGACTGGTACTGCAGGCTGAGCTGGTACTACCTCTGTGATTACTGGAGTCGTGAGGTTCGGTACTGGAGTGACTGGGGAGTAGTCTGTTGTTTAGCCTTTAAGGAGGCTATCTCCTGCTGCTGTTCAGCTAACTGCTGGGGGCTCCGCCGCTGCTGCTTTCTTAGCTGGACGTCCTCGTACCATTTTCTAAATAGCAGAGAACATATATATATAACTAGGCTATCATGTTATAGTTAACTACTGGTAACATGTTAAATACTATCACTGTAAACATGAATTAATTAACTACCAACATGCGAGCAAACATGAAAGCACATATAACTGATATGAAAGCTGAAAACAAAACTGAGTGAGAGATGTTCTTACTTGGAAGCTGCAGGTACAATGCTGATGTGTGTGTAGGAAGTATGGAACACTGCTCTGATACCACTCTGTAACGACCCAACTCCTGGGTACTAGGCTGTGAGCCGGATCGCTACATTAACTACTGAAACTACTGTGCCGTACTGTGCGGAAAACTAGGTAAAATAAAATTTTCACTAACTGACTCTATTAATCTGATAACTGATGCACCCATGCTGTTATAAGGAAGGATTCAAGACCCTTTCCGATTGGTGTACATGTGCTAAGGAGAATGCTTGACCTCCCATCTGAGCTAGGAACTCAAACTAACTTCCCCGCTAGCTGCTGATCGATCCACGGATCGATGAATCTTACTGCGATTCTATGCCCTGCTGGATCGATCTACGGAACGATCCAGCAGAGGCTGGATCGGTCGGCAGACCGATCCAGGTGTGTCTGGATCGGTCTGCAGACCGATCCAGGCACCTGGAGGCGCTGAGATGCCTACTGTTCGATGCTGGATCGGTCGGCTGACCGATCCATGCACCTGGAAATTTCCTCCGAGGCTACTGTATCGAGCTGGATCGGTCGGCTGACCGATCCAGGAGGATACAGTAGCATACTGTATCTCGCTGGATCGGTCGGCTGACCGATCCAGTGGAACAGCTCAGACCCTGATCGGTCTGGGCACCGATCAGTGTCTGATTTCACTCGAGAGTTCTGATTTCAGCACTTTGGCGTGCCAAAACATCACACAATAGTTCTAAAACAATGAAGATACATTCTAGCATATAAGTACTAATGTTCTAAACATGATAAGCTAACAAAACATAGTTACTAAGCTAGAACAATTAGTAACAAGACTAAGTATCAAACTAGACATGATAAGTGCTAAACTGAAATAAAAACGTATAGATCCCAAGGATCTTTATTCCAGACCCCTTGCACACACACATCATCGTAGCATCGCCCTCCAGCCTCCGCTAATCCACTTTTCTCTTACCGGTATCTGCAGTATAAGAAAAGTAGTATCTGTAAGCCAATAAGCTTAGTAAGAAACCATCTACCTCACAAAACATGCAACGATGCGATTATGTTTTTAAAACATGCAGTTTGAAACTAAACTGAGCATGCAAGCATGGCATGGCATGGTATCACACAAAGCATGGCATAACATATAAACTGAACATGGTATACTTATAAACTGAGCATGAAACTGAACTAGTCATGCATATATCTAAATCTGTACACGAACTCAAATCATGTAAACTGAACCTGAACTGAACTGAACGCTAAATTTGTGTTCTCATCACTGGTTTCAAATTTGAAAACTATACATATAATAGATGAAAATACTAAACATGCTGTTGGGCCCTGGCAACTGTACTTACTGTGCGCGCATCCCTACGAGACCCGGGATTGCAAGTTCCGAATCCAGCAGGGTTACTAGGTTATCTGAACCTAGGGACGACTGTGGGAGTCCAGCCCATGGATATCTGATCCAAGTACAGTGCCAACTGAATAAAAGTAAAATACTGAATACTGTTTTATTTTACTTTGCTGTTCTAGGCTATCTGAACCTAGAGCTAGGTTATCTGAACCTAGAGGCTACTGTGGGAGCCTACCCAATGGATATCTGATCCATATAGCTGTGATAACTGATAACCAACTGAATAAAATGTTTCTAATATATTTTACATGCTGTTAGGACGCCTATTGGTGCATCCTTCTGAACTGGGCATTCTACCGAATGCTTGGTGTGCACTAAAAACACACCCTAACACTGAGAACTGTAAAATTTCTGAACTAACGCCAAAACTAACAAGCGAGAGCAATTATACTGCAGGTGAGGGGTTTCTTACCTCAATCGCAAGGTTTTCTTACGATTCTATTCGCTAGGTTTCTCGAAAAACTGATCCTCTCGACGAACCGCTTACGTCCTCGCGTTCCTCTCGCGGAGAAGAATCTTTTTCGTGTTGGAGTCGTCGCCGGAAGATGATCCCTTGACCCTTGGCTTGGTGTGTGCCGTGCGTGAGGAAGAGGGGAAGAGGAGAGGTGCGGCGGTTTTAGGTTTCGGGTGAGGAAAAGCTACGGTGAGAAAATAATCTAAACTTCTCACTTAAATCCTTATTTATATTTACTAATTAATTCATCCAAAATCAATTATAAATATAATTGATTCCCTCTTCTTTCAGCACGGCCCTGCGGGTTCAACTGGTTACTGACATTATCCCTTACACCATAGGTCTCGGGTTCGATTCCCGCCTAAGCTATTTTACGGTTCCAATTATTTTTGCTACTTCCGCTACTCGGAAAATTCCGGAAAAATATCTAAAAATTCCAGAAAAAATCATAGAATAATTCTAAAATAAATTCGGGAATTTTTCGGGCTTTACAGGTATTCGCCACCACAGTTAGACCATAGTGTCTTGATACTTTTACCAAGACGTTTCTCCACATCAGCCCTATATTCTTTGAACTTATTGTTAGCTAGGGCCCTAGAGCCAATCATTTGATGATTGTATTTTGGACTTGTTGTATCATATTCTATATAAATAAAGGCATTTGGTTTTTGGTTATTATACTTACTTGTATTGGTGCTAAATAAACTAAGTATAATAACGTCCTTAAGTAGACGGTTCTCACCTATATCAATCGGTTAGTTGAACCGATAGTGAGATGATATAGGGAACACTACTCTTAATCATTCCTAGTCAAGTATTAACATTCAGGGACAATGTTAATGCAATAAGACTAGCATGTAGGTCAACTCGATGACTTGATCTCACAAGTCATGGATATAGATATATCAAGTTGACACATGGGTATGCATTGGAGAATGTATACTGAATGACCCGCCATGAGAAAGTATCATGGATCATTATATGAGTGTCATATACTTTCTCATGTGGCTATTAGTATGACTACTAGTCCTTAGACCTGAAGTCACCATGGTTCCCTACATAAGGAGTTATGTACTTTAGTTTCGTCAAACGTCACCCGTAACTGGGTGGACTATAAAGGCGATTACTGGGTATGTAACAAATTATGCGGAGGGATGTGAGTGATGTAAATGGGATCTATCCCTCCTATATGACGGGAGTGACATCGGTATTCTTGATAGAGTGAGACCACGAAGTGCATGGCCATGCCCAACTGAGTCAATATAGGATATTGAGCTCATTTGATTTAGTGTGTCTACTTGGAGTTCAAGATTTAGATTGATTAGAGGATGACACGGTCTATGCCTCATATTGATCAATCTAGATGTCTAGGATAGAAGGACACTTGTCATATTTTGTGAGGAGTCACAATTAGTAGTCACAAGGTGATGTTGGATCTCAACATTCTTGTAACTTGGGTAGCAATGATGTATTGCTAGATGTCGCTCATTGCTTATGTTTCTAAAGGAGTTTAGAAACATTGCCAACGTTACAAGAACCTATTGGGTCACACATAAAGAACAAGTGGATGGAGATTAGGTTCATATGATGAACCAATTGGATTAGGTTCATATGATGAACCAATTGGATTAGGTTCATATGATGCACCAAAGATTGGATTCGGATTAATTCAAATTAGACTTATTGAGTTAGACTCAATTAGATTCAATTGTTGAATGAGTCTAATTTAAATTTAATTCATTGAGTCAATTTATATTAATGAATTGAGATTCATTAAATTAAAATTGGCTTGAACCAAATGTTGGTTTTAACTCAACAAAGGAAGAGAATTGGTCAATTTTGACTTGACCAAATGGAAGTTGAAACACCAAGTTTGACTTGATGTATTGCCACGTCATGAAGGTTGACTCATCCTACATGGCATGACTAACCTTGCCACATCATCTCCACCTCATTATGGTGTGCCACCTCATGGAGGTTACACACCATTCCATTTAATGTGGCCGGCCACATTAATGAGGGGAGTTACATGTGTGTGGCCGACCACACTAATGTGGAGGAGGTTTTCATTTTGTGAAATTCAAGTGGTGTTGGATGCATCTTCTTCCTTAGCTCTCTTCCTCCTCCTTCTCCTCTTCTTGGCCGAGAGTTTCAAGCAAGGTGAAGAGGAATGTGTTGAGTTTCAAGATAAAGGGTGAAGTGAAGGTCACAAAGGAGGGTACTTAGAGAAGTATGTGAGATTCCTTTTTCTTTCTCTCCTTTCTCCCCTTTTAAATCCTACCTGAGAGCCCTAAAAAGTGCTAGCACACTTGTGGTGCTCTTCTTCTCCATCTTTGAGTGTTAGAGAACACTTCTTGTTCATGTGGATATCACTAGAGAGTTGTCTACGTTGACAACTTCGAGATCCGGCGTACCGTTGGACGAGCGGGATTTGCGAGGGCACACTTCAAAGGTATAAAGTATTTTTTTCCTTTGTAGATCTACTGTAGATCATAGTTTTGAAACTCGTACTCATATTTTTGAAAGTTTTCTTCGCACGGATCCAATGGCTAGGGGGTTTCGGGGTTTCCGCGACGCGAAAAAGCGATTTTCGCGGCCCGAAAAACCCAACAGTGGTATCAGAGCCACGTGCGAAGCTTGTACGAGTTTAGTTTTTGTTTTTATGACAAAAATTCAGTTCTGTGATATTCTGTAATTTTATAGTTTTTAGAGTTTTTATTGGTATTTTTCTCGTAGAAGCGAAGCACAAGTGTTTCGGCACTTGTAGGATTCGACTACCGAGAAGAATTTTTCAAAACGGCAAAGTTTCGCCCCAAAAAATTTTTGGGACATTGGGCTAAGGCACTCTTGGATCGCTTAGGAGCAACTCGCGATGGTTAGATCGCGGGTAGGGGTACTGCCCCTAACCCCGCAAGGGGATTTGCTCTGCGATTGCGCCCGAAATCGCTAATCGGGACTGCCGGGAAAAATTTACTCATAAAATCTGTAAAATTATAAAAAAAATTACATAAATTATAGAAATATATAATTTTTAATTATATATTAATTTTGTGATAGTCATGGCCCAAACGACCCAAATTGGATTTGAAAATGTGTTGTAATTAATAATACGGCCTGCGTGTCGTTATGTGATGTGCGTGCTGTATTTATTTTATTTTTATTTTATTTTCATGGCCTGCGCGTCGTGCCTTTCTCTTATATTCTGGTTGTAAATTAGATTTAGACTCGAATGTAACTCGAGTTTCAAAATTGTAATGTAATTTTGAAGCGGTGGAAGGTCCACACGAGACGGAGTTTCGAGGAGGGCGCGAGTAACACAAGGTGGTCAAAGGAAGAAGCTTGAGAAGCTGTTGACCTTAGGTTGACCATCCGATCTTCTCATTGGCTTGAGAAGATCGTAGTAGGGCCATGACACAATCACAAAATAATTTAATTAATTGCTTATATGTATGTGATGCATGTTTAATTAAGTAGTTAATTAGTGCCTAGCGATTAGATTAGATCTAAATCATGCACATGATGCACCCTTCGATTAGATTAGATCTATCAAGTATATGATACGCATCATCGTTTAGATTAGATCTAAATCGCGTCAACTCGTAATGCCTACCATGCCGTGATACCTACCACTACCTCGATCGCATGTAGTTGTTGAATCTGCCAAAGCAGAGCAACACATACTATCTTAGTAGGGTACGGAGGGACAATCTTGGTCCCGCCTATCAACGCATGGTGAGTACAACTCAATTAGATTGAGTATTCCTAGTTAACTCGGTTGGATCGAGTACAACTGTAGGCATTCTTCCAACGGTTGAAAGGTAGGACAAAATCACGTTTATATTAACTCTCGGGCGTATTAGCCAAAGCTAACTCGAGTTTTAATATAAATGCGGATTTTGATCCTATAAACAAGAGTTGCATAGTGATGTAATTGGTAATCATTACCTACCGATCATACTAAATCTTGGGCGTATTAGCCAAAGCTAACTCAAGAGTTAGTATGATGTAGATCTTGTCCCACATGAATTATAGAATTCAGTGGGAGCATCATTTAGTTAAAGGCCTAATTAAATGATTAAGAATATGATACTTATTTCTGCATTTATTTCTGTTGTAGAATTGTCATGACGTCAAATACGAACACTTTCTCTCTGTGATCTGTCCTTAAGAAGGACAAGCTCAACGGAGCAAATTTCCTGGACTGGTACAGAAACCTGAGAATAGTTCTCACCCAAGAACGTAAACTGTACGTTCTGGAGCAGCCCATTCCGGAGGCTCCTCCTGCCACTGCCACGCGAGCAGACCGAGATGCTTACGAGAAGCATCAAGATAACGCATTAGATGTGTCTTGTCTTATGCTCGCGACCATGAACTCTGAGCTTCAGAAGCAACATGAGTTGATGGGCGCTTACGATATGGTTGAACATCTTTGTCACCTATATCAAGGACAAGCAAGGCACTGGAAGAGGAACTCCAAAGAATACCTGGAAGATCTTAAGAAGAAGAGAAATAAGATTTCTACTTCAGGTATACATGTTATAGAAATCAACCTCTCTATTTCTTCATCGTGGGTATTAGATACCGGATGTGCTTCGCACATTTGTACTAATGTACAAGTGCTGAGAAATAGCAGGGCATTGATGAAGGGTGAGATAGACCTACGAGTAGGCAATGGAGCACGGGTTGCTGCTATTGCTGTAGGAACTTACCATCTATCTCTGTCCTCTGGGCTTGTACTAGAATTAGATGATTGTTGTTATGTGCCTGCCTTGACTAAGAACATAATTTCAGTTTCTTGTTTGGACAAGAAAGGATTTTCGTTTACAATAAAGAACAAATGTTGTTCCGTCTATTTAAACGATATGTTCTATTGTAGTGCACCTCTGATAAACGGACTATATATTCTAGACCTTGAAAGTCCTATCTATAACATAAATACCAAGAGGTTTAAGTCAAATGACCTGAACCAAACCTATCTCTGGCACTGTCGCTTAGGTCATATAAATGACAAGCACTTATCCCAGCTCCATAAGGATGGTTTGGTGGACTCATTTGATTTTGAATCATATGAGATGTGCGAGTCATGCCTGCGAGGCAAGATGACCAAGACTCCCTTTAGTGGGCATAGCGAGAGAGCGACTGATTTGTTAGGACTTATACATAGTGATGTATGTGGCCCTTTCAATATCGCTGCTAGAGGTGGTTATAGGTACTTCATCACATTTACTGATGACTTTAGTAGATATGGTTATGTGTACTTGATGACACATAAGTCTGAATCCTTTGAAAAGTTCAAAGAATTCAAGAATGAAGTACAGAACCAGCTTGGCAAGAGTATTAAGATACTTCGATCAGATCGAGGTGGAGAATACCTTAGCCATGAGTTTCGTGACTATCTAGCAGAGTGTGGGATCCTATCCCAACTCACTCCTCCTAGAACACCACAGTGGAATGGTGTATCCGAAAGGAGGAATCGTACCCTATTAGATATGGTGCGATCTATGATGAGTCACACAAATCTTCTGACATACCTTTGGGGCTATGCTCTAGACACGACAGCTTTTATACTCAACCGAGTTCCATCTAAGGCCGTGATAAAGACACCATATAGGATATGGACTGGGAAAGATGCCCAGGTGTCTTTCATGAGGATTTGGGGTTGTGAGGCTTACGTTAGACGTCAAGTCTCAGACAAATTAGGACCCAAATCCGACAAGTGCTATTTCATTGGATATCCCAAGGAAACTAAGGGATATTACTTCTACATTCCCAGTCAGCACAAGGTAGTTGTGGCAAAGACTGGGGTCTTTTTAGAAATGGACTTTGTTTCTAGAAAGACTAGTGGGAGCACGTTCGATCTTGAAGAAATTCAAGATGCGAACAATAGCACTGAAGCCTCGATGGAAGTTGAACTAGAACCACAAAGTGTTGTGGATGATGTTGTTCCACAAAGAGTTAAGGAACAACAACCAGTTCAAGTAGACATATCTCTTCGCAGGTATGATAGGGTACGTCGTCAGCCTGAGAGATACTCATTTCTCTTGTCTGACCATGATGACGTTGTGCTCATAGATGATGAGCCTACCACCTATCAGGAAGCTGTGATGAGACCAGATTCCGAGAAATGGCTAGAGGCCATGAGATCCAAGATGGAATCCATGTACACCAACCAAGTATGGACTTTGGTTGATCCACCTGAAGGGGTAAAACACATTGGGTGTAAGTGGGTCTTTAAGAGAAATACTGACATGGATGGACTTATCTATAAGGGTCGCTTGGTAGCTAAAGGTTTCAGGCAGATTCATGGTATTGACTATGATGAAACCTTTTCTCCAGTAGCGATGTTTAAGTCCATTCGGATCATGCTTGCTATTGCAGCCTACCATGACTATGAGATATGGCAGATGGATGTCAAAACCACGTTTCTGAATGGAAACCTACTTGAGGATGTGTACATGACACAACCTGAGGGTTTTGTAGATCCATAACATACTAGCAGAGTATGCAAGCTGCATAGGTCCATTTATGGACTAAAGCAAGCTTCTCAGAGCTGGAATCTTCGATTCGATGATGCAATCAAATAGTTTGGTTTCATCAAGAACGAAGATGAATCTTGTGTCTACAAGAAGGTTGTAGGGTATATAGTTGTCTTCCTCATATTGTATGTGGATGACATACTACTCATTGGGAAGGACATCCCTATGCTTCAGTCTGTCAAGACATGGCTAGGGAGTTGCTTCTCAATGAAGGACTTAGGTGAGGCATCCCGCATTCTAGGGATACAGATCTATAGAGATAGATCTAAGAGATTGCTTGGCCTAAGTCAGAGTACATACATTGACAAGGTACTCCTTCGGTTTGACATGCAGAACTCCAAGAAGGGATTTCTGCCGATGTCAAATGGCGTGAGTCTTTCGAAGACTCAAGGTCCCTCTTCTAGAGAGGAGTGAGACCGCATGGATCATATCCCTTATGCCTCAGCCATAGGATAGATCATGTACGTTATGCTATGTACTCGACATGATGTCTCGTATGCTTTGAGCATGACGAGCAGATACTAGTCAGATCCAGGTGAAAGTCACTTGATAGCGGTCAAGAATATTCTTAAGTACTTAAGAAGGACTAAAGAATATTTCTTGATATATTGAGGCAATGATGAGCTAGCTGTAAAGGGTTACAGTGATGCTAGCTTCCAGACCAACCAGGATGACAATAGATGTTGGTTCAATTTGGTCAAGGTTGACTGGTTGACCGAATGGAGTTGACGTGACTCGATCTACAACAGAAGCCGAGTACATTGCTGCATCAGAGGCAGCAAAGGAGGCAGTTTGGATCCCCAAGTTCATCACTGAACTTGGGGTGGTTCCTAGCATTGATGACCCCATTGATCTCTATTGTGACAACAATGGAGCTATAGCACAGGCGAAGGAACCTCGCTCACACCAGCGGACCAAACACATACTACGGCGCTTCCATCTCATTCGAGATATCATCGAGAGAGGAGATGTGAAGATTTGCAGAGTACCTACAGAGGCTAACATCGCAAATCCCTTGACAAAGGCTTTGGCACAGAGGAAGCATAATGGTCACACTAGGTCATTTGAGCTTAGAGCCTACACTGATTGGCACTAGTGCTAGTGGGAGATTGTTAGCTAGAGCCCTAGAGCCAATCATTTGATGATTGTATTTTGGACTTGTTGTATCATATTCTATATAAATAAAGGCATTTGGTTTTTGGTTATTATACTTACTCGTATTGGTGCCAAATAAACTAAGTATAATAACGTCGTTGAGTAGACGGTTCTCACCTATATCAATCGGTTAGTTGAATCGATAGTGAGATGATATAGGGAACACTACTCTTAATCATTCCTAGTCGAGTATTAGCATTCAGGGACAATGTTAATGCAATAAGACTAGCATGTAGGTCAACTTGATGACTTGATCTCACAAGTCATGGATATAGAGATATCAAGTTGACACATGGGTATGCATTGAAGAATGTATACTGAATGACCCGCCATGAGAAAGTATCATGGATCGTTATATGAGTGTCATATACTTTCTCATGTGGCTATTAGTATGACTACTAGTCCTTATACCTGAAGTCACCATGGTTCCCTACATAAGGAGTTATGTACTTTAGTTTCGTCAAACGTCACCCGTAACTGGGTGGACTATAAAAGTGATTACTGGGTATGTAACAAATTATGCGGAGGGATGTGAGTGATGTATATGGGATCTATCCCTCCTATATGACGGGAGTGACATCGGTATTCTTGATAGAGTGAGACCACGAAGTGCATGGCCATGCCCAAATGAGTCAATATAGGATATTGAGCTCATTTGATTTAGTGTGTCTACTTGGAGTTCAAGATTTAGATTGATTAGAGGATGACACGGTCTATGCCTCATATTGATCAATCTAGATGTCTAGGATAGAAGGACATTTGTCATATTTTGTGAGGAGTCACAATTAGTAGTCACAAGGTGATGTTGGATCTCAACATTCTTGTAACTTGGGTAGCAATGATGTATTGCTAGATGCCGCTCATTGCTTATGTTTCTAAAAGAGTTTAGAAACATTACCAACGTTACAAGAACCTATTGGGTCACACACAAAGAACAAGTGGATGGAGATTAGGTTCATATGATGAACCAATTGGATTAGGTTCATATGATGCACCAAAGATTGGATTCGGATTAATTCAAATTAGACTTATTGTGTTAAACTCAATTAGATTCAATTTGTACAAGTCCTGAACATTTCCTAACAACCTAGTTTGTTCTTTAGAAATTAAATTCGGAATCTCAAACGGAACTTAACATTATTGATTCCAAATTTAACTTATCTGTTCTTAATGGTTTAGACTTGGATCGCAAACGATGCTTAACATTATTGATCCAAATCCACCTATGTTATAAATTTAATTAAATATTAATTTCTAAAATTAGCTTCCAGGACGGTATGGCGAGACACTAGTCTTTCTTGGGTATGAGATCATCCATCACCGCCTAGACAAAGCCTTTTAAAGAAATCTAATATTTAATTTCCTTATATAACTCTAGGTTTAACCAAAAAGAACAATCGAATCACAAATTCGAAAAACAAAACAAAAGAAACACAACTTCGAATATCTAATCCGACAATCTAGAATCTCTAGCTTCTTGTGTTTGGAATTCATACAAAGAAAAACTATTATGATGCGGAAAAGAATTACTAGTTATACCTTTCTTTGTATGCAACGACCTCTTGATCTTCTACCGTATTCCTCTTCTTATCTCGGACGTTGTGTGGGTAACGATCTACCGAGATGAGAACCACCCAAGCCCTTCTTCTTCCATATTGCAAGTTTCGGTCAAGCACTTCTCTTTGGGCTGAAGAGTTTTGGCCACCACCACCAAACTCGAAGGGATGCTAGAAACAAAACCTCATTTCTCTTCTTCTTCTCCTATCTAGAACCGACCACCAACAAAAGCTCCAAGAGAGGGATGAAACCGGCCACTAAAGAAGAAGAGAAGAGGAGAAGAGCAAGGTCTAGGGCCGACCACCACCAAGGAAGAGAGGGAGGAAAATAGAATAGAGTTGCCCCTCATGAAGTCACCCCTACCCCCTCTTTTATATTCCTTGGTCTTGGCAAATAAGGAAAAATTAAATAAAACCTTCCTTATTTTCTTTGCCATGAAAAGGAAAATTTTAATTAATTAAAATCAATTTTCTTTTCCTAAATATCATGGTCGGCCACCTCATTGCTCCAAGTAAGGAAAATTTTAACACAAAATTAAAACTTCCTAATTTGTTTCCAGAAATTTTAATAAAAATTTCTCTAATAATTTTTCCCTTCATGGTTGGTTATAAAAGGAATTTTATAAATTAAAATCTCTTTATTAAAACATGTGGATGATTTCCAAAATGAAAAGTTATCTTTTAAAATTAAAATCTTCTTCTCAATCTACAAATAAGGAAAGATATCAAATCTTTTCTTAATCTTTTGTAGAAACTTATAAAAAGAAAAATTTATAATTTGAAAACTCTCTTTTAAATTATGAACATGGTTACAAAAAATGAAAGTTTTCTCAAAATTAAAATTTTCCTTTCAATTTACAAATAAGGAAAGATATCAAATCTTTTCTTAATCTTTTGTAGAAAGCTATAAAAGGAAAGATTTATATTTTAAACTCTCTTTTAAAAACATGGAATCCACATAAGAAAAATTAAAAAAAAAATTAAAATCCTTTTAATTTGATGTGGCTGGCCACACCAAGCTTGGGTTCAAGCTAAGGTCGGCCACACAACTTGGCTCAACCTATTTTCTTGGTCGGCCCAAGTTTGGATTCCAAGCTTTCTTAGTCGGCCACCTTAGGATGGGTATAAAGGTGGGTATAGGTGGGTATAATACTTTATAAATAAGAGGCTACGATAGGGACCGAGAGGAGGAATTTGTTTTGGTCTCCCGATGAAATTAAGTTTCCCGTGTTCGCCCCGAACACTCAACTTAATTTCATCAATAATAATTCATACCACTAAAGAATTATTATTGAACTACCGCACCAATCCCAAATTACATTTTGGGCTCCTTCTTATTATGAGTGTGTTAATCTCCCTGTGTTTAAGATGTCGAATGCCCACTAATTAAATGAGTTACTAACAACTCACTTCAATCAATGTTTTTGTCAAAGAGTAGTATCACTCAACCTTATCGTCATATCGAACTAAGTCCACCTGTAGGGTTTAACATGACAATCCTTATGAGCTCCTCTTGGGGACATTATCAACCTAGATTACTAGGACACAATTTTCTTCTATAATCAACAACACACACTATAAGTAATATCATTTCCCAACTTATTGGCCCTTTTGATTTATCGAGCTAAATCTCACCCTTTGATAAGTTAAAGAAATAAATACTAAATATATGTGTTTGTTATTATATTAGGATTAAGAGCACATACTTCCATAATAACTAAGGTCTTGTTCTTTTATTAAGTCAATATAAAAAGAACTTACCTTAAATGATCCTGCTCAATACACTTAGAGTGTACTAGTGTAATTTATTAGTCAAGATAAACTAATACCTAATTACACTACGAGTATTCCAATGGTTTGTTCCTTTCCATCTTAGTTTACAAAAGCTAGGATTTTAGTATACACTCTAACAATCTCCCACTTATACTAAAAGACTAAGCTGCTATATATGCTGTCATACATCTAATTCCCATCCCCTCCACATGTTGATCAAAAGCTTTCGCCGGAAGGGCCTTAGTGAAAGGATCTGTTAAGTTATCTGCTGATGCAATCTTGGCGACAACAAGTTATCCTCGCTTGACGATGTCTTTTATCAGGCGGTACTTGCGCTCTATATGTTTACTTGCCTTATGGGCTCGTGGTACCTTCGAATTTGCAACTGCACCACTATTATCACAATAAATTGTGATGATTTTGGGCAAACCAGTAATCACATCTAAGTCCATTAGGAAGTTCCTAAGTCATACAACTTCTTTGGCTACCTAAGAGGTTGCCACATACTCAACTTCCATGGTTGAGTCTGAAACACATTTCTGCTTAACACTCCTCCATGCAATGGCTCCACCTCCTAAAGTAAACACATAGTCTGATGTAGACTTACTATTGTCCCTATCTGATTGGAAGTCTGAATCCGTGTAACCCATAAGGAGCAAATCATTTGCTTGGTAAACTAGCATATAATCTTTAGTCCTTCTCAGGTACTTCAATATATGCTTTACAACAGTCCAATGTCCTTGTCCATGGTTACTTTGATATCTACTAACCATGCCCACGGCAAAACAGATATTCGGCCTCGTACACAGCATTGCATACATTAGGTTTCCTACAGCCGAAGCATTAGGAACTGCCTTCATGTCCTCTATTTCTTTTGATGTCTTCGGAGACATCTCTTTACATAAAGCTACTCCATGCCGAAAAGGTAAGAAACCTTTCTTGGAGTTTTGCATGCTAAAACGAGCAAGGATTGTATCTATATATGAAGTTTGAGATAGGCACAACATCCTTTTCTTGCTATCTCTTATGACTTTGATCCCAAGAATATATGCACATTCTCCTAAGTCCTTCATATCGAATTGTCTGGACAACCATACCCTTATGTCCGATAACACTTTGACATTGTTGTCAATTAACAAAATGACATCTACGTATAACACAAGAAATATCACCACGTTTCCATTACACTTCTTGTATACACAAGACTCATCCGGACACTGAATAAATCCATATGACTGAATTACTTCATTAAACTGGATGTTCCAAGATCTTGAAGCTTGCTTTAGTCCATAAATGGACCGATTGAGCTTGCACACTAGATGCTCTTTGCCTTTTTCAAAGAACCCCTCTGGTTGCTTCATATGGATGTTTTCTTCAAGACTTCCATTAAGGAAAGTTGTCTTGACATCCATTTGTCAAACCTCATAATCCATATTAGCGGCAATGGATAAGAGTATCCGGATAGACTTAAGCATAGCTATCGACGAAAAAGTCTCCTCATAATCGATTCCCTCTTTCTGAGTATACCCTTTCGCAATTAGCCTTTCTTTGAATGTTTTTACCTTCCCGTCTATCCCTCTTTTCCTTTTGTAGATCCAATTGCATCCAACGATTTTTACACCATCTGGTGGTTCTACAAGTTTCCAGACCTTATTAGAATACATAGATTCAATTTCAGAATTCATTGCCTTTTGCCAAGATACTCATCTTTATCTTGGAGTGCTTCGTCATATGTCCGGGGATCAAGTTCATGTTTACCCAGGATCAAGTCCGAAGACTCTCCCAAAAACATGAATCTCTCAGGTTGCTTTACAACCCTCCCACTACGATGAGACATTATCTGTAATTCTACATCATTTGTGACACGTGTTGCAGTTTCTTGTGGTAGTTCATCTTGTACTGTTGGTACTAAAGTAGACGCGTCCTCTCTAATTTCTTCTAGAACAATTTCACTTATGGGCTTATGGTTCATTACATAATCTTCTTCTAGAAATCGAGCATTAGTGCTAACAATGATCTTCTGATTTTAGGATTATAAAACAAATCACCTTTCGTTCCCTTAGGATATCCCACAAACAGACAAACTTCTGTACGTGATTTCAACTTGTTAATATCTCCCTTCAGCACATGTGCTGGACTATCCCATATCCGGATATGACTCAGACTAGGCTTATGCCCATTCCATAATTCCATGGGAGTAGAAGGAACTGTTTTAGAAGGTATCATATTCAGAATGTACACTGTTGTTTCCAAGGCATATCCCCAAAATGAATTTTGTAATTCTGAATAACTCATCATCGATCTAACAATTTCCATAAGAGTCCTATTCCTTCTTTCTGCCACATCATTCTATTGGGGTGTACCAGGTGCAGATAATTGGGATTAGATCCCGGCTTCTGATAAGTAATTCCTAAACTCTCCAAAGAGGTATTCTCCACCACAGTTAGACCATAGTGTCTTGATACTTTTACCAAGACGTTTCTCCACATCAACCCTATATTCTTTGAACTTATTGTTAGCTAGAGCCCTAGAGCCAATCATTTGATGATTGTATTTTGGACTTGTTGTATCATATTCTATATAAATAAAGGCATTTGGTTTTTGGTTATTATACTTACTTGTATTGGTGCCAAATAAACTAAGTATAATAACGTCCTTGAGTAGACGGTTCTCACCTATATCAATCGGTTAGTTGAACCGATAGTTAGATGATATAGGGAACACTACTCTTAATCATTCCTAGTCGAGTATTAACATTCAGGGACAATGTTAATGCAATAAGACTAGCATGTAGGTCAACTCGATGACTTGATCTCACAAGTCATGGATATAGAGATATCAAGTTGACACATGGGTATGCATTGGAGAATGTATACTGAATGACCCACCATGAGAAAGTATCATGGATCGTTATATAAGTGTCATATACTTTCTCATGTGGCTATTAGTATGACTATTAGTCCTTAGACCTGAAGTCACCATGGTTCCCTACATAAGGAGTTATGTACTTTAGTTTCGTCAAACGTCACCCGTAACTGGGTGGATTATAAAGGCGATTACTGGGTATGTAACAAATTATGCGGAGGGATGTGAGTGATGTAAATGGGATCTATCCCTCCTATATGACGGGAGTGACATCGGTATTCTTGATAGAGTGAGACCACGAAGTGCATGGCCATGCCCAAATGAGTCAATATAGGATATTGAGCTCATTTGATTTAGTGTGTCTACTTGGAGTTCAAGATTTAGATTGATTAGAGGATGACACGGTCTATGCCTCATATTGATCAATCTAGATGTCTAGGATAGAAGGACACTTGTCATATTTTGTGAGAAGTCACAATTAGCAGTCATAAGGTGATGTTGGATCTCAACATTCTTGTAACTTGGGTAGCAATGATGTATTGCTAGATGCCGCTCATTGCTTATGTTTCTAAAGGAGTTTAGAAACATTACCAATGTTACAAGAACCTATTGGGTCACACACAAAGAACAAGTGGATGGAGATTAGGTTCATATGATGAACCAATTGGATTAGGTTCATATGATGCACCAAAGATTGGATTCGGATTAATTCAAATTAGACTTATCGAGTTAGACTCAATTAGATTCAATTGTTGAATGAGTCTAATTTAAATTTAATTCATTGAGTCAATTTATATTAATGAATTGAGATTCATTAAATTAAAATTGATTTGAACCAAATGTTGGTTTTAACTCAACAAAGGAAGAGAATTGGTCAATTTTGACTTGACCAAATGGAAGTTGAAACATCAAGTTTGACTTTATGTATTGCCACATCATGAAGGTTGACTCATCCTACATGGCATGACTAACCTTGCCACATCATCTCCACCTCATTATGGTGTGCCACCTCATGGAGGTTACACACCATTCCATTTAATGTGGCCGGCCACATTAATGAGGGGAGTTACATGTGTGTGGCCGACCACACTAATGTGGAGGAGGTTTTCATTTTGTGAAATTCAAGTGGTGTTGAATGCATCTTCTTCCTTAGCTCTCTTCCTCCTCCTTCTCCTCTTCTTGGCCGAGAGTTTCAAGCAAGGTGAAGAGGAATGTGTTGAGTTTCAAGAGAAAGGGTGAAGTGAAGGTCACAAAGGAGGGTACCTAGAGGAGTATGTGAGATTCCTTTTTCTTTCTCTCCTTTCTCCCCTTTTAAATCCTACCCGAGAGCCCTAGAAAGTGCTAGCACACTTGTGGTGCTCTTCTTCTCCATCTTTGAGTGTTAGAGAACACTTCTTGTTCGTGTGGATATCACTAGAGAGTTGTCTACGTTGACAACTTCGAGATCCGGCGTACCGTTGGACGAGCGAGATTTGCGAGGGCACGCTTCAAAGGTATAAAGTGTTTTTTTTCCTTTGTAGATCTATTGTAGATCATAGTTTTGAAACTCGTACTCGTATTTTCGAAAGTTTTCTTCGCACGGATCCAATGGCTAGGGGGTTTCGGGGTTTCCGCGACGCGAAAAAGTGGTTTTCGCGGCCCGAAAAATCCAACAGTTATCAAAGCATTCAGACTTGCGGTGCATCAAGTAAATGTATCCGTATCTTAAATAATCGTCTATGAAAGAGACAAAATATTCATAACCACCTCTTGCCTGGATAGACATAGGACCATATAAATCAGAATGAACCAGTTCTAACACATCTTTGGCTCTATACCCCTTGGCCTTAAAAGGTCTCTTAGTCATTTTACCTTCCAAGCAGGATTCACATGTTGGAAAATTTTTCAACACTAATGAACCCAAGAGTCCATCGGATATAAGCCTTTGAATTCTACTTAAGTTAATATGACTAAGCCTTAGATACCAAAGATATGTTTGGTTCATCCCTGAAGGTTCCTTTCTCTTATTTGAATTAGAAGATATGTTATTAATTTCCATTTGTTGCTTTATAGGAGAAATTGGATTTAAAGTATATAAATTGCCAACCAATGCACCAGAATAGATAATTACTCTATTTCTCTTTATAACCACATTGTTATTAAAAGAAACAGAATATCTATCCAAATACAGTTTAGAAACAGAAATTAAATTCTTTCTGAAACTGGGTACATAAAGATAATTTCTTAAAACCAAACTTCTATTTCTATCAAAAGATAAGTAGACGTCTCCCACTACAACAACCACCACCTTAGTAGCATTGCCAATGTAAACTGTTATTTCTCCTTCAAATAGTCGTCGGGTTTCCTGGAACCCCTGCAAAGAGTTGCAGACATGATCAGTGACTCTCGTATCTACACACCAGGTGCTGGTAGATAACACCGCTAAACATGTTTCAACTACTAGAGAATGAGATATACCTTTATTGTTTTCTTTCCTACGAGGACAGCCCGCCTTCCAATGTCCTGACTGCTTATAGATGAAGCACTTGCCCTTCGGCTTCTTCATTCCAGCTTTTGGTCTTGTACCTAGAGGTATATTCACCTTCTTTACTGAGACAACCTGTTTCTTCTTCTTCTTGCCTTTCGACTTAGAAGTAGAACCATTTTCAGCATAGTGAATATGAGAACTGTGACGAAATTACCTTCTGTTGCCTGTAGTTCTGTCAGAAGTTCCGCCAACGTATACTCCCTTTTGTTCATGTTATAGTTCAGGCGGAACTGCTCAAAACTTCTGGGTAGTGTTTGGAGAATAATATCGACTTGGGTTTCCTCATCGATTTCACCTCTAAGGATCTGTATTTCATTCAGATAAGCCATCATCTTGAGGATATGATCCCTTACGGGTGTCCCCTCTGACATGGTGGTTGTCATTAACTTTCTCATTGCCTCTTGCCTAGCAGTCCGACTCTGGTGTTCGAAGAGCTCTTTGAAATTGTTCATTATATCATAAGCCGTTGGTAAGTCCTGATGCTGATATTGCAATACATTTGACATCGAAGCCAAAATGTAACACCGTGCCATCTCATCTGCCTTTACCCATTTCTTATGATACTCAATCTCCTCTTCACTAGAATCATTATTAGGTGCATTAGGGCAGACCTCTGTCAGTACAGACTTATAGCTTTTAGTAGTTAGGACAATATCCAGGTTTCTTTTCCAATCTATGTAGTTTGGACCAGTAAGTTTGTTCTCTTTCAGTATAATGGCCAGTGGGTTAAAAGTCATCCTAAGAATCACAAAATAAACTTTGGTCAAGATTCTAAATTTAAAATAATATTGATTCCTCAAACAATACTATTTAAATTTACCAACACCTCTAAACACTGGGAATATTGCATGTCACGCTAGTGTGGACGTATACAAATTCAACATTTGTAAGAGGAGGTTTTACCCATTAATTTTATTATCTTGTCATCCTAACTTTATGACAAATAAAATTAATAGTTGATTTTCCTTTGGTCACGCAAAATAATAGCAGTGACTTCGTTGGGGAGGATACTATTGAATGCGTCTAAGTGTATACCATTACTTGATACTTAGTCCATTAAATAGGATTGTGCCCCTTCAATTGGAGAAGATCACACGCTCCTAAATAATTTCCTATAACCATCCATAAAGGAAGTTTGATCTAGTAATCCGCAACAAACTCATCCGTTGTGGAGGGAGGCACTCAGAGCCAACATGCAAGCTTGTTACATCACTTACAAACTAGTAATGGAGATCGTGGAATTTATTTAAAAATCCCTCTCCCACTTAGTTATTTAAGGTGAGGAATTTTAACCTAGCAAATATACATCACACACATAACAGTAAATAAAAGCAATAAATATAGAAATTAATTTTCCAACTATTATGGCATTTTCCATCACAGTCCTTCACGTGTTGCCTGCCCTAGGGTTTATGTCATCAGGACTATCGAGCTTCCTTTTCTACTGCGCCTCTGGTCCTCAAATAGCACTACGCTCGCAAGGATACGATCCACTACAAAAATAAAATTTTACATATATCGATCCTATATTCCACAAGGGAATGTACATCATATCTAGATCGAACATAATGTAAAATCCTAGGGCTAATACAGCTCCTACTGTAATAGTTAAATACAATCATACACACATAATAATATGCCCTTGACATGTCCAAAGGTCCAATCACACACAATAACCATAAGTCATAATAGTTGGAGCCTGCAACCACAAAGGTAGCATATCCTACCATTATCCTGCCTAAATTATGTATGACATGTGCATAATTAAACTGAAAACCAAACACACAGAGACAAACCCTAGCTCTGATACCAATTGTTGGTTGGTCCTAGGAAGATCGTACCGATTCCACTGTACAAAAATTTGTACAAATCCTGAACCTTTCCTAACAACCTATTGTGTTCTTTAGAAATTAAATTCGGAATCACAAACGGAACTTAACATTATTGATTCTAAATTTAACTTATCTGTTCTTAATGGTTTAGACTTGGATCGCAAACGATGCTTAACATTATTGATCCAAATCCACCTATGTTATAAATTCAATTAAATATTAATTTCTAAAATTAGCTTCCAGGACTGTATGGTGAGACACTAGTCCTTCTTGGGTATGAGATCATCCATCACCGCCTAGACAAAGCCTTTTAAAGAAATCTAATATTTAATTTCCTTATATAACTCTAGGTTTAACCAAAAAGAACAATCGAATCACAAATTCGAAAAACAAAACAAAAGAAACACAACTTCGAATATCTAATCCGAAAATCTAGAATCTCTAGCTTCTTGTGTTTGGAATTCATACAAAGAAAAACTAGTATGATGAGGAAAAGAATTACTAGTTATACCTTTCTTTGTATGCAACGACTTCTTGATCTTCTACCGTATTCCTCTTTTTATCTCGGACGTTATGTGGGTAACGATCTACCGAGATGAGAACCACCCAAGCCCTTCTTCTTCCATATTGCAAGTTTCGGTCAAGCACTTCTATTTGGGATGAAGAGTTTTGGCCACCACCACCAAACTCGAAGGGATGCTAGAAACAAAACCTCATTTATCTTCTTCTTCTCCTAGCTAGAACCAGCCACCAACAAAAGCTCCAAGAGAGGGATGAAGCCGACCACTAAAGAAGAAGAGAAGAGGAGAAGAGCAAGGTCTAGGGTCGGCCGCCACCAAGGAAGAGAGGGAGGAAAATAAAATAGAGTTGTCCCTTATGAAGGCACCCCTACCCCCTCTTTTATATTCCTTGATCTTGGCAAATAAGGAAAAATTAAATAAAACCTTCCTTATTTTCTTTGCCATGAAAAGGAAAATTTTAATTAATTAAAACCAATTTTCTTTTCCTAAATATCATGGTCGGCCACCTTATTGCTACAAGTAAAGAAAGTTTTAACACAAAATTAAAACTTTCTAATTTATTTCTGGAAATTTATATAAAAATTTCTCTTATAATTTTTCCCTTCATGGTTGGTTATAAAAGGAATTTTATAAATTAAAATCTCACTATTAAAACATGTGGATGATTTCCAAAAAGGAAACTTATCTTTTAAAATTAAAATCTTCCTCTCAATCTACAAATAAGGAAAGATATCAAATCTTTTCTTAATCTTTTGTAGAAACTTATAAAAGGAAAAAAAATTATAATTTTAAAACTCTCTTTTAAATCATAAACATGGTTACAAAAAAGGAAAGTTTTCTCAAAATTAAAATCTTCCTTTCAATCTACAAATAAGGAAAGATATCAAATCTTTTCTTAATCTTTTGTAGAAAGCTATAAAAGGAAAGATTTATAATTTTAAACTCTCTTTTAAAACCATGGAATCCACATAAGAAAATTTTAAAAAAAATTAAAATCCTTTTAATTTGATGTGGTCGGCCACACCAAGCTTGGGTTCAAGCTAGGGTCGACCACACAACTTGGCTCATCCTATTTGCTTGGCCGACCCATGCTTGGGTTCCAAGCTTGCTTAGCCGACCACCTTAGGATGGGTATAAAGGTCGGTATAATACTTTATAAATAAGAGGCTACGATAGGGACCGAGAGGAGGAATTGGTTTTGATCTCCTGATGAAATTAAGCTTCCTGTGTTCGCCCTGAACACTCAACTTAATTTCATCAATAATAATTCATATCACTAAAGAATTATTATTGAACTACTGTACCAATCCCAAATTACATTTTAGGCTCCTTCTTATTATGAGTGTATTAATCTCCCTGTGTTTAAGATGTCGAATGTCCACTAATTAAATGAGTTACTGACAACTCACTTCAATCAATATCTTTGTCCAAGAGTAGTACCACTCAACCTTATCGTCATGTCGGACTAAGTCCACCTGCAGAGTTTAACATGACAATCCTTATGAGCTCCTCTTGAGGACATTTTCAACCTAGATTACTAGGACACAGTTTCCTTTTATAATCAACAACACACACTATAAGTAATATCATTTCCCAACTTATCGGGCCTTTTGATTTATCGAGCTAAATCTCACCCTTTGATAAGTTTAAGAAATAAATACTAAATATATGTGCTTGTTATTATATTAGGATTAAGAGCACATACTTCCATAATAACTAAGGTCTTGTTCTTTTATTAAGTCAGTATAAAAAGAACTTACCTTAAATGGTCCTGCTCAATACACTTAGAGTGTACTAGTGTAATTTATTAGTCAAGATAAACTAATACCTAATTACACTATGACTATTCCAATGGTTTGTTCCTTTCGATCTTAGTTGCGAGCTCCTGTTTATAATTTATAAAGAACCGATAACATGATCTTCTGTGTGTGACACCACACACCATGTTATCTACAATATAAATTAATTGAACAACTACACTTAGCATAAATGTAGACATTTTTTATCAATGTGATTCTTTATTTCAAAACAAATGTTTACAAAAGATAGGCTTTTAGTATACACTTTAACATTCCATTCACACAACACCACAACAACATCTACTAAAAGTGTCATCCATGAAATTTTTTTCCATTCCTCCAACAGTATGTCCACCTAACTAAAATGCAGCCATCTGTCCCTCACTAAACCTCCTTTTGCCAGACCCTCCTTCTTCCCATCTCTTACTGCTTTCCACTTGTCCTTCACCAAGTCCCGACCCCTCTCTTCTCTTCTCTCCTTGCTTTCCTTCTTCTCGAAGCAAACACTCTCTCCTCTGCCTATAAAAGGCCCCCAAACCTCTCCTTTTGGGGCATCCACTTCTCCCACTATCATCGCTACTGTCCAAATTCCCCCGGTGTTCTTCAAGTGTGCTCAAGTGTGTTTATAAGTTTTCTTTGTAAGCTATCTTTATGTACAAATATGTAACTCTTTTAGTTTTTTTATTGTAATTCCCTGTAAAATTCTCCACTAAATAAGATTTATGCGCATTTTTATGATGATAAACTGAGTTTAGTAACAAAGATATTCTATCTATCTTTTTTTGGTTCTTTTCCTCAGTCCTTATCTTAGTAACCAATAGGTGAACAGTAACTATATCAGGAATAATCAAAATCATATAAGACCTATGCAGGCTAACTAAGAAGGGTATCTTTAACCCAAAATCTTACGCATAACCCGAGACACAAATTAAACGGTGAGATCCTTGTTGGTTGCTATGCGGAATATCATACTGGTTCCCCTGTATAAAAATTTTGTACAAGTCCTGAACCTTTACTAACAACCTATTGTGTTCTTTAGAAATTAAATTAGGAATCACAAACGGAACTTAACATTATTGATTCCAAATTTAACTTCTCCGTTCTTAGTGGTTTAGACTTGGATCGCAAACGATGCTTAACATTATTGATCAAAATCCACCCATGTTACAAATTCAATTAAATATTAATTTCAGAAATCAGCTTCAAGGTTAAACATGGAGAGGCACTAGGCCTTCTTGGGTATGGGAGCATCCACCACTTCCTAGACAAAGCCTGTCAATGAAATCTAATATTTAATTTCCTTTTATAACCCTAGGTTCAACCAAAAGGAACAATCGAATCACAAATTTGAAAAGCAAAGAAAATACAAATCTGAAATCTAAAATCACATGCTTCTTGTGTTTGGTATTTCAAAAACTATACAAAAAAAACTAACATGATGCGGAAACCAATTACTAGTTATACCTTTCTTTGTATGCAACGACCTCTTGATCTTCTACCGTATTCCTCTTCTTATCTCGGACATCGTGTGGGCGACGATCTTCCAAGATGAGAACCACCCAAGCCCTTCTTCTTCCTTCTTCCAAGTTTCGGCTAAGCAACTTCTCCGAGAAATTGTAAGTCTCGGCCACTAACCAAGCTCCAAAGAAAACTAGGAAACAAAACCTCCTTTCTCTTCTTCTTCTCCTCCAAGCTAGATCCGACCACCAAAACAAGCTCCTAGAGGTTGATGAGGTTCGGCCACCAATGAGGAAGAAAAGGAGGAGATGAGGAGATGATATGGCTGGCCACACCAAGGAAGAGAGGAGAGGAATAGAAGAGAGTTATCTCATGAAGGCACCCCTCCCTCTCTTTTATAATCCTTGGTCTTGGCAAATAAGGAAAATTTTAATAAAAACTTCCTTATTTTCTTTGTCATGGAAAGGGAATTTTTTTTTAAAAAAAAATAATTTCCTTTTCTTTTATTAAGTGGTCGACCACCTCATAGCTCCAAGCAAGGAAAGTTTTAATAACACAAGAATTAAAACTTCCTAATTTGTTTCCAAAAATTTTTAAAATAAAAATTTCTCTATTAATTTTCCCTTCATGGTTGGTTATAAAAGGAAATTTTATAAATTAAAATCTCTCTATTAAAACATGTGGATGATTTCCAAAAAGGAAAGTTATCTTTAAAATTAAAATCTTCCTCTCAATCTACAAATAAGGAAAGATATCAAATCTTTTCTTAATCTTTTGTAGAAACTATAAAAGGAAAGATTTAATTTTAAAACTCTCTTTTAAATCATAAACATGGTTACAAAAAAGGAAAGTTTTATCAAAAGTTAAAATCTTCCTTTTAACTACAAATAAGGAAAGATTTCAAACCTTTCACTTAATCTTTTGTAACAAGCTATAAAAGGAAAGATTTAAATTTTAAACTCTCTTTTAAAACCATGGCTTCCACATAAGAAAGATTTAAAAAAATAAAATCCTTTTATTATGATGTGGCCGGACACCTAAGCTTGGGCTCCAAGCTAGGACCGACCACTACTTGAACCATCTAATGCTTAATGTGGCCGGCCCTTGCTTGGGCTCCAAGCTAAGCTTGGTCGGCCACCATAAGATGGGTAAGAAGGTGGGTATGAGTGGATATAATACTTTATAAATAAGAGACTGTGATAGGGACCGAGAGGAGGAATTGGTTTTGGTCTCGTGATGAAATTAAGCTTCCCGTGTTCGCCCCAAACACCCAACTTAATTTCATCAATAATAATTCATACCACTAAAGAATTATTATTGAACTACCGCACCAATCCCAAATTATATTTTGGGCTCCTTCTTATCATGAGTGTGTTAGTCTCCCTGTATTTAAGATATAGAATGCCCACTAATTAAATGAGTTATTGACAACTCAATTAATATCTAGCTCCAAGAGTAGTACCACTCAACCTTATCGTCATGTCGGACTAAGTCCAACTGCAGGGTTTACATGACAATCCTTATGAGCTCCTCTTGGGGACATCATCAACCTAGATTACTAGGACACAGTTTTCTTATACAATCAACAACACACACTATAAAAAATATCATTTCCCAACTTATCGGGTCTATTGATTTATCGAACTAAATTGCACCCTTTGATAAGTCGAAGAAATAAATACTAGATATATGTGCTTGTTATTATATCAGGATTAAGAGCACACACTTCCATAATAACAAAGGTCTTGTTCTTTTATTAAGTCAGTATAAAAAAGAACTTACCTTAAATGGTCCTACTCAATACACTCATAGTGTACTTGTGTAATATATCAGTCAAGATAAACTAATATCAAATTACACTACGACTATTCCAATGGTTTGTTCCTTTCCATCTTAGTCGTGAGTAACCTTTATAATTTATAAGGAATTGATAACATGATCTTCTGTGTGTGACACCGCACACCATGTTATCTACAATATAAATTAATTAAACAACTACACTTAGTATATAAATGTAGACATTTGACCAATGTGATTCTTTATTTCAAAATAAAATATTTACAAAGCTTTCAATATACACTCTAACAATCTTGAACAGGTGAGCCTCACTGGAAAACAAACAATAACAGAAAGCAGAGTAACTATTTAATTTACTGTTCACTATTACTATTTACTATTTACTGTATTTTTCGAATGTAACTTATAAGAAGAAGCATAAAAATTTAATAGTGGTTATATATATATATATATATATATATATATAGTTGGATAATCTATGAGAGATTTTACTAAATTAAATTTAACTTAACTGTCAAGATGACTTAATCAGATAATTTTATGTTGTCAGTCGGGGCTAATTTCTACCAAATGCCGAGTGCTGACTATAGAGTGGTCTAGTGCGGAGTGGCCGAGTATAGAGCGCATAGCGGTCGAGTAGTTGAGTGTAGAGCAATCGAGCACAGAGAAGGCTAGCGCAGAGCGGGCAAGCACTAAGAGGTCGAGTGCAGAGTAACCGAGCAATTGAAGATTTTGAGGCTTGTGATGAACGTAGTTTCCTTAAAATAGATTCGCTCCATATCCGACTATACTTTTAGGTTTTCTTGAGTCGCCTAGTTCCCAAGATACAATGGTTAACCATGATACATACCAAACACTTGTTGGTTCTAAAGCATGAAAAATACAAAAATACAAAATCTGTAAAACTCACAGTGATCTCCCATAGTAGATCTTGATCTTCGCTTTTAATACAAAATGAAAAACTCACAGTGATGCTCAGAGAAGAAGATCAGAAAAGATATCGAAGAATAACTTATCGTCAGAAGAACGATCATGAACGAATTGGAAAGCTCTTTAAGATTCCATGAGTCAAATCCCTCTCTACTGGATATTCTCCTTGTCGATTACTTGCTCATCACCACATACACAACGCAACAACCTTTTCCTAATGCTTACATCCTCTCTCTTTGCACCAATTGTCTTGGATGCTCTTTTATAGAGGAAGATGAAAGGGAAGAGACACCCTCTACCTCCATTAATGGAGGAAGGTGAAGGGTTGTTAGTTGAAAGGGAAGAGATATCCTTTCATCTTCGTAACTCCTACATCCCCCACTTGTCCAAGTAATCCATAAAGGTTAACTAGTCACAAAGACCATGTAAGTCACATAAACTATATTTTAATCAAGTCACAAAGACTAGAGCAAAATACTAATTAGTCACAAAGACCAAATCAGAACATCCAATCCATACTTTAGGAAAAAATAGTTTGTGAGACAGCAAGCACACTGAACAATTATTGCTAAGAAGATTGTTACACCTTACATAGCTGCTCTATAGAATGAATCAGAGACATCAATAACTTGTCTTTATCCCAAATTAATCATTTACATCATTATGAACATCTCTAATTCCTCGTAACAAAAATTATGTCAAGAGCATGTTCCATATTCAATATTTACAATCATTTCTGTACATAACAGAAATGGGTCGAATCTTAATCTTCCTTCTTAGCTCGAATCTATTCATTCTAATCAGTCACTTTTCTAGTTATGCTCCATAGACCAAATCACCCATAACCAATAGGAAACATGCTAAAGTAACAAACACTAATCATAACTTCAAGTAGATAGCTAAATAATCACTTAGGGTAAGATTGATATTAACTTATAATCTCAAGGATATCACATAATAGAGATGCTGAGATCCATTCTCCTACTACCCTTATTGTTGTCATAGCACATGTGGTATGAATCACACATGCTACGATGTTATTCTCTTTACTAAAAAGAGCACATGCTTTTCACAAAAATCTAACATCATACAGATTTTGATGAAGTTATTATCTAATGTCTAATTCTGAATTGAATATATGAGTTTCAATCTAACTCTAAGCAGATTCAGTAAATGATGAGTTCATTTACTCCAATCATTACATAAATAATACCATCTTTATATAATTATCAAGGCAACATTAGCTTATGAGTATATTGTTGGTGCGGGTAGCACTAACGGTCTAACTCAGGTTTTGATGAATGATAAATCAGGTTAAGTTAGTTTGTTGTTGTTTAACACTTTGATCGAGTGTGCAGGAGAAGTCCAGACAGGTCGACGGGCTGACCAGATGTCTGGCACGAAGTCCAGCTAGGTCGACGGGTTGACCGGATAGCTGGCACGAAGTCCAAGCGGGTCGACGGGCTGACCGGACGCTTAGGCACGAAGTCCAGCTAGGTCGACGGGCTGACCGGATAGCTGGCACGAAGTCCAGACGGGTCGACGGGCTGACCGATCGTCTGGCAGGTAAGTGAGGTAAGTCACTGGAGGGGAGTGACTGTGAGGACGCGTTCCCGGGAAGGGAACATTAGGCGTCGATCCGGCTTAGATCCATTTCGGATATCTAAGTCGAGATCGTGACTAGATTCCGGTCTCGGAAAGATGGAATCTAAGTCATACTCTTTTTGCTAATTCATACTCACTTTGCTTATCTATAAGACTGTGCTAACAATCTGTGTTGCAGGGTATATTTACCTCGGACTAACCTTTTCTTGCAGAAGAAGGACTTTCTGGAGAAGAGGGGTCCGGACGCCCGGAGGCAAGTTTTATCCAAGCCGAGTCGTCACCACGTAGAGTTCGCTGATTATACTTGCCACGTCGCACCAGGGCGCCCGGAAGGGATCCAGGCGCTCGGAGCAGCATATAAAAGAAGCCTCAGGGGTGGAGCTTCAAACATCAATTCAAAACTGAGAATCTACTGCTTGCTCTGCTGCTCTACGCTTCTGCGACGCCAAGAGGCTATTCCGACAAAGCGCTTTCTTAAGTCTAATTCTTCTTCTCTTGTCGGTATTGTATTTCTATCAATTCTTGTACTTAATTATTTTGTAATCATCATTCGAATTGATAGTGATTGCCCAACGAAAGTACTCACGGAGTACGGGCTTTCGAGTAGGAGTCGTCACAGGCTCCGAACGAAGTAAAATTACTGTGTCTGTTCTCTTAAATTCCGTTGCGCTTAACTCTTTTCAACGCTGTTTTTCGAATCGATATTCACCCCCCCCCTCTATTGAACTCTCACGATCCAACAAGTGGTATCAGAGCAGGTACCGCTCTGATTTGGTGCAACCACCAATCAGACAGGGGGTGAAACATTAACTTTTATTTTTCGGTTTTCAATTTTACGCTTAATTCCAATCTGGTATTATTACCTGGTTTGGAAAAAAAAATTCGTTGCAATTAAATCTAAATTGGTGCAACACCAATTTAGATACTTCTATTATTTTTTCCCGCACTACTAATCCAAGACCAAGTCTTGGGATATTTTTTTTCGTTGTTTACTTGTGTGCAGGATGTCTCAACTAGAAGGCTTCAGCACAGTACGTCCTCCCCTATTCAACGGGGATGACTTCTCGTACTGGAAGAAAAGAATAGAGGTGTACCTAAAGACGGACTACGATAAATGGTTCAGCGTCATAAAAGCCTACCGAGCTCCAGCCGACAACTCCGGAAATCCACTAGACCCGGAACAGTGGACTCCGGACATGAGGAAAAAGGCGTCGACGGAAAACAAAGCAATCAACACGCTACATTGCGGTCTAACACGAGAAGAGCTGAACCGGGCCGGACCGCATCAGAACGCTAAAGAGTTATGGGACAAACTGATCGAGCTACACGAAGGAACGAGCGACGCAAAGGTAACAAAAAGAGACTTACTTTTAAATAAAATATTTAATATAAAAATACAGGAAGGGGAAACGGCAAGTCAACTGCACGTGAGGATCAAGGACATCCTCAACAGACTCCACGCGATAGGCCACCAGATGGAAAATAGAGACTTAATAAAGTACGCACTAAATGCTTTTCCTCGTAATAATTTGTGGGCATCGATAGTAGATGCCTACAAAATTTCTAAAAATTAATCTAAATTAAAGTTAGACGAGCTTTTTTGTGAGTTAAAACTGCATGAACAAACTAATGCTGGAGCCGAGAAAGGTGTTGCTTTATTTGCAGGCTCCTCCAAAGAAAAGAAGAGCAAGTCTGAATCTGAAGAAGATTCCGATCAAGATTCCGAAGATGAAGAATACCTGGTGAACTTGGTAAGAAAAATGTTCACCAGGAGAAAAAGGAGCTTCAGCAAGAAGGACCTTCAAAAGATCAGTTCTCCCGCGGAACAAAAGAACGTGACTTGCTTCGGATGCAGCAAAAAGGGGCACTACAAGAGCGAATGCCCAAGACTGAAGTTCGACAAACCGAAGCCGACAAAAAAGAAAGCCCTCAAAGCAACGTGGGACGACTCCTCGGACGAATCGGAGGTAGAAGAGCAGAAGCACCAGAGCCACCTCGCGCTGATGGCCCGCGAAGCTGAAACGGAAGACGAATCAGGAGATGAATCGGAAGACGGGTCCGAACGCGAATCGAGCCACAAGTCCGTACTCGTTTCCGAAGGCCCGGATGAGGTATATTTCAATTTAAACAATTTTTTTTTAAAAATTATTTCCTGCTTAAATAGTAAATTGGTTAAAATAGAAAATGAAAACAAATCACTCCTTGAGGAAAATCAAGACCTCAAGGAACAAATCAAAAATTCAAATCCAACTCAAGATCTAACACTTGAAGAGAATTTATCATTAAAATCAGAAATTAATAAGTTAAAAGAAATGCTAGAAAAATTCACTACAAGATCAAAAAATCTAGACTTAATCCTGAATAATCAAAAGGCGTGTTATAATAAAACCGGACTCGGATACAAGTCGAACTCAAATAAAACTTTTAAATCATTAATAACTCAATACAAATCAACTAATCAAGCTTGGGTTCCGAAAGCGTGTTTGACCATGCAAGTAGGACTTAATCAATATTATATACCAAAAGAAAAAATATATTATATAAACTCGAATAAATCAAATCAAAAACCAAAATACAAACCTAAATCAAAAAATTCAAAATTTAAACATTTTAAAACTCAACAAAATATAAATTATCACCAAGTTAATTATAACTATAAAAGAATTAGACATAAACCTAAAACGAAAATTTAAATTAAAGGCCAATAATTCAGGGGGAGGCTCCAGAATAGCTGACACCTCCAAAACTAACTTACCCGACAGGGTAACCCAAATAAACTAACCCGGCAGGGTAATTAGGATTAGTTAAAAAGAGACCCAGTTTAACTTGAATCATGGTACTGGTGAAGTTTTTTGATGATAGTACGTTGGGGAAGCTTGGGCATCGCATGTCTAGAAAGATATGGCTTCAATCTGGTGCATTTGGCCAAGTGGAACCGACCGAAGCTACCTTTAAATGGATCCTAACTAGTTAGACAAAGGTTTAGTACTAAGCTCCGTGGATAGGACTATTCGGAAAACCTCGAAAGGTTGGTTACTTCTAATGACGTCCAAGTGACTCACCAAGCTTAGAAGTTTATTCGAAGAATGCCTATTTGTTGAGACCAAAGGTAAACCTGAATCTAACACAAGTTAAACCAAACTCTATAATTAAATCTAATTCATCTCACAAAATTATAGAATTCCCTGGTTGAAAACTTAGATCGGGTGAGATGACTAAGGATCAGAATTAACTTTCAAATCAAGTTAATTAAATTAAATTTCGAATTAAATAACTAAAATAAATTACGATCAATTTATTTTTAAAATTAACTTAACTTTAAATTTATTTATTTTAATTTTAAAAATTATTAAATTAACTTTAAAAATTACTTTAAAAATTATTAAATTAACTTTAAAAATTATTTTAAAAATTATTAAATTAACTTTAAAAATTATTTTAAAAATTATTAAATTAACTTTAGAAATTAACTTTTAAAAATTAAATTAACTTTAAAAATTATTAAATTAACTTTAAAAATTATTAAATTAACTTTAAAAATTATTTTAAATTAACTTTAAAAATTATTTTTAAAATATAACTTTAAAAATTATGTAACTTTAAAAAATTTAGTTATTTTAACTTTACAAATTATTAAATTAAATTTAAAAATTATTTTAAAAATTATTAAATTAACTTTAAAAATTATTTTAAATTAACTTTAAAAATTATTTTTAAAATATAACTTTAAAAATTATGTAACTTTAAAAAATTTAGTTATTTTAACTTTACAAATTATTAAATTAAATTTAAAAATTATTTTAAAAATTATTAAATTAACTTTAAAAATTATTTTTTAAAAAAATTAAATTATTTTTTAAAAAAATTATTAAATTATTTTTAAAAAATTATTTTAAAAATTAAATTAACTTTAAAAAATTATTTTAAAAATTATTAAATTAACTTTAAAAAAAAAATTTAAAATTATTAAATTAACTTTAAAAATTATTTTAGAAAATTATTTTTTAAATTAACTTTAAAATTTTAACTTCAAAATTTTAACTTTAAAAATTATTTTAAAATGTAACTTTAAAAATTTATTTACTTTAACTTTAAAAATTATTCTAAAATTTAACTTTTATTTAAAAAAAAAAGGGTCAAAAACTAGGGGCGGGCGCCCCTAGTATTCCCTTCCGGGGCGCCCGGAAGGGATTCGGGCGCCCCGCCCAAAATCAACCCCGGGCGCCCGGAATGGCTCCGGGCGCCCGGAGCTCCCTATAAATAGGGGGCAGCAGGCACCCCCAACACTTGCCCCACACTTTTACCAAGGTTCTATCCGAACCTCAGTGCGAGAGTGCTCTAAAATTAAATTTTTTTTGCGGTGAAGACGCTATTGCGACTCAACCGAGGTCATCAGTTCTATATTTTACGATGGCTCCTCGGTAAATATTTTTTCCTTGTCTAAAAATTGTTTAAATTTGCCTTGATATTGTAACTTAGAATATCTCTTTTATATACAGTAGGAAACGAACAAATACTGGTGCTGGGCCCTCTAATGCTAGTACTGACCCTAGGTTTCCCACAGATGAACTTAGAATCAAGTTTGAGTCAACCATTTATATGGCCATTAGGACTAAATGTCTAAATAGATCGTTCTTTCTAGTTTCTTGTGCTCCCGTTATAGAGGTTATAAACCGCTATAACTTACGAAACCTTGTTGAATGTACTAGTCTGGTAAACATAAGTCTGTGTGCTGAATTTTACAACAACTTAGTGAAAGTAGACGACTTTACCTATACCACTAGGGCAGCGGATACTGATATCACGCTATCCCCTACGACTATCTGGGAGTTTTTAGAGTTACGTCCATCCCGTTATCCTTTTTTGTGCTATCCTCCCCGGGATCTACCATTCGGAGATCCCTACTCGCATATCACTCTTGATATGATTTATTCGTATTTTTTTGGAGGAGAGCGAGTACCCACTGTGACCCAGTTTAGGTCAGTAGACCTTCGAGTCCAGGACTACGCTCTTTATAGGTCTTAGTCTTCTGCATTCTACCACTGACCACACGTGACATCGTCGTGATGCGCCCATTCCACTCATTTTTACTTTATGCCCTGAGTCATAGGTTAGATATTGACATCAGCCTACATATCTTCTCCACCATTATCTACTCTGCTGGATACGTGACTAATAGACGAGTCCACATGCCTTACTGTCACATTCTGACAGCATATATGTCCTCTTTGAACATTGATGTCACTAGAGGAGACATTCGCTATATGACCGAGTTTGACGTTATAGCAGCTAGGAACTTCTCCCTAGCTGGTATCCACATAGATGAGGACGACGATACTATGTCTTGGCGGAGGGGGGCACAGCACCAGCCCGATCCAGACGCACAGGGGGAGGTCGAGCAGGATGAGTTCATGCTTGCACTGTTTCCGGAGGAGGCCGCTCCGGCTCCACCACCACCCCCAGTTCGAGCACCACGTCACGCTTCTCTCACTCTAGCCGACCGTATGACTGGACTAGAGAGAGCTATGGCGAGTCTCCAGCAGGAGAACTCTGACTTTCAGCGAGATATGCGGCGAGAGGTCTCCGAGTTACGAGCTGACGGGCAGACCCGACACACTGAGCTGATGACACTACTCCGCTCCTTGGGATCTGGACCACCCCCTTCCTCATCTCAGTAGCTTTAGTTATGACGCACTTCTGTTATCTACATCACTTGTAGAATACTTTTGATCTATCTAGTGTTATTTCTGATATGGATTGATTATGTTTTATCTTAATAGTCTAGAAGTTTCGAATTTCAAAAATATTTTCAAAATGATTGTTCTCAAATTATAGGTTAAACATGTTTCATTTTCAAAACTTTCCTATTTTTAGAGTTTTAAAAATACTTTTAGCCTTAGACTAGTTCAAAATCCTTAGAAAGCATGTACCCATAGGACTAGTTTTTTAGCATCTTACCAAAACCCTAGGCTTACCTTGCTTGTGTTTGACGAACATAGAAAGGGGTGAGATGTATAGGCCACTTGCCTAAGACTTAAGATGCTTATTTCAGTGCATCGATATAAGTCTGGGCGTTAAATACAAAATATACATTAATCAAGTTAAGTTTGAACTTAACTTGACTAACCAAGTGAAAGCTGCTATCTTTTGATAGTCAGTCAGTAACTAACTGGTTAGACATTTGATTTAATGTCAGGTTCAGGAGGAGAAATAAAACTAATTCAGTTTTTTAAATTGAAATTTAAACTTAGTTTTGAAAATCAAAGTTTAAAAATCAATCTTCAAAATCAACTTGTTTAAAATTGTGAAATTTTTAAAAAAATCAACTCAAAATTGGTTGTTTTAAATCACAAATTTTTTTCCTTTTTTACTTGGTCTTTGAAAACTGAACTTTTCAAGTATTTTAAACCATGGTTTTGAAACTTAATTTTGATAATTTGATTTGCAAAAACTTAATGTTGAAAATTACCTTTTTGAAAGTGTTGTTTGCAAACTTAAAATTTTTTCTCAAAGTTACTAAGTTATAAATCAGCTATTTTAAACTATCTTTTAATTTTAAAACTCCCCTAGGTTAACTTGACATTATTTTTACTTTGTCTGAAGTCTGTATTTATGCTTACTTGACGTTAGTTCTTTTGATGAAAGACAAAGTGGGAGGGTTAGGTGGTTAAGTTAGCTAAACCAATTTGAAAACACAAAACTTAACTTAAAAACCATTTACTCATTTTTACTTGCTTTTTCTTGCATCTGTTTCACTAACTTAACCAGGTTGTCATTTCATCAAAAAGGGGGAGATTGTTGGTGCGGGTAACACTAACGGTCTAACTCAGGTTTTGATGAATGACAAATCAGGTTAAGTTAGTTTGTTGTTGTCTAACACTTTGATCGAGTGTGCAGGAGAAGTCCAGACAGGTCGACGGGCTGACCAGATGTCTGGCACGAAGCCCAGCTAGGTCGACGGGCTGATCGGATAGCTGGCACGAAGTCCAAGCGGGTCGACGGGCTGACCGGACGCTTAGGCACGAAGTCCAGCTAGGTCGACGGGCTGATCGGATAGCTGGCACGAAGTCCAGATGGGTCGACGGGCTGACCGGTCGTCTGGCAGGTAAGTGAGGTAAGTCACTGGAGGGGAGTGACTGTGAGGACGCGTTCCCGGGAAGGGAACATTAGGCGTCGATCCGGCTTAGATCCATTTCGGATATCTAAGTCGAGATCGTGACTAGATTCCGGTCTCGGAAAGACGGAATCTAAGTCATACTCTTTTTGCTAATTCATACTCACTTTGCTTATCTATAAGACTGTGCTAACAATCTGTGTTGCAGGGTATATTTGCCTCGGACTAACCTTTTCTTGCAGGAGAAGGACTTTCTGGAGAAGAGGGGTCCGGACGCCCGGAGGCAAGTTTTATCCAAGCCGAGTCGTCGCCACGTAAAGTTCGCTGATTATACTTGCCACGTCGCACCAGGGCGCCCGGAAGGGAGCCAGGCACCCGGAGCAGCATATAAAAGAAGCCCTAGGGGTGGAACTTCAAACATCAATTCAGAACTGAGAATCTACTGCTTGCTCTGCTGTTCTACGCTTCTGCGACGCCAAGAGGCTATTCCGACAAAGCGCTTTCTTAAGTCTAATTCTTCTTCTCTTATCGGTATTTTATTTCTGTCAATTCTTGTACTTAATTATTTTGTAATCATCATTTGAATTGATAGTGATTGCCCGATGAAAGTACTCACGGAGTACGGGCCTTCGAGTAGGAGTCGTCATAGGCTCCGAACGAAGTAAAATTACTGTGTCTGTTCTCTTAAATTTCGCTGCGCTTAACTCTTTTCAACGCTGTTTTTCGAATCGATATTCACCCCCCCTCTATCGAACTCTCACGATCCAACATATGTCTCTATTCACAACTTCATAAGCTATCCCATAAGTAACGATCTTACCTTTATTTATACTAACAAATAAAGATGATTATCCATGTGAGTGGACTAATCTTAACCTACAAACATGTTCATCAAGACTTTAATTCAAAATGTAATAATATATACACTGAATAGATCATGACATTTTACAACGCATTACATTTTACAAAATCACAAAGACTTTTCATATCCTTGAAATAACTCTTTAATTAATAGCTTAATAAAAGATCTGTAATCATAGTATGTGTAGAGATATACTCAAGAAATATCTATTTCTTGTCAACAATATCCCTTACAAAATTATATTTAATCTCTATATGCTTACGTTTGCTATGATATTTGGGATCCTTAGAAGCAGCTTGACTATCATAGTACACTGTAACAAGACTTCTACTATCCTCAGTAATCTTCAAATGCTTCAGGAATATTCTTAACCATATAGCCTCTTGCACAGTCACTGCACAAGCCACACAGCTTTCATTATCGACAAGGCTACACAATCCCAGCTATATAGCTTCTATTGTTAACAAGGCCACATAAGCCAAGTCACATAGCTTTCATTATCGATAAGGTTACATAAGCCTGCTTCTTGCTATTCCATGAAATGGTGCCACCATTTAACAAAAAGGTATAACCAAATGTGAATTTTCTATCATCAAGATCCCCCGCCTAATTTGCATTTGTGTAGCCACTAAGACTCATCTTATATCCTTGAAAACATATACATAATATGTTATCCTTTTTGTTGGGGTTGCAAGGTTGCAAATATAGTCCCATATTGAAAACACATGGGAAAGATTATGGGTTTATAAGAGAAAAGATATCTTCATTGGCATGAGGCATTTTGAGTAGAGCCCAAGAGCAAAACCATGAGGGTTTAGGCCTTTTGAGAGATATCTAAATTCTTTTCGATCCAACAATTGGTATCAGAGCCCGGACTGCCAGAAGGTTTAACCGCCGACTGTGCACACGAGCTATGGTATGATTGAGCCATGTGGGTACAATATTAACCTCGAACAAAGAAAGTGGGAGCTCCTATGTTCGGATCAAGAGGACCTGACACCAGGCAAGAAGTCCTAGTTGCGGCTAGGCAAGGAAGTCCTAGTAGGTTGGGTGGACCGAGGGGCAGGAAGACCTGGTAGATCGAGGATCGGGCGTGGGAAGCCTGTGATCCTTTGTTTGAGGGGGTGATTGTTGGGGTTGTAAGGTCGCAAACATAGTCCCACATTGAAAATACATGGAAAAGATCATGGGTTTATAATAGAAAAGATATCTCCTTTGGCATGAGGCCTTTTGGGTATAGCCCAAGAGTAAAACCATGAGGGTTTAAGCCCAAAGTGGGCAATATCATATCATTATGGAGATATCTAAATTCTTTTCGATCCAACACTTTTGAGGTATTTTAATATCCTCTTCACTGCTTTCCAATGTCTCAATCCTGGGTTTGACTGGAAACTATTGGAAGCAATCTTTGGGATCGGTGTGACCCTGAGTTTTGATGTTTGGACAAATAATTTAAGTTAGGTTTATCCTTGTATTTGATATATGTATTTGAGTAGTGCAGTTTTGTAAGATACATATATGACTCAACTTGATGACTTCGGATCTAGTAAAAGAAGGAGCATCAGAGGGACCTTGGACAAGGCAGCAAGGACAAGAGCCGAGGGAAGCAAACTTCAAGGCATACATGAAAAATGGCATTGGGATAAGCTGCAGGATTGAATGCATCTGAGGGATGAAAGTCAAAGGAAGAATGTTTAAAGGTAAGAGGTCAAGGCTGTGATGAAGAGTCAAGTGAGTCGTGAGAGTCCGAGTGCGAGAGAAATATACTTGGGGAGGGAAACCCTAAGTTTAGAGTTTTACCAGTCGAATGGTGTATGTACCAATCGACTGGTGGTCAAGTTGGGAGAATAGAATATTTTTGTTATCTCAACTAAAGTGGACCAGTCGACTGGTCCTAGCACCAATTGACTGGTATCGAGACGTTGGGGCTGCAACGATCGAATTTTACAGAGGACTAGTCGACTGGTCCTAGCACCAGTTGACTGGTAATGGTATAATCATCTTGACTATTTCCCCTAAGCTCTATATAATAAAGCTTGGGGTGGCTAGCAATGGTTGGCAAAATAGAGGTGGTTAACCCCTATTAGTAGTTTTCTAAGTGTCCTAACTTCTCAAGAGTTCCTGTGAGACTTGTGATGAGGTTTCTCCACCCACAAGGAGCTGCGTAGGCTAGCTGGAGGTTTTTTGGGGAGTCATCCACCGATGGATCGGGATCATCCACTTTACGAACAGTCGTGGAGTAGGAGCTTTATCTCTGAACCACGTAAACGAACGTGTCATTGTGGTTTGCTCTTCTAGTCTTTAGATTAACTTTCTATTTGTTATTGTTTGTATTTCGCTGTGCTAACATCGTAGGAAAGAGAATTGGGATCAACATTTATTCAACCCCCCTTCTAGTCGATCATCGATCCTCAATAGAAATGACTAAGCCAACAACATATCTTATATTAGAACAAGTGCACAACATAGTGTACATTAAATTACCAATAACACCGACATATAGTTTTTTTCTTCATTTTTATTATGTTAGTATGCCAAGGTAGTTTTCATATAATCAACTAAGTCAGGTTAGATCCTGTTGGTATTTAACCTCTGTGTTTAAATGTGCAAAAACTTAGGAGCACAGGAAGTCGAGCGAAAGATGCAGCTAGTGAGAAGGACATGTTGGGATGTATACTATAAGCCTAGCTTTTGTATAAACATCTATTTTGAAATATTTTGAAATGAGAATCACTTTGATCAAATGTTTGTATTTTATATTTATATATATGTTAATGCAGTTGTCTATTTAATTTATATTGTAGATAACATGGTGTGTGGTGCCACACAGAAGATCATGTTATCGGTTCCTTATAAATTAAAAATAGTAGCTCACAACCAAGATAGATTGGGGTAAACCATTGGAACGGTTGTAGTGTAATTTAGTATTAGTCTATCTTGACTATAAAATTATACTAGTACACTATGTGTGTATTGAGCAGGACCATTTGAGGTCGTTTGATTTGTACTGACTACATAAAAGAACAGAACCTCTGTTATTATGGATGTGCGTCCTCTTAATCCCTATATAATAACAAGCACATATACTTAGTATTTATTTTTTTTAACTTATCAATGGATGAGATTTATTCGTTAAATCAATAGGCCCGATGAGTTGGAAAATAGTACTATTTATATGATGTGTTGTTGATTATAGAAGGAATCTGTGTCCTAATTATTTAGGTTGATGATGCCCCCTTGAGGAGCTTATAAGGATTATCATGTAAACCCTGCAGGTGGACTTAGTCCGACATAATAATAAAGTTGAGTGGTACTACTCTTGGAATCATATGCTAATTAATTGAGTTGTCAGTAACTCATTTAATTAACGGACATATGATATCTTAAACACGGGGAGATTAACTCACTCATGATAAGAAGGAGCCCATATTGTAATATGGATTGTTATGATAGTTCAATAATAACTCTTTAGTGGTATGGGTTATTATTGATGGACTTGAGTTGGGTGTTCAGGACGAACACAGGAAGCCCAAGCCCATCAGGAGGCCTAAACCAATTCCTCCTCTAGGTTCCTGTTGTAGCCTCTATATAAAGTCTCACATCCACCCATCCACAACTTGGTTTTGGTTTGGTTTTTTCTTACCTTCCTAGGGTCGGCGGAAAAGCTATAAAAAGAGTAGGTGGTGGCCCCAAAAATATAATTTTCCATAATTCTCTTCTCCTCCTTGTGGTCGGTGCCCCTTCTCCCCTTCCTAGGGTCGGCGCCCCTCCCCTCCTCCTCCTTGCTTAGGGCCGACGCCCCTCCTCATTGCCAAGGGCCGACGCCCCTCCTCCTTGCTAGGGTCGGTGCCCCTCCTTGCTAGGATCTCTTGGTGGGCGGCGGATTGGAGACAAGGAAGAAGAGGAGAAGGAAGAAGATTAGTAGGTGTTGGGTTTTTCGGGCCGCCAAAACCGCTTTTTCGCGTTGCGAAAACCCCGAAAGCCCCTAGCCAACGGATCCATGCAAAGAGAAAAGTTTGAAAACATACGAGTATGAGTTTCTACCTAGATCTACACTTAGATCTACAAGGGAAAAAGTTATAACTTTGAAGCGAAGCCCTTCGCGTTCCCGCTCGTCCAAATGGTGCCGGATCTCGAAGTTGTCAACGTAGACAACTCTCTATATGTATCCACACGAACACGTAGATGAAAATCACACAAAAGATGTGCTAGCACCTTTTGATGATTCGACCAAGTTGAGGAGGAGAGGGAGAGGGAGAGCTAGAGGAAGGAGATGAAGTGAATTGCCTTGAATGAGAAAATGAATTCTCATTCACAACAAAAGTGGCCGGCCACTTTCCCAAAGTGTAACCCCCATTTTTGCATTAAGTGTGGTCATTAAGAGATTTGTAACCTCCATGAGGTGGCACACACATGTGCTAAACATGATGATGTGGCACCTCATCATTGGCCACTTAATGCCAACTCACCAATGAGGTGGCATAAAGTCAAGTCAAACTTGAGTCTTCATCTTCCTCTCAAGTCAAGTCAAACTTGACTTAATCTCTCTCATGGTTGATCTAAGCCAACCATTTAATTCAAGCCAATTTAATATAATGAATCTAATTCATTTAATTAAATTGATTCAATGAGTCATAATCTAAATTAGACTCATTGAACACATGAATCAACTTGAGTCCAACTCAATTAGCCCAATTAGGATTACTCTTAATCCAATTTGATTCATCAAATGAATCTAATCCTCTTGGTTCATCATATGAACCTAATCTCCATCTAATTGTCCTTAGTGTGTGACCCTATAGGTTCTTGTAACGTTGGCAATGCCCATAAACCCATTTAGCAGCATAAGTAATGAGCGGTATCTAGCAACACATCATTACTACCCAAGTTACAAGAATGTTGAGATCCAACATCACCTTGTGACTACTAATTGTGACTCCTCACAATATATGACAAGTGTCCTTCTATCCTAGACATCTAGATTGATCAATGTGAGGCATAGACCGTGTCATCCTCTGATCAATCTAAATCCTAAACTCCAAGTAGACTCACTAGATCAAATGAGCTCAATATCTCATATTGACTCATTTGGGCATGGTCATACACTTCGTGGTCTCACTCTATCAAGAATACCGATGTCTCTCCCGTCATATAGGAGGGATAGATTCCATCTACATCACTCACATCACTCCGCATAATTTGTTACATACCCAGTAATCGCCTTTATAGTCCACCCAGTTATGGGTGACGTTTGACGAAACCAAAGTACATAACTCCTTATGTAGGGAACCATGGTGACTTCAGGTCCAAGGACTAGTAGTTATACTAATAGCCACATGAGAAAGTATATGACACTCATATAACGATCCATGATACTTTCTCAAGGCGGGTCATTCAGTATACATTCTCTAATGTATACCCATGTGTCAACTTGATATCTCTATATCCATGACTTGTGAGATCAAGTTATCGAGTTGGCCTACATGCTAGTCTTATTGCATTAACATTGTCCCTGAATGTTAATACTCGACTAGGAATGATTAAGAGTAGTGTTCCCTATATCATCTCACTATCGGTTCAACTAACCGATTGATATATGTGAGAACCTTCTACTCAAGGACGCTACTATACTTAGTTTATTTGGCACCAATACAAGTAAGTATAATAACCAAAACAAATGCCTTTTATTTATATAGAATATGATACAACAAGTCCATAATACAATCATCAAATGATTGACTCTAGGGCTCTAGCTAACAATCTCCCACTAGCACTAGTGCCAATCAGTGTAGGCTCTAAGCCCCAATGACCTAGTGTGGCCATCATGCTTCCTCTGTGCCAAAGCCTTGGTTAAGGGATCTGCGATATTAGCCTCTGTAGGTACTCTGTAAATCTTCACATCTCCTCTCTCGATGATCTCTCGAATGAGATGGAAGCGTCGTAGTATGTGTTTGGTCCGCTGGTGTGAGCGAGGTTCCTTCGCCTGTGCTATAGCTCCATTGTTGTCACAATAGAGCTCAATAGGGTCAGCAATGCTAGGAACCACCCCAAGTTCAGTGATGAACTTGCGAATCCAAACTGCCTCCTTTGCTGCCTCTAATGTCCTCTGTCGTAGAATCAGCTACTGTGTCCTGCTTCGAACTCTTCCAGCTCACAGCACCACCATTTATGCTAAACACAAACCCTGACTGCGATCAATAATCATTCTGGTCGGTCTGGAAGCTAGCATCACTGTAACCCTTTACAGCTAGCTCATCATCGCCTCCATAAATCAAGAAATATTCTTTAGTCCTTCTTAAGTACTTAAGAATATTCTTGACCGCTATCCAGTGACTTTCACCTGGATCTGACTGGTATCTGCTCGTCATGCTCAAAGCATACGAGACATCAGGTCGAGTACATAGCATGACGTACATGATCGATCCTCTGGCTGAAGCATAAGGGATCTGATCCATGCGGTCTCTCTCATCTCTAGAAGAGGGACCCTGAGTCTTCGAAAGACTCACGACATGTGACATCGGCAGAAATCCCTTCTTGAAGTTCTACATGGCAAATCGAAGGAGTACCTTGTCAATGTATGTACTCTGACTTAGGCCAAGCAATCTCTTAGATCTATCTCTATAGATCTATATCCCTAGAATGCATGATGCCTCACTTAAGTCCTTCATTGAGAAACATGTCCCTAGCCAAGTCATGACAGACTATAGCAAAGGGATGTCTTTCCCAATGAGCAGTATGTCATCCTCATACAATATGAGGAAGACAACTGTGTTCTCTACAACCTTCTTGTAGACACAAGGTTCATCTTCGTTCTTGATGAAACTAAATTGTTTGATTACATTATCGAATCGAAGATTCAAGCTCCGAGAAGCTTGCTTTAGTCCATAAATGGATCTATGCAGCTTGCATACTCTGCTAATATGCTTTGGATCTACAAAACGCTCAGGTTGTGTCATGTACACATCCTCGAGTAGGTTTCCATTCAGAAATGCGGTTTTGACATCCATCTGCCAGATCTCGTAATCGTGGTAAGCTGCAATAGCAAGCATGATCTGAATGGACTTAAACATCGCTACTGGAGAAAAGGTTTCATCATAGTCAATACCATGAATCTGCTTGAAACCTTTAGCTACCAATCGACCCTTATAGATAAGTCCATCCATGTCAGTCTTTCTCACAAAGACCCACTTACACCCTATGGGTTTTACCCTTTCAGGTGGATCGACCAAAGTCCATACTTGGTTTGTGTACATGGATTCCATTTTGGATCTCATGGCCTCAAGCCATTTCTCGGAATCTGGTCTCATCACATCTTCCTGATAGGTGATAGGCTCATCCTCTATGAGCACAACGTCATCATGGTCAGACAAGAGAAATTAGTATCTCTCAGGCTGACGACGTACCCTATCAGACCTGCGAAGAGGTAGGTCTACTTGAACTGGTTGTTGTTTCTCAACTCTTTATGGAACAACATCATCCACAACACTTTATGGTTTCAGTTCAACTTCCATCGAGGCTTCAGTGCTAGGATCCGCATCTTGAACTTCTTCAAGATTGAATGTACTCCCACTAGTCTTTCTAGAAACAAAGTCTCTTTCTAGAAATACTCCAGTCTTTGCCACAACTATCTTGTGCTGATTGGGAATGTAGAAGTAATATCCCTTAGTTTCCTTGGGATATCCTATAAAGTAGCACTTGTCGGATTTGGGTCCTAATTTATCTGAGACTTGACGTCTGACGTAAGCCTCACAACCCCAAATCCTCATGAAAGACACCTGGGCATCTCTCCCAGTCCATATCCTATATGGTGTCTTTATCACGGCCTTGGATGGAACTCGGTTGAGTATAAAAGCTGCCGTGTCTAGAGCATAGCCCCAAAGGAATGTCGGAAGATCTGTGTGACTCATCATAGACCGTACCATATCTAATAGGGTACGATTCCTCCTTTCAGATACATCATTCCACCGTGGTGTTCCAGGAGGAGTGAGTTGGGATAGAATCTCACACTCAGCTAGATAGTCACAAAAGTCATGGCTAAGGTATTCTTCACCTTGATCTGATCGAAGTATCTTAATACTCTTGCCAAGCTGGTTCTGCACTTCATTCTTGAATTCTTTGAACTTTTCAAAGGATTCTGACTTATGTGTCATCAAGTACACATAACCATATCTACTGAAGTCATCAGTAAATGTGATGAAGTACCTATAACCTCCTCTAGCAGCGACATTGAAAGGGCCATATACATCACTATGTATGAGTCCTAACAAATCAGTCGCTCTTTCGCTGTGCCCACTAAAGGGAGTCTTGGTCATCTTGCCTAGTAGGCATGACTCGCACATCTCATAAGATTCAAAATAAAATGAGTCCAGTAAACCATCCTTATGGAGCTGGGATAAGCGCTTGTCATTTATATGACCTAAGCGACAGTGCCAGAGGTAGGTTCGGTTCATGTCATTTGACTTGAACCTCTTGGTATTTATGTTATAGATAGGGCTCTCAAGGTCTAGAATATAGAGTCCGTTCATCAGAGGTGCACTACAATAGAACATATCATTTAAATAGACGGAACAACATTTGTTCTTTTTTGTAAACGAAAATCCTTTCTTGTCCAAACAAGAAACTGAAATTATGTTCTTAGTCAAGGAAGGCACATAACAATAATCATCTAATTCTAGTACAAGCCCAGAGGGTAGAGATAGATAGTAAGTTCCTACAGCAATAGCAGCAACCCGTGCTCCATTGCCTACTCGTAGGTCTACCTCACCCTTCGTCAATGCCCTGATATTTCTCAGCGCTTGTACATTAGTACAAATATGTGAAGCACATCCGGTATCTAATACCCACGATGAAGAAATAGAGAGATTGACTTCTATAACATGTATACCTGAAATAGAAATCTTATTTCTCTTCTTCTTAAGATCTTCCAGGTATTCTTTGGAGTTCCTCTTCCAGTGCCTTGCTTGTCCTTGATATAGGTGACAAAGATGTTCAACCATATCGTAAGCGCCCATCAACTCATGTTGCTTCTGAAGCTCAGAGTTCATGGTCGTGAGCATAAGACAGGACACATTTAATGTGTCATCTTGATGCTTCTTGTAAGCATCTCGGTCTGCTCGCGTGGCAGTGGCAGGAGGAGCCTCCGGAATGGACTACTCCAGAACGTACAGTTTACGTTCTTGGGTGAGAACTATTCTCAGGTTCCTGTACCAGTCCAGGAAATTTGCTCCGTTGAGCTTGTCCTTCTTAAGGACAGAACGCAGAGAGAAGTTGTTCGTGTTTGATGTCATGGAAATTCTACAACAGAAATAAATAAATAAATAAATATCATATTCTTTTAAATCATTTAATGAGGCCTTCAACTAAATGATGCTCCCACTGAATTTTATAATTCATGTGGGACAAGATCCACATCATACTAACCCTTGAGTTAGCTTTGGCTAATACGCCCAAGACTTAGTATGATCGGTAGGTAACTAATTACCAATTACATCTCTATACAACTCTTATTTATAGTATCAAAATCCACATTTATATTAAAACTCGAGTTAGCTTTGGCTAATACGCCCAAGAGTTAATATAAACATGATTTTGACCTATCTACCAACCATTGGATAATGTCTATAGTTAAACTCAATCCAATTGAGTTAACTAGTTACTCAATCTAATTGAGTTGCACTCACCCATGCGTTGATAGGCGGGACCAAGATTGTCCCTCCGTACCCTACTAAGATAGTATGCGTTGCTCTGCTTTGGCATATTCAACAACAACATGCGATCGAGGTAGTGGTAGGTATCACGGCATGGTAGGCATTACAAGTTGACGTGATTTAGATCTAATCTAAACGATGATGCGTATCATATACTCGATAGATCTAATCTAATCGTGGGGTGCATCATGTGCACGATTTAGATCTAATCTTAATCGTTAGGCACTAATTAATTACTTAATTAAACATGCATCACATACACAAGTAATTAACTAAATTTTGTGATTATGACATGGCCCTACTACGATCTTCTCAAGCCAATGAGAATATCGGATGGTCAACCTAAGGTCAACAGCTTCTCAAGCGCCTTCCTTTTGACCACCTTGTGTTGCTCGCGCCTTCCTCGTAACTCCATCTTGAGTGGACCTTCCACCGCTTCAAAATTTACATTATAATTTTGAAACTCGAGTTACATTCGAGTCTAAATCTAATTTACAACCAGAATATAAATAGGGAGGCACGACGCGCAGGTCGCGTATCAAATACAGCACACACAAACACATGACGGCACGCAGGCCGTATTATAAATTACAACACAAATCCAATCATATTGGGTCTTTTTGGGCCATGACTATCACAAAAATAATATATAATTCAAAATTATATATTTTCATAATTTTCTGTAATTTTTTTTCATAATTTTTACAATTTTATGAGTAAATTTTTTCCGGCGGTCCCGATTAGCGATTTCGGGCGCAATCGCGGAGCAAATCTCCTTGATGCGGTCCCGATTATCACATTTGCATTTGATGCGCGGTGCATCGTTGGAGATATATTTACATACATGCCTAGTAGATACTAGTTGCATGTGTTTGTGGTATGTTGCATTTGTTTGCGATATGATTGTTGCATATGGTTGTCATGTTGCATACATGTCATTTATTTTACATGTATATGCAGTCGTACTTATATTGCACAGGTGTCACGGGTATATCTGTTGCAGATCCAGTGAGTTTACTGATCTTTGTACCTTGCGTCGGTTCCTAAGTTAGGGGCAGTACCCCTACCCACGATCTAACCATCGCGAATTGCACCTAAGTGATCCTACAGTGCCTTAGCCCGCTGTCCCAAAAGGTTTTTGGGTCGAAACATTGCCGTAACGGAAAAACTTCTCGGTAGTCGAAGCCTACAAGTGTCTAAACACTTGTGCTTCGCTTCTACGAGAAAAATACCCTTTAAAACTATAAAAATCATGAAATTACATAAATTCACATAATGTTTATTTTTCATAAAAATCAAAATAAACTCGTATTCGTCTTCGCACGTGGCTCTGATACCATTGTTGGGTTTTTCGGGCCGCGAAAACAACTTTTTCGCGTCGCGGAAACCCCGAAAGCCCCTAGCCAACGGATCCGTGCAAAGAAAAAAGTTTGAAAACATACGAGTACGAGTTTCTACCTAGATCTACACTTAGATCTACAAGGGAAAAAGCTATACCTTTGAAGCGATGCCCTTCGCGTTCCCGCTCGTCCAAATGGTGCCAGATCTCGAAGTTGTCAACGTAGACAACTCTCTATATGTATCCACACGAACACGTAGATGAAAATCACACAAAAGATGTGCTAGCACCTTTTGATGATTCGGCCAAGTTGAGGAGGAGAGGGAGAGGGAGAGCTAGAGGAAGGAGATGAAGTGAATTGCCTTGAATGAGAAAATGAATTCTCATTCACAACAAAAGTGGCTGGCCACTTTCCCAAAGTGTAACCCCCATTTTTGCATTAAGTGTGGCCATTAAGAGATTTGTAAACTCCATGAGGTGGCACACACATGTGCTAAACATGATGATGTGGCACCTCATCATTGGCCACTTAATGCCAACTCACCAATGAGGTGGCATAAAGTCAAGTCAAACTTGAGTCTTCATCTTCCTCTCAAGTCAAGTCAAACTTGACTTAATCTCTCTCATGGTTGATCTAATCTAACCATTTAATTCAAGCCAATTTAATATAATGAATCTAATTCATTTAATTAAATTGATTCAATGAGTCATAATCTAAATTAGACTCATTGAACACATGAATCAACTTGAGTCCAACTCAATTAGCCCAATTAGGATTACTCTTAATCCAATTTGATTCATCAAATGAATCTAATCCTCTTGGTTCATCATATGAACCTAATCTCCATCTAATTATCCTTAGTGTGTGACCCTATAGGTTCTTGTAACGTTGGCAATGCCCCTAAACCCATTTAGGAGCATAAGTAATGATCGGTATCTAGCAACACATCATTACTACCCAAGTTACAAGAATGTTGAGATCCAACATCACCTTGTGACTACTAATTGTGACTCCTCACAATATATGACAAGTGTCCTTCTATCCTAGATATCTAGATTGATCAATGTGAGGCATAGACCGTGTCATTCTCTGATCAATCTAAATCCTGAACTCCAAGTAGACTCACTAGATCAAATGAGCTCAATATCTCATATTGACTCATTTGGGCATGGCTATGCACTTCGTGGTCTCACTCTATCAAGAATACCGATGTCTCTCCCATCATATAGGAGAGATAGATCCCATCTACATCACTTATATCCCTCCGCATAATTTCTTACATACCCAGTAATCGCCTTTATAGTCCACCCAGTTACGGGTGACGTTTGACGAAACTAAAGTACATAACTCCTTATGTAGAGAACCATGGTGACTTCAGGTCTAAGGACTAGTAGTTATACTAATAGCCACATGAGAAAGTATATGACACTCATATAACGATCCATGATACTTTCTCATGGCGGGTCATTCAGTATACATTCTCTAATGTATACCCATGTGTCAACGTGATATCTCTATATCCATGACTTGTGAGATCAAGTCATCGAGTTGACCTACATGCTAGTCTTATTGCCTTAACATTGTCCCTGAATGTTAATACTCGACTAAGAATGATTAAGAGTAGTGTTCCCTATATCATCTCACTATCGGTTCAACTAACTGATTGATATAGGTGAGAACCTTCTACTCAAGGACGCTATTATACTTAGTTTATTTGGCACCAATACAAGTAAGTATAATAACCAAAACAAATTTCTTTTATTTATATAGAATATAATACAACAAGTCCATAATACAATCATCAAATAATTGGCTCTAGGGCTCTAGCTAACAGTAGACACCCCGTCCTAGAGATTCCTTTTGTGGCCGGCGGTTTGGAAACAAAGAAGAGAAGAAGGGTGGTTTTTTATTGGTAGATCGTCGCCCACATGACATCCAAGAAGAGGAAAGGAATACGACAGAAGATCAAGAGGTCTTTAGCTACAAAGGAAAGATACAACTAGTTCTTTAATTCCGCTGCATAATTAGTTTAGTTTTTTTTGTATCAATCTTGAATACCAACACAAGAGGCCAGCGATCTTGTACTTCAATCAAGGTGTGTTTTGATCATTCAAGAACTTGCTTGATTAATCAAACACATATTTGATCGAACATGCGTGTTGCTAAGAAAAATTTTGTTCTTGTACAATTTTTTTTGTATAGGGAAATTGAAACAGAACAGAATTTCAGCGCCTTCAAATGATATCAGAGCGAGTTTTCTGGTTCTATGTGATTGGTTTTCGGTTAAATTATGCACTGCTCATATATAAGTTTAGGTCGGATAATAGTAGGATGTGCAAGAAAGATTAACTCTGTGGTTGCAGGCGTCCTAAGTCCAACTATTATAGCTTTGTGTGTTTGTGTATGATTTAAACCCTTGGGCATGTCAAGGTTGTTTTGTGTGTGCATGACTGTAATAATTAAATACGTCTGATTGCCGTAGCTTTTTTTTTACATTATGTTCGATCTAGATTACATGTAAATTTCTTTATGGAATATAGGATCGATAAATGTAAATTTTATTTTTTTTTGTTGCGGCTTGTATCCTTGCTATGCGTGGTGCTATTTTGAGGACCGGAGGCGCGGTGAAGAAGGAAGCAAGATAGACGCGATGACTTGATCCATTGGCGTCACATTGGAGGATAGCGATGGATGAGGCACATATTGGAGGATAACGATGGATGAAGTCATAATAGTTGGAAATTTTATTTTCATATTTATTGCCTTTATATGCTGTTTTTATGTGTTGTGATGTCGTTTTATGTGTTGTGATGTGTGTACATGTTAAAATTCCTCAATTTAAATAACTAAGTGGGAGAGGGATTATTTAAATAAATTTCACGGTCTCCATTACTGGTTTGTAAATGATGCATTCAAACTTGTGCATTGACTTTAAGTACCTTCCTCCATATCGAATGAGTTTGTTTGTGGATCACTAGATCAAACTTCCTCTATGGATGATTATAGGAAATTATTTAGGTATGTGTGATCTTCTCCATCTGAAGGGGCACAATCCTAATTAATGGACTAAGTATCAAGAAATGATATACACTTAGGCGCATTTAATAGTATCCTCCCCATCGGAGTCACTGCTATTATTTGTGTGACCGAAGATGAACCAACTATTAATTTTATTCGTTATAAAGTTAGGTTGACAAGATAATAAAATTAATAGGTAAAACCTCCTCTTACAAATGTTTGAATTAGTATACGTCTACACTATCGTGGCATATGAAATTCACGGTATTTTGATGTGTTGGTGAATTTAAATTATATCATTTGAGGAATCAATATTATTTCAAATTCCAAAGTTTTAACCAAATATTTTATTTCGTGATTCTTAGGATTTCAAAATGGCTTTCAATCCTCTTGCTGTTATTTTAAAAGAAAACAAACTTATTGGACCAAATTATATTGATTGGAAATGAAACTTAGACATTGTCTTAACTGTTGAAGAATACAAGTCCATACTTCTTGAGGTCTGTCCTAGCATGCCTGATAAGGATTCTAGTGAAGAGGAGATAGAGAGACATAGGAAATGGGTCAATACAGATGAGATGACGCGGTGTTACATTTTGGCTTATATGTCAAATGTGCTGCAACATCAGCACAAGCTCTACCCACTACCTATGACATGATGCTCAATCTCAAGGAACTCTTCAGACACCAGAATCGGGCTGCCAGGCAGGAGGCCATGAGAACACTCGTAAGGGATCATATCCTCAAGATGATATCTCATTTGAATGAGATGGAAGTCCTTGGAGCTGAAATCGATGGGGAAACCCAGGTCGATATCATTCTCCAAACGCTACCCAAAAGTTTTAAGCAGTTTCGCCTGAATTACAATGTGAACAAAAGGGTTTATTCGTTGGCAAAACTTCTGACAGAACTCCAAGCGGCAGAAGGTTATTTTGTCAAAGTTCTCAAGTTCACATTGTTGAAAACATTTCTGCTTCTAAGCCAAAAGGTGGAAAGAAGAAGAAGAAACAAGTTGGTTCGGCAAAGAAAGTGATTCAACCTCAAGGGACTAGGCCGCAGGCATGTGTGAAGAAGCTGAAGGGCAAGTGCTTCACATGCAAGCAGTCTGGACATTAGATGGTGGACTGTCCTCGCAGAAAGGAGAATAATAGAGGTATATCTTATTCATTAGTTGTTGAAACATGTTTAGCGGTGTTATCTATCGGTACCTAGTGTGTAGATACGAGAGCCACTGATCATGTCTGCAATTCATTGCAGGGTTCCAGGAAACCAGACGACTACATGAAGGAAAAATCACCGTCTATATGGGCAATGCTACGAGAGTGACGGCTGTTGCAGTGGGAGATGTTTATTTATATTTTGATAGGAATAAAACTTTGATTTTGAAAAATTATCTTTGCATACCATGTTTTAGAAAGAACTTGATTTCAGTTTCTAAACTATTTATAGATGGATATTCTATTTCTTTTGATGACAAAGTGATTGTCAAGAAAAATATGGTGATTATCTGTTCTGGTACGTTGGTTAGCAATTTATATACTCTTAATCCAATAACTCTCACGATGCAACAAATAAAAATTAATAACACATCTTCTAATTCTAATAAGAGAAAGCAACATTCGGAAATGAACCAAACATATCTTTGGCATCTAAGGTCGGGTCATATTAACTTGAGTAGGATTCAAAGGTTAATAGTCGATGGACCTTTAGGTTCATTGGTAGTGGAAAATTTTCTGACCTACGAGTCTTGCTTGGAAGGAAAAATGACCAAAATACCTTTTAAGGCAAAGGGGTATAGAGCCAAAGAAGTGTTGAAATTGGTTCATTCTGATTTGTGTGGGCCTATGACTATCCAGGCAAGAGGTGGTTCGAATATTTTGTCTCTTTTATAGACGACTATTCGAGATATGGGTACATTATTTGATGCACCGCAAGTCTGAGTGCTTTGATAAATTTAAAGAATACAAGACTGATGTGGAAAACATCATGGTAAAAGTATCAAGATACTACGGTCTGATCGTGGTGGAGAGTACCTCTTAAGAGAGTTTAGAAGTTACTTATCAGAGGTCGGAATTCAATCCCAATTGTCTGCACCTGGTATACCCCAATAGAATGGTGTGGCAGAACGAAGGAATATGACTCTTATGGAAATGGTTAGATTAATGATGAGTTATTCAAAATTACCAAATTTGTTTTGGGGATATGCTCTGGAAATGACGGTGTACATTCTGAACTTGGTACCTTCTAAGTCAGTACCCTCTACTCCCACAGAATTATGGAATGAGTGTAAGCCTAGTTTGAAACACATCCGGATTTGGGGTAGTCCAGCACATGTGCTGAAGGGAGATGTTGATAAGTTGGAATCACGTACAGAACTTCGCTTGTTTGTGGGATATCCTAGAGGAACGAAAGATGGTTTATTTTATAGTCCTAAAAAATAGAAGGTCATTGTTAGCACCAATGTCTGATTTTAGAAGAGGGCTATGTAATGAACCACAAGCCCATGAGTAAAATTGTTCTTGAGGAAATAAGAGAGGACACTTCTACTTTAGTACTAACGGTACAAGATGAGATATCACAAGTAACTACAACACGTATCACAAATGATGCACAATTATAGGTAGTGCCTCGTCGTAGTGGGAGGGTTATTAAACAACTTGAAAGATTCATATTTTTGGGAGAGTCTTCGGACTTGATCCCTGGTGAACATGAAACTGATCCTTGAACATATGATGAAGCACTCCAAGATAAAGATGTAGCATCTTGGCAAAGTGCAATGAACTATGAAATAGAATCTATGCATTCTAATCAAGTCTGGGAGCTTGTAGAACCACCAAATAGTTTAAAAGCTATTAGATGTAAATGGGTCTACAAAAGGAAAAGAGGAACAGATGAGAAGGTGGAAACCTTTAAAGTGAGGCTTGTTGTGAAGGGGTATACTCAGAAAGAGGGAATCGATTATGAGGAAACTTTTTCACCGGTAGCCATGCTTAAATCTATCCGGATTCTTTTATCTATTGTTGCTCATATGGATTATGAGGTTTGGCAAATGGATGTCAAGACAGCTTTCCTTAACGGAAGTCTTGAAGAAAACATCTATATGAAGTGACCAGAGGGATTCATTGCGAAGGGCAAAGAGTATCTTGTATGTAAGCTCAATCGGTCTATTTATGGACTAAAGCAAGTTTTGAGATCTTGGAACATCCGGTTTAATGAAGTGATCCAGTCTTATGGATTCATTCAGTGTCCAGATAAGTCTTGTGTATACAAGAAAAGTGACAAAAATATGGTGGTATTTTTTATACTATACGTAGATGATATTTTTCTCATTGGCAACAATGTCAAAGTATTGTCAGATGTAAGGGTATGGATATCCAAGCAATTTGATATGAAGGATTTGGGAGGATGTGGACATATTCTTGGGATCAAAGTAATAAGGAATCGTAAGAAAAGGATGTTATGCTTATCCCAAGCTTCATACATCGATATTATCCTAGCTCGTTTTAGCATGCAAAATTCCAAGAAAAGTTTTCTACCTTTTCGGCATGGAGTATCTTTATCTAAAGAGATGTGTCTTAAGACATCAAAGGAGATAGAGGAGATGAAGGTAGTTCCTTATGTTTCGGTTGTAGGAAGCCTAATGTATGCGATGCTATGTATGAGACCGGATATCTGTTTTGTCATGGGCATGGTTAGCAGATATCAAAGTAACCCAGGACTGGGACATTGGACTGCCGTAAATCATATATTAAAGTACCTGAAAAGGACTAGAGATTATATGCTAATTTACTAGGCAGATGATTTCCTCCCTGTGGGTTACACGGATTCAGACTTCCAATAAGATAGGGACAGTAGTAAATTAACCTCAGGATATGTGTTTACTTTGGGAGGTGGAGCCATAGCATGGAGGAGTGTTAAGTAGAAATGTGTTTCAGACTCCACCATGGAAGCTGAGTATGTGGCAGCCTCTGAGGCAGCTAAAGAAATTGTATGACTCAGAAACTTCTTGATGGACTTAGATGTGAGTCCTAATTTGCTCAAAGTTATCACAATTTATTGTGACAACAGTGGTGCAGTAGCAAACTCAAAGGAACCACGAGTTTATAAGGCAAGTAAACACATTGAGCGCAAGTACCACCTGATACGAAACATCGTAAAACGAGGAGAGGTTGTTGTCGCCAAGATTACATCAGCAGATAACTTGGCAGATCATTTCACTAAGGCCCTTCTGGCGAGAGCTTTTGATAGGCATGTTGAGAGATGGGAATCAGATGTATGGCAGCATTTATGGTAGCATAGTCTTTTAGTATAAGTGGGAGATTGTTGGGATGTATACTATAAGCCTAGCTTTTGTATAAACATCTGTTTTAAAATATTTTGAAATGAGAATCACTTTAGTCAAATGTTTGCATTTTATATTTATATATATGTTAATGCAGTTGTCCATTTAATTTATATTGTAGATAACATGGTGTGTGGTGTCACACAGAAGATCATGTTATCGGTTCCTTATAAATTAAAAATAGTAGCTCACAACCAAGATGGATTGGGACAACCCATTGGAACAATTGTAGTGTAATTTGATATTAGTCTGTCTTGACTATAAAATTACACTAGTACACTATGTGTGTATTGAGCAAGACCATTTGAGGTTGTTTGATTTGTACTGACTACATAAAAGAACATACTCTGTTATTATGGATGTGCGTCCTCTTAATCCCTATATAATAACAAACGCATATACTTAGTATTTATTTTTTAAGTTATCAATGGGTGAGATTTATTCGTTAAATCAATAGGCCCGATGAGTTGGGAGATAATACTATTTATATGGTGTGTTGTTGATTATAGAAGGAATCTGTGTCCTAATTATTTAGGCTGATGATGTTCCCTTGAGGAGATTATAAGGATTATCATGTAAACCCTACAGGTGGACTTAGTCCGGCATGATAATAAAGTTGAGTGTTATTGCTCTTAGAATCAGATGTTAATTAATTGAGTTGTCAGTAACTCATTTAATTAACGGACATACGATATCTTAAACACGGGGAGATTAACACACTCATGATAAGAAGGAGCTCATATTGTAATATAGGATTGGTGCGGTAGTTCAATAATAACCTTTTGGTGGTATGAGTTATTATTGATGGACTTGATTGGGTGTTCGGGCCGAACACAGGAAGTCCAAGCCCATCAGGAGGCCTAAACCAATTCCTTCTCTAGGTCTCTGTTATAGCCTCTATATAAAGTCTCGCATCCACCCATCCACAACTTGGTTTTGGTTTGGTTTTTTCTTACCTTCCTAGGGTCAGCGACAAAACTATAAAAGGAGTAAGTGGTGGCCCCAAAAACCTAATTCTCCATAATTCTCTTCTTCTCCTTGTGGTCGGCACCCCTTCTTCCCTTGTTAGGGACGGTGCCCCTCCCCTCCTCCTTGCTTAGGGTCGGCACCCCTCCTTATTGCCAAAGGCCGGCGACCCTCCTCCTTGCTAAGGCCAGCACCCCTCCTTGCTAGGATCTCTTGGTGGGCGGCGGATTGGAGAAAAGGAAGAAGAGGAGAATGAAGAAGATTAGTAGGCACCCCATTCTAGAGATTCCTTTTGCGGCCGACAGTTTGGAAACAAAGAAGAGAAGAAGGGTGGTTTTGTCTTGGTAGATCGTTACCCACACGACGTCCAAGAAGAGGAGAGGAATACGATAGAAGATCAAGAGGTCTTTAGCTACAAAGGAAAGGTACAACTAGCTCTTTAATTCCGCTGCGTAATTAGTTTAGTTTTCTTTGTATCGATCTTGAATATCAACACAAGAGGCCAACAATCTTATACTTCGATCAATGTGTGTTTTAATCATTCAAGAACTTGCTTGATTGATCAAACACATGTTTGATCGAACATACAGGTTGCTAGGAAAATTTCTGTTCTTGTATAATTTTTTTGTATAGGGAAATTGAAACAAAACGGAATTCCAGCACCTTCAGGACGGTACGGGAGAGAGCCGACAGACTCAGTGCGTCCGAGGTACAAGGGGCTATTGAAGAGTACGTGGGCGGACAAGAAGGAGGTGCACGACATTTCCGAGGGATGAGAAGGCGAAATGGAAGTTTGCTCGAGAAGACCGGAAGTTGGGTTCGGGTGAGCCCTATTTAGGATGGTCGAGATCACCTAAGCGAGCAAAGTTGGAGCGGAAGACCCGGACCAATGCTAGCATAACCAAAGTGGAAGACTGAGACCAAAAGTCAACAAAATGTTGGCTTTTCAATCTGGGGCGCTCTTGTTGGAGCAATCCCAATGGTTCATGTGACCATGTGTTTTGGTGTTTAAGCAAAGGGTTTAAGTTAGGTTCACCCTTATTATTTGATATGTGTATATGAGTGTGAAGGTTTGTAGGATACACATATGACTCAGCTAGATGGCTTCAGGTTCGGTGAAAGATGGAGCATCCGAGGGACCGTGGACAAGGCAACAAGGACAAGGGTTGAGGGAAGCGACATCAAGGCATACGCGAAGGATGACATTAGGGACGAGCTGCAGGCTTGGATGCATCTAAGGGACGAGAGCCAAAGGAAGTAGGCTTGAAGGCTAGAGGTCAAAGCTGCAATGAAGGGTCAAGTGAGTCGTGAGGGTACGAGTGCATGAGAGATTGTACTCAGGGTAAAATCCTAGATTTAGGATTTCACTATAGCAGTTACTATAGCAATTACTGTAGCAGTTACTGTAGCAGTCGATTGGTATTTTTACTAGTCGACTGGGCAATCGATTGGAAGCGAACAAAATGCTTATGTTCGCTCTACCAGTGTAAAGCAGTTGACTGATACTTGTTAGGACCTTTGTGCCCGCTAAAGGGGGGGTGAATAGCGTTTCGTCGCGCTTGAGTTGGTTTGCTTCTTCTTGATGATGTGCAGCGGAAAATACAAGAACCAAACACCAACAACACTAACTCAAAGGATTTACTTGGTATCCATCTCAAGCAGAGGTGACTAGTCCAAGGATCAACATACTTACACACCCTTCACTATGAAACCACTCCTTTGTGGTAACTACCGAAGGCGGAGAAGCCTTACAAGCTCACAATACAACAAGAATATAAAGAGAAGCAAATACAAGGGAAATCTTACAAGATTTGTACAATAAACCCTAACCCTAGCTTTTTCTTCTTGTTGTAACTCGCCTCTTGACTTGGACGTGCCTCCAAGAACATTCAAGACTAGCGGAGAGAGTTGTGGAGAAGTCGCTGTGAAAGTCGCAGAAGAATCGCAGGAAAGAACGCAAAGTTCTACGGAGAAAACACTCCACCAAGGCTTTAAACAGTGCTCACAATCGATCCAAATCCTCCCCAATAGATTACCACGTCAGCACCGCTTCATCGCAGTCATCCATTACTCGTTTCCTGCCCAACGGTCGAATCTCAATCGATCGACTGATCGATTGGGAACATCTGAATTGATTGGTCGATCGATTCAGAAGCGTTCTGTGTTCTCGCGATCGCGTGAGAACTTCCCTTGCTAATCGATCGACCAATTGATTGGAAAGCTCCCAATCGATCACCCGATCGATTGGGAAAACTTCTGTGCTCACGATTTTACATCCCAATAGATCAACCGATCGATTGGGCCTTTCCACAATCGCATCACACACCAATCGATCGACTGATCGATTGGACCCTGGTTCAATCGATCGATTGATCGATTGGACCTAAGTTCAATCCATCGCCTGATCGATTGACCAGCCTGAACTTGACTCAAACTTAAGTCCAAAGCCTCCAACCCAACTCCCGGTCAACTGTGACATGTTGGGTCTCCGTGCCTAGTATTTGGCCCATACCCGACCAACCTCGAACTAGCCTTCTAGCCTCCTCAATCAACCTTGCATCTCTCGGATATCTCCCATCCTTCACGCCTTGCCTTCAGGAGCTTCCTTCGGCTTCATCCTAATTGTCGGATGATACCACCACACTCGACTAACCTTGAACTAGCCTTCTAGCCTCCTCCATCAGCCTTGCGTCCCTCGAATATCTCTCCATCCTTCACGCCTTGCCTTCAGGAGGTTCCTTCGGCCTCATCCTAGTTATCGAGTTCTCCTTGCCAAGTCACGCTAGGACTTACCTTGTCAAGACCACATGCTTGGACTTACAACCTGTGCCAAGATCACACTTAGACTTTCCAATTGCTTGGCTCCTCACCAGGACTTTCTCATTTGCCAAGATCACACTTGGACTTTCCACCCTTTGCCAAGATCACACTTGGACTTTCCAATTGCCTGGCTCCTCACTAGGACTTTCTCCACCAAGTCTGGTCAACACTGACCTACTTGGATTTTCACTCTTGCCAACCTTCCTGTTGGACTTACCTTTGCCTAATCTCCAATTAGGACTTTCCCAGTCAAGTCTCCTGTCAACCTTGACCTACTTGACTTCTCTCTTTCCTAACCTCCAGTTAGGACTTTCCCAAATGCCTAAACTTCAGTTAGGACTTTCCTGGTCAAGTCTTCGATCAACATTGACCCACTTGACTTATCTTCTTATTAACTTGGTCAATCCCTTGACCATCTCCACAATCGGACGATTGCTCCAACAATCTCCATATATTGTTAGACGCCTTATATTGTCAAACATCAAAACTCAAATCCCGATTCAAGCTTGACTCAACTCAAGCTTAGTCAAACTGGTCAAACTTGACCTAGGGAAGTTACCCCAACAATCTCCCCTTTTTGATGTTTGACAATTCCTCTAAGTTAGGCTAAATCCCATAGCCTTAACCTCTTCTTTATACCAAGGATAAATCCCATAGCCTTAACCTCTTCTCTATACTAAGAATAAATCTCGTAGCCTTAATCCTCTCATGACAAAGCATGAATGAAGGTTTCCTTCATTCTCTCCCTTTCTTAGAGGGCAAACTCCCCCTGCTTGGGATGAAGGCCTAACTTAACCTTCCATTCTCCCCCTTTGTCACACATCAAAAACTGAAAACAAACTCTTCTCCATAAGAGTTAACTCTTCGTTGTTTACAACCTCACATGTTGTCAACAACCCCACAATGAAGATCTCATATTTTTCATTGTCTCCAAATCTCCCCCTTGAGCTCTACTTCACTTCAAAATGCTCATCCTAGAGCATGCATCAACTTCCCAATGAAACTCTCATTCATTGTATTCAATGCTCCCCCTTGAAGAGTAATCTTCTTCTCAATGCTCATCCAAAAGCATCTTTCACATTACCAATGAAGGTTTGATCCCCTTCATTAACCCAATGCTCCCCCTTGAGCAGTAATCTACTCTACAATGCTCATTCGAGAGTATTTATCATCCTAGCAATGAAGATAACCAATCTTCCATTGCTCCATAATACTCGACCCTGAGTATTAATTCATTACGAAGGTTTTACCCCCTTCCAAGGTCTTTGAAAAGATTTTTATATTTTCAAAGAGTAACTCCCCCTAAAAACATGGTCAACTTCTATCATTACACCAACAATGACTTGGGGTTCCTAAACAATTAGGAAAACCAAAACTTGAAGTTTTGCCTCAACCTAAACTTCACCTAAGTCTGCCTTAACCAAACCATGCTTGTTTTAATCATGAAAACTCCCCCTAAGTGTATACAAATGTATTCCAAAGGGTTAGGAATGGTTAATGGCCCTTGAAAACCAAAACTTGAAGTTTTAAGTTCCAAAATTCAGAATTGAAACCAAACCTTATCCTAAACTTCACTTTTGGTTTCTCTTAACCAATCCATACTTGTTTTCATCCTGAAAAACTCCCCTAAATGTATACAAATGTATTTCAAGGGGTTTAGAGTGGTTAACGGGACTCGAAGTGACTTGAAGTGCTAAAATCAGGCTTTTCAGGCCAAAATCAGACTTCCCAATCGATTGAAGTTGGGACTCAATCGATTGAAATCACTTCAACCGATCCATGGATCGATTCCGCAAACTACTGCGCGTAGAAATTTCCTCTGAATTGATCGACTGATCGATCCAATCTGGGTCAATCGATCGACTGATCGATTCACTGACCTTCTGTTTGAAGGGATTGGTTTCCCAATCGATCGGCTGATCGATCGAACCCATCCCAATCAATCGGCTAATCAATTGGGTTTCTGATTTCCTGAAATTCAATTTCAGCGAAATTCAGAAACTCCCCAAAAATTTTACAAAATTCTAAAAATTATGAAAATTCATGTAGACATTATTTAGTGTATACTTTATCAAGGGAAAATAGTTTTCTATGAAAATACCTCTCATTTTCGAAGATTGACACAAATTTGAAAACTTGTAAAAACTTTAGTATTTCCTATAAGTTTGTGTCTAACTATTCAATGATGATCACTATCAAAAGATAGTCTTCACCAAGGTTTTCCAAAAGCATTTTAAAATCATTTTCAAACCTCCAACCATATTCCTTGGGCTCAATGCACATGACTTGTACATTAGTTTTCCCAATGATTGGAAGCCACATGACTATGTGCTTTGATGAACCTAAAACTCAGCAAGATGCACTAAATCAACATCTTGAGTTTTGTTCACCATCCTAACATCTCACTTGTATCTAATGTGTGCTAAAACACATACAAGTCACCTTATGATTCTTTGTGAGATGTATATTTGATTTTGCCCTAAACTAAGGGATCATGCATCTCTATCTAGGCATTAAGAGACTTATGATCATCCACCTAGGATGTCATTTGGTATAATCCCACTTGTTGGGATATTTGCCATTCTTAATAAATGTATTTTGTCCTTAATTACAAGGAAATTGACATAATGCATGATGTTACATGGTATGCATCAAAATAAGCAATTTTTAAAAGAAAAAAATATGTTATAACTACATGATGTATGTATGACATGACATGATATTTTTGTGTTTTTCATAATAAAAATGAATGCAACACAAGATGTCATGACATATGATAGGCAATCAATCATGACACTTTAGCATAAATAAGATATATCTAGATAAACTATCTAAGTATCCTTAATCCCTTAGCTAAGCCCTTAAAAATTAAGCATAGATTGCTTATCTATTGAAGGAATGCCAAAACCCAACTTGGCATTTCCTTTTACCCCTTTTCTATTTGTGCCAATTGAAATTAAGAATTCAATCTTCAAATATTTGTTTGGCACACATTACTCTCTTTAAGGATCAAACATTTAGATTGAGACTTGATTTTGCTCTTAATCCCTTAAGAACATACTAATATCTCAACTAGACATTTCTTATCATTTCTCCAAGTGTGCCAACTTACCTTTGATGTGATTCCTCAAGGTTTGGCACAACTTACTCTTCCAAAGAGTAATTAATTTGATTAAGGTTTAAATTTTCCCTTAACCCCTTAATAGAATACCAAATTTCCAGTTTGGTATTTCTTTTTGCATTTTTGTTAATTTAAATTTAAGTCCAATTCCTCAAGACTTGGCACATTTTATTATTTCAAAGAGTAAATGAAATCAAATTAAGGCTTAGATTCGCCTTTAACCTTCTAAGAAAATGTCAAAACCCCAACTTGGCATTTCTTATCCTTTTCTAAATGTGTCCATTTAACTTAAGTTCAAATCCTCAAAGTTTGACACATTTTATTCTTCCACAGAGTTAGGACCTAGATTTTCCATTAATTACTCTAAAAAAATACCAAAACCTCAATTTGGTATTTCTTATGTTTTTCCAATTGTGCCAATTTAATTCAACCATAATTCCTTAAGATTTGGCACATGTTACTCTTTCCAAGACTGACCATTTGGATTAAGGTTTACATTTCCCTTAATTCCATAAGAAAATGTCGAATTCCAAATTTAGCATTACTTTTGCTTCTCAAGTATGCCAATTTAACCTACTTTCAAATCCTCACACTTAGCACCTTTTTGCTCTTCAAGGCTTAATCACATTTGATTAAAGCATGGGTTTTCTCTTAATTCCTTAAGAAAGTATCAAAATTCTAACTCAATTTTTCTTATACTTTTCTTGAGTATGAACCCTTCAAATTTTGGCACATATATCACTCTTTCAAAGAGTAACCCGTATAATCCTTTTCATTTTCAAAAGTTAACAATAACCTTGAAAATGCTCTCACATGACAACTTTCCCAAGGTTGGGTTAACTACCTTTCCAAATGGAGTTGACACTTTCTAAACCCATCTAGGGTATAGAGAATATGCTCCTAGGAACCCAAAACCTATTGGTGCTCCTTGGATACTCTAGGTACTCACTAGGGATGACTTCCCTAGATACATTCCTAAGGACCTTTTTAGGCTTTTTAGAAGCCTTGGTCACTTCTACTAGGTCAACTCTAGGGATTGCTTCCCTTGTAACCTTCTTTGTGACTTTATTAGGCCTTTTTGGAGCCTTAGTCACCTTTACTAGATCAACTTTAGGGATGTCCTCCCTTGTGACCTTCTTTGTGACTTTGTTAGACTTCTTAAAAGTCTTAGTCACATTGGTCTTGCCAAAAGAACCTTTAGGGATTCCTTCCCTAGTATTTTTGATTTGACCTCTAAACCTAGGGTTACTATATGAAACTCTATGAAAGGAAGTCACATCCTTCTTGACTTTAGGTTTGTATCCCAAACCTCTATAGTCATTGGATGGCTCTTGTCTAGACTTTCCTAGGTTAAGCTCATTTTGGCCCTTAAGCATATTTTCCATTTTTACTAGGGTTCTTTCTAAGTTATCAAGTCTTGATCTCAAGACTTGGTTCTCCGTCATTAAATCCATAGATTTGAATTTTTCTTGACCCCTATGAGCATTTATATATTTAGGCATATATCTATAATCCTTAAAGTTATTGCCTAAATTATTGTCTACCTTCCTAACCTTAGGTGTGGTAGTTCTAGCATGAGGAGGAATATATTTTCCCTTAACACTATCATGCTTCCTACTTTCATGATAATTTGCATTAAAATGATAAGTGTTATTTCTAACATGCATTTTATCATGACCAAAAGGAATTTCACTATTAAAGGTTACCTTGGGTTTGCTCTTAGAAGCTCCCCCTAGATTTGTGCTTCCTCTAATCACCTTGGTTGGCTTCTTCCCTTTAGGACATTGACTTCGGTAATGTCCTCTATGATTGCAAGAGAAGCACACAATGTGCTCCTCGCTCTTGTGTTTCGTGGGACCAATCTCCTTGGGCTTCTCCTTGCCCTTGGGTACTACTTGACCCTTCTTCTTAGTCAATTTGGGGCACTTACTATTGTAGTGCCCATGCTCCCTACACTCAAAGCAGATGATGTGATTTTTATCTTTAATAATTGAAATCTTTATACCTTTGCTTGTAGGGTTGATGCTTGATTCTCCATTTGATTTTTCTTGTAATATAGAGATGACATCATCTTCTATTTCTTCCTCTTCACTTGAGGATGTGGACTCTTCCACTTCTTCATCTCTTGAGGATGTGGAAGATCTCTCCTCTTCCACCTCTTCCTTCTCTTTCTCTTCCTCCTCTTCCTTTTCCTCCTCAAATGTTGACCTCTCGTCAACATCGGATTGCATCTTTTCTTCCTCCTCTTCTTCGGATGTTGACCTCATGTCAACATTGGATTGGTCCTCCTCTTCTTGGACCAATGAGCCCTTCTCCTTGGGCTCTTCCACTCCTTGGACTTGTGTAGGGTCTTCATGATAGGCAATGATCTTTTTCCAAAGATCACTTGCATTTGTGGTTTTACCTGCACTCAACAAAATATTAGAAGGTAGTAAATTATGTAAACTTCTCGTTACCTCCTTGTCCGCCTCCGATTGCTCTCGTTGCTCTTCGGTCCAATGCCAAGGTCGAAGATATTTACCCTTCTTGTCTGTAGGAGCTTCAATGGGTCACTCAAGACAACCCATTGGTTCCAATCCATTTGGAACCATGTCTCCAGCTAATTCCTCCAAAAGGTGAAGTCTTCCTTGTCGTATGGCAGAGGAATCCGGATGTAAGATATCGCAAAATTTAATAATAAATATTATTGGACGAAAAATCTTATTGGATTTTTTAGGAATTTTTAGAAATTTTTCGGGATTTAAACGGAGTTCGTATGACTGGTTTCAAGAGGATGGATTCGGGGTACAGTGGAGACCCTAAGTATTATTTTAAGTGGGAGTTGATTAAGGAGTGAACTTAGAGTTTGATTAAGTTAACCCTAAGTATTAAATTATCCTTAAATCCCTAATTTCTTTCCTTTCTTTCCCGATCCGCTTCATTTTCCCCTTCGCACGCGACTCCCTTCCTCCCGAGCTCTCTCCGGCGATTCCTCCGTGCCCGATCGCCGACCACCGCGAGTTCACCGTCGGCAGTAGTCCTCCCCTCGTCCTTCCCTCTACGTGTTCCACCGACGCCCTCTCCTCCTTTCTTCTCTCTTGCGCTTCTGCCCTGGATCGTCGACAGAGGGGGTCTCTTCCATCGCGATCTCGCCTTCACGTGCTGTCGGAGAGAAATTGGCGTTGGATCTCGAGGGTATCGGCTATCTTTGATGGAGCGATCGCTCCCCCGGTTGTGCTTACGCGCGCGGCAGCGACTCAACGGCTAAGGCACGACGGAGCTAGGGCACGGCAGGGGGAGGGGGAGTCGGTTCGCATCTCTCTCGGCGGATTGAGCTCTCTCAGTTCCCCTCCTTGATCTGTTCACTGGAGGGTATTGCGGATTGTCTCCAGTTGAGGTGGATCGCACGGATCGATTGAGGTAAGGCTCGTCGGGAGATTCTGAGAATTCATAGACCTTACTTAATTGGGTTTGTTTGTGATGATCTTCCTGTTCTGGATTAGAGGAAATAGAGCATTAGCGTGCTATGGGTGTTTCCTGTTGCCGGTCACTGCCTCTCCACTTCTTGAAGCTGTGGAGGGTTGCTGCTCGGGTTCACCAATGGATAGGTCACCAATTCCAGCAGCGGTCAGTAGCTCTTGTTCTTCACAGTGCATTTGGAGGGGAAGTTGCTACGAATATGGATTTGGGCTCCAGCAGTGATTTTCTTCAGCAACAAATCATGATCTGGGGCATCTGGATTGAGGTAAGGTTCTGTTGAGGTGAGATTAGTGCTGTGAATTAGGGTTTCAAGAAATCCTTTGCTATATGATTGGATTTATGGATTGATTCTTGGAAGAATTGATTCTGGGAATTCTTTGTAGCTTCTCGGCAGTGAGTTGTAGGGTTGCTGAGCTACTGGAGTTGCTGCCATGCCTCAAGGTCAGTACTTTTCTAGGGATGTGCCTTGAGTATTCTATTGTACGATGTTAAATTAGGTTTTCTATGGGTTGTGGGGTTTGTATTGAGATGGTGATTTGTTGATATAGATTGTTATGTGATCATTCTTTGGATCATTGGATTGATTGTTGATTGGGTTATCAGATGTGGTGGTTGGGTTAGTTATTGATGATGATGTTAGGTGGTTGTGGATTTATGATGGAGATTTGATTTTGTGATAGGTTATTGTGGGTTGATATTATTATGAGATGAATTGATATTAAAGAGATGGATTTGTTATTGGATTAAAGGATGTGTTGGTTTGGGGGATTAGTCCGAGATTGGATTTGATTGGAGTGAACCTATTGGGTTAGGGATTTTATTTAGCTATTTAATTCATATGAATTTAGCTAAATAAAATATAAACATATTGATTGCTGCAGGATTTGGATTCGGGACGAGCGTCTCGACGTGGGATTTCCTGACACGATCTACGTATCAAGGCGGGTATTTCTTCCTTGGCCTCTTTATAGTTTCTTTGAAACTTAGTGCATGATTATTATTGGATGGATTAGGCTGCTTTATCTTATATCATGATCGGTTGCTATTTTTCCTGCATGATACTTATGCTTGACCCTTGTGATGATCTATTTAATTCATATACAGTCTCCACTCTTGATATCTACTCTATTGTGATTACACATGTAGAGTATGCCTTGTAGGGATTGTTGGGTTGTTGGTATTACCATGCGGATTGGGTATATGATGTTGACTGTACATAGGTGGGGATGTGTTATAGGAGTCATCTTGTTGACCGTGCATTTGCATGTTGTATGTACACACGTATTTGTCATGTACTTTTGGAGGAGTTGTGTTGATTGTATGTTTAGGGTATATACACATGTCTGTTGTGTTTTTATTAGAGGATACATGTTGATTGTACTTATGTTCTGTGTACATGTGTCTTGTGGAGTTATTGGAGATCTTTGGTCGATTATACATGCGTAGTTGTGCGCATGTGGTTGGTGGTATATATGGAGGTATCATGACGATTATACTCATATTGTGGGGTACTCATGTGGTTTGAGAGTTGCATTGATGATGACAGTATCGGTATCATGATTATATATGTATATATATCATGTCATCATTCATTGCATACTGACGACTATTGTCTCCCTTGTGGCGAGAGAGTCGTCGGTTGTTTATAGCTGACCATTCGGCCACTGTTGGAGAGTGGTAGCTAGGAGTGGAACTATGTCCTGTCGCGCTCATTCAGCCGCTCAGTGTTCTGTCAGCCTCGACCACTCTGGAGTAGTGGATCTTGAGGGTACAGTAGTCAGAGGGTTTGAGTTATGAGTGGTCAGGGACCCTTAGCTATGTAGTTAGATAACTACTTAGCTGACCGTCCGCTTCGGGCGCCTATAGCGCTGCATGTACTGGAGGCTAGTACGGTTTGTCACGGACCCAAGCCTCTCGGCCATATAGGGGTCGTGGTGTCTAGAGAGGTGGCGGGGGTGACCATGGAGCATGCATGCACATTTGCATTTGATGCGCGGTGCATCGTTGGAGATATATTTGCATACATGCCTAGTAGATACTAGTTGCATGTGTTTGTGGTATGTTGCATTTGTTTGCGATATGATTGTTGCATATGGTTGTCATGTTGCATACATGTCATTTATTTTACATGTATATGCAGTCGTACTTATATTGCACAGGTGTCACGGGTATATCTGTTGCAGATCCAGTGAGTTTACTGATCTTTGTACCTTGCGTCGGTTCCAGATTGGGTATGTATCTGTCATTGTGTTAGTTGTGGTTTGTACAGTTTATATGTCAGGTTATTATGTCAGATATGTTTAGGTGCATTGATTATGATAGTATGATCATGTTCTTTATTCCCTACTGAGACTGTATACTTGTGATCTCCATGTTTTATTGTAGACCATGCACTATCTTGTCTATTACCCGCTGAGTTACCTATACTCACCACCGCATGTATACATTTATGTTTTCAGGTAGCCTGTAGATGGTTGGTGTCGCTCGGAGTATCCTGTCTGCCGGGTCCCACGTCACATCCGAAGACCGCGCTTGTTTTCTTTTGTATATCTTTTTATTATTTTTGGCATTGTATTTATGTGTAGCCATGTGGCTATCTTGTGGTTTTGGTGTTGTATTTGTGTTTAAGCCGTGCCGACATGCATTGTATTTATTTGTGTTGTGTGGGCTTTCCTTCGTTTTTCCGCTGTGTTTTAGTACAGCCGTGTGGGCTGTTTTATATATAACTGCGTGGTTGTGATTGTTTCATTCCAGCCGTGTGGGCTGTTATTATAACTGCGTAGTTGTGTATATAAATATTCCAACCGCATGTGGCTGATGTATTTTGCTTGTAGTGATACTTCAGATTGTCACCGGTACAGGGGAGATGCTGTCGGATTTTTGTCTGGCAGAGACTCCTCTGGGGGCGTGACACCGGATGTCCCATCCAAGTGGACCTCCCAAGTCCATCTTCTTCTTCCTCTAGCTTCTTGCTCTCTTGGTGGTTAGTCCGTAGAAGAGTGACCTCACTCTGATACCAATTGTTATGACCATTGTGCCCGCTAGAGGGGGGTGAATAACGTTTCGTCGCGCTTGAGTTGGTTTGCATCTTCTTGATGATGTGCAGCAGAAAATACAAGAACCAAACACCAACAATGTTAACTCTAAGGATTTACTTGGTATCCACCTCAAGCAGAGGTGACTAGTCCAAGGATCCACACATTCACGCACCCTCCACTATGAAACCATTCCTTTGCGATAACTACCGAAGGCGGAGAAGCCTTACAATCTCACAATACAACAAGAATATAAAGAGAAGCAAATACAAGGGAAATCTTACAAGATTTGTACAATAAACCCTAACCCTAGCTTCTTCTTCTTGTTGTAACTCACCTCTTGACTTGGACATGCCTCCAAGAACCTTCAAGACTGGCAGAGAGAGTTGTGGAGAAGTCACTGTGAAAGTTGCAGAAGAATCGCAGGAAAGAACGCAAAGTTCTATGGAGAAAACGCTCCGCCAAGGCTTTAAACAGTGCTCCCAATCGATCCAAATCCTCCCCAATCGATTGCCACATCAGCACCACTTCATCGCAGTCATCCATCGCTCGTTTCCTACCCAACGGTTGAATCTCAATCGATCGACTGATCTATTGGGAACATCTAAATTGATTGGTGGATTGATTCAGAAGCGTTCTGTGTTCTCGCGATCGCGCGAGAACTTCCCATGCTAATCGATCGACCAATCGATTGGGAAGCTCCCAATCGATTGCCCGATCGATTAGGAAAGCTTCTATGCTCACGATTTTACATCCCAATCGATCGACCGATCGATTGAGCCTTTCCACAATTGCAGCACACACCAATCGATCGACTGATCGATTAGACCATGGTTCAATCGATCGCCCGATCGATTGACCAGCCTGAAGTTGACTCAAACTCAAGTCCAAAACCTTCAACCCAACTCCCGGTCAACCGTGACCTATTGGGTCTCCGTACCTAGTATTTGGCTCATACCCGACCAACCTTGAACTAGCCTTCTAGCCTCCTCCATCATCCTTGCGTCTTTCGGATATCTCCCATCCTTCACGCCTTGCCTTCAGGAGCTTCCTTCGGCCTCATCCTAGTTGTCGGATTATACCACCACACTCGACTAACCTCGAACTAGCCTTCTAGCCTCCTCCATTAGCCTGCGTTCCCTCAAATATCTGCCCATCCTTCATGCCTTGCCTTCAGGAGGTTCCTTCGGCCTCATCCTAGTTATCGAGTTCTCCTTGCCAAGTCACACTAGGACTTACCTTGTCAAGACCATATGCTTGGACTTACAACCTGTGCCAAGATCACACTTGGACTTTCCAATTGCCTGGCTCCTCACCAGGACTTTCTCACTTGCCAAGATAACACTTGGACTTTCCACCCTTTGCCAAGATCACACTTGGACTTCCCAATTGCCTAGCTCCTCACTAGGACTTTCTCCACCAAGTCTGGTCAACACTGACCTACTTGGATTTTCACTCTTACCAACCTTCCTGTTGGACTTACCTTTGCCTAATCTCCAATTAGGACTTTCCTGGTCAAGTCTCCTGTCAACCTTGATATACTTGACTTCTCTCTTTCCTAACATCCAGTTAGGACTTTCCCAAATTCCTAAACTCTAGTTAGGACTTTCCCGGTCAAGTCTCCAGTCAACACTGACCCACTTGACTTGTCTTCTCATCAACCTGGTCAATCCCTTGACCATCTCCACAATTGGACGATTGCTCCAGCAATCTCCATATATTGTCAGACGCCTTATATTGTCAAACATCAAAACTCAAATCCTGATTCAAGCTTGACTCAACTCAAGCTTAGTCAAATTGGTCAAACTTGACCTAGGGAAATTGCCCCAATAATACTTTTACCAGACGACTGGTATTGAGTCATTGGGATGTAACGGTCGAATCTCCATAGAGGGTAGTCGACTGATGGTTTTGTCAATCAACTGGTAGGTGGGGTTTTCCAACCCACGACCTATATAACTAAGGCTTGGGAGCTTGGTTATAGTTGACGAAATTGGACTTGGTTAAAGTCTAATTAGTAGCCTACCAGTGCTTAAGGTTTCCCTTGTGTCCAAGAGGTCTTGGTGAGTTTGTGGCGAGGTTTCTCCACCCATAAGGAGGTTTGAGCTAGTCAAAATTTTCGGGGAGCCATCCACCGATGGATCAGGATCGTCCACTTTACGGACAGTCGTGGAGTAGGAGCTTTATCTCCGAACCACGTTAAACAGATGTGTATTGGTTTGCATTTTCTTGTTGTCCTTAGATTAGCTTTTTATTTATTTTTGTTTGTATTCCACTGTGCTAACATTGTAGGAAGCAATCGATTTGGAGCCGTCGTCCATTCAACTCCCCTTCTAGCCGGTCGTAAGATCCCCTACAGCCCCGACCTAGTCCGGGGTGCCTGGACCTGTCTGGGGCACCCGGACTTGGTCTGGGTGCCCAGACTTTGAGTGCCCAGGCCCAAAAAATTAGCCAAACGTGACGTGGCACGTTGCATTATGACGAGGATAAAGTTTTATCCCTATAAAGACTCTTGGAACCCTTCCAGCCGCCCTAACTAAGGCTATAAATACAACCCTAGTCTCAATGGTTCGGCACAAAACTTGTAATTGATTTCATTTGAGTTTAGCTTTGCATTTTGAGTGCTTTAACTGTTGTAAGGGGCTTCTCCGCCTGAAGGAGACATTAGTCAGCTTTTCATCTTCCTTGGATTAACAACCTTCCCGATTGTAACCAAGCAAACCTTTTGTGTCTCTTCCTTTCTTTATTTAGTCTCTTATTTTTTTGTGCAATTGTTGATTTTTATAAAGTTATAAAGTTCGAAGAAGGTTTGTTTTCCTTTGCAAGGTTGTTCACCTCTCTTGTAGCCAGCCGTTGAGGGTCCTACAGATTATTTCCTTAAGAGTCTTAAAATATATATTTTTGCTTAGAACAGTGTCTCTCATTACAGGTGTCTGTTCAATATTGCAATCTGACATATTAAAATGTTGTAGCATCTCAGTAATATAAGCTATTGAGATAAATCTAAAAGTCTTTTTGATCATTCTCTAATGATCTTCACTTCTAAGATGTACTCAGCTTCTCTCATATCTATTATAACAAATTATGATGAAAGTCTCAATTTGACTTCTATCACACTTTATGTTACTTCCAGCTATTAGCATATCATTAACATATAATGATAAAATGATAAACTTTTCTTTTTTCCTTTCTTAAGTAAACACAATGATTCTCATTAATTATTTCGAAACTATAAGATAAAATGACTTCATTAAATCTTATGTTCTATTATCTTGACGCTTGCTTCAGTTCATATATAGATTTCTTAAATCTACATACTCTATTCTCTTGGCTTTCAACATAAGCTACATTGTTTGTATCAGCTAACAGCATTATACTAGCAATATAATGCTCATAAAACTTCTTGATTGGGTCTTGCTTAGCAGCATCACCACCTTCTTTTCCCTTTTCCTTCCATTTCTTAAATCATCTTTTCTTATTCTTGGAACCAGAACCTTCAGTTACAAACGCTTAACCAGAAATCCTTGCGGATTCAATCCTCTCCTCCTTCAGTTCAACATGGCGTGAGATATCAATCCTCTCCTCCTCTACTTTCACTATGAGTCAAATTCTGTTTCATCATTTCCCAAGAATCAGGAAGGGGATAGATAACTGCCTGCACCTATTGTTCATTTGTCAACTCATAACCAGCAGCCTTAAGCTCTCGTATCATATTACCCATTTCCCTTAGATGTTGGGTTATGCTAACATTCGAGCATTTTTTATAGCTGTCAAACTTGATTGTCAGTTGACGAAGCTTGCTTAAACTTACTCCACTATACTTCTCTCTAAGGGTAACCCAGACTACATGAGCAGATGGTAATGACTCATACTCAAATACCAGGTTGTTTACCATTAAACTAATCAATATTTCCTTAGTAGTGGGCATCAAGGTCACGTTCATGCTGTGGTGTAGAACTATCAACAAGTTCTACCATGAACTGATTTGCAGCCTCTAGAACATTTTTTTCCTCAAGAACATATTACATCTTGAGTTGTCAGATTATGTAGTTATTCTTATATAATTTCTCTCTGTTATTAAATTTAGCTATGATGTTTTAATTTGTCATGATCTAACATAAATAAACATATTATTTACTATTTAGTGTAATTCATATGCACGCAAGTTATGATAGACTTAACATTAATTTGAGTTGATTTATAAAATCAAATGATAACTATGTTTCCACTCATTATTTGTATGGTCAAATCAAATCAACATTGATCAATATTATTACATACATCCCAATAAATGAACTAATCATCGAATGAACAAATCATTAAAGTAAACATGAACTAATCATTGAATTGAACATGAACTAATCATGAATTGAACTAATCATTTTCAAGTTTGTTAACACATAACATAACTTTTCATAAAATAACTCTGTTCATACATAACAATAGAAATTATTATTCGACTTAAAAACTAAATGGGTTAATACTATTAGTACATAACGACAGTAATAATAAAATAACTCTAATAAACTAGATAGGCCAACATCACTCCCAGTAGGACAAACACTAGTACAGTGGTTAACTCAATCCCCTTGAATTTGGACTCATTTGAGGCAATCTTCAGTAGACCAACTTCAAAATTCTCTATTGGATTTACTTTCAAATCCTCTTGTTGATCCTCCTCAAACTCTTCGAGATCCTCTTGATCCGCATAGTGAAGTAACTCCATACATAACTGTGCATATGAGATTCATCCCATACATAGTCTGCTTCCACCTTGGGATACTCCGACAATGAAAGCATCAAGGCCAGATTCTATAAATGTCTAGGACTGGAAACTCTTCTCGCTCGAGTTTCCAAAACAATTGATCAAGCCTTTCAATGTGTCCGTTGACTCCATAAATTGGGTTATATTCAATCTCCTGAATTTCCTCCCTAGCTGGTTCTGTCACACTTCGTAACGAGTCAATATGGTAATAGTCCGTGTCATCTGTAAATTAAATAAGTTAGTATGAAACCAACTTACCAGTATAAAATCGACTTACTTCATAGACATAGAACCAACATTATTAATCAAGAACACTTTTTTATTATTTTCAGGAATCTAAGTCAACTGCCCATTGGACTGGTCGATTAGGAAATCAGATCCTCATTAGAACTAATCTAATTCAACTGAGATGTCTTACCTTTGTTCTATTAATCTAAGCCCATTTAAATCAATTCTAGACTTATTGATCAAACTCAGGTCCATTTGATCAAACCAATATATGTTGAATTAAGTCTAACTCATTAAAATAAATCTAATTAGTTTAGTTAGACCAATTAATGGTTTAAATTAAATTGGGGTCTAATTGGACCAAAAGTAGTCTGGTTAAATTAACTTGGTCAGTCTGATTCAATGAACCAGATCTAGTTTAAATCAGACCAAAAGGTTTAAATCCAGCTCAATTAATTAAGGTAGTTAATAACGCATGAGATACCATTAAAGCTACGTTTGGTTGGGCGTAATGTAATTAAGCTTGTAATGTAATCAAATTTGTAATGTAATGTGATGTAATCTTGATTACATTACTACATTTGGTAATGAAATGTATGTAATCTTTCATTACAAAGGTGATTACATTCTTTTGTTTGATGTCCATTATTTTTATAAGGAATGTAATTTGTATTATTATAAAATGACAAAAATATCCTACGACTTCTACCGGCGGGCGCTACATCTCTGTCGGAGCTTGCGGTGGCCGCTGCCGACGATCGCTGGCTGCCGCCGATCGTTGGTTGCCGCCGGCCGTCGCCGGCCGCCGTTGGTCACCGGTCCCCGGCCCCCGGCGGGTCGCCGGCGGTCGTCGGTCGTCGGCGCCCGCCGGTCGTCAGTTGTCGGGGGGGGCGGGGCGGTGGTAGTGGCAGCGGGCGAAGATGGGCGGCGACAGACTAGGGGTATATTTGACATTCAAATTTTTATTAAAAGATGACCTCGTAATGTAATCGAATTACAATGTGTTTGTTTTGTAATCCAGATTACAAAACTTCATTACATTTTGTAATCCAGATTACATTACATTACAAATTAAAAATGAAATCAAATAAAATAATCAACCTTGTAATGTAATTTGGATTACATTACAAGGCAGATTACACCCTACCAAACGCAGCATAAATGAAATCAACATCTCAACGGTTTACGTAAACCAATGCATGCATCAAATTTAATTAAGAAACCATGAAATGTTTTTACATGCATCAGATAAAAAAACGTTTCGAACCTTAATATGTGCCCACCATTATTTGTGCTTCTTCTCCTTCGCTGTTAACCCCTACATCATCATTTTTTTTTTTTTGCTCATGCACAAAAAAATGGAGATGAACTCCATGGAAGTGGCTACTGATCGGGGCTCTCGACAACGGTGATAGATCATGACATAGTCGTGATCTTACCTGGAGATGGCGGCAGACCTCGACATAGTCGAGGTTTCATTCGATGACTGTTGTAGATCACAGTCTACGATCTCGCCTGGTGATGGCAGAAAACATGATGGAGATAGAACATGATTGAGACAAACTCTGTCGGCAATTTCTCCGGCATCAAACAGGGGAGTGAGATGCTCATTTTTTTATTTTTGATTTAATAAAATCAAAACTTATGATGAAGAAATTATTTAATTGATTAAACCAATCAATTAAATAGACACTTTCTTTGTCACGACGAATGTGAGGTTGCCGACCACGGTGGCCAATCATTGACCTTTCAATGTGGTCTCTGACACGCAACACATCCGTCGTCACACGACATGGTCGCTAGCGTACTTCATAGTCGCCGGTTCCCGTGGCGATCACAAGACACTCACCAACTCAGAAGGAAATCATTGACATGAAGTCGCAATTTCTAGACGATGGGTTTCACACAATTTAGAATCTCACTGTTCTCAGGGGTGGATCCAGAGGGGGGGCGGCATCGGCGGTCGCCCCCCTTGTCGGTAATGGAACCCCCAATATTATGGGGTTCCACCGGTAGAGATAGAGGATACCGCCCCTTATTCCAAGTAAAAATCACCCCTCCATATTTTTATTCCTGGATCCGCCACTAACTGTTCTGATACTATTGTTGGTTCTAAAACATGAAAAATATAAAAATACAAAATCTATAAGACTCACAGTGATCTCCTGTAGGAGATCTTGATCTTTTACTTTTCGTACAAAACGAAAAACTTATAGTGATGCTCAAAGAAGAAGATCAGAGAAGATATCGAAGAATAACTTGTCGTTGGAAGAACGATTAAATCAGAAAAATCTTCAAGATTCCATGAGTCAAATCTCTCTCTACTAAATGTTCTCCTTGTCGATTACTTACTCATCACCACGTACACAACGTAATAACCTTTTCCTGATGCTTGCATCCTCTCTCTTTGCACCAATTATCTTGGACACTTTCTCTACCTCCATTAATGGAGGAAGAAGAAGGGTTGGAAGATGAAGGGGAAGAGACATCCTTTTATCTTTGTAACTCCTACAACATTAACGGTGTGGAGAGTTTTTTCTGTGTGTACCCCTTTGCTTGTGATCGCAGCCTCCTTATATAAGAGCTCAGACCAATGAGCCACTTGGCAAAACATTGATTCATACTCGCACATGAGTCAACTTGGTTTAGTACAATTCGAGCCCTACGCACCGATACGTGAAAGAGAATCTCTCCACATGCATTTGTTCATATAATTAATGTATGTGAATCAATATAAACCAACAAATATATCTTGAAACTTCCAATGTGGGACTAAAGTTTTATTCACAATGAAATTTCTTTCCTTTTCATTTTCACCTCTTTTCTATTCACATTTCTAACATTATAGTAGCGCCACCTTCTTCGCTCGATTTCACCATATTGTCACCCCGACTTCTTGCTCCAACCACTTTAGTGTCTTGTTTAAGGTCGTCATTTCACATGTGAAGTCCATTCAATCTTTAATATTCTGTAAAAAGATAAAATCTATTACTCTGAGAGTCCCACATGACTGTCCTATATCATTGGGAGGGAATAAATCAGGAAACTAAAGTTAGCCATCACATGGGAAGATAATTCATTAGTCTTTACCGGTATTCGATCCTTGCTCAATTCTACAAACCTGTCATGTAATAACTAACTCGATTATGCCCTTGAATCCCATTCAACCTTTAATATGTAGCAAAAAAAGGTGATTTGTTCGCCCCCAGCGCCTCTACCAATCAGTTTTTAGGCTAATACGGAGGAGGTAAATTACGATTGACTACTAGTCATTAGCAAAATGACCAAGCCATGAGGGAAGACTGTTAGTTAGAGCCCTAGAGCCAATCATTTGATGATTGTATGGACTCATGTATATCATATTCTTGTATATTAATAAAGGCATTTGTTTGGTTATTATACTTATTTATATTAGTGCCAAATAGACTAAGTATAATAGCGTCCTTGAGTAGAAGGTTCATACCTATATCAATCGATTAGTTGAATCGATAGTGAGATGATATAGGGAACACTACTCTAAATCATTCCTAGTCGAGTATTAGCATTCAGGGACAATGTTAATACAATAAGACTAGCATGTAGGTCAGCTCGATGACTTGATCTCACAAGTCATGGATATAGAGATATCAAGCTGACACATGGGTATGCATTAGAGAATGTATACTGAATGACCTGCCATGAGAAAGTATCATGGATCGTTATATGAGTGTCATATACTTTCTCATGTGGCTATTAGTATGACTATTAGTCCTTAGACCTGAAGTCACCATGGATCCCTACATAAGGAGTTATGTACTTTAGTTTGTCAAACGTCACCCGTAACTGGGTGGACTATAAAGGCGATTACTAGGTATATAACGAATTATGTAGAGGGATGTGAGTGATGTAGATGGGATCTATCCCTCCCATATGACGGGAGCGACATCGGTATTCTTGATAGAGTGAGACCACTAAGTGCATGGCCATGCCCAAATGAGTCAACATTAGATGTTGAGCTCATTTGATCGAGTGAGTCTACTTGGAGTTCAAGATTTAGATTGATTAGAGGATGACACGGTCTATGCCTCACATTGATCAATCTAGATGTCTAGGATAGAAGGACACTTGTCATTATTTTGTGAGTAGTCACAATTGGTAGTCACAAGGTGATGTCGGATCTCGACATTCTTGTAACTTGGGTAGTAATGATGTGTTTCTAGATACCGCTCATTACTTATGCTCCTAAATGGGTTTAGGGGATTGCCAACATTACAAGAACCTATAGGGTCACACACTTAGGACAATTAGATGGAGATTAGGTTCATTTGATGAACCAAGAGGATTAGATTCATTTGATGAATCAAATTGGATTAAGAGTAATCCTAATTGGGCTAACTTGAGTTCGACTCAAGTTGATTCATGTGTTAAATGAGTCTAATTTAGATTTTGACTCATTGAATCAATTCAATTTAATGAATTAGATTCATTATATTAAGTTGGCTCGAATCAAATGGTTGGATTAGATCCACCATGGTAGAGATTGAGTCAAGTTTGACTTGACTTGAGAAGGAAGACCAAAGGTCAATTTTGACTTGACCTTTTGCCACCTCATTGGTGAGTTGGCATTAGGTGGACCAATAATGATGTTCCACATCATCATGGGTGTCACCTCATGGAAGTTACAAAGCCACTCTCTTAATGGTTTCATATTAATTGCAATTAATGCAATTAATTGGTAATGGTTTCATATTAATTGCAATTAATGCAATTAATTGGTGAGTTTTTGAAAGTGGCCGGCCACTTGGTTTTTGGGTGTGAATTTCATTTTTCCCATTCAAGTGGTGCATCTTCTTCCTCCTTCCTCTCTAGCTCTCCCTCTCCCTCTCCTCCTTACTTGGCCGAACCTTACCAAGGTGCTAGCATACCTTTTTGTGAGGTTTTCTCCACCTAAGTTGTCCGTGTGGATACTTCTAGAGGACCGGTGCTTGACGGTCTTGAGATCCGGCAACACCTTGGAAGAGCGGGATTCGCGTAGGGCGCGCATCAAGGGTAAACACTTTTTCCTCGTAGATCTAAGTAGTAGATCAGTTTTTGAACTCGTACAAGAAATAGTTTTTCGAATTTTGTATACGAATCTTTGCACGGATCTACGGCTTTGGGTCCTTCGGGGTTTCCGCAACGCGAAAAAGCGGTTTTAGTGGTATCAGAGCCACGTGTAAAGACTTGTACGAGTTAGTTTTTGGTTTTTGGAAAAACAAAACTTCTGTGATTTTCTGTAAAAATTCAATTTTTATGTTTTTATGGGTAATTTTTCCTAATAGGCGAAGCACAAGTGTCTCGGCACTTGTAGGCTTCGGCTATCGGGAAGAATTTTCCCAAACGGCTTCGTTTCGACCCAAAATCTTTTGGGACAGCGGACTCGGGTGCCTTTAGATCGCAACGGAGCAACTCACGATGGTTAGATCGTGGGTAGGGGCGCTGCCCCTAACCCCGCAAGGGGATTTGCTCCGCGATCGCACCCGAAATCGTTAAAAACGAACCCGTCGGGAAGATTTTTCCGAAACGGTAATGTCTCGGCCCAAATCGTTTTGGGACAGCGGGTTTAGGCGCTGTTGGATCGCAAAGGAACCCTCGCGATGGTTAGATCGCGGGTAGGGGCGCTGCCCCTGGGCCCCGCAAGGGGATCCGTTCCGCGATTGCGCCCGAAACCGCTAACCGGGACCGCCGGGAAATTTTACTTGTAAAATTGTAAAAAAAAAATTTATTTTAAAATTACAGAAAATAAGAAAATATATAATTTTGAATTATATATTAATTTGGTGATAGTCATGGCCCAAAACCCAATATGATTGGTTGTGTTGTAATTCATAATACGGCCTGCGTGCCGTGATGTGTTTTCGCGTGTTGTATTTATTTTATTATTCGCGACCTGCGCGTCGTGCCTCGTCTTTTATTCTTGTTGTAAATTAGATTTAGACTCGAATGTAACTCGAGTTTCAAATTGTAATGTACAAATTGGAGCGGTGGAGGGTCCACACGAGACGCAGTTCCGAGGCGGGCACGAGCAACACAAGGTGGTCAAAGGGAGGAGCTTGGAGAAGCTGTTGACCCTAGGTTGACCATTTGATCTTCTCATTGGCTTGAGAAGATCGTAGTAGGGCCATGACTAAATCAAAAATAGATTAATTAATTAATTATTATGTATCTGATGCATGTTTAATGGTTAATTAATTAATTAGTGCCTTAACGATTAGATTAGATCTAAGTCGTGCACATGATGCACCCTTGCGATTAGATTAGATCTAAGTCATGCACAAGATGCATCCTTCTCGATTAGATTAGATCTAGATCGAACCAACTCTAAATGCCTAACCGTGCCGTGATACCTATCACTACCTCGATCACATGTATTGTTGAATCTGCCAAAGCAGAGCAATACATATTATCTTGGTAGGGTACGGAGGGACAATCTTGGTCCCGCCTATCAACGCATGGGTGAATACAAACTCAATTATATTGAGTATTCCTAGTTACTCGGTTGGATCGAGTCAACTATAGGCATTATTCCAACGGTTGGAAAAGATAGGTCAAAATCACATCTATATTAACTCTCGGGCGTATTAGCCAAAGCTAACTCGAGTTTTAATATAAATGCGGATATTGATTCTATAAACAAGAGTTGCATAGAGATGTAATTGGTAATCGTTACCTACCGATCATACTAAGCCTTGGGCGTATTAGCCAAAGCTAACTCAAGGGTTAGTATGATGTGGATCTTGTCCCACAAGAATTATAGAATTCAGTGGGAGCATCATTTAATTAAAGGCCTAATTAAATGATTTTAAAAGAATATGATATTTATTTCTGCAAATTTTCTGTTGTAGATAACCATGACGTCGAATACGAACTCTTTCTCTCTGCGATCTATCCTTAAGAAGGACAAGCTCAACGGAGCAAATTTCCTGGACTGGTACAGGAACCTGAGAATAGTTCTCACCCAAGAAGGTAAATTGTACATTCTGGAGCAGCCCATTCCGGAGGCCCCTCCTGCCACTGCCACGCGAGTAGACCGAGATGCTTACAAGAAGCATCGAGATGACGCATTAGATGTGTCTTGTCTTATGCTCGCAACCATGAACTTTGAGCTTCAGAAGCAACATGAGTTTATGAGCGCTTACGATATGGTTGAACATCTTTGTCACCTATATCAAGGACAAGCAAGGCACTGGAAGAGGAACTCCAAAGAATACCTGGAGGATCTTAAGAAGAAGAGAAATAAGATTTCTACTTCAGGTATAAATGTTATAGAAGTCAACCTCTCTATTTCTTCATCGTGGGTATTAGATACCGGATGTGCTTCGCACATTTGTACTAATGTACAAGCGCTGAGGAATAGCAGAGCATTGACGAAGGGTGAGATAGACCTACGAGTAGGCAATGGAGCACGAGTTGCTGCTATTGCTGTAGGAACTTATCATCTATCTCTGCCCTCTGGGCTAGTACTAGAATTAGACGATTGTTGTTATGTGCCTGCCTTGACAAAGAACATAATATCAGTTTCTTGTTTGGACAAGAGAGGATACTCGTTTATAATAAAGAACAAATGTTGTTCCATTTTTTTAAACGATATGTTCTATTGTAGTGCACCTCCGATAAACAGACTCTACATTCTAGACCTAGAGAGCCCTGTCTATAACATAAATACCAAGAGGATCAAGTCGAATGACTTGAACCAAACTTACCTCTGGCACTGTTGCTTAGGTCATATAAATGACAAGCGCTTATCCCAGCTCCATAAGGATGGTTTGCTGGACTCATTTGATTTTGAATCATATAAGATATGCGAGTCATGCCTACGAGGCAAGATGACCAAGACTCCCTTTAGTGGGCACGGCGAGAGAGCGACTGATTTGTTAGGACTCATACATAGTGATGTATGTGGCCCTTTTAATGTCGCTGCTAAAGGCGGTTATAGGTACTTCATCACATTTACTGATGATTTCAGTAGATACGGTTATGTGTACTTGATGACACATAAGTCTGAATCCTTTGAAAAGTTCAAAGAATTCAAGAATGAAGTATAGAACCAGCTTGGCAAGAGTATTAAGGTACTTCGATCAGATCGAGGTGGTGAATACTTAAGCCATGAGTTTCGTGACTACTTAGCTGAGTGTGGGATTTTATCTCAACTCACTCCTCCTGGAACACCACAGTGGAATGGTGTATCCGAAAGGAGGAATCGTACCTTATTAGATATGGTACGATCTATGATGAGTCACACAGATCTTCCGACATATCTATGGGGATATGCTCTAGACACGGCAGCTTTCATACTCAACCGAGTTCCATCAAAGGCCGTGATAAAGACACCATATAGGATATGGACTGGGAGAGATGCCCAGGTGTCTTTTATGAGGATTTGGGGTTGTGAGGCTTACGTACGACGTCAAGTCTCAGACAAATTAGGACCTAAATCCGACAAGTGTTATTTCATCGGATATCCCAAGGAAACTAAGGGATATTACTTCTACATTCCCAGTCAGCACAAGGTAGTTGTGGCAAAGACTGGGGTCTTTCTAGAAAGGGACTTTGTTTCTAGAAAGACTAGTGGGAGCGCGTTCGATCTTGAAGAAGTTCAAGATGTGAACAATAGCACTGATGCCTCAATGGAAGTTGAACTGGAACCACAAAGTGTTGTGGATGATCTTGTTCCACAAAGAGTTGAGGAACAACAACCAGTTCAAGTAGACATACCTCTTCGCAGGTCTGATAGGGTACGTCGTCAGCCTGAGAGATACTCATTTCTCTTGTCTGACCATGATGACGTTGTGCTCATAGAGGATGAGCCTACCACCTATCAGGAAGATGTGATGAGACCAGATTCCGAGAAATGGCTAGAAGCCATGAGATCCGAGATGGATTCCATGTACACCAACCAAGTATGGACTTTGGTTGATCCACCTGAAGGGGTAAAACCCATTGGGTGTAAGTGGGTCTTTAAGAGAAAGACTGACATGGATGGACTTATCTATAAGGGTCGCTTGGTAGCTAAAGATTCAAGCAAATTCATGGTATTGACTATGATGAAACTTTTTCTCCAGTAGCGATGTTTAAGTCTATTCGGATCATGCTTGCTATTGCAGCCTACCATGACTATGAGATATGGCAGATGGATGTCAAAACTGCGTTTCTGAATGGAAACCTACTGGAGGATGTGTACATGACACAACCTGAGGGTTTTGTAGATCCACAGCATACTAGCAGAGTATGGACTAAAGCAAGCTTCTCGGAGCTGGAATCTTCGATTTGATGATGCAATCAAACAGTTTGGTTTCATCAAGAACGAAGATGAGCCTTGTGTCTACAAGAAGGTTGTAGGGGATATAGTTGTCTTCCTCATATTGTATGTGGATGACATACTACTCATTGGGAAGGACATCCCTATGCTTTAGTCTGTCAAGACCTGGCTAGGGAGTTGCTTCTCAATGAAGGACTTAGGTGAGGCATCCCGCATTCTAGGGATTCAGATCTATAGAGATAGATCTAAGAGATTGCTTGGCCTAAGTCAGAGTACATACATTGACAATGTACTCCTTCGGTTTGCCATGCAGAACTCCAAGAAGGGATTTCTGCCGATGTCACATGGCGTGAGTCTTTCGAAGACTCAAGGTCCCTCTTCTAGAGAGGAGAGAGACCGCATGGATCAGATCCCTTATGCCTCAGCCATAGGATCGATCATGTACGCCATGCTGTGTACTCGACCTGATGTCTCGTATGCTTTGAGCATGACGAGCAGATACCAGTCAGATCCAGGTGAAAGTCACTGGATAGCGGTCAAGAATATTCTTAAGTACTTACGAAGGACTAAAGAATATTTCTTGATATATGGAGGTAATGATGAGCTAATTGTAAAGGGTTACAGTGATGCCAGCTTTCAGACCGATCAGGATGATTACCGATCGCAGTCAGGATTCATATTTTGCATTAATGGTGGTGCTGTCAGCTGGAAGAGTTCGAAGCATACGATTCTACAACAGAGGCCGAGTATATTGCTGCATCAGAGGCAGCAAAGGAGGCAGTTTGGATCCGCAAGTTCATCACTGAACTTGGGGTGGTTCCTAGCATCGCTGACCCAGTTGAGCTCTATTGTGACAACAATGGAGCTATAGCACAGGCGAAGGAACCTCGCTCACACCAGCGGACCAAGCACATACTACGGCGCTTCCATCTCATTCGAGAGATTATCGATAGAGGAGATGTGAAGATTTGCAGAGTACCTACAGAGGCTAACATCGCAGATCCCTTGACCAAGGCTTTGGCACAGAGAAAGCATGATGGTCACACTAGGTCATTAGGCCTTAGAGCCTATATTGATTGGCACTAGTGCTAGTGGGAGATTGTTAGTTAGAGCCCTAGAGCCAATCATTTGATGATTGTATGGACTCATGTATATCATATTCTTGTATATTAATAAAGGCATTTGTTTGGTTATTATACTTATTTATATTAGTGCCAAATAGACTAAGTATAATAGCGTCCTTGAGTAGAAGGTTCATACCTATATCAATCGATTAGTTGAATCGATAGTGAGATGATATAGGGAACACTACTCTAAATCATTCCTAGTCGAGTATTAACATTCAGGGACAATGTTAATACAATAAGACTAGCATGTAGGTCAGCTCGATGACTTGATCTCACAAGTCATGGATATAGAGATATCAAGCTGACACATGGGTATGCATTAGAGAATGTATACTGAATGACCTGCCATGAGAAAGTATCATGGATCGTTATATGAGTGTCATATACTTTCTCATGTGGCTATTAGTATGACTATTAGTCCTTAGACCTGAAGTCACCATGGATCCCTACATAAGGAGTTATGTACTTTAGTTTCGTCAAACGTCACCCGTAACTGGGTGGACTATAAAGGCGATTACTGGGTATGTAACGAATTATGTAGAGGGATGTGAGTGATGTAGATGGGATCTATCCCTCCCATATGACGGGAGCGACATCGGTATTCTTGATAGAGTGAGACCACTAAGTGCATGGTCATGCCCAAATGAGTCAACATTAGATGTTGAGCTCATTTGATCGAGTGAGTCTACTTGGAGTTCAAGATTTAAATTGATTAGAGGATGACACGGTCTATGCCTCACATTGATCAATCTAGATGTCTAGGATAGAAGGACACTTGTCATTATTTTGTGAGTAGTCACAATTGGTAGTCACAAGGTGATGTCGGATCTCGACATTCTTGTAACTTGGGTAGTAATGATGTGTTGCTAGATACCGCTCATTACTTATGCTCCTAAATGGGTTTAGGGGATTGCCAACGTTACAAGAACCTATAGGGTCACACACTTAGGATAATTAGATGGAGATTAGGTTCATTTGATGAACTAAGAGGATTAGATTCATTTGATGAATCAAATTGGATTAAGAGTAATCCTAATTGGGCTAACTTGAGTTCGACTCAAGTTGATTCATGTGTTAAATGAGTCTAATTTAGATTTTGACTCATTGAATCAATTCAATTTAATGAATTAGATTCATTATATTAAGTTGGCTCAAATCAAATGGTTGGATTAGATCCACCATGGTAGAGATTGAGTCAAGTTTGACTTGACTTGAGAAGGAAGACCAAAGGTCAATTTTGACTTGACCTTTTGCCACCTCATTGGTGAGTTGGCATTAGGTGGACCAATAATGATGTTCCACATCATCATGGGTGCCACCTCATGGAAGTTACAAAGCCACTCTCTTAATGGTTTCATATTAATTGCAATTAATGCAATTAATTGGTAATGGTTTCATATTAATTGCAATTAATGCAATTAATTGGTGAGTTTTTGAAAGTGGCCGGCCACTTGGTTTTTGGGAGTAAAATTTTCATTTTTCCCATTCAAGTGGTGCATCTTCTTCCTCCTTCCTCTCTAGCTCTCCCTCTCCCTCTCCTCCTTACTTGGCCGAACCTTACCAAGGTGCTAGCATACCTTTGTGTGAGGTTTTCTCCACCTAAGTTGTCCGTGTGGATACTTCTAGAGGACCGGTGCTTGACGGTCTTGAGATCCGGCAACACCTTGGAAGAGCGGGATTCGCGTAGGGCGCGCATCAAGGGTAAACACTTTTTCCTCGTAGATCTAAGTAGTAGATCAGTTTTTGAACTCGTACAAGAAATAGTTTTTCGAATTTTGTATACGAATCTTTGCACGGATCTACGGCTTTGGGTCCTTCGGGGTTTCCGCGACGCGAAAAAGTGATTTTTGCGGCTCGAAGAACCCAACAAAGACATGCTCGGACATGCTGACTTTCAACGGCATGACCTGCTATGCTAACATCCCATGTCATAACTATCACACCGCCCAAAGGGGATGCATTCAACCTTCAATATGATAATCCTAGTCAGTCTCATTGACTATCCCTGGGGTGATCGACCCAACTCCATGGAAGTTTCCAGGCCACAAGGGTAAATCCGGAAGTACACGTGGTGATCAGTCCAGAAACCAGCATCCTTTGATTATATCCCCTATTTAGAAAAAAAATTCCTATAAATACGATCATAGCTCTCATATAACGTTGTTGATCTCATATTTTGAAAAAAAAACTAAAAGTTATTATTTTCGTTTTGCAAAGCTCATTGGTCTCTTAGTGAGAAAGTAATATGATTCTGAGTGAGAAGCTTACCTTTTGCCTCTAACTAGTAACCACACTATGAATGTGGCAAAAAGGTGAAATCGCTCGCCCTCAGCGTTCTCGTCGTACCCGACCCTTGGCCATCACAAGGAAGGTAAATCACGATAGTCGAGAAGACAAGTGATGATGAGATGAGTTACATAGAGTCTGAAGATTTATGTCCCGACAATCCTACGATTCGATCTCGCAAGTAACCACACTATGAATGAATCAGTTGTAGAAATTTCGTGGATAGACATAATAAATCTTAAAATAAAATTTATAATTTTAGTAGTAATATTTTCCACCGATCCTCACTTTACTGAAGCCTCTTTTTCTCACTTTTTTTCTTCTTCTTCAGCGACACGACCGCGCTAGGGGTTTCTTCTACTTTGGCGATGCAACAGCGTTAGAGTTTTCTTCTTATTCGGCGACGCGGCAGTTCTAGGGTTTCTTCTTCTTCGACGACGCGACAGCTCTAGGGTTTTCTTCTTCTTCGGCGACGCGACAGCGCTAGGGTTTTGTTCGCCGCTCGACTCGACGGTAAGATCCTCTTTCTCGCAGGGTCCTTTCATGTTGTATTTCTTTTCCTTGTTGTTGCCGTTTATTCCTCTTCTTTTGTTAATCTTCAAGATTTTCTCAGTTTGTTGTAGAGACATCGTGGATTTAAAATTTCTCTCTTTGTTGTTTGATATTATACATTTATTTTCTCTGATCGGTTTACATCTTTGATCTTCTCAAATTTATCTTTGTTCATGAAATAATCCATCCAATTTCTAGTAGTTATCTGTTGGAATTTTATTTTATTGTGATACCTTGCTAAATCATAGATCAATACTAGGTTATGCTTTTGGAATTAGTTTTCAATTCAGTCATTTGATGATTCAAAGACTCTGTAATACGAGGATTCCAATATTACTCATTTCAGTGCATGATTTTGAATCCCATTCTGATTCAGTAAGCATGAGAAAGACTTAATTTTCTGCCTAAAGACTGAAATTGGGACATGTTTGAGGCTGGCACAGACAAAATCTACATGCTTTGCCTATACAGACTTAAATTGCATGTGAGTCACAGTTATTCAATGAAATAACATGTGTGTTAGTCCAGTGATGAAATAATTACTATAGTCTTGATTTTGGAAGTAGACAAGTGGGAGGTGATCAAAGTGATGGGGCTAGTTCCAAAAATTAGGTAGGCATGGTCTGACATTGGTCAACCTTCTTCTGCATGGCTTGATAGTAATTCTGGGTTGATACGTAAATGATCTATAAGTCCAATTCCTGTTTGGTGGATTTTTGAAATCTATCCTTGAGCAATATCTGAAAATAGGACCAGTGGGTTGAATTGATCATCCCAATGGCTTCGGATTTTCTTGTTAATTTGGTCAAAATTATGATTAGTTGAAGTTGCAAGTGTTCTACCATTTAAATCAAACTAGATTGGCAAGCAACCCAACTTAACCAGTTGGACTGACTGATCTAGTTTAGTTCTTGAAACACTGGCCTTGAGAAATAGCTTTGTGAAGCTTACCGTGCATGAAAAAGATATCAGTGCAAGGCTTGTCTTAACATATTGGCAATTGCCTATGAGTGCATGGAATATCTTGGTTTTATATATCTGGACTGACTCACTTTAAGTGACCATCCTTGTCTAAGTTTGAGGCTGAAATTTTGTATAGTTAGTAGCACTGGCGATTTGGGTTTTAGTTCTCTTTGCACAATTGAGACACTCCATTATACGGTTAGCATACACCATTTGTTATTGATGTCACTTTGTACGGAGTGTTGATTGTTGAACTAAAGGCTGCCTAAAAAATCTATGTATGAAGATTCTTTTCCCTTGGAATACTGCCATGATTAATGTCTTTCTTTTGTTAATAAACTCGTCATAGATGCATCATGCAATGTGATTAGCACATAGGTGATGTATCTTCCATGCACTAGAAATTTTTCTTTTTATCCGTGTTGATGTATATACAGCCGACCCCACCTAGTAGGAAAATGCTTGGTTGTTGTTGTTGTTGTATCCCTGTTGATGTATCTTCCATGAGAGATCAACCATGTCACTCCTAGCTTCTATGTAACTAGTTCATGTGCATGATAATCTTATATATAGCTTCAAGTGCCTGTCAATATTGGTTAGCATGGTCATAATTTATCGTTCCAATTGTTGTTTGTGTCGCAATAGTTCAAATGGTATTGATCAAGACAAAGCTTGTTTTATCCAATAATGTATGGAGTTTGTTTAGGTAAGAAGATTTTCTTAGTTGAAGCATTGATCTCTTAAGTTGTTATAGCGGTGAATTAAGATAAGTTGTGAAATGACTGGTAACATCTGTGTTCTAAAATCACACTAGAATAGCCATGGTTGGAAAAATGTTCTTATTATATGTGCATTATCACTATGAGGTTTGTACCATTATGGTGATCAGCATTTCATTGGCACCCCTTATGAATGATTAAAGATAACCATGTTAAACTGTTGGACAATTTCAAGTTAAAATAAACCAAATCCGGTCTCATATGTCATCTTTGAGTAATAAGTTTTATTACTGATGGACAATTTCAAGTTAAAATAAACCAAATCCGGTCTCATATGTCATCTTTGAGTAATAAGTTTTATTACTGATGGACAATTTCAAGTCAAAACAAACCAAATCCGGCATTTCATTACAATTTTTTATTGGACACGTGTAAGCATGTTGTTAAAAGAATCCGTATTGGATAAAATTTGCAGAAGAGTTCGTTATTTTTAGTAGTAGGGGAGTCCATTATTTTTTTAGATTGTGAAGCATAAGACATTATTAACAGTGCAGGTACTAGAACTATTTATATTCCCCATTAGTGGTTGTCAGATAAAGATCGATAAAATAATTTTTCTTCCGTTTTGATGATAAAGCAACAAGCATTTCTTGTAATCTTGACTTGAACAATCTGACGTCTAGTTTTTAATCTACTGTTAGTGTCATTATAGAATAGATAAATAGTAGGATTCTGAGAGGCCATCATTTTATGATTGGGCACATATTTTCATTTATTTTATTTCATTTATAGCATTTCCTCCAAAATGCTACTAAATAGTAGTCATAAATCAAGTTTCTTTCAATTTCATTTTTAGAAATTTTTATGTTGGTGCAAAGTGATGTGTGTAGATTATACTTCTTTTTAAGCATGGTTTAGCATATATCTTGTTACATTTTAGGAGCATGTTTTGCATTCATATACTCTATTACTATGTAATTTCGTTACTTTTACTCTTTTAATTTGGAGAACTGCTCTTTACTCGTTTTCATTGAGAGGACGTGTTTTCGAATAAAAAATGATGCATGCGTGCTCCTACGGCGAAAGAAAGATGAAGCACGGAGCGAAAACAAGGTAAACATCACTCAAGAAGGGTTGGCTGTGCTAGGAGGCATGACTGATCCAGAAGCCAAGGTCGTACCTCATCCATAAGTCACGGTGTGGCTGTCTTTTTGACACGGTCGTGCCAACTTTGGAGGATTTCATAGAAGGTATAAATCTAGTCTAAGGGGCGAAAACTCTGTTTTGGCAAAGCCTTATAAATCTAGTAGATCTGGGTAGTTTGGGAGAGATATAAAACCGTTCTTGGTGTCATCTTGGGATTGGAGCTCCGTCCCTTTTCTTGGGGAAGAGTTTTCCTCTCTAGGGAAAATCTTAGAGCAACCATCTTCATTCCTCTAGACTATCCGTTCACCGTTGGAGCAAGAATTTCATCGAAGAAGATCAGTAACACATTGATAAACATTTTCTTCTCTCTGTCTTATGTATTTAGTTGTAGGTTATTTTCTGTCTCTTGGTTTTATTTCCTTTATTATGGAGTAGATTTTCTGAATTCTTGGATATAAGAGTGTAATTATGATGTGATGTTGATGTATAAATTATGAAATTTATTTATTTCCTTATTTTGTGATATGCTTACGATTTGTTCTATTGTGTTGTGCCTTATTTGTGTTTGATTAAATGTTTTTGTGGTGAATGCATATAGATGTAAAAGATTGGTTACCATGTAAAGGAGTTACTTTGGATTCTAAGATCGAGGGCCTTAGTGATAGTGGATATTTTTTTAATCGGACTTTCTAGAGTCATCACCTTAAAGTGAGAATCAATTCTATGTAAGAGATTAGCTAATTAGAGTTTAATAAGTTTCACCAATTTAATGTTAGGAAGTGATTTGTGTAATCTACACTGTATAATTAGGGGGCTCTCATGTGATAGGAGATATCCCTTTAATGAGACTATTTTTGTTATATTTTTACTTAATAACATTAATCTAACATTAAGAAGTAAATAAAAAAACTCTAAAAAGTAGGAATGTGTATATCCCTTTAACCGAACTTTCTAGAGTCATCATCTTAAAGTGAGGATTAATTCTATATAAGGGATTAGCTAATTAGAGTCTAATGAATTTCTCCAATTTAATGTTAGGAAGTGATTTGTGTAATCTAGACTATATGATCGGGGACTCTCATGTGACAGGGGATATTCCTTTAATCAGATTTTCTTTGTTACATTTTTACTTAAAAACATTAATCTAATGTTAAGATGTAAATAAGAAAACTCTAGAAAGTAGGACCGTAGGGCCTTAGTGATAGAGGGTATCCCTTTAAGTGGACTTTTTAGAGTTACTTTTTTACTTAATAGTTTTGAAAATTAGTGTAAATATTTCGGTGTAACCTTCACGGTTTTATATTGATAATTGGATTAGAATTCTTAAAAGAATATAAGCAAAGAGGTAAGGAGATAAATAATATATAGGAACATTAATTAGTATCATAATAAAATTGAAATCCTAAAATCATCCTCAATTATAACTTCTCCCTTCGATTGCATGCTTTCCTTGACCTTCTTTGCTCTAAGCTCTCTCAAATCTCTCTCTTACTCTCTCAACTCTCTCTCTCTCAATCTCTTGAGTGCAATCAAGCTTTCACGTAACATTCGATTGTCTAGATAATTTATTTTACGAACTTAACTAGTGCTTAATCAATAGTTCCTTGTGGATCGATATTTTTATTATTTGATGACTTAATCGACACTTGCAGTTTCAACAATTTTTTAGCGTTGGTGTCGAAAATTATTTTTGATTAACATTAGTTGATTAGTAGTTTAGTTAATTTAGATTTTTTTCTTTTCTTTGTTAATAATCCTATTAATTCTATATTTTCTGTCTTGTCATTTAAATTTTGTATTTTTATTTTTTTAATACTTTTGCTTCTCAACTAATTATATTTTTGTAGGTAATTGTGATTGTTTTCAAAAACCTATTATTTTTTTTATAAGATACAATGAGTTTTGAAATGACAAATAGATTTTTGAGAGAATTTTTCACACTCATAAGTGCAAGAGTGAGACTATTGAAATAATTAAGAAAATCCTTGTTTATACTTTAAGATATTTCAAGAATATTGCACTATAGTGAATTGTGAGGGAGTCTTTACTAATGTTATTTAGTTGATCACATTTCTTTGCAGAGATAAAGTAAGGACTTGGTTGCGTTCTCTCCCTCAACAAATCATCACAAGCTGGGAATAACTGGAGCAACGGTTTCTGAATCACTTTTCCCCTCCAAGTAGTACGATGTATATAAGGAATAGAATCACAAGCTTTGCATAGGTAGATGAAGAATCACTGTTTGAAGCATGAGATAGATTTAAGGATTTATGGGGGCAGTATCCTCCTCGTGGTTTGGAAAAGTGACTAACTGTGCATATATGCTATATGGGGGTTTCCTTTTCAAATAAGATATTTTTAGATTCAGTCGCAAGAGATTTTTTGATGAATAAAAGTTTAAACGAAGCATATAACTTAATTAATCAAGTGACATTGAACCTCCAAAAGTAGGCAAATGAATATTGGATGACATCTTCCTTGAAAATTCCAGAAGTATGAGCCATGTTTGCAAATATGAATATCAAAAGAGAGTTGTAAAATCTCAACCCACCCACTACTCCAACAAGGGTTTATAATCCATCGATATTCTTTCCTTAGCGGTTCCTATCCCTTAAAAAAGGTAGATCCGCTACCTTAGCGGCCCCCCTAGTGCCGGCCCCACGGATATGGAGGGAGGTTCATGCAGGTACACAGGCCATAGGCGCATGGCGGGGTAAACCCCAGGTCGTCAGTTCCTGAGAATCGACCCCTGGCCATTACGCCAGAGATACCATGCGCCCACCGTCTGCGCTACGCCCTGGGGGCACGGCTTTCCTTTTAAGCTAACAGATGAATAACTTGACTCAGAATCTAGAGGCTAAATGTCCATCTTGATTATTTGTAATAATATTTGTGGCAACAATCTGTCGGTTGAAATGAGTCAACCCGTCAACTTGGCGGATTAAAAAATCTCCAACCCAATCCAATCGAAGGCGGGTTATGGGTTAGGCGGGCCAACCCGCGGGTCCATAAAATTTTTTTAAAAAAAATAAAAATCTTTCATATCTTCGGCAAGCTTATGCAGTTTTAGCTTTAGATGTAACATTTAAAAAGAGAATGAAAAATTGTAGCTTCGAAAAATTGTAGTTTGAGATAAATTCATAAAAAATTATTTGAAGAAGAGATTGATGGTTTACGAGAGATTGTTGGATTGTGGCCTAATCCAACAAAGTTACAGTGAAGATGTTGAGCCAGGTTTACACATAGGAGCAGCTCAACACCGCCCTCTACGCTAGATTAGCCGTTTGAGCCATTGGTTACTTGATAATCTTCTACCCGGTAACTAGTAATGTTGAACAGTTTTGCCGAGGATCAGTAGCAGCTCACTTGTTCATGCTCAATTGTGGAGTTGTAAGATTATGCTCAATCGTGTTGTGTTCAACGTTGTGTATTACTCTACAATTGTAGTAACCAATTAGCTTTCAAATCTTAAAGCATTTGGTTATTTACAAGGCTAAGGTCGTACGGTAGAATGTACATTTGCTGCATGTATTAGATTATTAGTTAATAATATTAGTTTATTATCAGCTTTAGCGCATTATATCTTTAAATATCAATTTCAATTAATTTATGATTATATTCATGAAATATTAATTTTGTACCCTATATAAAAACTTTATATCTTGAATACTATTGTGTCCTTCATTACATCCACAAACATATATTTCTCAATCAGTGGGTCAAATCAAACCTATCGCGGACTGACTTGCGTGTATCGCGGGTCTAGGTGGGCCGGCCTGCGGCGGGCATGAGTTGATAAAATTTTAATCCAATCCGCTTAATTGATTTGGTGGGGCGGGCCAATTCAACGGGTCCAATTCAAATTGATGACTCTAAATGCATCTACCGATAACCTATGTATAACAAATATTTTTTTCACAAAGGCTAGTGAAACCCAAGAAATATGAAGAATTTGACAAATTTTGTGATGATGTAGTGTCTTGATGTAGTTCCTAAGATTGAATGTGATTATAATGTTGTGGATTTTTCTTATGGTAATTGTTATAATGATGCAGTCGTTTGTAAATTTGTTGATGTATTTAAAGAGGAAGATTTTTCTGATAATGATGGTTAGTATGAAATTTTTGATAAAATTATTTATTTTTTTGTAGATGATATTGATGTTGATGTACTCTTCACTGCTTTTGATGATGCTTATGTTGTGGAACGAAGTGTATGAAGCAATGTCTCAAGAATTACTTTCTTTGATTATACAACCACTTGACACTATGAAAATTGCATGAATTGAATTTGTCAACGATAAATGGGGACTTTTGTAGTAAAGGCAAAGTCCCAAGAATTACAACTTTTTGAGGCACTATCATCGAAACAAGAGTTAGAGCCCTTACTACACTTGGAGGAAGTCGTATTCACTTGCTTAGAACCTTCAGATGCGAGGTGTGAGGTTAGTATTTTTTGTGTTTTTTTTAAATTTTTTTATAGAGGTATTTATAATTAATCTTTTTTGATGTGATTCATTTTTTGACATATGCTTAATTAAACTTAATATAGTTCTAGTTATTTCTTATCTCATATGCATGTGGGAGGCATGTTCTTTCATTGGGTGTGTAGGTTTTAATAGGGCCTGAGATTAGATGTTCAAACTAAATCATCTCCATCCTTGTGTACTTTCAAGGAGACGAATATGGAGGAAGTGGTGCTTCATGATATTGATCCCATGATGTTAGTTCTCTTTACAATTTGGGTCATTGGAAAGAAAATCCGGAAGTATCTTATTTCGGCGAGAGTGAGATTTAGAAGAATCTAATAAGGAGTAAAGTTAATAACCTAAAATAAACGCTTTTTTGGGAGTCTACCCAAATTCTTTTTTTGTTTTCATTTAAGTTATCCTTTTCTTTCCTTTTTCCTAATCCTAATTGCCTACATGATGTTTATTGTCTAATCTTATTTTTGGATTATTCAGAGATAAGCAGTGCGATTACGAGATTGAGGAGTGACTTTGGCAAAGGAATGACTTAGACGCTTTGCGCGCGTCACTTCAAACTTCCTCCGCATTAGATTTTTGGTTTTGATTGGGACAATGAAAGATTTAAGTCTAAGGAGATATATATGTTGGTTGTTAGTTTTTGTCATATTGCTTTTTTGCATAATAATTTTTTTTAGTTACATCAATCATCAAATTATGTTTGGTTGTTATTCATTATAAAATGCTAGCACGTTTATTCAAGATATTTATGTATTGTGATTTGGTATGCTAATATGCCTTTTGATCTATTTTTTCTTCTACCATAGTAGCATGAAAAGAGTTTGAGTATTGGCTTAGTTTAATCATCTCTTCCGAAAATAATCATAATTCATAGAATTAGACTAATATGTTTGTTTCCTTTGTGACTTTTCAACTACATTTTAGTTACTGAATAACTCTTGTTTATGTCAACTCATTAGGAAAAATATGAATCTCGAATAAAAAAAATTGTGTGTTCAAGTGTTGCATTTTGCAATCATTTAGTGAAAATAAATGAATAAGGGATAATAAAAATAGTTATTGTGAATGGAAATTAACAACCTATCCCTTTGAGACTGAGTTAGGTTACTACGACAATAACTGTTATGTTTCTTTTGATTCCAAATATTCCTTTGATACTTTGTGTAGTTTGAAAGAGAAGAACTTTGCGAGTAACAGGTAAGCGTTAATAAAATGTAAACATTCCACGCAGTTTATATATTCAGCCTCCGGCTGACACAACCACGCATTTTATATTAAATGAAAACCTACTCTACTACAACAACGAAAAAACACAAACCCACAATAGAAAATCCAACACAGCAGAAAACAACGGCAGTAGACCAAACTCGATAAAAATCCTCGAGTACAATCCTACATCACAAGTGTATATAAATACATAACAAGGAACCAAAAGTCCAAAGAGTAGAAAATCGTCGCGAAGCAAAGTGATGGGGGACTAGCGACTAGAACCTCCTGACAATATCAACCTGAAATGGTAATATCAACAGGGTGAGTCAAATCTTCAGCGAGTATCGGGCTGACATGCATAATAAGAAATAACTAATAGCAATAAATATGTGTACAGTCTCTTTGAATAATGGAAAATGCAAAATAGTAAGATAAGGAGAAACTGTTTAACTAAACATAGATTAATGTCAACCACTCACCCAAATCCAGATCTACCTTGATGATTTACCGTCGAAGAAAATGGCTGTAATCAAACCACTACGGCCAATTCCCCACTACCATTTGGAAAACAAACAATCCCTAAATCAACTAGTTAGGAATCCTAACAATAATTTTCCTAAATCTACACTGCTGTTGAAGTTAACAAGAATCCTTACCTAACCTTCCTCTTCTTCGGTGATGGCAGCAAGAAATCAAACAGAGCTGGTGGCAGCAACAGATCAAGAACAGATTGAAAGTTACCCGAGGTATGTGCGACGCTGGCTCTAGGGCACAGAGAGGAGATGACAGTGAAGAATCGGGAAGAGGAAGGTTTGGTGGTGGTTGCTATGGTGCCTAGTTCGGCAGAGGAGCTAGCGGTCGGCGATCAGAACAACACTGCTAGAGCCTGAGAGGAGGAGATGCTGCCTCAGGGCCGATGGAAGTCCAGCGGCTCAACTCTAGTGACGATGATGTCCGCGGCTGTGGAAATCTCCCTCGGCGTCGGAAAAAGGGATGCCGAGGGCCGTTGACCCAATCTATGGCACGACCCAACAGACGTGAGTGCTCAGCTACGTCACCGATCTGGCTTCCAGAGAAGGGGGAGGAAGAGGTTGTCGTCAGTAGGTGGCAGGAGTTGGTGATCGGTGGAGACGGTGCAAGGGTGTTGACGGCTAAGGCAGATGGAAAGAAAGTGGAGATCGGGAGAAGATGGAGAGAGATCGACGTTTTCTCTTGGCCGACTGTTATGTACGCGTAGGGGAACGGAATCGACGCGGGGGCGGTGTTAGAGTGTATACTAAAAGTCTAGCTTTTTGTAAACATTTATTTTGAAATAAAGAATCACATTGGTCAAATGTCTACATTTATATACTAAGTGTAGTCCAATGAAGCCTAGGCCGTGTACACCACACGGCCATGTCAGTTTTCCAGAGACCAGAGAAGCCTCGGCCATGTGTGCTACACGACCGTGTAAGGTTTCCAGTGAGCAAGAGGGTGCTGGCTGTGTGTACCACACGGCTGTGCCAGGTTTCTAGAGGCGAAGGTAGTACAGGTCGTGTAGATCTACACGGTCGTGCAAGGGGATCATTGGTAGAGGCAAGTCACGCCCGTGTACCTCACATGACCGTGTGAAGTTGGCAGAGAAGAGAATGGAGCAGGCCATGTGAACCTCACACGACCATGCTTCGGGGCCGTGTGGCGCCCAAACCCCTCTTCTATATAAGGCTTCCTTCATGAATTGAAAGGTGATCTTCTCCCCTTTGGGAGAAAGGAAGATTTGGGCGATTCCTTCCATTCTTTGGTAGATTTCTGGGCGATCTAAGGGAAGATTTTTATCGATTCGACTCCAGGAACGTGGATTGGATCTGAAGACTGTCTTCATCATAGATAAACCTTCCTTCTTTCATTTTCTTGGATTGGAATCAAGAATGCTTGTAATCTTTATGTTTTCGGATTTCTTTCTTCGATCGATGGAGTAGTTTATCTTCATTCTATGATGGATGGAGTATTTGTAAGGATTTCTTGATGTAAACTCTTGTGGATATGTCAATTTCCTATTTCTATGATTTTGTCCTGTTTTGTATCTATTTGATCTTGTGTGGAATGTTGTGATTGTGCCTAATTACCATGCTTGATTGAGAGTTTGGATATCTTGTGGATCTTGTTGAGGTAATTCTTCATTCGATTTTCTAAGGGATCTTCGTGACAGAAACATGCCCGTGTAAGGATGTTTGAGGGATTATCTTGAAGGAGAAATTAGGTATTTCAAGAGGTTAGGATAGATTTATGCATTAATCTTTATATCTTGATGGGTTGATGAGAGATTGATTCTTATGTTGATTTTTCGAGGGACGCACGTGACAGGCAAGCCCGTGTAAGGACAACATAGATTCATTCCTAATTGATCAATTTAGGTATGGATTTCAGTCCTAGGTCGGTTCTCTATTGCAAGAGAGAACCGACAACCTTCTACAAATGATGGACAATTGAGAAAAAAGAATTTGGTAGATCATTTATATTGAGCAACCTTACAAAGAAATCAAAATTCCTAGAATATCCCTTATCATTGTCTTTATTCTTGTTGCCTATTCTTTCATTCTTTTGTTTACTTTTCATAGTTACACTTAGACTTTGTCAATCCATTGATTTGTTGTCTAGCTAATTCGCGTTGAGATATTCTTAGTGCTTATTCCAGTCCCTGTGGATACGATAATCTTTTATATTACTTGCGATATTTTAGTACACTTACGGAGGTCAACAAGTTTTTGGCGTCGTTGCCGGGGACTGCGCTATAACATTAGGAATTATCAATTGAGTTAGACTAGACATAACTTTTCTTTTCATTTGCATAGTTGTAACTAATTGTTAGAATTCTGTTTTCATAACTTTTTCTTGTATACCTTACTACTTCTTCATAATTCTTTCTGATTTTGGTAACTGTAACTTGTATCTCCTATTCCTCTTTTCTTTTGCACATCAAATATGATATTCAGGTCATTAGGAGACTATGGAGCCTCAAGGTCTGCCAAGGGATTAGGGCCAGTTGTTTACCCTGAAATTCATGCAAGGAATTTTGTGCTTAAACCTTCCTTCATCTCAATAATTCAGAAAACTCAATTTGGGGGCCTAGAGATTGAGAACCCTTACTCACATCTCATGGAATTCTATAGATACTGTTATACTTTGAAATATGAGGAGGTTCCATATGATGTTATACAGCTACTGGTTTTCCCTTTAACCTGAGAGGTGCTGCAAAGAGATGGTATAATTCTCTAAAATTTCAAAGTATTAAAACCTGGGATGAATTAGAGCAGAGATTTTTGGGCAGGTATTTCCCCCCTCAGAAGACTACTTATTTGAGAAGTCAAATCTTGAATTTTAAGCAACTTGTTGGGGAGGAGCTACATCAAGCCTGGGAAAGATATTCATCTCTTCTACAGTTATGTCCACATCACAGTATTGAAAGATGGTTGATTATGCACTTATTCTATGAGAGACTTTCTCTTTCAAATAAAAGTCAACTAGATATAGCTTCTGGAGGATCATTTTTGAAGAAAAACTTAGAGGAAGCGAATGAGATAATTTACATCATTGCATCAAATTTTAATGATTGATCAGGACAGAATGACACAACTCTAACGGTTAGTACGGTGGAAGAAAAGGAAAATGGGGAGAAAGAAATTACTTTGAATCATAACGATCTTCAAGTATTATTGTCTTGGTGTTATGAGTCTATTTTAAAAATATTCAGTAAAGAGGCAGTTTCAACGGAGGAGAAGAAAGGGGAGGATATTTTTCTAGAAGATGAAGAAGACTTGGAGAAGGGATCTCAAGAAGAAGTGATTAAGTTGATAGAGCAAGAGCTAACTGTGCCAGAAATAGTACCACCTCAACTTGAACTTAAGTCATTGCCATCAACCCTAAAATATGAATTCCTTGGACCAAATTCCACTTTCCCAGTTATAATCAATGTCAGTTTAACTGAGTCTGAAACACAGAGATTGGTTGAAGAGTTAAAGCTGCACAGAAAAGTAATTGGATATACTATTGATGATATAAAAGGGATTAGTCCTTCCCTTTACATGCATAGGATTTTACTTGAAGAGGGTTATAAAAATTCAATTGAACATCAGAGGAGGTTAAACCCAAATCTAAAAGAGGTAGTAAAAAAGGAGGTGCTCAAACTTCTTGATGCCGGGATCATTTATCCAATTTTAGATAGTGAATGGGTGAGTCCAGTACACGTAGTTCCAAAGAAAAGGGGAATGACTGTTATAAAAAATGAGGATAATAAACTGATTCCAACACGAACAGTAACAGAGTGGCGAATGTGTATTGATTACCGAAAGTTGAATAAAGAAACGAGAAAGGATCATTTTCCCTTACCTTTTATTAATGAAATGTTTGAAAGATTGGCTAAGCACTCATATTTTTGCTATCTGGATGGATATTCAGGATTTTTTCAAATTCCAATTCATCCTCAGGATCAAGAAAAGACTACTTTCACATGCCCCTATGGTACTTTTGCTTATCGTCGTATGCCATTTGGGCTTTGTAATGCTCCAACCACTTTTCAGAGATATATGATGGTAATTTTTTCATATTTAATAGAGAAAATTATGGAGGTGCTCATGGACGATTTCTCAGTGTATGAGAATGACTTCGACACTTGTTTATGTAATCTTTCTACAATTCTTCAAAGATGTGAAAAGGCGAATTTAGTGTTAAATTGGGAGAAATGTCATTTTATGGTTAAAGAAGGAATTGTTCTGGGGTATAAAATATCATAACATGGGATTGAAGTAGATCAAGCAAAAGTGGAAGTAATAGAAAAGCTACCCCCACCAATTAATGTAAAAGGAGTGAGAAGTTTCCTGGGGCATGCCGAATTCTATAGGCATTTTATCAAGGACTTTTAAAAAATCACTAAGCCTTTAACAAATTTGCTAATCAAGGATGTTGAATTTTGTTTTGACAAACACTGCATAGAGACTTTTAATAAAATTAAAAGTGCCCTTACTTCAGCTCCGATAATCCAAGCCCCGGATTGGAATCTTCCATTTGAGATAATGTGTGATGCAAGTGACTTCGCGGTAGGGGCAGTTCTAGGACAAAAAAAAAATTCTACATGCAATCCATTATGCAAGTAAAACACTTAATGCAGCTCAAGTGAATTATTCCACTACCGAAAAAGAACTCCTAGCCATAGTATTCGCATTTGATAAGTTTAGATCATATCTGGTGGGTTCAAAGGTAATAGTTTATACTGATCATGCAATCATCCGATATTTACTAAGCAAGAAAGATGCTAAACCTCGGCTTATCAGATGGATTTTATTGCTTCAAGAGTTTAACCTCGAGATTAGAGATAAGAAGGGAGCGGAAAACGTAGTGGTTGACCATTTATCCAGAGTATGACAAAATAAAGAAAAGAATGCGGATATTGACTTACCGATTGATGATGTTTTTCCCGATGAGCACCTTCTAACTTTATCAAGTGTTAAAATATCATGGTATGCAGATTTTGTTAATTTCCTGGCAAGTGGAGTCTTACCCCCAAATTTCTCCAATCAACAAAAGAATTTTTTTTTTTCAGATGTGAAAAATTATATTTGGGATAAACCCCTCCTTTATAGGAAATGTAATGATGTGATTTATCGAAGATGTGTACCTGAGGAAGAAGTCAGAGATATCTTATTTCATTGTCATTCCTCTTCTTATGGAGGACATTTGGGGAGTTCTAAGATAGTAGCGAAAATTCTTCAAGCAGGCTTTTATTGGCCAACTCTATTCAAAGATACTAAGATATTTGTACAATCATGTGATCAATGTCAGAGGATTGGAAATATTACTAAGAGGAATGAAACGTCACTGAATTACATACTTGAAGTAGAATTATTTGATGTATGGGGAATAGACTTCATGGGGTCATTTCCTCTTTCATATGGGAATAGGTTTATCCTTGTAGCAGTGGATTATGTATCCAAATGGGTAGAAGCTATAGTCTCTCCTACGAGTGATGCGAGAGCAGTCATCAAATTATTTAGAAGCATGATTTTTCTAAGGTTTGGTATGCCTAAAGTAGTCATTAGCGATGGTGGATCACACTTTATAGAAACACAGTTTGAGAATTTACTTAGAAAATATGGAGTGAGCCACAAAATAGCAACGCCATATCATCCACAAACTAATGGCCAAGTTGAAATTTCTAACCGTGAAATCAAAGCCATATTAGAGAAAACAGTATCTACTTCGCGGAAGGATTGGTCATTGAAGCTAGATGATGCTTTATGGGCATATCGTACTGCCTACAAGACTCCTATTAGGATGACTCCATTTCGGCTAGTTTATGGAAAGCCTTGTCATCTTCCAGTAGAGTTAGAACATAAGGCTTATTGGACAATTATAAATCTAAACATGAATCTCAAGGAAGCAGGGGAGAAAAAGAAGCTTCAGTTAAATGATCTTGATGAATTGAGATTGGATGCCTATGAACATGCTAGATCTTATAAGGAAAGGACAAAGAAATGACATGATCAACACATTCTCCGCAAAAGTTTCAAGGAAGGAGATCTAGTTTTATTGTTTAATTCAAGGCTAAAGCTTTTTCCAGGAAAGCTTAAATCAAGGTGGATGGGTCCCTTCGAGGTTAAAAAAGTTTATCCTTTTGGAGCGATAGATATTTGGAATAAAGATCTTGGAGTGATTAAGGTAAATGACCAACGGTTGAAGGAATATGTACACGGTATGAAATTAGAGGAGAAACAAAGGCTGTATTTTTCTGAACCTCATCCTCCGGATTGATTATGTAGTTAGTTCCATTTTATGTTTTTATTTTTCGTTGTAGCGTTTTCACTTGATTTTTGTTTTGTTTTCAGGGTTAAATTCCACTCTCATGAGCTGGCCATGATGTTTTCATGGGCATGGGAGTGTGCTGTACACGGCCAGGCTTATGGTGCAGAGAAGGGAGATGCTCGGGCCGTGTCTACATGACACGGCCGTGTGGAGTCTCCAGGGAAGAAAAGGTGCATGGTCGTGTCCCAGACACGGCCGTGTGAAGAATCCAGAGAAGGAGGTCGGTGAGGCCATGTTCCAAACACGACCGTGCATGAGTTTCCGAGGAGAAGATGGATGAGGCCGTGCCAATTGGCACGGCCGTGTAAGATATCCCGAGAAAGAGATGAGCATGGTCGTGTACCATACACGGTAGTGCGAAGAAAAACTGATTTAGGCCGTGTAATAATACACGGCCCAGTCCACACCCTTAAAAGGGGTTAGGGCACGGTGTGTGGGTGGTACATGGTCACACACCCCCTTCCCTCTTCCTTCTTCCTTCTCATTTTCTTATCTCTAAGGTTTTAATTACCACTTCTAATTTCTTCCTCTCATTCTCCTTTTTGAAGGCTCAAATCTTTTCTACCATGGAAAATGTGATGAAGGTATCTTCTTCTGCAAGAAAAGGAAAGGAGAAGATGGTTGCAACAAAGGAGAGAAATTCTTGTTTCAAAGGTATTTCTAATGATTTTGGTATTATTTTCTCTAGCGAGGAACAACATCTTAGGTATTCTTCCTTATGTAAATGTCCCCTTGTAAGTACCAAATTTATGGATGATGAAACTTTGGTAACACTAGGATTTAAGGATGATTTAAATTGGTTGTTTGAAAGAATAGGTTGGAGTGGTTTAATGAAAATGAAATACCCTACCTATCCTAGAATTATTTTTGAATTTCTAAGTTCCATAACGGTTGATAATGTTCAAGGTGGGGGTAAACTAAATTTTTGACTGTTTAATGAGGATTATGAATGGACGTTAAGTGATTTTAATACTTGTTATGAGTTGCCAAATAATGACTTGTGTACAATTTTACCTCAGTTCGAAAATTCACGTTTTTGGTAACACATTTATGAATAATCATATTTTAACCCTCACAATTCTAGAGTTCTTCACATTATTAACCCCATTTTTAGATATACTTATTTAGTCATGAAGAATACCATATTTGGGAGAGAAGATAAAGAGGGGTTAGTAAGACTTGTAGACTTATATTGTTTATGGGCAATGATTGAGAATGTTGAAATTAATTCTGATTATTTATTCCTTAAACATTTAGTGAAACTTGGGAAATCTGATTCTACCACACCTATTGTTTTGGGAGGATTGTTAACTCAGGTTATTTTGGTGTTTGGGTGTGATTTAAATGAATTGGAAATGATTGATAATTCTTGTAGATTAGACTTGAATTCATGTTTAGCAATAAAAATGATAAGACGTGAAGAACATGAATATAGTCTCCTTATTAAGAACAATTTCCCTTTAAGATTGCCAAATCATGATTTCACTACCATCCATGTTAAGGAAAATTGGTATTTGAAATTAACAAGTCAACATTCTAAAACATTGTCGACTTTAACTTCAAAAAGAGTTTCTTTGGTTAATCGTGATGTTCATAGCTTTAATTCCCAAGAACTTCATTCTGTTCTAGAAAATGTTCATAATGATTTAGATTTGACTAAAAATTTTCTCTCTAGTAATGAACCTATGGAAGAGGAACAATTTAAAAAACTGCAAGATTGTTTCAAAAGTGAGAGAATTGTGTGAAAAGATTTCTCGATTTATGAATTCTTACAGAGCTCATATGGAGTTTAATGAAGATTTTCGAGGCTATATGAGATTTTTCCAAGATGATGTTGATAAACTATTCGAGTATCATATGTTTGTTAGAGATGAAGTAAGGTGATTTATTGATTACTTTCCTTTTCTTCTTCCTGAATTTCCTTATTTACCACCTCCTCCACCATATTAATTTCATCGGGACAATGAAAAGTTTAAGTCTGGGGGGTGTCGAACCTGATTTTTCTTTTTGCATTCTAGTTTTCAGTTTCTGCTTGTTTTCTGCATGTTAGTTGTCTTTGCTCTGCATTTTATTTTGTTTGTCTTGCTTGGATTGCTTGTTTTGATAGTCACTTGACTATCTTTTGAAAATCTTGTGGCATACATCTTAAGAACATCAAAACTTTACTTATATGCTTTCTTGTCTTCAAGATTAAATGTTAGCACGTTCATTATCTAGATTCATGATGTTCAAATGATGTTAGTAATATGCTTAATATACCTCTTTTCTCTATCTTGGGTTACATGAAATAAGCTAAGCATCTTAGGGAGATGAGTTTTAGTCTTGGCTTGACCTTAAGAATCTTATCTTCACTTCACTATGCTTGATGCTTGAATGGTTGATATCATTAAAATAGTCATGATTCATCTTGTTTGTTTAGTACTTTGTTTCCATGGTGATTTCTCAAACTTCATTTTGGTTATTGGATGAGGCTTAACTCATGTAAGCTCATTTGGAAAAATTAAAATATCCCAACATTTGTGTCAAAAGTACATTTGTGAATAAGATTTGCACAATGCAAATACTTATGAAAAAAAAGTGTGAAAAAAAAAGTGAATAAGGGATATAAAAAATAGTTATCGTGAGTGGAATCTAGCTAGTCACCCCTTGAGACCGATTTAGGTTACTGGGGAAATGATTGTTTAGCTTCTCTTGAGATTGAGCACGCCTTCGAGACCTTGGGTTGATTGATAAATATGAATCAAGTGTGTGGCAAATAAGTGTCTATCACTGGTTACTTGTCTATCACCGGAAACATTAGGAATTCAAACTTGATGATGACTTGACTAGGACATAGATTGAAACTTGAAGAGTTTTGAGTTGTTTTATTTGTACTGTGCACAGGATACTTATGCTTGAGCCAAACTTAACTTGTTTTCATGATCATGCTTACTAATGAAACTTTTTGATAGAGTTAGGAGAATGTATTAGGGATATGAGAGCATTGTAGAGTATATGAATTTAGATTGCAACATTTTGCTTGAGGACAAGTAAAGGTTTAAGTCTGTGGGTGTGATGTGCGTACATTGTATACACTTGTTAGCATGTTTTGACGTACATTCACATATTTTGAACATGCTTGATCTATGCATTTTCGTACCTCTAGCTTTCCTTTTTAGCATATTTACTTTTTTTGTTCGGAGATATGCTTTTGTGCATTTTTTGTACACAGAAGTCGAATTTGGTGAAGAATACATGTTCAAGGCCAAATATGCAAGCAAAGCGATGGAGGAAGCCATGATACCTGAACCCCACACGACCCTGCCATGGGGGTTTGCCCAGGCCGTGTGGAGATGAGAGGTCGTGTAGCTGCAGCAGAGAAGGAAGATGGCTTGGCCGTGTGAACCTCACATGACCGTGCCAAGCTTTAGAGCCCAATAAAGCCTAGGCCGTGTACACCACACGGTCATGTCAGTTTTCCAGAGACTAGAGAAGCCTCGGTCGTGTGTGCTACACGACCGTGTGAGGTTTCTAGTGAGCAAGAGAGTGCTGGCTGTGTGCACCACACGACCGTGCCAGGTTTCCAGAGGTGAAGGCAGTACAGGCCGTGTAGATCTACACGGTCGTGCAAGGGGATCATTGGTAGAGGCAAGCCACAACCGTGTACCTCACACGGCTGTGTGAAGTTGGCAGAGAAGAGAATGGAGCAGGTCGTGTGAACCTCACACGCCCGTGCTTCGGGGCCGTGTGGCGCCTAAACCCCTCTTTTATATAAGGCTTCCTTCATGAATTTAAAGGTGATCTTCTCCCCTTTGGGAGAAAGGAAGATTTGGGCGATTCCTTCCATTCTTGGGTGGATTTCTGTGCGATTTAAGGGAAGATCTTCACCGATTCGACTCCGGGAACGTGGATTGGATCCGAAGACCATCTTCATCATAGATAAGCCTTCTTTTTTTCCTTTTCTTGGATTGGAATCAAGAATGCTTGTAATCTTTATGTTTTCAGATTTCTTTCTTCGATCGATGGAGTAGTTTATCTTCGTTCTAGGATGGAGGGAGTATTTGTAAGGATTTCTTGATGTAAACTCTTATGGATATGTCAATTTCCCATTTCTATGATTTTGTCCTGTTTTGTATCTATTTGATCTTGTGTGGAATGTTGTGATTGTGCCTAATTATCATGCTTGATTGAGAGTTTGGATATCTTGTGGATCTTGTAGAGGTAATTCTTCATTCGATTTTCCGAGTGATCTTCGTGACAGGAACATACCTGTATAAGGGCGTTTGAGGGATTATCTTGAAGGGGAAATTAGGTATTTCAAGAGGGTATGATAGATTTATGCATTAATCTTTATATCTTGATGGGTTGATGAGCGATGGATTCTTATGTTGATTTTTCGAGGGACGCACGTGACAGGCAAGTCCGTGTAAGGACAACATAGATTCATTCATAATTGATCAATCTAGGTATAGATTTCAGTCTTAGGTCGGTTCTCTATTGCAAGAGAGAACCGACAACCTTCTACAAATGATAGACAATTGAGAAAAAAGGATTTGGTAGATCATTTATATTGAACAATCTTACAAAGAAATCAAAACTCCTATAATATCACTTATCATTGCCTTTATTCTTGTTGCCTATTCCTTCATTCTTTTGTTTACTTTTCATAGTTACACTTAGACTTTGTCAATCCATTGATTTGTTGTCTAGCTAATTCGCGTTGGGATATTCTTAGTGCTTATTCCAGTTCATGTGGATACGATAATCTTTTATATTACTTGCGATATTTCCGTACACTTGCGGAGGTCAACATCCGCCGACAGCAGGCCGAGCGAGCACCCTCGCGCTCATATATGTTCGACGGTGTAAAGCCCGCCCGAGCATAAAGGCATTTAGCCTTATATAATATTCTCAGTATATTATCAGCCAACTGCAGGCCGAGTGAGCGCCCCCGCGCTTATATGTGCTCGACCGGGCAAAAGCCCGCCCGAGCATAAAGCCATTTAGTCTTATTTAATATTCTCAATATCTTACTGGCCGACCGCAGGTCGAGTGGGCACCCACGTGCTCATATATGCTCGGTTGGACAAAGCTCGTCCGAGCATAAAGACATTTATCCTTATATATAACTCTTAGCATCTTATCGACTGACGACAAGCCGAGCAAGCACCCACATGCTCATATATACTCGGTCGAGCAAAACCCGCTCGAGCATAAAGGCATTTAATCTTATATAATATTCTCATCACCTTACCGGCCGACAGTAGGCCGAGCGAGCGCCCTCGCGCTCATATATGCCCGACCGGGCAAAGCCCGCCCGAGTATAAAGAAAGGATCAACAGAAGGTATTCTTAACAGTATAATCGACCAGCTTGAACGATCGGCTAAAACATATTCAGCAAGAGGTATTCTTAACAGTATATGCAGCTGGCTTGAACGATCGGCCAAAACATATTCAACAGGAGGTATTTTGAATAGTATATGTGGTCGGCTTGAACGATCGACCGAAACATACTTAACAGAATATTTGGCGGGAAATATCTTCTAGAAGTTTCTTAAATTATGATGGCGGGTTATAAATGACAAAACAGGTACATTTAGGGTACAAAAAAGATTCCTTAAAGGATTATTGCACGAAGTATAGAAGATGACTTCATCTCTTAACAAACCCTAACGAACCGGAGATCACCTCACGACTACGGAGGTCATGTGAGGTAGTATAAAAAGGGGGATCTTCTCCATTGGTGAGGTACACAAGTTCTAGCATCGAAACTCTATTTCACTTCAGCGACTGTTCTTCTTCTTCTTTCATCTTTGAGAGGAACTAACTTAAGCATCGGAGGGCCTAGTCAGGGATCCCCACCCCGGGCTTAGGTCACTAACACTTTGTTAGCTCCTCTCACTATGCGTAGGAGCGTTGAGGAGTTTCTTCAAGTCTTCAGAGTTCGTCTTCATCGAAGGTCATCATCATTCACCGGAACTAGTGCTCATCTTTGTAGATCTCAGACAGGATCATCCAATTTGGGTCCATTTTGGATCCCTAAACTAAGACCATGACTAGATCCTAATCTTAGATAGACATGATCTAATTAATAAGTCTATTTTATTATTATGCTAACTTTATTTTGTACGTTACACTTTGTTTTTGGACTAATGCATTTTGTAGGACAAAAGAAGCAAACATCAACCTCGATAAATATGTCAGAAGCGCCTCAGAAGTGCTCTAAGGTGCCTCAAATTAGAGCTTGGAGGGAACCTGGATGAGCCGGAGGTGCCCTCAAGGAGATAAGAGTGACGAATAAGACTTCATGGTGCCAAGACACCCTGGAGGCGTTGGAGGTGCCTCTATGGGCATTAAAGGTGCTTTCGAGGGCCATTGGAGGTTCCATTGAGGGGCATTGGAGGTGCCTTCGAGAGGCATTGGCGGTGCCTCAGAGTGCTTGGAGATGCCCTCGAGCAGATAGAGATCGTAGTAAGCAGAGCTTATCAAGACTGAGGTTTTCAAGATCATTTTTGCTACTGGAGATGCCCTCATTAGGCTTAGAGGCGTCCTCAATGCTCAATAAAAGGGTTGTTCACCCAAGCATTCAGTACAATTCATTCATAACTTCTATACTCGATCTTTCGAGATTTTGGCTACTCCAACTTTGTCCTTACGTTGTGTTGCGATGTTGTGCCATCCTACAACTACAGAGAAGTTATCCAACATCGAGCTCGATATGATAATCTTCATGTGTTGGATAACAAAATTTTAAATTAAGTTTTTAATTACTGCATAAAGAAAAGGGTAGGTTATTACACTTGTCCTTAGTTTATTATTGTACTCGATTCTCTCTTCCGATGGTTCCAGAAGAGGATCATAGTGGATTGCCCGTTGATATAATCTAAGGGATTGTGGGTCTTGGAGTAGGAGTTGTCGAATGCTCTGAACCAAGTAACTCATAGAGTTCATGTTCTTTCTTTTTGTTTCTATGTTGTTTTATTTCATTGCGTACTTATTTTCAAAATTAAGAAAGATAAGTTTTAAAAATACACGTATCATTTATGCTCTATGATAGATGATGGTGCCCTCGAGAGAGTTTATACTACTTTCGTGAATAAACCCTCTGTTAGGATCTTGGATGGCTAGAGGGGGGTGAATAGCCTCTTCAAAAGCTAAAACTCAAAGATAAAACTCACACGAGTGGTTAGCGCAGCGGAAAACAAGTTAAGGACAGAATAAGAGAATAAGAGAAGAAACAAAGCAAACCACAGTGACTCAAGTGTTTACGAGGTTCGGGGATAACTTGCCCCTACTCCTCGGTGTCCGTAAGGTGGACAAGCCGATCTTCGGTAGATCAACCCCGGTGAACACCCGGCTATGAACTTTCTCCTTCTCGGTGGAGTGACCTCTCAACAAAATCTCAACAGGTATGTAGAATATAGCACAAGACTTACTGAGCTTGGTGACTTAGGAGAATGAAAATTAAGCTTACAGTCACGCGAAGGTCAGTGAAACAGAGAGCAAGTCGAGACAGCCGCTTCTCAGCCCCGAGCGTCAAAGCTTTTGCACTGATCGACAGAGAGTGTTTTTTCTTCACCAAGAAAACTTCTGCTTAACCCTCTCTTCAACCAGCCTTTTATGTCTCTGCCATCTCTGCCTTTCGCCCGCAACGGATCCCTGCCAAACTGCAGCAAATCTCTGCATCCAGCCATAGCATCGCCAATCACGCTTCTTTCTCATCTGATCATCTGAGCTCACACCAATGGAATTCTGGTCTTCACTGGTGTCTCTGAGCTCCACCCAATCACCATGAGTTGAGCTGATCGATGCCAGATCACCGCCAGATCGCAGCCACGATTTTGCTGCTTTAACAGGTTTACAGCAAAAGTCTCTCTGGTATCCTCTACTAATGAAGCTCAATTTGAAATCAACCAATTGCAAATTACCAGTAACCTGCACCTCAAAATCTTGCAGCAGATGGTTAGAAATATTTAGGCAAAAGCAACTTTGAATCAGAAAGAATCAGAGAAAGTGCATGCAAAACAGACTATAGTATGGATCGGTCTGCAGACCGATCCATACGTTCAAATCTCTTTTTCGATCGTTACTGATCGGTCTGCGGACCGATCAGAAACTAACCTGATCGGTCCTCAGACCGATCAGGTGTCGCGCGCACAAGCCTGATCGGTCTCCGGACCGATCAGGCATCAATCTGACCGGTCCCGAGACCGGTCAGTATCGATACAGTAGCATACTGAGTATTCGCAGTATGCTACTGAGTTCTCACTGATCGGTCGGCGGACCGATCAGTAACAACACAGTATGCTACTGAGTGTTTACTGATCGGTCCGTAGACCGATCAGGACACACTTAGTGTCATGGATCGGTCTGCCGACCGATCACCCGTGCCACTTGTGCCACTGGATCGGTCATCAGACCGATCCAAGGCTGTGATTTAAGGGGCAAGCATCCAAGCTTGCTACCCTTAATCCTGACAGTCCAGAGACCGAGCTACCGAGCTCTTCTCCGACTATACATGCCAAGTTTCCATACTTGGACTTCCCAACACCAGATGTCCGATCACCCTTGATCCATCTGGATTTTCCCTTGCCTGGCTTCACTCACCAGGACTTTCCAATTGCCTGGCTTCACTCACCAGGACTTCCAATTGCCTGGCTTCACTCACCAGGACTTTCCAATTGCCTGGCTTCACTCACCAGGACTTTCCAATTGCCTGGCTTCACTCACCAGGACTTTTCCAATTGCCTGGCTTCACTCATCAGGACTTTCCAATTGCCTGGCTTCACTCACCAGGACTTTTCCAATTGCCTGGCTTCACTCACCAGGACTTCTCCCGTGCCAAGCTCCTTGCTCGGACTTTTCCCAATCAGATTAATCAGGTCAACCAAGTCAACCCTGATTTGTCTGAGTTAATTCAATATCTGATTGAAACTTAAATCAGTGTCAACATCAAAACAACATCCAGGTCAGACTGTATCAACAATCTCCCCCTTTTTGTTGTTTGACAACACGATTTAAGTTTAGATCAGAAATGCTTTCATATCCATAATTTTAGGGAAATCGGGATCCTCCCCCTAAGACGGATATATCTCAAATATCTTCTCCCCTTTTTTTCATATTGAGTTTACAATTCGTCTCTAAACTTCAAATACTCTCTCCCCCTTTGTCAAACACCGAAAAGGTATATATATATAAAAAAAAATATGAGGACTGACAAACACCTCCCCCTTAAACCCATATCATAATCCACAAAAAGAAGTAAGATATGATAGAACTCAAGCAATGTCATATACATAGCATGAAAAAGATATCATAGGAGTACAAAACGCATGAAAATAAACATAATGTCTAAAATAGCAACCATCCAGGACAGGCAATCAACATCGTATCTAGAACAAAGTAGCACAATCAACAATCAATCAAAACATAGAGAATGTCAGCCAACATCCTCATCAAGAGGATCATCTGCAGCATCAGCTGGAAGAGTGGAATCCTGAAGAGGCATGCTGCTGCCTGAGGGTAGCACGCCCGCAGAGTGCTGAGGAGGTGGATGGCCGGCCATCCATCCTAGAAATGCCTGATGTGTCGCCAATTGCTGTCTCTGTAGAGTATCGAAGCGCTGATCAATCTGGAGGCGCAGGCCATCGAACTCTGCAGTCACCATCTCCTCGTGGCGGTCAAACCGGCTCTCCAGCTCAGCGATCTGCCAGCGCAGATCTGGATCCTCCTCGCCATATGCAGCAGCAGCAGGAGGACGAGCAACCTGTCGTGGAAGTGGTAGCTCACCCAGTGCCCTCCCATCCTTCCACCTAACCGTCCCATCCTGACTTAGGATTCCGGACTTGGAAAACGCACGTTTCCCAAGTCGACAATCCTGCCTGACCATCTTCACTATCCTTCCCCTAGAGACGTCAATACCCATGGACTCGAGCCAATCAGTAATTATATGCCCAAAAGGCATATAGATGTTGTCGCCGCTCGGTTCGCTATGGGATATGATAGACATATAGACACTCGACATAATATCAAAATCTAGACGTCGACGTAACCCATAAAGCATCAGACAGTGATATGGTCGAATTTCTGCCAACGGTTTAGAGGTGATAGGTAGAAGACATTGTGTGACAATTTTGAAAAGAATGTAGTCAGGAGCAGAAAGTCTAAGGGCTGCAAATGTAGGAAAGTCGTCATCTAACTCATCTAAACCATCCAGTCTCGGATGACCAAAGAAGTACTCATAGATTGAGTCAGAAGAGACATTAAGAGGATGAGGTACGGGTTCAGGCAAAACAGGATAGATGGAGAACACCGTCCCCGAACACAAACGACAACCTAAATACCCAAAGAAGGCAATTATGTCGAGATCAATGTTTTGCTTAGCCACTCTTGTTCTATAACTACCATCAGGAGTCGGATGAAGGTTGTTATAGAATTCAGATACAAGATCGAAGTTGATGTCCCTTTCTAGAAAAACCAAAGAATCGAGCTTGTAGTAGGCAATGGTTTCTAAAATAGAGGGACAAGATTCCTGCATGAACTTCTTATCAACAGATCGACAAGGGAGTAATTTGAAAGTCCTGTCCTTAAAGTTTTTCTCAAACTGTTGGTTCGGGAATCTCCCCGAACTGGATGGTTGAGGTCGGGAAGAGGTAGGAACCTTAGATTTGGACTTATCCGACTTAGAGGTACCCTCCCCTGTAGATTTCTTCCTAAGGATGGGAAATGGGACATGACCGGGGTACACATGGGAGCACAAGACCACAACAGATGAGTACCGACCCAAAAACGCAAATGCAGTGAGAACTAAATTAAAAAAAAATGCTAAGGATGAATAGAATGGGAAGAGGAAGTTACCTTGGAGGCATTACTTCGTTCGTCGGAGAAAGAAACGAGGGTCGGCCGGCGCTGGGAAGAAGAAACGAGAGAAGCGGAGAGGTAGGGTTCGCGTGAGACGCCAAAGAATGGGAGGTTTTAAGAGGGTAGGTGACCAACCCGATCGGACGGCCGTCCGATCAGGAGAAGGATTGAACGATCAGATCCTTGGATCGGAGATAGCGGATCGGTCCCTGGACCGATCAGGCATCCTTCAGATCGGTCCCGGGACCGTTCAAAACGCGAACAGAACCTATCGAAATTTCCTGATCGGTCGGCAGACCGATCAGGAAACCTCCTGATCGGTCCGCAAACTCTCTGTTCGATATCTGAACGGTCTGCAGACCGTTCAGATATGATTGTCGCAAGAGAGCCCCTGACCGGACTGTGGACCGATCAGGGAGTCTCCTGACCGGTCCAGCGACCGATCAGTGTCTGATACTTCAGACTTCTGATATCTGAAACTCGTATCAAAAGTCCTAAATTTTGTTCCAACAACTTCCTAGGATCCTAGAAGCCCATAGATTATAGTTAGTGATATCAGATGGATAATTCCTAATGATTTTCTCTCAAGAATTGAACTCATTCAAGGCTTAGAAATTCAAAATTTAAACCTTCTCGATTCTTAGCTTCAAAATCAGTGAATCTCCACAAACTTAGGAAATTGCTGAAACTACAATCTGTAGTGAAGCAAAGTCCCAAAACTGACATAGGCTACCTATAACCTATTCCAAAATTCGTCCTCTCTATGATTAGTTTCAAGTTTGTCAAAATAAGTCTTAGTTCCTAATACTTCTTTATCAACTTGTCCTAACATCAATCAAAGTCATGAAATGTATCAAGCAGAAAGTATCAACCAAACACATTAACTATGTTAGACAATTTCTAGACAAAAGTCCAACCAAGATTCCTTGGTTGGAATGTATGAGTAAGATCTAGGAACCAAATACACATGAATTGTGTAATGGTGTTCCCCAAACTCAATTAATGTCTCTTCAACCTAATTATTCAAGGGATGCATGATACATTTTGAATAATTTGGTTGATCCTAGCATCTCACCCCATTTCTAGCAAACAAAAACATTTTGTTAAACCTTATAGTGTATGTGAGATGTTCCCAAGTTGCCCAAATTTTTGTCCCAATTACTCTTGTCATCTTAATAGTCCTTATTGATCATGGTGAAACTCTAATGACCTAAGGAGCCAAACACATTCCCAACTCCCTCCTTAAATGACTAAATTCATTTTCCGGAAGGGGTTTGGTGAAAATATCAGCTAGGTTTGACTTTGACTCAACATATGTGAGTGCAATGTCTCCCTAGCTACATGATCTCTAATGAAGTGATGACGCACTTCAATGTGTTTTGTCCTTGAATGATGGACTGGATTTTTAGTTAGGTTAATCGTGCTAATGTTATCACATAGCACTTGTACACCCTTGTAAGAAAATCCATAATCCTCTAAGGTGTGTATCATCCACAACAATTGCGATACACTCTCTCATGGCAATATATTCACCTCGGTCGTGGAGAGAGCAACACAATGTTGCTTCCGACTTGACCAACTAACTAAAGATGACCCTAAAAATTGGCAACCCCCACTCGTACTTTTCCGATCCAATTTGCACCCAGCATAATCGGAATCGGTATAACCTATCAAGTCAAAAGACTCGGTACGAGGATACCAAAGACCTACTCTTATTGTGCCCTTAAGATATCTCAAAATTCTTTTAACTGCAATTAAATGAGATTCCTTTGCACAGACTTGATACCTAGCGCACATGCCCACAGCAAAAAGTATATCGGGTCTACTGGCTGTGAGATATAGAAGACTACCAATCATGCTTCTATATTGCGTTAGATCAACTGGTTTTCCACTCTCATCATTGTCAAGGCGAGTGTTTGTCGCCATTGGAGTGGACACTTCCTTAGAGTCACTCATATTGAATTTTCTGAGCATCTCTTGAGTGTATTTTGCTTGATGGACATAAATACCATCTCTAGTTTGTTTGATTTCGAGTCCAAGGAAGAAAGTCAATTCTCCCACTAGACTCATCTCAAACTCACTCTCCATGTGAGTGATGAACTCATTTAAATAGCCCTTGTTGTTTGAGCCACAAATTATGTCATCGACATATACTTGGGCTACAAAAATATTTTCACCATCTCTACGTAGAAATAGTGTTGGGTCTATTTGTCCTCTAACAAAGCCCTTCTCTAGTAGATATGTTGACAACCTTTCGTACCAAGCTCGTGGTGCTTGTTTAAGCCCATAAAGTGCTTTCTTGAGCTTGTACACGTGATTTGGAGATTCGGTATTCACAAATCCCGGTGGTTGTTCAACATAAACTTCTTCCTTAATGAGACCATTTAAGAAGGCCGATTTTACATCCATTTGATAGAGCTTGAAACCTCTATGTGCAGCAAAAGCTAGCATTAAGCGAATGGACTCTAATCGGGCCACTGGAGCATATGTCTCATCATAATCAAGGCCTTCAACTTGACTATAGCCCTTGGCTACAAGTCTTGCCTTGTTTCTAACTACCTCTCCCTTTTGGTTCAATTTGTTCTTGAAGACCCATTTGGTTCCAATAATGGTGGTCTTCTTAGGTCTGGGAACCAAGTCCCATACTTGGCTCCTTTCAAATTGACCTAATTCGTCTTGCATAGCTATGATCCACTCAGGATCATGCAATGCCTCATCAATTAATCTAGGTTCAATTTCTGAGATCAAAGCGACCTCATTGGACTCATTTCTAAAGAATGACCTAGTCCTAACCCCTTGATGGATGTCTCCCACAATCTGGTCTTGGGGGTGACTAGTGTCTAACCTAGACTGCCTTGGTGCTGATGGTGCCTCATGAGTGGTCTCACTTGGCACAGACAAGGACTCAATATCAGACAATGGATCCACCTGAGTTCTTTGTTGTCCTTGCTCATCATTATCAGAGTCAATTTCGACTCTTTCGATGTTTTGGTCATTCAAACTTAGCCTTCTAAGTTCGAATTGAATTTGTTCTACATCCCTTGATTGATCATTTAAATTAGGGATTTCTTCAAAAGCTACATCAGAGGACTCTTCAATCAATTTAGTCCTACTGTTGTAGACTCGATAGGCTTTGCTGGTGAGTGAATACCCGACCAGTATCCCTTCATCAGCCTTAGCCGTGAACTTCCCAAGATGATCCTTTGTGTTCAAGATAAACACCTTACAACCAAACACCCTAAGATGTTTAATTGTAGGTGGTTTCCCAAACCAAAGTTCATGAGGGGTCTTTCCTAAAAATCTGTGTATTAGGACTCGATTTTGCACATAGCAAGCTGTACTCACAGCTTCGGCCCATAAGTAGCTCGGCAAAGAGTACTCATTGAGCATGCTTCGTGCAGCTTCCTGTAGGACTCGGTTCTTTCTCTCCACAACCCCATTTTGCTGTGGGGTCCTTGGAGTAGAGAACTCATGTCTATAACCCTTCTCTTGACAAAACTCTAAAAACCTATGGTTTTGGAATTCACCACCATGATCACTCCTAATGGTTTTAATTGTGGTTGATTTTTCATTTTCCGTTCTTCTACAAAAAGAAATGAAAATATCTATGGTTTGGTCCTTATGTTTCAAAAAGAAGGTCCAAGTATATCTAGTGAAATCATCAATAATCACAAGACAATATCTACTTCCATTCAAAGATATTACACTACTGCAATCAAATAGGTCCATGTGCAATAAGTCTAACGGAGTAGAAGTACTTACAATGCTTTTACCTTTATGAACCGCTTTTGTTTGCTTACCCTTTTGACATGCATCACATAGTTTGTTCTTTTGATATTTGATGCTTGGTAAGCCTCGCACTAATCCTTTGTTTGCTAGCTTCGGATGTTCTTCATGTTTACATGTGCCAACCTTCTATGCCATAGCCAAGACTCTTCTTCTTTTGACATGAAACACTTAATCAAAGCATTAGTAGCACTTTTAAATGATACTTGATAAATATTGTCTACCCTTGTGCCTACTAGTATCGTGTCAAGTGTGTCAATGTTTTTAACCAAACATTGACTTGAATGAAATTCAATTGTGTAACCCGTATCACACAATTGACTGACACTTAGGAGATTAAAAGTCATTCCCTTGACTAGAAGGACATTCTTGATATGAAGACATTCGGATATATGAATGTCTCCAACTCCTATTACCTTAAGACTACCATTGTTACCAAAGGACACATTACCTCTACTTTTGTTTTGAAGAGAAGCAAATAGAGATTTGTCCCCGGTCATGTGCTTGGAGCATCCACTATCAACAAACCAAGTTGATAGGTGCTCCCCCTCGATCAATGCCTACAAGATACGAAAGATAGATGTTTTAGGTACCCAAATCTTGGGACCTAATGCATCTACAAGAAGTGACCTAGGAACCCATGCTTTGGTCATACCCTTCCTAGTTCCATGAACCCTAGAATCATTTGATCTATGGTATTGGGTCCTAGACACTAATGAGATAAAACTCGATTCTTTGGGTTGATAACCTAACCCGGCTTTGTTGTAGACTGCCCTTTGGGCATTTAAGATCATGTCTAATGTCTTAGAGCTAGTTGAGAATTTCTCAAGCATTTTCTTGAGCTTCTCAACCTCACTCTTCAAAGCCTTGTTCTCATCTTCAAGAAGCTCTAGTTGAAGGTCATCAACCTCATCTTCCCTAAGAGCCTTTAGCATTTCTACTTCTTCTTTTAACAATTTATTTTCTGTTTTCGACTTTTTAAGCAATGTAGATAAATGAGTAATAGTCTTATAACATTTTTCTACATGAGAAGAGGTTACCTCTTCATCATCCGAGGATGATGAGGCCGCGTTTGAAGCATCACTTGAGTTGCCATCGCTTCCGGAGTCCTCCCTTGCCATGAGTGCTAAATGGCGAGTGCTCTTCTCCTTCTTCTCTTCTTCCTCGGATGAGCTTGAAGATGACTCATCCCAAGTGGCCTTAAGGGCCTTCTTCTTTTTGCTTCTTTCTTCTTTCTTCTTGGCTCGTTCTTCCTTCTTCTTGGCTCGTTCTTCCTTCTTCTTGGCTCGTTCTTCCTTCTTGAGCTTAGGACACTCACTTCGGTAGTGCCCTTTCTTACTACATTCATAGCACGTAACGTTAGATTTATCTATGTTCGGATCATTAGGTTTACCTTTGTATCTTCGGCTTCTTCTCATGATCCTCCTCACGAAATTCGCCATTTCGCTTGATGACGATGATTCGCCTTCGTCATCGGACTCGGAGGAAGAGGTGGATGAGGAGATCTCCTTTTCTTTCTTCTTTTCCTTCTTCCTTCTCCCATCCTTGCTCCTTTCTCCTGCAACAAGAGCAATACCTTTCTCCTTTTGGCCTTTGTTAGCAAGTTCATGTAATTCCATTTCACAGAAAAATTCATCTAACTTGACAATTGAAAGATCCTTGGATACCTTGTAGGCATCTACCATAGATGACCACAAGGCATTCCTAGGAAAAGCTTTAAGTGCATACCTTACAAGATCGCGGTTTTCTACATGTTCATCTATGGAATGTAGACCGTTAATGATCTCTTTAAACCTACCATGAAGTTCACTTACATTCTCATTTTCCTTCATGGTGAGGTTCTGGAGTTGGTTGAGGAACAAGTCTCTCTTGGCAATTCGAGAGTCCCGAGTCCCTTCTTGAAGCTCAATGAGCTTTTTCCATAGATCTCTTGCACTAGTAAAAGGACCTACCTTGACTAGTTGGTCCTTGGCGATTCCACATTGCAAGGTGACCATGGCCTTGGCATCGGCTTGTGCTTTGCGGAGTTGTTCGGTAGACCACCTTGACGATTCGAGCTCCTTACCTTCCTCATCTCTTGGTGGTGTGTAGCCTTCCTTGACTGAGAACCACATGGCAATGTCCGTCTTTAGGTAATACTCCATGCGTCCCTTCCAGTACTGGAAATCTGCCCCTTCAAAGTAAGGTGGTCGATTTGTGCTAAAACCTTCCCTCATGGCCATCTCTTTGCTCTTAGGTTGTTAAGCCGGATGAAGAGCTCCAAGCTCTGATACCACTTGTTAGGATCTTGGATGGCTAGAGGGGGGTGAATAGCCTCTTCAAAAGCTAAAACTCAAAGATAAAACTCACACGAGTGGTTAGCGCAGCGGAAAACAAGTTAAGGACAGAATAAGAGAATAAGAGAAGAAACAAAGCAAACCACAGTGACTCAAGTGTTTACGAGGTTCGGGGATAACTTGCCCCTACTCCTCGGTGTCCGTAAGGTGGACAAGCCGATCTTCGGTAGATCAACCCCGGTGAACACCCGGCTATGAACTTTCTCCTTCTCGGTGGAGTGACCTCTCAACAAAATCTCAACAGGTATGTAGAATATAGCACAAGACTTACTGAGCTTGGTGACTTAGGAGAATGAAAATTAAGCTTACAGTCACGCGAAGGTCAGTGAAACAGAGAGCAAGTCGAGACAGCCGCTTCTCAGCCCCGAGCGTCAAAGCTTTTGCACCGATCGACAGAGAGTGTTTTTTCTTCACCAAGAAAACTTCTGCTTAACCCTCTCTTCAACCAGCCTTTTATGTCTCTGCCATCTCTGCCTTTCGCCCGCAACGGATCCCTGCCAAACTGCAGCAAATCTCTGCATCCAGCCATAGCATCGCCAATCACGCTTCTTTCTCATCTGATCATCTGAGCTCACACCAATGGAATTCTGGTCTTCACTGGTGTCTCTGAGCTCCACCCAATCACCATGAGTTGAGCTGATCGATGCCAGATCACCGCCAGATCGCAGCCACGATTTTGCTGCTTTAACAGGTTTACAGCAAAAGTCTCTCTGGTATCCTCTACTAATGAAGCTCAATTTGAAATCAACCAATTGCAAATTACCAGTAACCTGCACCTCAAAATCTTGCAGCAGATGGTTAGAAATATTTAGGCAAAAGCAACTTTGAATCAGAAAGAATCAGAGAAAGTGCATGCAAAACAGACTATAGTATGGATCGGTCTGCAGACCGATCCATACGTTCAAATTTCTTTTTCGATCGTTTCTGATCGGTCTGCGGACCGATCAGGAACTAACCTGATCGGTCCTCAGACCGATCAGGTGTCGCGCGCACAAGCTTGATCGGTCTCCGGACCGATCAGGCATCAATCGACCGGTCCCGAGACCGGTCAATATCGATACAGAGCATTCGCAGCATGCTCGGTCCACAGACCGATCAGGAAACATCCTGATCGGTCCACAGACCGATCAGGGTACCTTCTGATCGGTCCGTAGACCGATCAGACTTCTCTTCTCTGCTAGTTTGCCACCGATCACCTTCTGATCGGTCTCGACCAGACCGATCCAAGGCCGTGATTTAAGGGGCAAGCATCCAAGCTTGCTACCCTTAATCCTGACAGTCCAGAGACCGAGCTACCGAGCTCTTCTCCGACTATACATGCCAAGTTTCCATACTTGGACTTCCCAACACCAGATGTCCGATCACCCTTGATCCATCTGGATTTTCCCTTGCCCAGCTTCACTCACGGGACTTTCCAATTGCAGCTTCACTCACCAGACTTCCAATTGCAGCTTCACTCACCTGACTTCCCTCACCAGGACTTTCCAATTGCCTGGCTTCACTCACCAGGACTTTTCCAATTGCCTGACTTCACTCACCAGGACTTTCCAATTGCCTGGCTTCACTCACCAGGACTTTTCCAATTGCCTGGCTTCACTCACCAGGACTTCTCCCGTGCCAAGCTCCTTGCTCGGACTTTTCCCAATCAGATTAATCAGGTCAACCAAGTCAACCCTGATTTGTCTGAGTTAATTCAATATCTGATTGAAACTTAAATCAGTGTCAACATCAAAACAACATCCAGGTCAGACTGTATCAACACCCTCAAGTCTATAGGTCTAAGATCAGAGTTCATCATTAGGTCCTTCCTCCTTACCCTATGATTCAACATATGCTTATGCAAGATATGAGATCAAGGTTTATCCCCGACCATTTTCAAGGAAAATACTACCTAAAATTCTAATCATGCAAATATATGCTAATGTTTGCTAAGACATATTAGCACATTATGTACACTAACAACTACATCATGGATGAACACATCACACAATAAAAGAGAATAATAACATGCTATAATTGTCAAATCAATATCAGGCTACTTCCTAATCCTAGAATTATAAAAACTACCCCATCATCTCAAAGAAACAAGACATTGGTGTTGTAGCTTGTTTGAGGTCATGGATGTGGCTGTTGGTGCAACCTTAGGTCAAGGTTGACCTGGTTGACCAGACTCGAGTTGACTTGACTCGAGTTGTGTTTTGATGTTTGATGAGTTATGTTTGACAATGTTTGTACCTTGATGTTTTACAAGGATACAAGCTTGGGAGATTGTGGGTGCAACCCGTGGTCAAGGTTGACCTGGTTGACCCGAGGTGAGTTGACCTGACTCGGAAAAGTCCAAGCAGGGAGCTTGGCACGGGAAAAGTCCAAGCAGGGAGCTTGGCACGGGAAAAGTCCAAGCAGGGAGTTTGGCATGGTGAAAAGTCCAAGCAGGGAGCTTGGCACGGGAAAAGTCCAAGTATGGAGACTTGGCACGGAGAAGTCCAAGTATGGAAGCTTGGCACATGGGAAGTCGGAGAGGGCTCGGTAGCTCGTTCTTGGACCGTCCGAGGCTCGGGAGCTCGTTCTCTGGATCGAATGGAAGTCGGAGAGGGCTCGTAGCTCGTTCTCCAAACCGGGGGAGAGGGTTCGTAGCTCGTTCTCGGACCGGATGTGGAAAGTCCCGTGAGTGAAGCCAGCATTTAAAAGTCCGATGAAGCCAGGCAGGGAAAGTCCCGTGAGTGAAGCCGAGGTGAAAACCCGAGTGAGTGAAGCTAGGTGAAAGTCCCGGTGAATGAAGCCATGGAAAGTCCGGTGAGTGAAGCCTGGAAAGTCCCGGTGAGTGAAGCCGGATTGGAAATCCTGGTGAGTGAAGCCAGGTGAAAACCCTAGTGAGTGAAGCTAGGTGAAAGTCCTGGTGAGTGAAGCCGGGCAAGGGAAAATCCAGATGGATCAAGGGTGATCGGACATCTGGTGTTGAGAAGGTCAAGTAGGTCAAGGGAGTGACCGGATACTTGACACGAAGAGAAAAGTCCAAGTGGGTCAAAGGGATTGACCGGACACTTGGTGGGGAGTCTTAGCAGGTCAAGGGAGTGATCGGATGCTAAGCATGATGTACCAACAGGTCAAGGTTGACCGGATGTTGGTTTGAAAGGTTTGGGACTTGGTTTGGGCAAAAATCAAGCTCTGGATCGATCTGGGGACCGATCCAGTGATACGGCTGATCGGTCTGGTGACCGATCAGTAATCAAACAGAATGCTTCTGTGGATTATCTGATCGGTCTGAAGACCGATCAGGAAGCAAACAGAAGAGAAGAAGGAGAAAGGCTGATCGGTCCAAGGGACCGATCAGACTCCTCCTGGACCGATCAGGACATAGCCTGATCGGTCCAGGCTTAGCCTGATCGGTCCCCAAGACCGATCAGGGACAGTGTGGACCGATCAGGTTGGAGCCTGATCGGTCCAGCACTAGCCGTTGTGACTCAACGGCTAGGTTATTTCGGGCTCCTGTGTTCTGGTCTTTTTGCTTGCAGGTTCGCAGGTTGGCTCAGGAGATCAGAGGTTATAAGAAGAGATCGAGGGCTGCTACTGCTTTTTCTTCTTCCTCTCTGTTTCTTCTTGCTTCTTGCAAGTTCTTCCTGATTCCTTCTGCGAGCTTTGTTGAGCTCTCACTGCCGAAGCTTCGGGTGAGCTTCCTGTTGTTGGATCCGAGAAGTTGCTGCTTCATCAGGATTCCAGTCGACAACGAGAAGGCAAGCAAAGGGTTTTACATTTTGATTGTTCTTGTTTGCTTTCTCTACTGTTGTACTCCTTATTGCTGTTGCAAAGTTCTTGTGGCGAGGTTTCTCCACCCATAAGGAGTTTATATTAGCCGGTTTTCCGGGGACTCATCCACCGACGGATTGATAGGCTTCGTCCACCTTACGGACACGCCGAGGAGTAGGAGTTTCATCTCCGAACCTCGTTACATCGACGAGTTTGAGGTTTGCTATTCTCCGCTTTCGTTTCTATTTAGTTATTTCCACTGCGCTAACCCTAATCGTAGGAAGAAACGAAGAATTTGGGATCGGCTATTCACACCCCCCTCTCTAGCCGTGATCATCGGTCCTAACAGTGGCTCCCCTCTTAAGGCAGCCTCTATCAAGAGCCTCCTACCTAGGGTCTCTTTCGAGAACCCTTAATGCCTTGTAGTTGTCACTCCTTGCCTCTTTTTATAGTTTTCATGCTCTGATAGAGTTTCCTAATAAGTAGGATAACCTAACATACTTTCCTAAAGAGTAGGGTGGTTTAAAAGATTTTCCTAACAAAACAGGGGCTAACAATATTTCCTAAAAATAGGGGATAGTCGTTACATAGTCGACGACCATGATGGGAAGCATATCCTAGTCATGTGGCTTGTTGTGACCATTTTTTGTCATGGGGAAGCAAGGAACACGACTGTGTTGGCAAACACAGCCTGGTTGTGTTCCATTCTGGAAGTTCCAATTTGATTTCAACTGCCTTTTTCCCCCCGATGACCCATGGTTGTCTCAAGTGGTACGATTTGGCTATGGATCATTCTTCAATGCATATTCCTTTGACTTTTTGTGTTTAAAAGTTAGCATGACAGTGGTCTTGAATTTTAAAATCCAACACCACCATACTTTTAAAGACAAAAGTTGGTATACTACAGAGAGGTTATTAAAAAAAAGCACATTCTCTATATTATAAAACAATTAACCATAACTAATAAAAAGTGAGATCCAAGTAAATCTCAAACAAAGCTTCTATAGTGTAAAAAACAATATATATACACAAGTAAACAAAGATGCTAAGAGCAAAATATGATGATTATCAGAGACACAATGTAATGACCATCATTTACAAGTAAACAGCGATGCTAAGAACAAAATATGAAGATTATCATAGATACAATGTCTACAATTTGTCTTGCAACAATCATTAATCTAGTGCAAAATATTAGTTCTTGCATATATATAATAGTAGTAATTCAAGAACCGCTAGTTGGTGATATTCTACAAGATCATTTATTATGGCTAATTTGCTTGCACTTACCGCATTTATTTTTTACCATCCCATTATATCTAGACTCGATGCGTGTCTTCTTTCTCCTACCAGGATACACAATGCTACGAGGAGGTAGAATTGGAATGTTGTTTAAACTACTAGGTCAAAATTCTTTGCTTCGACATGAGTAAATATGATTCATGTAAGTGATTTTATGATACAAAATAATGGTATGGATTCATGTTCCAATGTGTGATGATGACAATATCATGTGAGCAAGGAAGTTTTAAAATTTAAAACTCACCACAATTGCAATTATTTCTTTCTAAATCAATAATGTAGGAAGAAACATCATTTCTTTCTAAATCAATAATGTAGGAAGCAACTGATGTTTGTATAAGTACCTCGGATTAGTTTCGATGTGGTCAACCAAATCAAGTTAGGTTATATTATATTTTAATCCTTGTGTCTAAGTGTGCAGGAACTTAGAAATAAAAGAAGTCGAGCGGAAGATGCAGCGGACGAGAAGAATGGCATGGGAAGTGAGTTGACGGGCTTGGTGCATCTGAGAGATGAGAAGCTATGGAAGAGTATACCGGTGGAGCGAGAAGGACGCTCATGGTGCTTCTGAGTAACGAGAAGTCAGAATAGAAGACTGCTCGAGGAGAAAACTAGAATTAAGTTCAGGTGAGCTCAATTCTAGATGGCCAAAGGAATCACCTAAACCAACCAGAGCAAAAGCTGAACAAGTCAACATAAAGTTGACTTGTCCAAGCGCCAGGACTAAGTCCAAGCACTCGAATTGGGTTCGGGTGCCCTAACCTCCTTAGTACCCAATAGGCGCCTCATCGAAGGAACATTGCAGATGACAATTGGGTCCACGTCAGCAGCACTCTAGGCACTCGGACCGGTCCAAGTACCCTATCAAGGATAAAGTTTTATCCTTAAACCATTGCATAGTCGTTGTGAGCAAATAAAGGTGCACTGCTGGGGGTGCTTAGACTAGGTCTAGGCACCTAGAGATGTCACATTAGCAAAATGGCTAGTTTGACCAGTAGACTATAAATAGAGCTCTGGTAATCATCATTTGGTATAACACTTGTTCTTCAATTGTTTATTGCATTCCAAGTTTCTCTATACTGAATTTCTGTAAGAGGCTACTCTACCAGAAGGAGACTTTTAGATAATCTTTCAAAGTCTTGGACTAACAATCTTTTGATTTCAAACCAAATAAATTGATTTTATCTCTTGCTCTTTTTCATGTTTATTTTGATTAAGTAATATTTGTTTATCATTGCTAAAATTGAAAAGTAAAAGAAAGTGTATTTTTTAAAGAGGGAAATTAACCCCTCCCTCTTGTCGATCGCATCGGGACCAACAAGTGGTATCAGAGCCCGGACCACTCTAGAAGGACTAATCGCCTAATAAAGCAAGGAAAGATGGTGGTTCAACTACATGCAAAGATCAATGAGATGATCACCAGACTTATCAACCTTGCCAAATTGATAACAAATCGAGACTAAGTTCGTTATGCACTTAACCCTTTTCCTTGAACTCCAAAGTGGACTTCAATAGTAGATACCTACTATATCTCAAAGGATCTAGAGGTAAGTACTTTATGAGACTTATCCTCTATATTAGAATTACATGAATTTAGATGTACATGTACTAGAAAAGAAAAGAGTCAAGTCAAAATGTGGCATTAAAAGCCAACAAGAATGATGAATCGGAGTCAGATTCTTCACTCGACGAAGCTGAAGCGGCTCTCATGGACAAAAAATTTTCAAAGTTATTTAAATCTAACAAACTTAGTAAGTCATAGGTCAAGAAGTTCTCTCCGAGAAAGAGGAAAGTCAAATGCTAAAATTGTCAAGAAGAAGGGCACATCAAAGATTACTGCCCGAAGCTAAAAAGGAAGGAGAAAAATCAACGACCAAATAAATCGAAGCACAAGAACCTCAGAGCAACATGCGGCGAGTCATCATCCAAGTCCGAACTGGAAGATACATCGAACTGGCATTATTGGTGAATCACCAAAGGGACAATGAAAGTATTTTGGAGATGAGCATCGAAGAAGGGAGAGACACGTCGAAAGAAAGCAGTTATAAAGGGGGAGGGTTGAATAACGAGACTGAATCAGTAAGTGAGGTACGTTCTCTACCTCCCGATAAATTGTATAAATTTTTCAAAGTATTTTTTAAAAATTCATGCAAATTAGAAATAAAAAATGAACAATTAAGAAAGGAAAATTTAGAATTTAGAATTACTTTAGCAAAATCATGTCTATTAGAAGATTTTGATAAACTTAAGGTTGAAAATGAAAAGTTAAAAGAACAAATAGAAAATTTTAAAAACTCTACATGTTCAAATTCTGCTATTCCAAATTTAAGGAATTATCAAGAGCTAAATGTTGGTGCAGGAAGCATCCGACGATCGAACCTATATTTTGATTATGTCAAAGGGTTCAAAATTAAAGTGTTTTGTTTATTAATATGTTGAATGAGCATTGCAGGAAAAGTCCTAAGTGTACTTAGGCAAAAGTCCTAGCTGCGGTTTGTAACGACCCAAATTTCCTCCTTATGAGCCCCAAAAATAATTTAAAAATATTTAAAAATGCTATAGAAAAATTCTAGAGATTTTTAGAAATTTTTAGAGTATTTTTATGGAATTTTTGGAGGTCGTTTGGTATTTTTACCAAAAGAAAGAAGTTGTGACAAAAAAATGTCCAAGTCGAGGCTCGAACCGGCAACCCCTGACCCGAGCAAAACCCGGCTAACCAACTGAGCTAGCAGTTGTTACTTAATCAAATAAAGGGAGAATTTTATTTAATGAGTAGAAGTTAATAACAAGAATTAATGGGCGGAAAATGGTTGCAGCCGAATTTCGAACCCGCGAGCCACACCTTAAGCAGAACGCAGTCAACCAACTCTTCCGCGAGTATTTCGTGAAAAGGTAAGGAGCGAAATAATCTTAAGCCATAACAGAATACCCTAGGTTATAAAAGGATAAGTTAAGAGAGGGATTAATTATTTTCTTTTCCCTCAAAATTTCTCCTCTCGCACGCGGCGACGGCGTCGGCTCCTGCTTGGGCGAAATTGTAGCCGAAGCTAGGGCTTCGATCCGGTAGTCGGCCAAGGTTCTCCGAGGGGTTCCTCCATCTCCTTAAGCTCTTCTCGACGAGGAGGAGTCGGGAGCACGAAGAAGAGTCGGGATTTCGAGCTCGTTGAAAGCCCTAGAAGCCTCCTTCTCGGTTGTAAGTCCAAGAAACCAAGGTAAGTTGCTCACTCACCTGCAGTAAGAGTAGTTCCGAGATTTTCTGCCTTGTCGCTGTGAATTGAGGTTTCGGATTTAGTTTTCTTCAAGCTTGATGTTAGCAATTCAGGGTTTGATTTGGGTTTCCTGTTTGTTACCCTAATTGGTATGTTCGGTTTACACATGAGCCCTACAAGTTTCAGAATTTAGCTAGGATTTTTGGTTTGGAAAGATCTGATGTTCTTCATGTTGGGTTTTTCGGGCCGCGAAAACCGCTTTTCGCGTTGCGGAAACCCCGAATCGCCCAAGCCACGGATCTCGTGCAAGGTAAAACCGAACGAAAATATGAGTACGAGTTTGAAAACTTTAATCTACAGTAGATCTACATAAGGATAAACCATTTATACCTTTGATGCGATGCCCTTCGCGTTCCCGCTCGTCCAAATGATGCCGGATCTCAAGACCGTCAAGCGCCGGTCCTCTAGAAGTATCCACACGGACACACTAGATGGAGATGACCAAAAACGAAGGTGTGCTAGCACCTATGTGGTTCGGCCAAGGGAGGAGAGGGAGAGGGAGAGCTTGAGAGGGAGAAGGAGGAAGATCCACACAAGTGAATGAAAAATGAATTTCTTCACCCAAAAACCAAGTGGCCGGCCACTTTTCAAAATTCACATTAATTGTATTGCAATTAATATGAAACCATAAAATCACATTAATTGAATTAATTGTAATTAATATGAAACCATTAAGAGAGTGGCTTTGTCACTTCCATGAGGTGGCACCCATGATGATGTGGAACATCATTATTGGTCCACCTAATGCCAACTCACCAATGAGGTGGCAAAATGTCAAGTCAAAATTGACCTTTGGTCTTCCTTCTCATGTCAAGTCAAACTTGACTCAATCTCTACCATGGTGGATCTAATCCAACCATTTGATTCGAGTCAACTTAATATAATGAATCTAATTCATTAAATTAAATTGATTCAATGAGTCAAAATCTAAATTAGACTCATTTAACACATGAATCAACTTGAGTCAAACTCAAGTTAGCCCAATTAAGATTACTCTTAATCCAATTTGATTCATCAAATGAATCTAATCCTCTTGGTTCATCATATGAACTTAATCTCCACCTAATTGTCCTAAGTGTGTGATCCTATAGGTTCTTGTAACGTTGGCAATGCCCTAAACCCATTTAGGAGCATAAGTAATGAGCGGTATCTAGCAACACATCATTACTACCCAAGTTACAAGAATGTCGAGATCCGACATCACCTTGTGACTACCAATTGTGACTACTCACAAAATAATGACAAGTGTCCTTCTATCCTAGACATCTAGATTGATCAATATGAGGCATAGACCGTGTCATCCTCTAATCAATCTAAATCTTGAACTCCAAGTAGACTCACTCGATCAAATGAGCTCAACATCTAATGTTGACTCATTTGGGCATGGCCATGCACTTAGTGGTCTCACTCTATCAAGAATACCGATGTCGCTCCCGTCATATGGGAGGGATAGATTCCATCTACATTACTCACATCCCTCTACATAATTCGTTATATACCCAGTAATCGCCTTTATAGTCCACCCAGTTACGGGTGACGTTTGACGAAACTAAAGTACATAACTTCTTATGTAGGGATCCATGGTGACTTCAGGTCTAAGGACTAATAGTCATATTAATAGCCACATGAGAAAGTATATGACACTCATATAACGGTCCATGATACTTTCTCATGGCGGGTCATTCAGTATACATTCTCTAATGCATACCCATGTGTCAGCTTGATATCTCTATATCCATGACTTGTGAGATCAAGTCATCGAGCTGACCTACATGCTAGTCTTATTGTATTAACATTGTCCCTGAATGTTAATACTGGACTAGGAATGATTTAGAGTAGTGTTCCCTATATCATCTCACTATCGATTCAACTAATCGATTGATATAGGTATGAACCTTCTACTCAAGGACGCTATTATACTTAGTCTATTTGACACTAATATAAATAAGTATAATAACCAAACAAATGCCTTTATTAATATACAAGAATATGATATACATGAGTCCATACAATAATCAAATGATTGGCTCTAGGGCTCTAACTAACAATCTCCCACTAGCACTAGTGCCAATCAGTATAGGCTCTAAGGCCTAAAGACCAAGTGTGACCATCATGCTTCCTCTGTGCCAAAGCCTTGGTCAAGGGATCTGCGATGTTAGCCTCTGTAGGTACTCTGCAAATCTTCACATCTCCTCTATCGATAATCTCTCGAATGAGATGGAAGCGCCGTAGTATGTGCTTGGTCCGCTGGTGTGAGCGAGGTTCCTTCATATAGCTCCATTGTTGTCACAATAGAGCTCAACTGGTTCAAGAATGTTAGGAACCACCCCAAGTTCGATGAACTTGCGGATCCAAATCGCCTTCCTTTCGCATCGATGCAAGAATATACTCGGCTTCATTGTAGAATCACCATCGTATCCCGCTTGAACTCTTCCACCGACACCACCATTAATGTAAAATACGAATCCTGACTGCGATCGGTAATCATCCTGATTGGTCTGAAAGCTGGCATCACTGTAACCCTTTACAATTAGCTCATCATTGCCTCCATATATCAAGAAATATTCTTTAGTCCTTCGTAAGTACTTAAGAATATTCTTGACCGCTATCCAGTGACTTTCACCTGGATCTGACTGGTATCTGCTCGTCATGCTCAAAGCATACGAGACATCAGGTCGAGTACATAGCATGGCGTACATGATCGATCCTATGGCTGAGGCATAAGGGATCTGATCCATGCGGTCTCTCTCCTCTCTAGAAGAGGGACCTTGAGTCTTCGAAAGACTCACGCCATGTGACATCGGCAGAAATCCCTTCTTGGAGTTCTGCATGGCAAACCGAAGGAGTACCTTGTCAATATATGTACTCTGACTTAGGCCAAGCAATCTCTTAGATCTATCTCTATAGATCTGTATCCCAAGAATGCGAGATGCCTCACCTAAGTCCTTCATTGAGAAGCAACTCCCTAGCCATGTCTTGACAGACTGAAGCATAGGGATGTCCTTCCCAATGAGTAGTATGTCATCCACATACAATATGAGGAAGACAACTATGTCCCCTACAACCTTCTTGTAGACACAAGGCTCATCTTCGTTCTTGATGAAACCAAACTGTTTGATCGCATCATCGAATCAAAGATTCCAGCTCCGAGAAGCTTGCTTTAGTCCATAAATGGACCTTGCATACTCTACTAGTATGCTGTGGATCTAAAAAACCCTCAGGTTGTGTCATGTACACATCCTCGAGTAGGTTTCCATTCAGAAACACGGTTTTGACATCCATCTGCCATATCTCATAGTCATGGTAAGCTGCAATAGCAAGCATGATCCGAATGGACTTAAACATCGCTACTGGAGAAAAGGTTTCATCATAGTCAATACCATGAATCTGCTTGAAACCTTTAGCTACCAAGCGACCCTTATAGATAAGTCCATCCATGTCAGTCTTTCTCTTAAAGACCCACTTGCACCCAATGGGTTTTACCCCTTCAGGTGGATCAACCAAAGTCCATACTTGGTTGGTGTACATGGATTCTATCTCGGATCTCATGGCTTCTAGCCATTTCTCAGAATCTGGTCTCATCACAGCTTCTTGATAGGTGGTAGGCTCATCCTCTATGAGCACAATGTCATCATGGTCAGACAAGAGAAATGAGTATCTCTCAGGCTGACGACGTACCCTATCAGACCTGCGAAGAGGTATGTCTACTTGAACTAGTTGTTGTTCCTCAACTCCTTGTGGAACAACATCATCCACAACACTTTGTGGTTCCAGTTCAATTTCCATCGAGGCATCAGTGCTATTGTTCGCATCTTGAACTTCTTCAAGATCGAACGCACTCCCACTAGTCTTTCTAGAAACAAAGTCCCTTTCTAGAAAGACCCCAGTCTTTGCCACAACTACCTTGTGCTGACTGGGAATGTAGAAGTAATATCCCTTAGTTTCCTTGGGATATCCGATGAAATAGCATTTGTCGGATTTGGGTCCTAACTTGTCTGAGACTTGACGTCGAACGTAAGCCTCACAACCCCAAATCCTCATGAAAGACACCTGGGCATCTCTCCCAGTCCATATCCTATATGATGTCTTTATCACGGCCTTTGATGGAACTCGGTTGAGTATGAAAGCTGCCGTGTCTAGAGCATATCCCCATAGATATGTCGGAAGATCTGTGTGACTCATCATAGATCGCACCATATCTAATAAGGTATGATTCCTCCTTTCGGATACACCATTCCACTGTGGTGTTCCAGGAGGAGTGAGTTGAGATAAAATCCCACACTCAGCTAAGTAGTCACGAAACTCATGGCTTAAGTATTCACCACCTCGATCTGATCGAAGTACCTTAATACTCTTGCCAAGCTGGTTCTATACTTCATTCTTGAATTCTTTGAATTTTTCAAAGGATTCAGACTTATGTGTCATCAAGTACACATAACCGTATCTACTAAAATCATCAGTAAATGTGATGAAGTATCTATAACCGCATCTAGCAGCAACATTGAAAGGGCCACATACATCACTATGTATGAGTCCTAACAAATCAGTTGCTCTCTCGCTATGCCCACTAAAGGGGGTCTTGGTCATCTTGCCTCGTAGGCATGACTCACATATCTCATATGATTCTAAATCAAATGAGTCCAGCAAACCATCCTTATGGAGCTGGGATAAGTGCTTGTCATTTATATGACCTAAGCGACAGTACCAGAGGTAAGTTTGGTTCAAGTCATTCGACTTGATCCTCTTGGTATTTATGTTATAGACAGGGCTCTCTAGGTCTAGAATGTAGAGTCCGTTTATCAGAGGTGCACTACAATAGAACATATCGTTTAAAAAGACGGAACAACATTTGTTCTTTATTATAAACGAGTATCCTCTCTTGTCCAAACAAGAAACTGATATTATGTTCTTTGTCAAGACAGGCACATAACAACAATCGTCTAATTCTAGTACTAGCCCAGAGGGCAGAGATAGATGATAAGTTCCTACAGCAATAGCAGCAACTCGTGCTCCATTGCCTACTCGTAGGTCTATCTCACCCTTCGTCAATGCTCTGCTATTCCTCAGCGCTTGTACATTAGTACAAATATGCGAAGCACATCCGGTATCTAATACCCACGATGAAGAAATAGAGAGGTTGACTTCTATAACACTTATACCTGAAGTAGAAATCTTATTTCTCTTCTTCTTAAGATCTTCCAGGTATTCTTTGGAGTTCCTTTTCCAGTGCCTTGCTTGTCCTTGATATAGGTGACAAAGATGTTCAACTATATCGTAAGCGCTCATAAACTCATGTTGCTTCTGAAGCTCAAAGTTCATGGTTGCGAGCATAAGACAAGACACATCTAATGCGTCATCTTGATGCTTCTTGTAAGCATCTCGGTCTGCTCGCGTGGCAGTGGTAGGAGGGGCCTCCGGAATGGGCTGCTCCAGAACGTACAGTTTACGTTCTTGGGTGAGAACTATTCTCAGATTCCTGTACCAGTCCAGGAAATTTGCTCCGTTGAGCTTGTCCTTCTTAAGGACAGATCGCAGAGAGAAAATGTTCGTATTTGACGTCATGGTTATCTACAACAGAAAATTTACAGAAATAAATATCATATTCTTAAAAATCATTTAATTAGGCCTTTTAATTAAATGATGCTCCCACTGAATTCTATAATTTTGTGGGACAAGATCTACATCATACTAACCCTTGAGTTAGCTTTGGCTAATACGCCCAAGGCTTAGTATGATCGGTAGGTAACGATTACCAATTACATCTCTATGCAACTCTTGTTTATAGAATCAATATCCGCATTTATATTAAAACTCGAGTTAGCTTTGGCTAATACGCCCGAGAGTTAATATAGATGTGATATTGACCTATCTTTCCAACTATTGGAAGAATGCCTATAGTTGACTCGATCCAACCGAGTAACTATGAATACTCAATCTAATTGAGTTTGTATTCACCCATGCGTTGATAGACGGGACCAAGATTGTCCCTCCGTACCCTACCAAGATAATATGTATTGCTCTGCTTTGGCAGATTCAACAATACATGTGATCGAGGTAGTGATAGGTATCACGGCACGGTTAGGCATTTAGAGTTGGTTTGATCTAGATCTAATCTAATCGAGAAGGATGCATCTTGTGCACGACTTAGATCTAATCTAATCGCAAGGGTGCATCATGTGCACGACTTAGATCTAATCTAATCGTTAAGGCACTAATTAATTAATTAATTATTAAACATGCATCAAATACATAATAATTAATTAATTAATCTATTTGTGATTTAGTCATGGCCCTACTACGATCTTCTCAAGCCAATGAGAAGATCGAATGGTCAACCTAGGGTCAACAGCTTCTCCAAGCTCCTCCCTTTGACCACCTTGTGTTGCTCGTGCCCGCCTCGGAACTCCGTCTCGTGTGGACCCTCCACCGCTCCAATTTGTACATTACAATTTGAAACTCGAGTTACATTCGAGTCTAAATCTAATTTACAACAAGAAAATATGAGAAGGCACGACACGCAGGTCGCGAATATAATACAACACTCGCGAACACATAACGGCACGCAGGCCGTATTATGAATTACAACACAACCAATCATATTGGGCTTTGGGACATGACTATCACAAATTAATATATATAATTCAAAATTATATATTTTCATAATTTTCTATAATTTTAAAATTAATTTTTACAATTTTACGAATAAAATTTCCCGGCGGTCCCGTTTAGCGGTTTCGGGCGCAATCGCGGAATGGATCCCCTTGCGGGGCCCAGGGGCATCGCCCCTACCCGCGATCTAACCATCGCGAGGGTTCCTTTGCGATCCAACAGCGCCTAAACCCGCTGTCCCAAAACGATTTGGGTCGAGACATTGCCGTTTCGGAAAAATCTTCCCGGCGGGTTCGTTTTTAGCGATTTCGGGTGCAATCACGGAGCAAATCCCCTTGCGGGGTTAGGGGCAGTACCCCTACCCACGATCTAACTATCGTGAGTTGTTCCTTTGCGATCTAATGGCACCCAAGCTCGCTGTCCCAAAAGGATTTGGGGCAAAACGAAGCCGGTTTTGAAAGATCTTTCCAGTAGCCGAAGCCTACAAGTGCCGAGACACTTGTGCTTCGCTTCTACGGAAAAATTACCCATAAAATCATAAAAAACTAATTTTTACAGAAAATCACAGAAGGTTTTATTTTTCATAAAAATAAAAACAAACTCGTACAAGCCTTGCACGTGGCTCTGATACCACTGTTGGGTTTTTCGGGCCGCGAAAATCGCTTTTCGCGTCGCGGAAACCCCGAATTGCCCAAGCCACGGATCTCGTGCAAGGTAAAACCGAACGAAAATACGAGTACGAGTTTGAAAACTTTAATCTACAGTAGATCTACGTAAGGATAAACCATTTATACCTTTGATGCGATGCCCTTCGCGTTCCCGCTCGTCCAAATGATGCCGGATCTCAAGACCGTCAAGCGCCGGTCCTCTAGAAGTATCCACACGGACACACTAGATGGAGATGACCAAAAACCAAGGTGTGCTAGCACCTATGTGGTTCGGCCAAGGGAGGAGAGGGAGAGGGAGAGCTTGAGAGGGAGAAGGAGGAAGATTCACACAAGTGAATGAAAAATGAATTTCTTCACCCAAAAATCAAGTGGTCGGCCACTTTTCAAAATTCACATTAATTGCATTAATTGCAATTAATATGAAACCATAAAATCACATTAATTGAATTAATTGTAATTAATATGAACCATTAAGAGAGTGGCTTTGTCACTTCCATGAGGTGACACCCATGATGATGTGGAACATCATTATTGGTCCACCTAATGCCAACTCACCAATGAGGTGGCAAAATGTCAAGTCAAAATTGACCTTTGGTCTTCCTTCTCATGTCAAGTCAAACTTGACTCAATCTCTACCATGGTGGATCTAATCCAACCATTTGATTCGAGCCAACTTAATATAATGAATCTAATTCATTAAATTAAATTGATTCAATGAGTCAAAATCTAAATTAGACTCATTTAACACATGATCAACTTGAGTCGAACTCAAGTTAGCCCAATTAGGATTACTCTTAATCCAATTTGATTCATCAAATGAATCTAATCCTCTTGATTCATCATATGAACCTAATCTCCACCTAATTGTCCTAAGTGTGTGACCCTATAGGTTCTTGTAACGTTGGCAATGCCCTAAACCCATTTAGGAGCATAAGTAATGAGCGGTATCTAGCAACACATCATTACTACCCAAGTTACAAGAATGTCGAGATCCGACATCACCTTGTGACTACCAATTGTGACTACTCACAAAATAATGACAAGTGTCCTTCTATCCTAGATATCTAGATTGATCAATATGAGGCATAGACCGTGTCATCCTCTAATCAATCTAAATCTTGAACTCCAAGTAGACTCACTCGATCAAATGAGCTCAACATCTAATGTTGACTCATTTGGGCATGACCATGCACTTAGTGGTCTCACTCTATCAAGAATACCGATGTCGCTCCCGTCATATGGGAGGGATAGATTCCATCTACATCACTCACATCCCTCTACATAATTCGTTATATACCCAGTAATCGCCTTTATAGTCCACCCAGTTACGGGTGACGTTTGACGAAACTAAAGTACATAACTTCTTATGTAGGGATCCATGGTGACTTCAGGTCTAAGGACTAATAGTCATATTAATAGCCACATGAGAAAGTATATGACACTCATATAACGATCCATGATATTTTCTCATGGCGGGTCATTCAGTATACATTCTCTAATGCATACCCATGTGTCAGCTTGATATCTCTATATCCATGACTTGTGAGATCAAGTCATCGAACTGACCTACATGCTAGTCTTATTGTATTAACATTGTCCCTGAATGCTAATACTGGACTAGGAATGATTTAGAGTAGTGTTCCCTATATCATCTCACTATCGATTCAACTAATCGATTGATATAGGTATGAACCTTCTACTCAAGGACGCTATTATACTTAGTCTATTTGGCACTAATATAAATAAGTATAATAACCAAACAAATGCCTTTATTAATATACAAGAATATGATATACATGAGTCCATACAATCATCAAATGATTGGCTCTAGGGCTCTAACTAACACTTCAGAAGCTTCCCTGTGGTATTGAGTGGATCAATTCATTTATGTTCAGAATTAGGATTTGTTGGAGGTTAAGAGTAGCATGCTTGCTTGATTTCTTTCTTCTGATGTCGATTTTAGCATCCCAGTTGTAGCATTTCAATGTTACTGATATATATGTAATCAGTATTTGCTTTGGTTGCTTGTGGTTTGCAATAGAGTAATTCGGGTTCAAGTTGGCTTTAGATGTTGATTATTTTCCTTTTGGACAGATAGCAAGTTACTGTTTTGTTTTGAGATGCACTGGATTTGAACAAGTTCTATATAGGTTTCGAATTAGTTGTTAGAGATGAGAGTAGTTTCAAGATTTTACCCTCTTCATTACATTTCTGCTGAAACATGCTTAAGGATTCTATTGCTCTATATAAGTATGAGATTTCAGTTTCAGATTTAGTTTCTTATGCTTCCTTAATTAGTTAGAACAACCCATTCCTCTTGTGCTATAGGATGAACAAGAACAGCCCATTAATCCTATACTAGCTTCAGAGCTTGCTTTGCAGATTTTTGATTTATTCTAGTATGTTGTTTAGACCTTCCTATTTGTTGTTAGTTAAGCATGTGTAGTTTTCTTTACTACTAGATATACATGAGTAGTTTCTTTAGTTTTCATTTGTTATTGATTATAGCATGAGCAGTATTGATTTAATTCCTAGTTTTGTTTGCTATCTGTTGAGCATGATCAGTTTCCTTTGCCACGAGATATGCATGGGTATACTTTCTAGTTTTCCTATGCTATTAGATTAACCTGAGCAGTTATATATATGTTGTTTATTTCAAGTATTCAGAATTAAGTTTCTTGTCACCTCAATATGCATGAACGATTTCGTTTATAAGCATGCGGATTTTATTACGCATTAGTATGCAGATTTTGTTAAGCTTAGTATAGTGCAGATTTTTCTTGGGTATCATAGTACAGATTTTGGTTAAGAATTATAGTTTTAGAATTTGTTTAAGCATACATATTTAAGTTTAATCGCTACTTCAATATGTATGATTATGTGTTACATAATTAGTTTCATTCATAGACACATAAGAAAGATAAAGAAAAGTATAAGAAAGATAAAGAAGAGAAAGAAAAGGCCGAGGCCTTAAGTAGATCCCAAACGTCAAGACTTTAGGGATTTTGGCACACAAGGTGCCTATTAAAATGCCAAGGGATTTAAAGAAGAAGTAATTAAGATTATAAGTATTTTACTTTTAAGAAGAGGCTAGTACCCGACTTCCGAGGTTGTCGTTAAACAAATCCAGGTGTCCAATTCCGAGGTCTTGGCCCTGGTAGACGAGGTCTGCTCTTTTAGGATTGGTGGCTCGCTACCCCAACCTATTAGGGAACGCGCATAAGATGGTACTATGTCTGGGCCCAAGAAGAAGTTGATTATTATTTTGAAGTATTATAAGTATAAGTTTTTGAACAAGTAAAACGAGTTTTACTTAAACATAAAGTATTAAAGATTAAGTTTAGAACAAATGAAATAAGATTCATATAGTTCTAAAAATCAGTAAGTTTAGTTCATTATTCTACCATGTTTATCTAGTAGATGAGTAGTTTTCATGTTTACCTATTAGATGAGCAGCATGATTAACTATTAGAATTACATGAGTAAATTCCTTAGCTTTTCTTTGCTATTAGTTTGACATGAGCAGTTATGTTTATACTTTATTTCTTTTTAGAGCATATAGTTTCTAGTTCTTTTCGTATACATGCACATTCGTGATTTTGTGAGTTAGATAGCGCTTACTAAGCAAGTTTTGCTTATAGACTACACTTCCTCTTACTGCAGATACAGGAAAGGAAAAGATATAGAAAGGAAGGCGACAAGGAGGTGTTCGAAGGATGTGTGATGCCAGGACTATGGAAGCCTTGGGACTAGGAAAGAAGTTTTAATTTTAGTTTCCGCATTTTAGTTATTGTAAACATTTGAGTTGTATTTTAAGTTCATGTCATTTGAGATTATTCTATTTAGATTGCATGTAGGATGAGTTTAGTTTAGTAAGTAGATATTTGTGTGTTTGATACTTATTTAACTGCGTGGTTGATTGATATGTGTTCCAGCCGCTTGTGGCTGAGTATATATTGCATGTATTGTTGAATATGGTCACCGGTACAGGGGAGATTTTGTCGAAATTTTTCGGTAGGGTTTCCATGTGATTTTTAATCATACCGGTTAAGTAGAGTTAGTAGTTAAGTAACGGTCATCCTTAGAGAGTAGTAGTAGTAAGAAGGGTGGTCTTTACACGGTTAGGCAGGTAGAAAACCCTAGGTCATAGAGGTTGGTAACCCTATGCGGAAAGTCTTGGTGGGTCGACAGTTTCAGGCCAAAGTCCTAGGGGGTGGTAACCCTAGGTGAAAATCCTGGTGTTGCGAACCAGGTGGAAGACTGGACGGGTTGGGGAGCGAGCGTCCAGCAGAAAGTCCGAAAGCATCGAGCGTCAAGCAAAAGTTCAGTCAATTTAGAGGATCACACTGGCAACAGGTAACTTTCCTAAGAGGAGTAGGTGAGGACACGTTCCCCGCAGAGGGAACAGTAGGCGTCGGGTCGACCTAGGGTTTCCGGTTGGAAATCCGAAGTCAGACCCAGGATAATCCGGAGACTATCAATATTTTATTCACTATGACTATTATGTACTAACTTTGTTTTGCAGGGTATGTGTTTGAGACTAACACATTTTACAGGAACAAAGGAGCAGTTTTTCACCTTGGAAGAACAGTACCCGAGGCGCCTCCGTGGAGCTTGGAGGCGCCTCGGGTACAAGGTGAGGTTGTCTGCGAGAAGGAGCTGGAGGCACCTTCATAGGGATTGAAGGCGCCTTGGACCGCGGCTTGGAGGCGCCTTGGAGTGGCATTGAAGGCACCCTCAGGTGGATAACGAGCAGCGGTCAAAGCCTGATCGACAGTGGCTGAATCGGGATAAAATCTTGGGTTGGAGGTGCTTTGGAGCTTAATGGAGGCGCCTTGAACACCCTTTACAAGTATGTCTCGAGGCAGCAGTGAAAACATAACCTTCTAAGCCATCCTTGTGCAACGAGCTGCTAACGAGACGTTCCGACGAAGCCACAATTTGACACCGACGACCCGGAGCTCAAAATCTTCAGTTTTCTATTATCGTTGGTATAATTTAGTTATTTCTTTTTAACTATTGTACTTCATCTTGTAAACACTTTAACGAAATTATAGTTGTTGCTCAATGTAAACGCTCAACGAGCGTGGGCCTTGGAGTAGGAGTCGCCACAGGCTCCGAACCAAGTAAACGACCTGTGTTAGCGTGTTGTGTTTTCTTTTCCGCTGCGTTATCTCGATTAGTTTTAAATCGAACGAAATAGTCACGAACGCTATTCACCCTCCTCTAGCGCTTCTTGATCCAACACTAAATTAGTATTTTATATTTCACAAGGGTCAAATTAGAAAAAATTATATATCACGTAAATTTTTGACATATCCAGTAGATAAGAACTTATTTTAGATTCCTAAATCATGCTTGGTTTAAATTATTATGCAAGCTTTAATTTTAATTTGCTTAAAATTTTAAATTTCATGCTTAAATTGTGTTATATTGTTCAAATAAATTGTTTTCTATACCTTCTCTTCTAAAATAATTAGATTCTAATTTATTTAAAAAAAAATTATTTTCTATCAGTAGAAAAATTTTCAGAATCTTTTGACTATTAAATAATTTCTTATAAATTTCTTAACAAAAATCATATTATAAAAATTTAAAAATATTTCATAGATTTATTTTTATAAGTCTTTATTTTTCTGTGATAAAATACTATGAAATTTTTTCATTATTTTGGACCGTTATCTGTTTTATTCTAAATTATTTACCAAAAATAGTATTTTTATAATTAAGAATTAACGAGACATTATTTATAAATTTTTTTTAATTTATCTATGGATAAACATTAAATTTCATATATTCAAAACTATTATCACAATTTTTAGATATCAGATTTTATTTTTAAACATTTAATTTTAAAAATTATTATTTTTAATTAAATAATTTATACTGGTCAAAATAAATATTTATTTATCATCAAATTTTTTATTCTAATCTTTCTATTTCTGTGTGACCATCAGAAAAATTTTCAATATTTCTCAAACTTAAAAGAATTTTTAAATTATTTTTGACAAATCTAGTTTTTTTTTAGAAATTTAGATATTTAAAAATAATTCTTGATACTTTTTTTTGCATAATTTGTCACTATTTAATAAACCCTAAGAAAAATTTTCAGATTTGTTCTCTATTTACCCCTAATTTTTTATGAGATCAAAGGGGGAGAAAAATTTAGGGGGTTAAGGGAGAGATAATTGCAAATTTATATTTTATTAATTACATTATTCATGTTTTAAATTACCAATTTATTTTTCAAATAAATTATATGTTAATTTTACCCTAACTTTAACTTGGGTTGATGCACATCAAAAAGAAAGAGATTGTAAGTACCCCCGGTTAATTTTAATATAGTCAACCAAATCAAGTTAGGTTCTATTGTGTTTTAATCCTTGTGTCTAAGTATACAGGAACTTAGAAACACAAGAAGTCAAGCAGAAGATGCAGCAGACAAGAATGATGGCACGGGAAGAAAATCGATTGACTCGATGCATCCGAGAAATGAGAAGCTACGAAAGAGTATACCGAAGGAGCAAGAAGCGTGGGTGACACTCCTGAGGGATGAGAAACCAAAACAGAAGACTGCTCGAGAAGAAAATCAGAGTTGGTTTCAAGTGAGCTCAACTCTGAATGGCCAAAGGAATCACCCAAAGTGACTGGAGTATAATCTAGACAAGTCAACATGAAGTTGACTTGTCCAGGCGCTTGGACTTAGTCCAAGCGCTCGGACTCTAGGTGCCCGAATAGGGTCAGGGTGCCCAAAACGCCTTGGTACTGAACAGACATTTTGTCGAAGAGACGTTGATGTGGATGATGATTAGATCCATGTCAACAGCACTCTAGGTACCTGGACCGGTCCAAGCGCCCGGTGTGAATAAAATTTTATCCTTAGACCGTTGTATAGTCGTTGCGAGCAGATAAAGGTGCACAACTGGGGGAGCCTAGACCAGGTCCAGGTGCCTGGAGATGTGATAATCAGCATTTGGACACTTTATTTAATTATTATAACTCAATGTTTCTATCCTTTTGTATATTCAATTATATGTTTTTAATGTGTTTCATGAGTTTAGATATTTTGTAGTCTTCATTGTAATTTCTATACACTTTATGGGTATTTTAAATATTATTTGATTTGATTTGATTTTGCAAGAATCGAGGAAGATAATAATTGAGAGGAGGAGCATCGGCTTGTACCAATCATGGTTGGGTTTAATTGCCAAAAGTTTAGAGAAGAAGAAGGGGACTAATTTGAATACTCTTAAACCCTAATTTATGCTTGGGTCCAGTTCATTTGGCTCCGCTTTAGTTCAACAGTGAAATTGCGGTTAAATTTGGTTTAGCCTAGTTCAAACAGTGAACTGGTCCAGTTCCATTGTGATGTTAAAAGGTGGGCTCCGGTTCAGTGAAGAGTGGCTCGGGACATTTTAAATCTTCTCGTTTCTGTGTGTGATTTCCTTCTTTGTCAAATCCCGACGCTCCCATTCTCCTCTCCTTGTGATCTACTTCAATCCGATGATGACAGCATCTCCGACAACTTTTGTGAAGGCAACGACCTATCTTAGGGTTCTTCAATGGCGGAAGGGTGCTTCTCCGAAGGTGGAGAGCCCTCTCATCTTTTGAGAAGAAGCAATGGCTTCAAGCTAGGGTTCCGACCGGAGTGGTTAGCTCCGGCAGGGCTCTTCATCGAAGGTGGCAAGGCGTTCCTATCTCATCGCTTCCTCAAAGGAGACTCCTGTGGACGGTGCTCCAAAAGTAGAGGACTCCATAAAGGAAGCTGGCTGTCATTTCTTTCTTCTCTGGCGAGCACTTTCTGAAGTTCCACACTGGTGTTGCTAAGAAGCTTCCCACGAACGGCATTACGAAGGTGGGCATAATTCCAACAACCTCAGTGGGTGTATCTAATTCCAGAAGAAGCCAACTCAAGCTCTGTGTTCCACTTTCAGCAGCCTAAAATCAATCCAATTTAGGCAGTGATCTCCAACAGCAAGCTTGATGTTGTCTTTCTTTTCATCTCTCTGTTATTCAACTTCGCGTGGTTCGTGTTGGTAGAAGTAGTAGAGGGCAACACATTTGTAATTCGTTCCTGATCAGTTGGCTATTGATATTGCTGTCCACCGATTATGGCGTTCCAGATCTGGGCCTTCGTGTGATGGCGGAGGTAGTCGAATTGGTGTTTGATTGTGGAAGAGTTGTTTGGATAGTGTAGTTTACTTTGCTGTTTAATTGTTCATGTTTAGTAGTTAGCTTAATTTCGTGTTTGATCTATTTTTTATTTCATTATGAGGCATATCTGATTGCTTAGCTTCATACTTTGTTTAGTTCTAGGTTTAACTTTTATGCATAATTAGATTTTGTTCTTGGTTGTGTTTAGTTTAATTGTATTTCCTTTATTATTGTAGCTTTCCTTATGTATGTTTAGTTAGTTGCGCTTGTTTTATGTTTGTGTTAATTTCTTTATGCATGTTTCTTTTGTAAAATGGATCTTTATAGCGTAGAGTGACACTGCGCTATAATATCACCTTTGCTGGTAGTTAGGGTTTCATTTATTACATTAGGTTTAGAAAACCCCAAAATAAACCTCCATTGTTTGATTCTGTCTGAAAACAAATGTCTTGCCATTAATTCCATGTGATAGACAATCCGGTCCTCTACTATACTACTTAATGTAGGATAAGGGGGTCGATAGATTATAAACTAATTAATTTGATGTGCGCGAGTGACAGCCACGCATTATTCAAATTTTGGTGTCGTTGCCGGGGAATTGTAACGGTGTTTGGTGATCTTAGGATTATATTTCTATTTTCCCTCTTATTTCTATTTCCTTGGTTGTTGCAAAAAAAATTCAAAAATTTTGTTAGGACTTCGTTATTCATCGGTTGTACGCATGCATGCTATCTTGTATATTTTTTGTGTCTTTTGATGGTATGTGCATGAGTATTTCAGGTAAGACCAGGAAATCTCTTGTGTGTGATATTAGTAGTCTCAGTGTTTCAGTGTGATCAGTACCTCACATTTGATGAGTAACATGACAAGTAACATTGAAAAGACTCTCAAAGAGCTTTATACACTAGATTTGTCAGTTGATTGTTTCTGCATAGGTACTATAATTTGGAGGTAGACTTTGAGCTATGGAAAATTGTACATCTATAACCGAAGTTTTATGGATTATCTGGTGAAGATCCCAATAGACATCTACAAGAATTGGATATGGTTTGCTCTACATGGAACCCACATGTCATATCAGAAGATGATGTTAGACTTAGAGCATTTCCTTTCTCACTAGAAGATTCAACAAAAAATTGGTTGTATTATCTCTCACCCAACTCAATTACCAGCCGGTTCGAGATGAAGAAAATATTTTTGGCAAGGTTCTTTCCTGCTACTAGGATCGTAGCTATTTGGAGGAGTATTTGTGGAATCCAAAAATTCACAGGAGAATCGTTTCAACAATATTGGGAGAGATTTAAATGATTTGTTGCTAGTTTCCCTCAGTACCAGATAAGCGATCAACTACTAATTATATACTTATATGAGAGACTGCTTCCCATGGATAGGAGTACGGTTGATGCAGCTAGTGGAGGGGCTCTAGTTAACAAGACATCTTCTTAGGCCTGAGAACTTATTGAGATTATGACGGTAAATTATCAATAGTATGAGATTAGAATGGTGATTGCTAAAGACATTCATTCCTTCGCTAGTGTATTCCCGACCAAGATCTAGTATTAGCAGCCTGATCCTCAGTATTATCAGATTTATCAGCAGGACAGGTATAATTCAATTACAGGATTCGGGTATAAGAATACACACCAAGGGATTTCTGAGTGACCCTAGTTTTATCAACCTTACTTTCAGCACCATCAGCCTGAGCAGCATTTTAGGGAGTAGTCACCACAATTTTGGCAATATCAAGAAACATAATTCTAGGAAAGAACACATTCATCAACACAGTTATAGTTGCTATCAGATCAACATACCGCATCAATTCCTGAGGAAATGAATTGTAGAGTTTGTGATATACCTGACCTTGATTTTGCTACTCTATTTGACTCTTCTAATTTTTTACATCGTGATGTTGTACTTGATCTTGATAATATTCTTTTTGATGATATTTCTGTTGGATCGAAAAGAATGCTAGAGGGGGAGGGTGAATAGCGATCGTTGAAAAATCGTTATACAGTCAAAGTACGCAGCGGAAAATAATAACAAAAATAACGCTAACACACAAAGTTTTATTTGGTTCGGAGCCTTCGTCGACTCCTACTCCAAGGCCCGTACGTGAGAGTCTTTCGTTGGGCAATCCACTAATAGTTTGCAAAAGAGTTACACAATAAGTACAAGAACTATAAAATAAAGTTACCGACAACAAGGAAAATAAAAACTGAGCCACAGGTTGTCGGAGAAGCTTCATAGCGTCGCAGGGGTGTCTTTGGAGTAGTACACAAGAAAGTAGTTGCATAGAGGAGTTGTGTTTTGTGTTCCTGGTGGGAGGCTGATTATATAGGCAGTTATGGGCGTCTGGATCCCTTCCAGGCGCTGGAACGTGATGTCAGCCATCCAATCAATGTGCTTCAAGCTGGCGACATGATTGATTTTGGGCATTCCGAGCGCCCAGATCACTTCCAGGCACCTGGATCCCTTCTTGGTGCCTAGACCAACTTTTCTAGCAGCTTTTATTTCCTGCAAAATGAAGTTAGTCCAAGATAATAAAACTTAAATTACCCTGTAAAATAAGTGTTAGTACAATTATAGTCAAGAGTAGTAATTAGATTCTATCTCCTCAAGATCAGAATCTAGTCAAGATCTCAACTTAGATTTTCCAAATACATCTAAGTTGGATCGATGTCTACTGTTCCCTCAAATGGAGAACGCGTCCTCACCAAGTCACTCTCCTCCAGTGACTTACCTTAACTTACAGCTTTGCCAAACATCCAGTCAGCCCGTCGATCTGTCTGGACTTCATACCAACTATTCAGTCGGCCCGTTGACCAAGCTAGACTTCGTGCCAGATATCTGATCAGACCATCGACTTATCTAGACTTCGTACTAGCTATCTAGTTAGCCCATCGACTTAGCTATATTTCTTACCAGATATCCGATCAGCCCGTCAACCTATCTAGGCTTTTGTTGCACACTTAGTTAAATCTTTAGATCACATTAAACCTAAGTTAACTTACTTTATCATTCATCAAAACTTGAGTTAGACCGTTAGTGCAACCTGCACCAACAATCTCCCACTTTTTAATGCAATGACAGCCTGAGTTAAGTTAGAAAAAAATAATATGCAAAAATAAATGACATGGTTTTTAAGTTAGTCTTGTTTTGATGTTATGCTTGGTATTTTGCTAACTTAATCTACCTAACCCTCCTCCTTTGAAATTCATCAAAAAAATAGGAATCCACAATACATGGAAAAAATTTGCTAAGTAAAGTAAAAAAAAAAAAAAATTTGATAATAGAAAATATTCAGGATTACTTGGGTGAGTTAAAAAATAACTTAGAAAATAAGTTAATTGACTTGAAGATAATCTTTAAAGACATCTTATAGAGATTTTTAAAAGTAAAAATTTTATGTCAGGATTTCCAAAATTAAGGTGATTTTGAAATTGTTTTCTAAATCTACACAGTTTTTAAAATATAAGATTTCCAAAAGATACAAAAATTTGATAATTCTAAGTTTTTGTAAAAATAACTTTAAAGATTAGAAAATTTGAAATAGTTTTCAAAATCTACAAATTTTTCATAAGATTTTCAAAAGAAAAAAGTTTTTTCACAAATAACTTTAAGGTTAGAAAATTTAAAATTATTTTTCAAACTAAAAACAAGAAATATTTTGAAAATAGCTAGGTTTTTTAAGATAACTTTTGAAAATATTTGAATTTTTTTTTCAAAAATGTCTTTTTTTAAAAAAGCTAATATTTCAAAAACTTAAATAGTGGTCAAACTAATTTACAAAGTTATCATTTAAAAACACTAAGGGTGATAAAGTTGAAGTCTTTACAAACTTTACAATTTTAAAAATGCTAGTAGAAAAAAAATAAAGCACTTTTCAAAATAATTTCTAAGTTTATCTTCCCCTGAACCTGACATTATTTCAAAATAGACAACTAAAAAATGCCCTTAATTTTCTAACCATTAGTTACTTACTAACTATCAGAAGATAGCAGTTTTCACTTGGTTAGTCAGGTTAAGTTAATTTATCCAGTTTGTGTTTGACTAAGCTAAAAAACTTAACCTGATTACTGTTAGTTTGGTATTTAATGCCCAGACTTGTATTGATGCACTGATATAAGCATCTTAAGTCAAGACAATCTACCTATGCATCTCACCCCTTTCTAAGTTTAGCAATACACAAACAAGGTAGTCCTAATATGTTGGTAAGATACTCAAGTCTTAGATCTATAAGAGCATGCTTTCTAAGGGTTTGATCTAGACTAAGGCTAAAAGTAATTTTGAAAATTCTAAAAATAAGGGAAATTTTAAGAAAATTAAATAAAGAAGTTTACCCTAGAATTTAAAAAAAATATTTTGAAAGCAATTTTAAAATTAAGAGTCATAGTATATTAAGCACATTCCTAATTGTCGACACAAGTTACTAAATTCACTTTCAGGGAGGGGTTTAGTGAATATGTCGACGTAAGTTATTAAATTCTCCTATAGCTATATATTCTGCCTCAGTAGTAGATAAGACAACACAGTGTTGCTTCCTACTAAATCAGCTAATAAGTGATGGGCCGAGTAGCTGACACCCACCACTTGTACTTTTACGGTCCAATTTACAGCCAGCATAGTCTGAGTCAGAGTAACCTATAAGTTCAAATTGGATGTTCTAGGACACCAAATTCCTACATTTGATGTTCCTTTGAGATATCTAAAAATTCTTTTGATGTTAGTCAAATGTGATTCTTTAGCACAAGTTTGGTATCTAGAACACATACTAACTACAAATAAAATATCAGGTCAACTTGTAATTAAGTATAGAAGGCTACCTATGGTACTCCTATAGTATTTTAGGTCAACTGATTTTTCATTTGGGTCATCATCTAAGGTTGTGTTAGTTGTCATAGGTGTCTTTATTTCTTTAGTATTTTCCATTTCAAATTTTTTAAGTAATTCCTTAATATATTTTTATTGATAAATGTAATTACCTTCATTTATTTGTTTAATTTGTAATCCTAAAAGGTAAGTTAGTTTACCTACTAAGCTCATTTCAAATTCTTGTTCCATTAGAGTTATAAATTCTTGTAAAAATTCTGAATTGGTTCTCCCAAAAATTATATCATCTGCATATACTTGAGCTATAAAAATATCTTAGTTGATTGATTTGACAAATAGAGTTGGGTTAATTTATCCTTGGTTGAATCCTTTGGAGATTAGGTAAGAGGTTAACCTTTCATACCATATCCTAGATGCTTATTTAAGACCATATAAGACTTTCTTAAGCTTAAATACATGGTCAGGATGATTTAAACTCTCAAACCTACGTGACTAACCTACATAAACTTCCTCTTTTATTAGCCCATTTAAAAAGGCAGATTTTACATCTATTTGATAAATTTTAAATCCTTTATGGGTTACATAGCTAAGTAGCATTCTAATGGACTCTAGTCTGGCTACTGGAGCATATGTTTCATCATAGTCAAGTTCCTCTACTTGACTAAACCCTTTACCAACTAGTCTAGCCTTGTTTCTAATAATCTCTCCATTTTCACTTAATTTATTTCTGATTACCCATTTTGTTTCTATTATCTTTTTATTTTCAAGTGGTGGTACTAAGTCTCAGACTTTGTTTCTCTCAAATTGGGTTAACTCTTCTTGCATAGCTATTATCTAGTCTGGGTCAAGTAAAGATTCAGCTATTATTTTGGGTTCAATTTTTGAGATTAGGGATATCTGACTTAAGTTTCTAAAGGATGACCTACTCTGAACTCTTAAGTCTGAGTCACCAATTATTTAGTCAATTGGATGATTTGGGTTGACTCTTATGGTTCTAGTAGGTTCATTCATTTGAGGTTGATCTTCTTCTTTTTGACTTAGATTTTTCACTGGCTCCCCCTTGACTAGTGTTACTTTGAACAAAATCAATTAGTTGAATCTGGGTTTGTTCTAAGTTTTGGTTGGACTCTTCAAATTTTACATTTGAGGTTTCTTCAATTCTTAGTGAAATTTTATTATATATTCTATAACCTCTACTGTTTAATGAGTATCCTACAAAGATCTCATTTTCTATTTTTGATGTAAATTTTCCTAAGTGTTCTCTTGTATTTAGTATGTAGGTTGGGCATCCAAATACTTTAAAGTATTTAATATTAGGTTGTTTGTTATAATATATTTCAAATAAAGTTTTATTATGAGTTTTATTTATTGTGGTTCGGTTTTGTACATAGCAGGTTGTGCTAACAACTTTTGCCCAAAAGTATTTTGGTAGGTTATACTCATTTAGCATTGTCCTAGAGGCTTCAAATAGGGTTCTGTTATGTTCTTTCTACTATTTCATTTAGCGCTTAGATATTGTCTTTTCTAAACCTGTTTAGGCTTATAGTAGGGTTATCTAAGTGCTTAATTAAACATTCAGAGGAAAGAAACCTAACCTTATATCCAGAATCACACAATTAACTTATACTAAGAAGGTTGTATTTGAGTTTTTCAACAAGTAATACTTTCTTAACAATGAAATCAGTTTTGAGTTCAATATTTCCTATCTCAATTACCTTGAGTTTGCTGTTGTTTCCAAAAATAATTGTTCCTAAGTTTTTGTAGGTTAATTGAGTGAATTTGGTGTGATCTCCAATCATGTGTTTGGTGTCACACCCCAGAGGAGTCCCTACTAGAGAAAAATCAAGCAGCATCGCCCCTGTACTGATAGCAATCTGAAACATGAATAAAACCTCAAGAATACATACATCAGCCCACACGACTGGAATATACACAACCACGCAGTTATATACTCAGTCCACTCGGCTGGAACAAAATAATCACAACCACGTAGTTATATATATTAAACAGTACACACGGTTGTACTAAAATACAGCAGAAAACAAAAGGAAAGACCCATAAAACAAAAACGAAGACTGCTAGCCGGCTAAGCTTACACAACTATAACAAAACAAATACAATTGAATAGCCACATGGCTAAACACCAATACCATACCGAAACCATAAAGAATATATGAAAGAAAAACAAGAGCAAGATAAAACCATCCTCTGATGTGACATGGGACCGGCAGACAAGATACTCCAAGCGACACGACATATCTATGTGCTAACCTGAAAACAACAAGAAAAATAAGGGGTAGTGAGTATAACATACTCAGCGGGTATCGTGCAGACATGAATAGTAAGATATATCTACCAGTAATAATCATGGAGTCCAGTCTCTTAAATAATAACAAGTAATGCAAAACTGAAAAAAGGGAAAAAGTTGTACTCACCAGGGCCTCCTATCCTGACATAAAGGTGTGAACTTCTCCAATAGTTGCAGGGTCATCAGACCAAATACATAATGTATCCTGTATGCATGTCAATCATATGCAACCACAAAAATGCAGCATCCAAAATGTAGCAATCACAAGCAATAAATGCAATCCATGCATATGATGCAAATGACATGGTCACCCCTGATGTCAGTCAACCATCTCACACGTGATGGTGAGACCGAGTGGGTAGGGTTATGACAATTGTGCACTTTGCCATCACTACTCCTAAGTGACCGAATGGACAAGATGCTATCGGAGTACACCTATCCTCCTACCCCAAACATAATGGGGGAGCCAAGTCTCTCATCTCCCTGTGTCATAGTTAAGAGGAGGGATCCATGTCCGCTACCACGCTGTAATCACACTACCCATGAGTGGACCAGCGGAGCCCTGACAGAGCAAACTGCACACACACCCTGCCTGATATCCACTAACCCATGAGAGATTGTGCGTGCAGATCATGTAACTGGCGATGTGCTCAACAACAATGGAGCCGACAATCGCTCAGCATGCAATCATGCAAAATGGTACATGACATTAAAGCATGTAACTCCTGAAAATACCAACCTCCTCATAATATGTACCAACAAGAAAACCGAGTCCATAACAATGATCTACGTACACATGCCAAGTAATAAGTCTAAGTACACATGTTAAATAATAAACTAGGTACACATGCCAAGTAATAAACCTAAGTACACATGCCAAGTAATAAACTAGGTACACATGCCAAGTATAACTAGTAGCTAGACCTGTAACAGGTAATACATTGTATGTCACTACATAAGTACACATGGCAAGAATCAAGAGGATATAAACATCAATGCATAACAGATCATAATATGAGCATACTACGGGTATCAAGTAGTGACATACCGAGGCATATAAAAAAAACATAACTATTACTACTAGTTATAACCTACTAAGCATATCAGAATGACAGTATCAAAAAGATAAGTCAAAGGTACCCGTATTTATTTGTCAATCGTGATAAACCAACCCCACGTTGAGACGCTCATCTCGAATCAACGTCCTGCAAATCATATATTATACAATTTAACTAATCAGATAAGCAACAAGTAGCTAGACCTAAAGATACAAACCCTCAGGAAAAATCCTAATTGATATAATCATCTAACCACTCTAAAATCCTCAATCCACTAAAATTTTTTCACACATGAACAACCAACTACAATATCCAACTCAATACATAATCTATAGCAAAGGTTCAATTCTCTACACCTTACCTCAATCTCACAGCCACACTTGTTGATCCACAACCAGGGATGGTTACTACCGGAAGTTGTTGGAAACCACCTCACTGTTCGGATCAAGAAGGAGATCAAGAAATCAACACACCAATTCCACAACCTAATTCTAGAATAATTTGTGCACCTTATCTCCTCCTCCCTAACTGTCTGTGATGACCAAGGTTCCGGCGATGCAGACTTCTGGCTAACATGGATGTAGTGGCCAGAAATCAATTACTATTGGAACCTTGTGGCTTCTGTGGCAGCAGCGCAAATGATTGCTAACGTCAGATCAGTAAGCACCGGGATGGGATCAAGTGCTCCCAGTGATTGGCAGATAGGGGAGGAAATCAGGTGGTCGGCATCAATCGAAGTGGAAAAGAGAGATCTCGGCCGGCAGTGGATCGAGATCTAGGGCACGACATCAGTGTTTACTTGTCACTAGATCGGGAGATTAAGGTAGGGGTAGAGGAGGAAAAATCTTGACCAATGACGCCCCTGTGTGGGATGGCTCAGACGGAGGAGGAGGAGATGTGAGGGAAGAAGAAAAGCTGCGACTCCCGGCCGGCGGTGGATCAAGCTTCGACAAGCGGAGGAGAAGGGAAGCAGCTCGGGGCTTTCCTTGGTTTTGTACATGAGGAAGGAGAGGAAATGAGGCGTCGGGAGGGCAGCATCAAGTTGGGAAGCCGAAGAGCTCAGGGAAGAGGAAGGGGTCGGCGACGAGTTGGGGCGACGGTGGCTCGGCGTCGCGCGAAAGGGGAGAAGGGAGAGGCTTCGGGAGGCTTAGGGCACAGGTGATTCAGGAGAAAATAATTTGGTTTTATAAATATATAACTTAGGTTTATTTAATTAAAACATAAGTTAATTCCTCAATTAACTCCCTAGAAATTCGTTCCCTTAAACTCGTCATACGAGCTCCGAAAAATTTTCAAAACATTTCTAAAAATTTTGTTAAGGTTATTCGTCCATTAAATCCTATTATTTTATTATTATTTTGTTATGGTGTTTTACATTCTCTCCTACTAATAAAAATTTGATCCCCAAATTTATGTTATTTACCATCAGTAAGTATTAACAATAGGCAACCAAATAAATGTTGAACGAAACTCTAACCCACATACCTCAAGTAAAAAGATGGGAGTATCAAGCTCGGATCGTATCCTCGAGCTCCCAGGTAGCCTCCTCGTCAGAATGATATTGTCATCCGACTTTAACCAGTCGGATAGTCTTGTTCCGTAGCTGACGCTCTCTGTGGTCCAGAATCCGTACCGGAACCTCCTCGTAGGTAACGTCAGGCTGAATGGGAACTGATATATCTTATAAAATATATGCTGGGTCGGGTATATATCTCCTCAGCATGGACACATGAAATACATCGTTAATGCCTGCCAGAGACGATGGTAGCGCCAGACAGTAAGCTACCGCTCCAACCCTCTCCAAGATTTGGAAACACCCAATGTATTGTGGAGCTAGCTTACCTCGGAAGCCAAATCTCTTCACCCCTTTCATGGGTGAGACTCTCAAAAATACATGGTCGCTTGTAGAGAACTCCAGGGGTCTCTGTCTCTGATTAGCATAACTCTTCTGACGATCCTACGCCTCGAACATCCTCCGTCTGATAGTATGTACCAACTCTGCCTTCTGCTGAGCTCTTTAAGGTCCTAGTAGCTGGGCCTCCCCAGCCTCCTCCCAGAGGGTGGGTATCCGACAAGGCCTACCATACAACGCTTCAAACGGTGCCATCTGGACAGCCGAATGATAGCTATTGTTGTAGGCGAACTCTACTAATGGCAAGTGGTCCTCCCAGCTGTCTCCGAAATCCATAACGCAAGACCTCAGCAAGTCCTCTAATGTTTGAATAATCCGCTCTAACTATCCATATGTTTGCCGATGGAATGCTGTACTGAAATGGAGCTGTGTGCCCAAGGTCTGCTGCAAACTCTGCTAGAACCGGGACGTGAACCGTGTTAGCTAGAGCCCTAGAGCCAATCATTTGATGATTGTATTTTGGACTTGTTGTATCATATTCTATATAAATAAAAGGCATTTGTTTTGGTTATTATACTTACTTGTATTGGTGCCAGATAAACTAAGTATAATAGCGTCCTTGAGTAGAAGGTTCTCACCTATATCAATCGGTTAGTTGAACCGATAGTGAGATGATATAGGGAACACTACTCTTAATCATTCCTAGTCGAGTATTAACATTCAGGGACAATGTTAATGCAATAAGACTAGCATGTAGGTCAACTCGATGACTTGATCTCACAAGTCATGGATATAGAGATATCAAGTTGACACATGAGTATGCATTAGAGAATATACACTGAATGACCCGCCATGAGAAAGTATCATGGATCGTTATATGAGTGTCATATACTTTCTCATGTGGCTATTAGTATGACTACTAGTTCTTAGACCTGAAATCACCATGGATCCCTACATAAGGAGTTATGTACTTTGGTTTCGTCAAACGTCACCCGAAACTGGGTGGACTATAAAGGCGATTATATGGTATGTAACGAATTATGCAGAGGGATGTGAGTGATGTAGATGTGATCTATCCCTCCTATATGACGGGAGTGACATCGATATTCTTGATAGAGTGAGACCACGAAGTGTATGACCATACCCAAATGAGTCAATATGAGATATTGAGCTCATTTGATTGAGTGAGCCTACTTGGAGTTCAAGATTTAGATTGGTCAGAGGATGACACGGTCTATGCCTCACATTGATCAATCTAGATGTCTAGGATAGAAGGACACTTGTCATATATTGTGAGGAGTCACAATTAGTAGTCACAAGGTGATGTTGGATCTCAACATTCTTGTAACTTGGGTAGCAATGATGTATTGCTAGATGCCGCTCATTGCTTATGTTTTTAAAGGAGTTTAGAAACATTGCCAACGTTACAAGAACCTATTGGGTCACACACAAAGAACAAGTGGATGGAGATTAGGTTCATATGATGAACCAATTGGATTAGGTTCATATGATGCACCAAAGATTGGATTCAAATTAGACTTATTAAGTTAGACTCAATTAGATTCAATTGTTGAATGAGTCTAATTTAAATTTGATTCATTAAGTCAATTTATATTAATGAATTGAGATTCATTAAATTGAAATTGACTTGAATCAAAGGTTGGATTTGACTCAACAAGGAAGAGAATTGGTTAATTTGACTTGACCAAATGGAAGTTGAAACATCAAGTTTGACTTGATGCATTGCCACATCATGAAGGTTGACTCATCCTACATGGCATGACTAACCTTGCCACATCATCTCCACCTCATGAGGTGTGCCACCTCATGGAGGTTACAACACCTCTCATTCCATTTAATGTGGCCGGTCACATTAAATGAGGGAGTTATGAGTGTGTGGCGAGCCACACTAAAGGGTGAGAATGTTTTCATTTAGTTGTATTGATGTGTGGTAATTGTCTCATCTTCTTCCTTGCTTCTTCCTTCTCTTCTCTTGTGGTTTCCGAGAGCTTTTGATGAAAAGAGAAGGTGGTTGAGTGGGTTCCAACACAAAGGAAGGGTGAAGGTCACAAAGGAGGATACTACTTCTTGAGTGTAAGAGATTCTTTTGCATCCTCTCTTTTTCTTCCTTTCAAATCCTACCCGAGAGCCCTAGAAAGTGCTAGCACACTTGGGGTGCTCTCCTCTCCATCCTTGAGTGTTAGAGAACACATCTTGTTCGTGTGGATATCACTAGAGAGTTGTCTACGTTGACAACTTCGAGATCCGGCGTACCTTGGACTTGCGGGATTGCGAGGGCACACATCGAAGGTATATAACTCTTATCTACTGTAGATATGGAGTGTGAAACTCGTATTCGTAGTTTTAGAAATTTTTCTTTGCACGGATCCGTTGGCTTTGGGGCTTTCGGGGTTTCCGCGACGCGAAAACGCGATTTTCGCGGCCCGAAAAATCCAACAGTGGTATCAGAGCCACGTGCAAAGACGAATACGAGTTTATTTTGTGTTTTATGAAAACTTTTCAGTTCTGTAATATTCTGTAAATTTAGTTTTTTTATAGTTTTTATGGGTAATTTTCTCGTAGAAGCGAAGCACAAGTGTTTCGGTGCTTGTAGGCTTCCGCTACCGGGAAGATTTTTCTAAAACGGTTAAGTTTCGCCCCAAAACTTTTTGGGACAGCGGGCTAAGGCACTGTTAGATCGCAATGGAATCCTCGCGATGGTTAGATCGCGGGTAGGGGCGCTTCCCCTGGCCCCGCAAGGGGATTCGTTCCGCGATTGCGCCCGAAAACCGCTAAACGGAACCGTCGGGAAATTGTACTCGTAAAAATTGTAAAAATTATATAAAAATTACAGAAAATTATAGAAATATATAATTTTGATTTATATATTATTTTGTGATAGTCATGGCCCAAAGACCCAATTCGATTGGATTATTCGTGTTGTAATTCATAATACGGCCTGCGAGCCGTGATGTGATGTGCGTGTTGTATGTTTTTATTTTTTTCGCGACCTGCGCGTCATGCCTTTCTCTTTTATTCTTGTTGTAAATTAGATTTAGACTCGAATGTAACTCGAGTTTCAAAATGTAATGTAAATTTTGAAGCGGTGGAAGGTCCACTCGAGACGGAGTTACGAGGAGGGCGCGAGCAACACGAGGTGGTCAAAGGAAGGAGCTTGAGAAGCTGTTGACCTTAGGTTGACCATCCGATTTTCTCATTGGCTTGAGAAGATCGTAGTAGGGCCATGACATAGTCACAAAAATATTTGATTAATTATTTAATTAATTGTTATGTGTGTATGTGATGCATGCTAGTTAATTGAGTAATTAATTAGTGCCTTACGATTAGATTAGATCTAAGTCGTGCACATGATGCACCCTTCGATTAGATTAGATCTATCGAGTATATGATACGCATCATCGTTTAGATTAGATCTAAATCACGTCAACTCGTAATGCCTACCATGCCGTGATACCTACCACTATCTCGATCGCATGTTGTTGAATCTGCCAAAGCAGAGCAACACATACTATCTTGGTAGGGTACGGAGGGACAATCTTGGTCCCGCCTATCAACGCATGGGTGACTACAACTCAATTAGATTGAGTATTCCTAGTTAACTCGGTTGGATCGAGTATAACTATAGGCATTCATCCAACGGTTGGAAAGATAGGTCAAAATCACATATATATTAACTCTCGGGCGTATTAGCCAAAGCTAACTCGAGTTTTAATATCAATGCGGATCTTGATCCTATAAACAAGAGTTGCATAGAGATGTAATTGGTAATCGTTACCTACCGATCATACTAAAACTTAGGCGTATTAGCCAAAGCTAATTCAAGGGTTAGTATGATGTGGATCTTGTCCCACATGAATTATAGAATTCAGTGGGAGCATCATTTAGTTAAAGACCTAATTAAATGATTAAGAATATGATACTTATTTCTGCATTTATTTCTGTTGTAGATTACCATGACGTCGAATACGAACACCTTCTCCCTGTGATCTGTCCTTAAAAAGGACAAGCTCAACGGAGCAAATTTCCTGGACTGGTACAGGAACCTGAGAATAGTTCTCACCCAAGAATGTAAACTGTACGTTCTGGAGCAGCCAATTCCGGAGGCTCCTCCTGCCACTGCCACGCGAGCAGACCGAGATGCTTACAAGAAGCATCAAGATGACGCATTAGATGTGTCTTGTCTTATGCTCGCGACCATGAACTCTGAGCTCCAGAAGCAACATGAGTTGATGGGCGCTTACGATATGGTTGAACATCTTTGTCACCTATATCAAGGACAAGCAAGGCACTGGAAGAGGAACTCCAAAGAATACCTGGAAGATCTTAAGAAGAAGAATAAGATTTCTACTTCAGGTATACATGTTATAGAAGTCAACCTCTCTATTTCTTCATCATGGGTATTAGATACCGGATGTGCTTCGCACATTTGTACTAATGTACAAGCGCTGAGAAATAGCAGGGCATTGACGAAGGGTGAGATAGACCTACGAGTAGGCAATGGAGCACGGGTTGCTGCTATTGCTGTAGGAACTTACCATCTATCTCTACCCTCTGGGCTTGTACTAGAATTAGATGATTGTTGTTATGTGCCTGCCTTGACTAAGAACATAATTTTAGTTTCTTGTTTGGACAAGAAAGGATTTTCGTTTACAATAAAGAACAAATGTTGTTCCGTCTATTTAAACGATATGTTCTATTGTAGTGCACCTCTGATAAACGGACTCTACATTCTAGACCTTGAAAGCCCCATCTATAACGTAAATACCAAGAGGTTCAAGTCAAATGACATGAACCAAACCTATCTCTGGCACTGTCGCTTAGGTCATATAAATGACAAGCGCTTATCCCAGCTCCATAAGGATGGTTTGCTGGACTCATTTGATTTTGAATCATATGAGATATGCGAGTCATGCCTACGAGGCAAGATGACCAAGACTCCCTTTAGTGGGCACAGCGAGAGAGCGACTGATTTGTTAGGACTCATACATAGTGATGTATGTGACCCTTTCAATGTCGCTGCTAGAGGCGGTTATAGGTACTTCATCACATTTACTGATGACTTCAGTAGATATGGTTATGTACTTGATGACACATAAGTCTGAATCCTTTGAAAAGTTTAAAGAATTCAAGAATGAAGTACAGAACCTGCTTGACAAGAGTATTAAGATACTTCGATCAGATCGAGGTGGAGAATACCTTAGCCATGAGTTTCATGACTACCTAGCTGAGTGTGGGATTCTATCCCAACTCACTCCTCCTGGAACACCACAGTGGAATGGTGTATCCGAAAGGAGGAATCGTACCCTATTAGATATGGTACGATCTATGATGAGTCACACAGATCTTCCGACATACCTTTGGGGCTATCCTCTAGACACGGCAGCTTTTATACTCAACCGAGTTCCATCCAAGGCCGTGATAAAGACACCATATAGGATATGGACTGGGAGAGATGCCCAGGTGTCTTTCATGAGGATTTGGGGTTGTGAGGCTTACGTTAGACGTCAAGTCTCAGACAAATTAGGACTCAAATCTGACAAGTGCTACTTTATTGGATATCCCCAGGAAACTAAGGGATATTACTTCTACATTCCCAGTCAGTACAAGGTAGTTGTGGCAAAGACTGAGGTCTTTCTAGAAAGGGATTTTGTTTCTAGAAAGACTAGTGGGAGCGCGTTCGATCTTGAAAAAGTTCAAGATGCGAACAATAGCACTGAAGTCTCGATGGAAATTGAACTGGAACCACAAAGTGTTGTGGATCATGTTGTTCCACAAGGAGTTGAGGAACAACAACCAGTTCAAGTAGACATACCTCTTCGCAGGTCTGATAGGGTACGTCGTTATTCTGAGAGATACTCATTTCTCTTGTCTGATCATGATGACATTGTGCTCATAGAGGCCACCTATCAAGAAGCTGTGATGAGACCAGATTCCGAGAAATGGCTAGAGGCCATGAGATCCGAAATGGAATCCATGTACACCAACCAAGTATGGACTTTGGTTGATCCACCTGAAGGGGTAAAACCTATAGGGTGTAAGTGGGTCTTTAAGAGAAAGACTGACATGGATGGACTTATCTATAAGGGTCGCTTGGTAGCTAAAGGTTTCAAGCAGATTCATGGTATTGACTATGATGAAACCTTTTCTCCAGTAGCGATGTTTAAGTCCATTCGGATCATGCTTGCTATTGCAGCTTACCACGATTACGAGATCTGGCAGATGGATGTCAAAATCGCGTTTCTGAATGGAAACCTACTTGAGGATGTGTATATGACACAACCTGAGGGTTTTGTAGATCCACAGCATACTAGCAGAGTATGCAAGCTACATAGGTCCATTTATGGACTAAAGCAAGCTTCTCGGAGCTGGAATTTTCGATTCGATGATGCAATCAAACAGTTTGGTTTCATCAAGAACGAAGATGAGCCTTGTGTATACAAGAAGGTTGTAGGGGATATAGTTGTCTTCCTCATATTGTATGTGGATGACATACTACTCATTGGGAAGGACATCCCTATGCTTCAGTCTGTCAAGACCTGGCTAGGGAGTTGCTTCTCAATGAAGGATTTAGGTGAGGCATCCCGCATTCTAGGGATACAGATCTATAGAGATAGATCTAAGAGATTGCTTGGCCTAAGTCAGAGTACATATATTGACAAGATACTCCTTCGGTTTGCCATGCAGAACTCCAAGAAGGGATTTCTGCAGATGTCACATGGCGTGAGTCTTTCGAAGACTCAGGGTCCCTCTTCTAGAGAGGAGAGAGACCGCATGGATCAGATCCCTTATGCTTCAGCCATAGGATCGATCATGTACGCCATGCTATGTACTCGACCTGATGTCTCGTATGCTTTGAGCATGACGAGAATCAGATCCAGGTGAAAGTCACTGATAGCGGTCAAGAATATTCTTAAGTATTTAAGAAGGACTAAAGAATATTTCTTGATATATGGAGGCGATGATGAGCTAGCTGTAAAGGGTTACAGTGATGCTAGCTTCCAGACCGACCAGGATGATTATCGATCGCAGTCAGGGTTCGTGTTTAGCATAAATGGTGGTGCTGTGAGCTGGAAGAGTTCGAAGCAGACCACAATAGCTGATTCTACGACAGAGGCCGAGTATATTGCTGCATCAGAGGCAGCAAAGGAGGCAGTTTGGATTCGCAAGTTCATCACTGAACTTGGGGTGGTTCCTAGCATTGCTGACCCTATTGAGCTCTATTGTGACAACAATGGAGCTATAGCACAGGCGAAGGAACCTCGCTCACACCAACGGACCAAACATATACTATGGCGCTTCCATCTCATTCGAGAGATCATCGAGAGAGGAGATGTGAAGATTTGCAGAGTACCTACAGAGGCTAACATCGCAGATCCCTTGATTAAAGCTTTGGCACAGATGAAGCATGATGGTCACACAAGGTCATTGGGGCTTAGAGCCTACACTGATTGACACTAGTGCTAGTGGGAGATAAGCTAGAGCCCTAGAGCCAATCATTTGATGATTGTATTTTGGACTTGTTGTATTATATTCTATATAAATAAAAGGCATTTGTTTTGGTTATTATACTTACTTGTATTGGTGCCAGATAAACTAAGTATAATAGCGTCCTTGAGTAGAAGGTTCTCACCTATATCAATCGGTTAGTTGAACCGATAGTGAGATGATATAGGGAACACTACTCTTAATCATTCCTAGTCGAGTATTAACATTCAGGGACAATGTTAATGTAATAAGATTAGCATGTAGGTCAACTCGATGACTTGATCTCACAAGTCATGGATATAGAGATATCAAGTTGACACATGGGTATGCATTAGAGAATGTACACTGAATGACCTTCCATGAGAAAGTATCATGGATCGTTATATGAGTGTCATATACTTTCTCATGTGGCTATTAGTATGACTACTAGTTCTTAGACCTGAAATCACCATGGATCCCTACATAAGGAGTTATGTACTTTGGTTTCGTCAAACGTCACCCGTAACTGGGTGGACTATAAAGACGATTACTGGGTATGTAACGAATTATGCAGAGGGATGTGAGTGATGTAGATGGGATCTATCCCTCCTATATGACGGGAGTGACATCGATATTCTTGATAGAGTGAGACCACGAAGTGTATGACCATACCCAAATGAGTCAATATGAGATATTGAGCTCATTTGATTGAGTGAGTCTACTTGGAGTTCAAGATTTAGATTGGTCAGAGGATGACACGGTCTATGCCTCACATTGATCAATCTAGATGTCTAGGATAGAAGGACACTTGTCATATTTTGTGAGGAGTCACAATTAGTAGTCACAAGGTGATGTTGGATCTCAACATTCTTGTAACTTGGGTAGCAATGATGTATTGCTAGATGCCGCTCATTGCTTATGTTTTTAAAGGAGTTTAGAAACATTGTCAACGTTACAAGAACCTATTGGGTCACACACAAAGAACAAGTGGATGGAGATTAGGTTCATATGATGAACCAATTGGATTAGGTTCATATGATGCACCAAAGATTGGATTCAGATTAGACTTATTAAGTTAGACTTAATTAGATTCAATTGTTGAATGAGTTTAATTTAAATTTAATTCATTATGTCAATTTATATTAATGAATTGAGATTCATTAAATTGAAATTGACTTGAATCAAAGCTTGGATTTGACTCAACAAGGAAGAGAATTGGTTAATTTGACTTGACCAAATGGAAGTTGAAACATCAAGTTTGACTTGATGCATTGCCACATCATGAAGGTTGACTCATCTTACATGGCATGACTAACCTTGCCACATCATCTCCACCTCATGAGGTGTGCCACCTCATGGAGGTTACAACACCTCTCATTCCATTTAATGTGGTCGGCCACATTAAATGAGGGAGTTATGAGTGTGTGGCCGGCCACACTAAAGGGTGAGAATGTTTTCATTTAGTTGTATTGATGTGTGGTAATTGTCTCATCTTCTTCCTTGCTTCTTCCTTCTTTTCTCTTGTGGTTGCCGATAACTTTTGATGAAAAGAGAAGGTGGTTGAGTGGGTTCCAACACAAAGGAAGGGTGAAGGTCACAAAGGAGGATACTACTTCTTGAGTGTAAGAGATTCTTTTGCATCCTCTCTTTTTCTTCCTTTCAAATCCTACCCGAGAGCCCTAGAAAGTGCTAGCACACTTGGGGTGCTCTCCTCTCCATCCTTGAGTGATAGAGAACACATCTTGTTCGTGTGGATATCACTAGAGAGTTGTCTACGTTGACAACTTCGAGATCCGGCGTACCTTGGACTTGCGGGATTGCGAAGGCACGCATCGAAGGTATATAACTCTTATCTACTGTAGATTTGGAGTGTGAAACTCGTATTCGTAGTTTTAGAAATTTTTATTTGCACAGATCCGTTGGCTTTGGGGCTTTCGGGGTTTCCGCGACGCGAAAACGCGATTTTCGCGGCCCGAAAAACCCAACAAACCGTGGGTCTCTATCTGATATAATGTTCAAAGGAACATCATGTAATCTGATGATCTCTCGACAATACAGCTCTGTCAATCGATCCAGACAATCGGTCTTCCGAATCGCTAAGAAGTGTGCGGATTTGGTTAATCAGTCAACGATTATCCAAATTGTGTCATGGTCTCATCATGTCCTAGGTAATCCCACCACAAAATCTATGGTGATGTGCTCCCATTTCCACTCCGGAATAGGAATCCTCTGAAGTAAACCAGCAGGTCTCTGGTGCTCAGCCTTCACCTACTAACAGACTAGACATCTAGCTATATACTCCACGATGTCTTTCTTCATGTCGTTCCACCAATAGAAACGCCTCAAATCTCGATACATGCGAGTCCCACCTAGGTGGATAGGAAATCGGGAGCGATGAGCCTCCTGAAGTAGCTCCTCCAAGATCGAGTGAGATTGAGGTACGCATAACCTGCCACGGAAATAAATAACATCCTCGTCATCTCGGGTGAACTCCGTCTGTTGCTCGGAAGCTATCTGGCTGCCAATGAACTATAAGCACTGATCACCGGCCTGGGCCTCTCGGATCCTCATCCTGATCGACGACTGAGCAACCATGGTAACCAGAATACCCTGCTCTGTCTATCCCTACTCCTCATGGCCCAACTCGGAGAAACCCTGAATCAAGTCCGTGACCAAAACTCGGTGGCAAGCTAAAGTTCCTCTGGACTTCTGGCTAAGTGCATTGGCAACGACATTAGCTTTCCCCAGGTGGTAGCGAATAATACAGTCATAATCCTTCAGGAACTCCATTCATCTCTGTCGGAGATTGAGTTCCTTCTTAGTGAAAAGATATTTGAAACTCTTATGATCAGTGAGAATCTCAAATATAATACCATATAGATGAGAACAGATAATAGCGATCAGCTCCAGATCATGTACTGTGTAGTTCTTCTCATGCTCCTTTAACTGACGAGAAGCATAAGAGACTACCCTGCCATGCTGCATCAAAAAAAGGCCAAAACCCTATAAAGAAGCGTCGGTGTAGAGCACAAATCTGTCCTCTCCAGAGGGCAAAATCAGAATTGGTGCCGATACTAATCTCCGCTTCAGCTCCTGGAAGCTGGTCTCGTAGGCTTTTGACCACGTGAACTTCACGCCTTTCCTGGTCAGGCGTGTCAGCGGCATAGCAATGAGAGAGAAACCCTCAATGAACCGTCTGTAATACCCGGCCAATCCCAGGAAATTGTGGATCTCCTGAACTAATTTTAGCTACTCCTAGCTGGTGATAGCCTCGATCTTCTGAGGGTCTATGGAAATACCTCAGCTAGAAATCACGTGTCCCAAAAAATCGACTGAGGATAGCCAAAAACCACACTTGCTGAACTTCACATATAGTCGATGTCGTCGAAGGGTCTCCAAGACTATGCGAAGATGTTGTGCATGTTCCTCATCGGAATACGAGTAGATCAAATTATCGTCAATGAAGATGATAACGAACTGGTCTAGATACTCTAGGAAGACGCGGTTCATCAAATCCATAAATACCGCTGGAGTATTGGTAAGCCCAAGTGGCATTACCAAAAACTCATAATGTCCGTATATAAGGCATACTTAACCATAAGGTTATGAGCCACGAATCTGTAATCCGATCACCAACTACATATCACCAAATCCATAAATATCACACATCACACTCACTATGTCACCATCAATGACAAACCCAAATAATAGATCATCAAAACAAATATCCACTAATAGATAATCAAACAACCACATAACTCAACATTTAATCTAATAAATCACTAGAAATCGACATATCACAATATCTGATCTCACAATATCCTCAACCTCAAGCCATCCTCAACAATAATTAACCATGATAACTCCTCAGTGACCAATTTTCATTATATCGATTACCCTAATATCCAAAATATATGAGTATACAAACTCTACTAATCTTATCCAAACAATGTCTAAGGAGTATGCCAAATCTCATCCTTTAGATACTCAAATATCCACAATTAAAGAATCACAATTCAAATTTCAAAGGGTCACTCAACCTCCTGACTAAGAGTCTACCCATCAAAGAATATCACCACAAATCTCAAAATCATACCCGTAAATATCTTCCGACAAATGTCGATAAAATATCGAACATACTGATCTAACATATAGACTTCAAGACCTTTAGTAAATGATCGAGTGATCAAGGTCTTGAGCTACTTATGGAGACAATGATAATTGAGTCAACTAACCATTATCTTGAAACACATCATACTACGATTGCTCCACCTGAGGTTCAGTAACCTCTGGTGACAAGAAATGCCCACAAGGATAGAGGAGTACTATCAACAAATAGCGAACCAGCATAACTGTCAATCGACGCTCTGCTCCTCATAAATCATCATATGATATTTTCACTCAGTGAAGGTGAAACTTCCTTGGTGTTAATCAACTAACACTACCTTTGTATCACTGCGGGTCATAAATCTCTATATACCATCAAGGATATCCGTGATCGGTCCATGAGTCAAGATCTCCCATGGAACAACGTTAGGCGAGTCGACTGATCATCACCTTATAATCCATCATACTACCCAAAGAGGTAGTGAAGTACTCGCTCTCAAAACACCTCAACGTAATCACCAAAGATGCCTTGATCTCAATATCATCATCTACTTCTTCCTTCACGTGATGCCTTATCACGTAAAGATAAGTAGCTAACTTCAACTTTTCTTACGCCAGTACAAATTATATATCCGAATGTACTCACCAATTCATACGTCCATGAAATGGTTGTATCTCCTAAGTGTTAAGAAAGTAGCTTTACACCTTTCCACATCAGTGAAGGTATCCTATCTGAATGTACCTTCTAAGTCATCCTACCAGGTACAGACGGTCCAGGGTCAAAGTCCACATGGAATAGGATACGTCGATCCTCTATAGGTTAACCAAGCCGATAAAGGTATACAACTGATTCAGTCCTCTCTACATTGGTATAAGTCATGTACCCAAATGTGCCTAAAAATCTCTAACTAAGCACGAGTAACCCAAAAATTCAAAATCTCTATAAAAATAGAGTAAGTCAGCCCCTACTGATCGAACCAACAAAAATAGATCGGTCATCTACTAACTGATCCAATAAGAGAACATCAATCCTCGACAAAAGCAACTAAGGCAGAACCAAAGAGAATATAAATTAATCCTCTTCAGATTGAGTTAACATGATTATTACTGGTAGTATGATATGACGAATCGCCTAAGACTGTTATCCTTAATTTCCAATAACGTCGACCATGATCAGTGGTTGACCCATCACATGCAATATATGCTACAACCAATTAGACAGGTACTAAAAGAGTACTAACACATGTCATAACTAACTATCATAGACAACTATATATGTACTAAAAGAAGTACATGATAACAACAACAAACATACCTCATATAGCTTGGAGATGTCCTGTTGCTGCCTGGTCCCAAAATCCAAAAAGTCACATTGAAAAAACCAAAACATAAAATCAAAAATACAAGAAAATAGGCATCGTAAACCTGTAGCTTTGATACCAATAAATTGTCACGTCCCAGAGGAGTCCCTGCCAGAGGAAAATCTGACAGCATCTCCCATGTATTGATGACAATTTAAAACATGAATACAACCACAAGAATACATACATCATCCCACACAGCTAGAATATACACAACCACGCAGTTATATACTCAATCCACTCGGCTGAAACAAAATAATCACAACCACGTAATTATATATATTAAATAACCCACACGACTGTACTAAAACATAGCGGAAAACAAAAGGAAAGACCCATAAACCAAAAACATAGACTGTTAGCCGGCTAGGCTTACACAACCGTAAAAAAACAAATACAATTAAATAGCCACATGGCTAAACACCAATACCATGCCAAAACCATAAAGAATATATGAAAGAAAAAACAAGAGTAAGGTAAAATCATCCTCTTATGTGACTTGGGACCGGCAGACAGGATACTCCAAGCGACACGATATATCTATGTGTTAACCTGAAAACAACAGGAAAAATAAGGGGTAGTGAGTATAACATACTCAACGGGTATCGTGCAGACATGAATAGTAAGATATATCTACCAGTAATAATCATGGAGTACAGTCTCTTAAACAATAATAGGTAATGCAAAACTGAAAAAAAAAGGGAGAAACTATACTCACTAGGGCCTCCTATCCTGACATAAAGGTGTGAACCACTCCAAAAGATGCAGGGTCATCAGACCAAATACATAATATATCTTGTATGCATGTCAATCATATGCAACCACAAAAATGCAGCATCCAAAATGCAGTAATCACAAGCAATAAATGCAATCCATGCACATGATGCAAATGACATGGTCACCCCTGATGCCAGTCAACAATCTCACACGTGATGGTGAGACCGAGTGGGTAGGGCTATGACAACTGTGCACTCTGCCATCACTACTCCTAAGTGACCGAATGAACAAGATGTTATCGGAGTACACCTATCCTCCTACCCCAAACATAGTGGGGGAGCCAAGGCTCTTATCTCCCTGTGTCATAGTCAAGAGGAGGGATCCATGTCCGCTACCACGCTGTAATCACACTACCCATGAGTGGACCAGCGGAGCCTTGACAGAGCAAAATGCACACACCCTGCCTGATATACCACTAACCCATGAGTGGTTGTGTGTGCAAATCATGTAACTAGCGATGTGCTCAACAACAATGGAGCCGACAATCGCTCAGTATGCAATCATGTAAAATGATGCATGACACTAAAGCATGTAACTCCTGAAAATACCAACCTCCTCATAATGTGTCGAGTCCATAACAATGATCTAGGTACACTTGCCAAGTAATAAACCTAAGTACACATGCCAAATAATCAACTAGGTACACATGCCAAGTAATAAACCTAAGTACACATGCCAAGTAATAAACTAGGTACGCATGTCAAGTATAACTAGTAGCTAGACCTGTAACCGATAATGCATTGTATGTCACTACATAAGTACACATAGCAAGAATCAAGAGGATATAAACATCAATGTATAACAGATCACAATATGGGCATACTACGGGTATCAAGTAGTGACATACCAAGGCATATAAAAAAACATAACTATTACTACTAGTTATAACCTACTAAGCATATCAAAATGACAGTATCAAAAAGATAAGTCAAAGGTACCCGACTTTATTTGTCGATCGTGATAAACCAACCCCATGTCGAGACGCTTGTCTCGAATCAACGTCCTGCAAATCATATATTATACGATTTATCTAATCAGATAAGCAACAAGTAGCTAGACCTAAAGATACAAACCCTCAGGAAAAATCCTAATCGATATAATCATCTAACCACTCTAATAATCCTCAATCCACATAAACTTTTTCACACATGAACAACCAACTACAATATCCAACTCAATCCATAATCTACAACAAAGGTCCAATTCTCTATGCCTTACCTCAATCTCACAGCCACTCTTGTTGATCCACAACCAGGGATGGTTACTACTGGAAGAGTAGTTACTAGAAAGCACCTCACTGTTCGGATCAAGAAGGAGATCAAGAAATCAACACACCAATTCCACAACCTATTTCTAGAATAATTTGTGCACCTTACCTCCTCCTCCCTAACTGTCTGTGATGACCAAGGTTTCGGCAATGCAGACTTCTGGCTAACATGGATGTAGTGGTTGGAAATCAATTGCTGCTGGAACCTTGTGGCTTTTGTGGCAGCAACGTAAATGATTACCAACGTTAGATCAGCAAGCACCGGGATGGGATCAAGTGCTCCCAGTGATTGGTATATGGGGGAGGAAATTAGGTGGTCGACATCAATCGAAGTGGAAAAGAGAGATCTCGGTCAGCAGTGGATCGAGATCTAGGGCACGACATCAGTGTTTACCTGTCATGAGATCAGGAGATTAAGGTAGGGATAGAGGAGATAAAATCTTGACTGATGACACCCCTGTGTGGGATGTCTCGGACAGAGGAGGAGGAGATGTGAGGGAAGAAGAAAAGTTGTGACTCCCGGTCGACGGTGGATCAAGCTTCGGTAAGCGGAGGAGAAGGGAAGCGGCTCGGGGCTTTCCTTGGTTTTGTATGTGAGGAAGGAGGAAACGAGGCGTCTGGAGGGCGGCGTCGGGTTGGGGAAGCAGAAGAGCTTGGGGAAGAGGAAGGGGTCGGCGACGAATTGGGGCGGCGGTGGCTCGGTGTCGCGGGAGAGGGGAGAAGGGAGAGGCGTCGGGAGGCTTAGCCTCTGTTTGGATGGGGTGAGGTAAGGTTCATTAATGGAAGGGGATGGAAGGGGAAGGGAGGGAAAGGAATGGAAAATAATATATTTATCTTACCCTTGTTTGGAAGGGATGGAAAGTTTATGTGAGAGAAAAGGGATGGAATGAAGGTTAAATATATAAATTTACAAAAATATCTTCTTATTTTTTTAATAAATCTGTATGTTAAAAAATAAATAAGGATATAATTGTAATAATTTCTCCTTACCCTTCCTTACACCCCAATTTGGGGTGTAAGGAATTTCGCTTATTCCTGAGCATGCAAGGGGAAGTTTTACCCTTCTCTCCACTTCCCCTTCATAGCTCACTCTCTCTCAAACAAGGGTAAAAATTCATTTTACCCATGTTTACCTTTCCCTCCCCTTTACTCACCTCCTCCCAAACAGAGGGTTAGGGCACGGGTGATTCGGGTGAAAATAATTTGGTTTTATAAATATATAACTTAGGTTTATTTAATTAAAACATAAGTTAATTCCTCAATTAACTCTCACTTGAGTGGTATTCCGAACAGGCTTTCCCCAAGGCTATAAATTTATCCCCTTAAACTCGTCATATGAGGTCCGAAAAATTTCCAGAAAATTCTTAAAATTTTTTAAAAATTTTGTTAAAGTTATTCATCCATTAAACTCTAATATTTTATTATTATTTTGTTATGATATTTTACATTTGGAGCAAACACTATCCAATATCCACCTAATTTTCTACAACAGGTAGGAGTTAAGATTAGTTTTATTTTAATTTAAGTTTTAGATTAAGTTAAGTTAATTTTTAATTTAAATTAAGTTAAGTTTTAGTTAAGTTAATTTTAAATTTAAGTTTTAAGTTTAATTTTATTTTTAATTTTAAATTTAATTTAATTTTATGTTTAACTTTAATTTAATTTTTAAGTTTAAGTTTAATTTAATTTTAAATTTTAAAATTAATTTAATTTTTAAGTTTAACTTAATTTTTTTAAATTTTAATTTTAATTTAATTTTTAATTTTAAGTTTACATTTAATTTAATTTAAATTTTAAGTTTATGTTTAATTTAATTTTTAACTTTAAGTTTAATTTAATTTTAAAAATTTAAGTTTATTTAATTTTTAATTTTAAGATTAATTAATTTTTAATTTTATGTTTAATTTAATTTTAAATTTAATTTAATTTTTAACTTTACATTTAATTTAATTTTTAACTTACATTTAATTTAATTTTAAGTTTAAGTTTAAGTTTATGTTTAATTTAATTTTTTAACTTTAACTTTAATTTATTTATTTTTTAATTTTAAGTTTAATTTAATTTTTAATTTTAAGTTTAATTTAATTTCAAGTTTACGTTTAATTTAATTTTTAGCTTTAAGTTTAATTTAATTTTAAATTTATGTTTAACTTAATTTTAATTTAATTTTAAGTTTAAGTTAATTTTCAGTTTTATTTAATTTTAAGTCTAATTTAATTTTAAGTTCTTAATCATCTCACCCGATCTATATTTTCAATTAGAGAATCCTATAATTTGTGAGATGAGTTAAGTTCAATTTCAAGGTTTGGGTTAACCTTGTGTTAGATTCAGGTTTAGTTTTGAGTTCAATAAACAGACATTCTTTAGATAAACTTCTGAGCTATGGTGAATTACGTGGATATCATTAGAGGAACCATGCCTTCGAGGTTTTCCAAATAGTCTCATCCACTAAACTTTGTACAAAACCTTGGTTTAACTAGTTAAGATTTGTAAGGGGTAGCTTCAATTAGTTCCACTAAGCCAAATGCACCAGGTCGAAGTCATATCTTCCTTGTCATGCATAGACAGAGCTTCCCTAACCTACTATCATCCAAAACTTCACTAGTTCGATAGGTCAAGTTAAAATTTTATCTCTTTTTACTCTAATCCTAATTACCCTGTCGGGTAGGTTATTTTTGGAGGTGCCAACAATTTTGGAGCCTCCCCTAAATTATTGATATAGATTTCTTAATTTTTAGTTTTGGGTTTATGTCAGTGTTTGGGGTTGAGTTGGTTCTGTAGTTCTTTTTATGATTTTTTTTTGTTTAGTTGATTTAGTTTTTTGTTTTGGACTTTGATTTGTGTTATTTGATTTTACATAATATATTTTATTTTTAGGTATATAATATTGGTTTATTCCTACTTGCGTGGTTAGACACGCTTTTGGAGCCCAAGCTTCAGTTTGTGTTTTATTTTGAGTTACGAGTGATATGAATGATTTATTTGTTGAACTGGACTTGTATCCAAGATTAGATTTTTTGTATACAACTTTTTGATTTTTAAGGATTAGATCGAAGTTTTTAGATCTAGTTGTAAAATTTTCTAGCATCCCTTTAAGTTTGTTAATTTCAATTTTTAATATTGAGTTTTCCTTCTCAAGTTTTACAACTTAATTTGGATTAGAATTTTCGATCTGTTCCTTGAGGTGTTGATTTTCCTCAAGAAGCATTTTATTTTAATTTTCATTTTCAGTTAATATTTTATTTAAGCATTCAATGATTTTGAAAAATATTTTTCTTAAATTAAGGTATACCTCATCGGAACCTTCGAAAATGAGTACGGACTTGTGGCTCGATTCAGGTTCGGACCCGTCTTTCGATCTGCCTTCCAATTCTGATTCACAGGCCATCAGCGTGAGGTAACTTCGGTGCTTCTGTTCTTCAGCGTTCAATTCATCTGAAGATGATTCGTCCCATGTCGCCTTGAGTTCTTTCTTCTTAGTTATGTCATTCTTCAATTTTAGGCACTCGTTCTTGTAGTGCCCCTTCTTGTTGCATCCGAAGTAGGTCACATTTTTGTTGTTAGGATCAGTGGTGGAGTTGATCTTCTGTAGGTCAATTCTGTTGAAGTTCTTTTTTCTCCTGGTGAACATTTTTCTTACCAAGTTCACCAGGTATTCTTCGTCTTCTGGGTCTTGGTCAGACTCACCTTCAGGTTCAGGTTTAGTTCTTGACTTGTCTTTGGAGGAACCTGCAAAAAGGGCAATTCCTTTCTCGACCTGTTTTGAGTTAGTCTGTTCATGGAATTCGAGTTCATAAAATAGTTCATCTAGCTTTAATTTAGAAAGATTCTTCGAAATCTTGTAAGCATCCATGATGGATGCCCACAGTGCATTTCAAGGAAACACATTAAGGGCATACCTTATAAGGTCACCGTTCTCCATCCGGTGGCCGATGTTGTGAAGCCCGTTGAGGATGTCCTTTATCTTCGCATGGAGTTGACTCACAGTTTCTCCTTCGTATATTTTTTATTAAATAGTTTCTTCAAATAGAGGTCTCTTTTGGTTACCTTCACGTCACTAGTCCTCTCATGCAATTCGATGAGCTTGTCCCACAGTTCCTTCATATTTTCATGTGGGCCGACGTGGTTCAGTTCATCTTTTGTTAGCCTGCAGTGAAGGGTGTTGAGAGCCTTGAAATCTATTTGTACATTCTTCTTCATCTCAGGATTCCACAGTTCCGGGTCCATCAAAATTCGGTGTTATCGCCGGAGCCTTATAGCCTCTGGTGATGCTGAACCACTAGTCGAAGTCAGCTTTCAGATAGATCTCCATTCGCTTCTTCTAGTGCGAGAAGTCGCCGCCTTTGAAGAGGGGAGGACAGACAGTGCTGTATCCCTCGTTTTGGGGCATTGCTCATGCACACAATAAAGAAAAACATAGATGGTCCCAAGAATTTTGGTCTTGGATTAGTAGTGTGAGATACAAATAAAAGTATTAAGACTAAATTGGTGTTGCACCAATTTAGATTGATTTGCTCTGAGAAAATGTTTCCAAAGAGGTAATTGTACTAATTTGGATTATGTCGAAAAACTTAAAACTGAAAATAAGAAAACAAAACTTTTCACCCCCTTTGCTTGATTGGTGGTTGCACCAAATCAGAGTGGTACCTACTCTGATACTACTTGTTGGATCAAAAAGAAGGCTAGAGTTGGGGGGGGGGGGGGGGGGGAATAGCGATCGTTGAAAAATCGTTATCGAGTCAAAGTATGCAACATAAAATAATAACGAAAACAACGCTAATACACTAGGTTTTACTTGGTTTAGAGCCTTCGTCGACTCCTACTCCAAGGCTCGCACGTGAGAATGCTTTCCATTGGACAATCCACTAATAGTTCGCAAAAGAGTTATACAATAAGTACAAGAACTATAAAATAAAGTTACTGACAATAAGGAAAATAAAACTGAGTCGCAAGTTGTGAGAGAAGCTTCACAGCGTCGTAGGAGCGTCTTTGGAGCAGCGTGCAAGAAAGTAGTTGCAGAGAAGAGTTGTGTTTTATGCTCCTGGTGGGAGGCTGCTTATATAGGCAGTTCGGGGCACCTGGATCCCTTCCGGGCTCCTGGACCATGTTGTCAGTCATCCAATCAACGCGCTCCAAGTTAGCGACAAGATTGATTTTGGGCATTCCGGGCGCCCGGAAGACTGTTGGAATGTATACTAAAAGCCTAACTTTTGTATAAACATTTACCTAGAAATAAGAATCATATTGGTCAAATATCTATATTTATAAATTAAGTGTAGTTGTTCGATTAATTTATATTGTAGATAACATGGTGTGTGGTGTCACACGCAGAAGATCATGTTATCAATTCCTTATAAATTATAAACAGTAACTCACGACTAAGATGGAAAGGAACAAACCATTGGAATAGTCATAGTGTAATTAGGTATTAGTTTATCTTGACTGATAAATTACACTAGTACACTCTGAGTGTATTGAGCAGGACCATTTAAGGTAAATTCTTTTTATACTAACTTAATAAAAGAACAAGACCTTAGTTATTATGGAAGTGTGTGATCTTAATCCTAATATAATAACAAGCACATATATTTAGTATTTATTTCTTTGACTTATCAAAGGGTGAAATTTAGTGTCACGCCTCAGAGAAGTCCCTCCCAGACAAAAATCCGGCAACATCTCCCCTGTACAGGTGACAATCTGAAGCAATAAATACACATCACACATCTATATAACCATTAGCCTACATGACTGGGATGAAAATAGAAATAACACAACCACGCAGTTTAATATACGCAGCCTACTCAGCTGGACATAAAGGAATAAAACAACCACACAGTTAATGTTTAGCCCACACGGCTATATCAAGAACACAGCGGAAACACGAAGAGAAAACCCACAATCCACAATTAAAGCTTACTAGCCAATTAGGCTTACACAACCACAAGAGCACGGAAGCAAAACACCACGAATCAAACTCCAAACCCAGACCAATTCATACAATACTAAAATCGTTGTATATTAAAAGCACAAGTAAAGCGAAAATAAAACCGATATAACGCAGGACTCAGGACTGGCAGCCGACATCCCTCCAAGCATCCATGAATCATCTACTGCTACCTGGCGAAAGAAAAATCATTTTGCGAGGTGGTGAGTATTAGAACTCAGCGGGTAAAGAAAGATAGTGCATAAACATAACATACCACTAGAAAGTGAGCCAAGAGTATACAGTCTCATAAAAGAAATAGCAGATACTAAAACAGAACCATATTAGATGCTCATACCTGAAACCATATCCTAGGCTAGATATAGAAGGTCAGAAATGGTACTATTCTGCTACAGTACTGCCCATAACTACAGAGGTAATGTGTAAGGTATATAAACATTTTCAATAAATAAACCAAGGTCTAACCACCTACAACGAAAGCATATCTCAATATAAGGCAACCTATCAGCATAAGTGAACAACAGCAAGAAACAACGGTCGCATAAATATACCACAGCAACATAAGTAAGCAATAACAGCATATGTAAACAGCAACAGCCACAGCAAGTATAATAACAGCGTATGCACGGATGGTCACCCCGCCCCCCCTCTCTGCACCATGACCCCTGTATGGTCGAGAGGCCGGATCGATGACAACTGTACCACCCAAAAGCCGCCACTACTCTCGAGTGACCGGATGGACAGGTGCTGAGTAGCTAACTAGCTACACAGCGAAGGGGGTCCCTGCTGCTCACAACTTCAGCTACCATTGCCCACGCGTGGCCGAGTGCGGCACGATAGGACAAGTGGCATCAACTCCAGCTACCACTCTCTCGAGTGGCCGAGGATGCGACCCTAGTCAACGACTCTCTCGACCGCAAGGGAGAATTGGTCGTTGACATACATGCCATGATATGATACGCCAAATGTAGCAGTCATCATATAAATATAAGCAGAAAATTAGGTATGCTACATGAAACCAGCATGTTCAATATAATACATAAATGAACAACAAACAAAGCATACAACCATGGTATCTAGTATCTGCTACCTATTATGAACAACAACGAGAGACTGCATAGATATGGAAACGAATTTCTCAAAGATCACGTGGAAGTATCAAGTGCAGGAAAATAAGAGTGGAGTCAAGGTAAAAACAGTTTCTATCACAAAAATAGCTCATGCACTAAGTTCAAAGAACTAAAGAGACAAAGTAAGAAGTACCCGCCTAAAAAAAATGGAGAGCGTTTCCGAAAGATCCCACGTTGAGACACTTGTCTCGAGTCCAAGTCCTGCAAATCACGTGATGTACAATTTAACTAATTTCATAAATAACAACTAGCTAAACCCAAACCCAACTTAATTAGGGAAAAACCCTAATCCAACTATGAACCTCGATTCACCCAAATCCATCCAGAGATCAAGGCTATCTTCCAAAACCAAAACAATATTGAGGTTGATTCAAAATATACAAATCTGCCCAGAAATTCAAAGTCGTCTTGCTAAACAAAACTACATCAAAATTGGTTCACCTTCTCCAAATCTATCAAAATTCTCAACTACCATGAAGAAACAAGAACCACATCCAAAATGAGTTACAATCTACTAGGTCCGTCCCAGAACTCTAGTTAAAAGCAATGAACACCCCATAAAAGATCAATTCACCATCCCTTAAATCCGTCTAGAAATCCAACATCATCGCAAGGACCAAGATCACAACAAGGAGACAATCACCACCTTCCAAACTATTCTAATCAGAACTATCAAGGAGCAGTGCCAGGAATACAAATTAGATTTCAAAACTCTTGAATCTGCTCCATGGAATCAAAATTATTAAACGACAAAGCCCCATCGAAAATCAATAGCATTACATCAAATTCGAAGAAGAAAAGCTGGACATCGAAACTCAATGAAGACATAGGAGACATTCTTTCAGTCTGTACACGACTCCCATTCTACCACCCGAAACCTACACCTACAGAATGGGTTATACTTGCACACAAAGCAAAATCAAAACATCCTCGAACTAAAGCCTCACTCCCGTAATCAAATCCAACATTCAAAGAAGCATTCGGTCAAGCACTACAAAAGCACCACAGCATATCGGTACTCCCAAAATCGGTTCGAGAAACGAAAGAACACCACAACAATTAGAAATAAAATCCACCACCATTTCCATAATCCAAACAGAGAAAAAGAAAATCGAGGAAAGCTCCATGAAGGTCACGAACCCATTTGGAATTGGTTGGATTGCCTACATCTAATCCCTCCTTCGAAAACCTATACCTATTAATGAGATCTACGGAGAAGTGTACCTGGCGGAGCTCCAGCGAGTGGCGGCCTAAGCAACGCCGTGTGATCGGGTACCGTTGCGCGCGTCTTTGGTGCTCGCGTGAGGAGAAGCCGGCGGCCGTGGCTCGGCGGCTGTGGCTCGAGAGAACAGAATCGGCGATAGCTTGGGGAGAAGAGGCTCAGCGAAGGAGGAGAGGCGGCGGGTTTGGGGAGAAAAAGGAGGCTTCGGCGCTGCTCGGCGTCGCGAGAGGGAGAGGAGAGAGGAGAGGAAGGTTTTTTGGCGATTAAGGCTAGGGCACGGGAGGGTTTTTAAAGAAAAGGAAAAAGAAAATATTTAAGGAAATTAAACATTTCTTCGTTTAAATCGAGTAGCTTAAACAGGCTTTATCCTGGCCTAATAATTTATCCCCTTAACCTACGTCATACAAGCTCCGAAAAATTCCTAGAAAATTTCTAAAAATTTCATTAACGCTATTTGCCTATTAAACCTTATTATTTAATTATTATTTATTGTCGTATTTTACATTTAGCTCAATAAATCAATAGGCCCGATAAGTTGGGAAATGATATTACTTATAGTGTGTGTTGTTGATTATAGAAGGAAACTGTGCCCTAGTAATCTAGGTTGATAATGACCCCAAGAGGAGCTCATAAGGATTGTCATGTTAAACCCTGCAGGTGGACTTAGTTCGACATGACGATAAGGTTGAGTGGTACTACTCTTGGATTGAGATATTAATTAAAGAGAGTTGTCAGTAACTCAATTAATTAGTGGGCATCCGACATCTTAAACACAAGGAGACTAACACACTCATAATAAGAAGGAGCCCAAAATATAATTTGGGATTGGTGTGGTAGTTCAATAATAATTCTTTAGTGGTATGAATTATTATTGATGAAATTAAGTTGAGTGTTCGGGGCGAACACGGGAAGCTTAATTTCATCGGAAGACCAAAATCAATTCCTCCTCTCGGTCCCTATCGTAGCCTCTTATTTATAAAGTATTATACCCACCTTTATATCCATCCTAAGGTGGCCTGCCAAGCAAGCTTGGAACCCAAGCTTGGGCTGGCCAAGCAAATAGAATGAGCCAGGTTGTGTGGCCGGCCCTAGCTTGCACCCAAGCTTGGTGTGGCCGACTACATCAAATTAAAAGGATTTTAATTTTTTAAAATTTTTCTTATGTGGATTCCATGGTTTTAAAAGAGAGTTTTAAAATTATAAATCTTTCCTTTTATAGCTTTCTACAAAAGATTAAGAAAAGATTTGATATCTTTCCTTATTTGTAGATTGAAAGGAAGATTTTAATTTTGAGAAAACTTTTCTTTTTTGTAACCATGTTCATGATTTAAAAGAGAGTTTTAAAATTATAAAATTTTCCTTTTATAGTTTTTTACAAAAGATTAAGAAAAGATTTGATATCTTTCCTTATTTGTAGATTGAAAGGAAGATTTTAATTTTGAGAAAATTTTTCTTTTTTGTAACCATATTCATGTTTTAAAAGAGAGTTTTAAAATTATAAATTTTTCCTTTTATAAGTTTCTACAAAAGATTAAGAAAAGATTTGATATCTTTCCTTATTTGTAGATTGAGAGAAAGATTTTAATTTTAAAAGATAACTTTCCTTTTTGGAAATCATCCACATATTTTAATAGAGAGATTTTAATTTATAAAATTCATTTTATAACGTTTAATTTTATTTTTAGCTATAAGTTTAATTTAATTTTAAGTTTATGTTTAACTTAATTTTAATTTTAAGTTTACGTTTAACTTAATTTTAATTTTAAGTTTAAGTTAATTTTCAGTTTTATTTAATTTTCAGTTTAATTTAATTTTAAGTTCATAGTCATCTCACCAGATCTATATTTTCAATCAGAGAATCCTATAATTTGTGAGATGAGTTAAGTTTAATTTGAAGATTTGGGTTAACCTTGTGTTAGATTCAGGTTTAGCTTTGGGTTCAACAAACATGCATTCTTTAGATAAACTTCTGAGCTATGGTGAGTTACGTGGACATCATTGGAGGAACCATGCCTTCGAGGTTTTCCAAATAGTCTCATCCACTAAACTTTGTACAAAACTTTGGTTTAACTAGTTAAGATTTGTTCGGGGTAGCTTCAATTTGTTCCACTAAGCAAAATGCACCAGGTCGAAGTCATATCTTCCTAGTCATGCATAGACAGAGCTTCCTTAACCTGCTATCATCCAAAACTTCACCAGTACGATAGGTCAAGTTAAATTTTTGTCTCTTTTTACTCTAATCCTAATTACCCTGCCGGGTAGGTTATTTTTGGAGGTGCCAACAATTTTGGAGTCTCCCCTAAATTATTGATATGGATTTCTTAATTTTTAGTTTTGGGTTTATGTCAGTGTTTGGGGTTGAGTTGGTTCTGTAGTTCTTTTGATGATTTTTTTTTGTTTAGTTGATTTAGTTTTATGTTTTGGAGTTTGATTTGGGTTATTTGATTTTACATAATATATTTTATTTTTAGGTATATAATATTGGTTTATTCCTACTTGCGTGGTTAGGCACGTTTTTGGAGCCCAAGCTTCAGTTTGTGTTTTATTTTGAGTTACGAGTGATATGAATGATTTATTTGTTGAACTAGACTTGTATCCAAGATTAGATTTTTTGTATACAACTTTTTGATTTTTAAGGATTAGATCGAAGTTTTTAGATCTAGTTGTAAAATTTTCTAACAGCCCTTTAAGTTTGTTAATTTCAATTTGATCCGGCGGTTAGAACAGGGGACCCCCATTCTGAGGGGTCAATGCCACGTGGGAGTCAAAGGGCCAGGTGGCCAACCGGAGAAGGATGGGCCGACCTCCCGGCCGGCCGACCGGTGAATAACCGATGGCAAAAGGCGCCCCGACAAAAGTCGGGGTTCCGGCGCTCAATTGAACAGTAGCGAAGGGCCGAGCGGAAGGCCGAAGACAAGGTGACCTACCGCTAGCAGTCCCCACAGCACCTTACCGAGGACCTACCCAGCATATCGATGCAAACGGATCGCCGGACGTGATGTGAGTACCGTCCGGCCGGAGCGTAAGATGAAGGCCGGACGGACGGACTCCTTGTCCAGCCGGACGGACGGGCGCCCCGGCCTGTGGTGGGTAGAGAAGGACAAGAACATCTTATGACAACTGTCAGGTCCTATGGCTAGGCCATACTCCAAGTCTGACAACGAGGTGTCCTGTTGTCCCATCAAAGGCGTGCTTGGACTGTAGCGGTAAGGCGTCAGGTAAGCTTTCTGACAGACGCATATCGCGGTATGGGCTGCGGACACGTATGCGCCTCGGTGGACGTGCGTGAGCTCTTTCACCGCTCTATATAAAGAACCTTATACTTCGCCGGAGGCACGCGTTCAACACCTTTGGAGCCACTCTTTTTTGCTGCTTGCTTGCCTGACTTGAGCGTCGGAGGGTCGCCGTCGGGAACCCCTTCCCGGCCCGACTTCTGTGCAGGTTCGTCGGAGGTTCGTGCAACCAGTCGAAGATCCACGTCAGTAGCCGGGGAGCGCCACGTGCCCAGCGCCCGTTGATTCAGCATTCGTACAGGATCAATTTGGTGCCGTCTGTGGGAACGCTCCTGCATCCGAATGGAAACAATGGACGAGGCTGGACGACAACACACGGTGACGCTCTGATCAAGTTGAGGGCTGCCATTCTTGTGGAGCAAAAATAGAAAGCAGCAGCCGAGCGGCCGGAGCAGCAAGCAACGTCCGCGTCTGGTGGCCGAGCAGAAGCACCGCAGGCCACCGTTGCATTTCATCGGGCCCTATTCCGCACCCCCGAAGTTGCAGCAACCAATAGAGATCGGGGATCTTCTTCGGATGAAATGCCTAGAAAAGACAGAAAAGGAAAAGCCCCTCGAGCGAACTCATCGCCCGAGTGGATTAATCGCCAATTTTCAGAGACTATTCTACGAGACCCTCTGCCCAAGCACTACGTGCCTCCGACAATCGGCGAATACAATGGAACCACCGATCCGGATGATCATTTGGGCAAGTTTGATAACACGACAACCCTGCATCAATATACATATGGGGTCAAGTGTCGGGTTTTCCTCACCACCCTCTCTGGGTCGGCTCAACGGTGGTTTCGGAGATTGCCGGACGGATCTATCTCAAGCTTTAAAGACTTCCGAACGGCCTTCCTCTACCACTTCTCCAGCAGTCGGCGCTACCAGAAGACTAGCGTGAGCCTATTCGCCATCAAGCAAGAGGCTCGCGAGCCGCTCAGAACTTATATCCAGCGGTTCAATCAAGTGGCCATGGACATTCCAACGGCCACCTCAGAGACAATGATGAACGCATTTACACAAGACCTAGTGGACGGAGACTTCTTCCGCTCACTCGTTCGGAAGCCGCCTCGAGACTACGACCAAATGCTACACCGGGCCAACGAATATATCAACGTGGAGGAAGCCCAAGCGGCTCGAAGAAAGGAAACTCCAACTGATCGGGCTCCCCCTGCCAAGCGGAAGCCTCACACCGCTCATCAACCGCCGAGAGGACCGAGGGCCGAAGCAATCCGCTCCCCCCCCATGGGAGGTCCCACGTGCAAGAAGTAGCGGCCGAGCGGCCCAAGCCAAAGAAGAAATGGACTCCCATGTTCTGCTCATTCCACCGCACGGACACCCACAATACCAGGGACTGTCGGAGTCTGCCCCTGATTTCCCATCCCGTTCCCCGAAGTGGTGGTCGTCGATCACCACCGTCTGACAGGCGACAGAGGCCTCGGGTATCCGAGCGGAAAATACCCGTCAGGCGGCAAAGGCAAACTCCCGAGCGACATCATACACCGAGACGAGAAGACAATCCCCGGCAGTCTAGGGAGCGGCCCAGACCGTCCGCCCGGGAGGAAGAGAATAGAAACAACACTTCCCGGGGCGAGATCAACATCATAGCTGGTGGGCCGACCGGAGGTGACTCTAACCAAGCAAGAAAGGCTAGCGTCCGGCAGCTCCAAATCCATGCAGTCAGCTGCAGCCAAGAGCGAGCGAGCGGACCTGAAATCAGTTTTGGGCCCGAGGACTTGGAAGGAGTTGAAGTACCCCACGACGACGCACTCCTCATCAAAGCGGTAATAGCCAACTACACTATTCACCGCGTATTTGTTGACACTGGAAGTTCAGTCAACATCATATTTAAAAAGGCGTTCGACCAACTGCAAATTGATCGGGCCGAGCTGCTACCTATGACAACCCCCCTATACGGGTTTACGGGTAACGAAGTTCAGCCGGTCGGACAGATCCGGCTGGCTATCTCGCTGGGAGAAGAGCCGCTCAGGAGGACGCGGACAACAAACTTCGTGGTGGTCGACTCTCCCTCGTCATATAACGTCATTTTGGGACGACCGGCGCTCAGCGAGTTCCGAGCGGCCGTCTCCACCTTCCATCAGAAGATCAAGTTCCCCGTGGAGGATAAAGTAGGAGAAGCACGGGGAGACAAACTTGCAGCTCAGCGCTGCTACGTCGAGATGGTCCGAGCTGAAGCCAATTCCGCTCGGAAATCGCCACGGATAGAGGTGAACGCTATAACTGAAAAGCCTCCCTCTTTAGTTTATGAAGAAAAAGAGGAAGTGCAGATACACCCGACCCGATCGGAGGCCACGACATTCATCGCGTCCGATCTGGAGGCGAATAAGAAAGAGGAGGTGATCCAATGCCTCCGAAGAAACCATGATGTCTTCGTCTGGTCGACACATGAGCTGCCCGGAATTTCACCAAGTATAGCACAGCATGAGCTCCACGTCCGATCGGACGCTCGGCCAGTAAAGCAAAGAAAAAGGGACTTCAGCGCCGAGCAGAATGCCATCATCCGAGCGGAGGTGGAGAAACTCTTGGAGGCCGGCCATATACGCGAAGTCCAGTTCCCGAGCTGGTTGGCGAATGTGGTGCTAGTTTCCAAGCCCGGCAACAAGTGGAGAGTGTGCATCGATTTCCGGGACCTTAACAAGGCGTGCCCAAAGGACTTTTACCCCTTGCCCCGAATCGATCAACTGGTGGATTCTACGGCCGGCTGCGAGTTGATATGCATGCTCGACGCCTATCAGGGATATCATCAAGTACCGCTCGCCCGGCAAGATCAAGAAAAAGTTAGCTTCGTGACGGCCGACGGCACCTACTGTTATAATGTGATGCCGTTCGGATTGAAGAACGCGGGAGCCACCTATCAACGCTTGATGAACAAAGTGTTCAAGGAGCAGATCGGGCGGAATCTAGAAGTTTATGTGGACGACATTCTTATCAAGTCCGTCCGAGCGGCAGATCTCTTCAAAGACATGGAGGAAACCTTCCGAATGTTACGGAAATATGGAGTCAAGCTAAATCCTCAGAAATGCCTGTTCGGAGCAAAAGGAGGGCGTTTCTTAGGGTATATAGTGACCGAGCGGGGTATCGAAGCAAATCCCAGCAAGGTGAAAGCTCTACAAGACATGCCGCCTCCGCGAAATACGAGGGAAGTGCAGCGTTTGACCGGTCGGATAACGGCTTTGTCCAGATTCATATCCAAAACCGCCGACCGGAGCCTTCCTTTTTTCAAAATCTTGCGCAAGGCCACTAAGTTTCACTGGAACGAAGAATGTGATAAGGCGTTCGAAGATTTGAAGGCATATCTGAACTCTCTCCCGGTATTAGCCAAGCCGGCTATGGGCGAGCCACTTTGTATCTACTTGTCTTCAACAGAGCAAGCAATCGGTTCGGCACTAGTGATGGCGAGCGGGGAAGAGCCTGTGTATTTTCTTAGTCATATTTTAAAAGATGCTGAATCTCGCTACACTGGACTCGAGAAGCTGGCTTTCGCTCTGGTCCTCGCCGCTCGGCGCCTTCGTCCCTACTTCCTGGCGCATACCATCATTGTCAAAACCAATAGCCCGCTCGGGCGAGTATTACTGAATCCAGAAGCGTCCGGGCGACTCATCAAATGGACGACGGAGTTGAGTGAATTTGACATCCAATACCAGCCCCGCTCGGCAATCAAAGCGCAGTCCTTGGCAGATTTCGTGACTGAGGTACAGAATTCATAGCCCGAAGCTATGTGGAAATTATTTGTGGACGGGTCATCCACTCGGCTCGGAAGCGGGATTGGAATACTGTTGCTCTCTCCTCAAGAAGAAAAGATGCACTTATCCGTCCGGCTGGATTATAAAGCTACAAACAATGAAGCAGAGTATGAGGCCCTCATAGCCGGCTTGTAGGCAGCACGGCATGTGGGCGCCGGTCGGGTAACGCTTCATTCGGATTCGCAGTTGGCCGCTCAGCAGCTCTCTGGCACCTTTGAAATCAATAGCGCTCGGCTCAAACTCTACGCTGCAGCCTTTGAGAAGCTCAAAGCCAATTTTAGAGAAGTCATTGTTCGGAAGATACCCAGAACGGAAAATCAAGCGGCCGATGAGTTAGCCAAACTCGCGAGCTCAATAACGCCGGTCGCCATTCTACAACCGATTGAACAAGTATTGTTGGTGGCGCACATCGATCGTATGGAGGGTCTCACGTTTCCGAGTGACTGGAGGACACCCATCATGGAGTTTCTCCGCTCGGGTTCTACGCCGTCCGATCGGGATGAGGCCCAGCTACTAAGGAGGAGAGCCGGTCGGTTCACGCTCATCGGAGATCAGCTATACAAGAAGGATTTCTCCCGTCCGCTTCTGAAATGCGTGAGTTCAGAAGATGCGGCATACATCCTTCAAGAAGTGCACCAAGGATCGTGCGGGGGTCATCCGGGTGGACGATCACTAGCTAAAAAGATACTGCTGGCCAGATACTTCTGGCCAACTTTATAAGCAGACGCCGCTCGGACCGTCGCGACGTGCCTTTCTTGTCAAAGGTATCATAATTTCTCTCACCGACCGGCGGAGGAAATGAAGGTCGCTACTGTCTCTTGCCCGTTCGACCAATGGGGAATGGATATTGTGGGTCCGTTTCCTATGGCAACCGGACAGCGGAAATTTTTATTGGTGGCGGTTGATTATTTTTCCAAGTGGGTGGAGGCCGAGCCGCTAGCCAAGATCACCGAGCAGATGGTCAAAAAGTTCATCTGACAACACATCATCTGTCGGTTCGGCATCCCTCGCCGACTTGTTTCCGACAACGGGCGGCAATTCACAGGGAAGTTGCTCGAAGATTGGTGCAAAAGCTACGGCATCGAGCAACACTTCACGTCTGTAGCCTATCCCCAAAGCAACGGTCAAGCCGAAGTAGCCAATCGGGAAATTCTTCGTATCTTGCGCGCTCGGCTCGACCATTTGGGAGGAAGCTGGGTAGATGAAGTGTCAGGCGTCCTATGGGCCATCCGAACGACTCCAAAGGAAGGAACGGGCATCACACCTTTCCATCTGGTATATGGCGGCGAAGCGGTGATTCCTATCGAAGTCGGCGTCGAGTCAGTCCGGATTCAGAATTATGATGAGGGCAACGCCGAGCGGAGGAACATGGAGTTGGATTTGGTCGACGAGGAGCGAGCCAAGGCGTCCGTTCGACTGATGGCGTATCGGCAACGAATGAAGCAAAACTACAACCGGCGCGTAATCCCCAGAGCATTCCAGGTTGGCGATCTTGTCTGGAAGAAAGTAAAGCCGGTCGGCGACGTAGGCAAGCTAGAAGCTCCTTGGGCAGGCCCCTTCAAAATCATTGAAAAGCTCCGCTCGGGCGCTTATTATTTGGAGGATGAAGACGGGCGGCAGCTGGACCGACCTTGGAGCGCGAATCACCTCCAGCCTTACCGGGCGGGGTGAAAGGTGCGCCAATTTAAATCATCCTGTATACTTTTTTCAGCTGTATACTTGAAATGCAGAAATGAAAAATCGCGAGACTAAAGCAAGTATAAGGCATCGTCAGCAAAAACGAAGGCCCCGCGCCGTTCGGCCGGAGGTAAATTATCCGAGCCAAGCGCTCAAAAACGAAGGCCCCGCGCCGTTCGGCCGGAGGTAAATTATCCGAGCCAAGCGCTCAAAAACGAAGGCCCCGCGCCGCTCGGACCGGAGGTATATTATACAAGCCAAAGGCTCGATGCCGAAACCCCTGCGCCGTTCGGCCAGGTAGACATCGTCTAATTTAGGCTTAGAAGACCGTCGAGCTTCGACGTTAAATATCGAGAGATGAGCCGGCGTCTATAAACCATCCGAGCGGAAGGCCGTCGAGCTCCAACGTTAAATATCGAGACACGAGCCGGCGTCTATAAACGCTCCGAGCGGAAGACCATCGAGCTCCGACGTTAAATATCGAGAGACGAGCCGGCGTCTATAAACCATCCGAGCGGAAGACCGTCGAGCTCCGACGTTAAATATCGAGAGACGAGCCGGCGTCTATAAACCTTCCGTGCGGAAGACCGTCGAGCTCCGACGTTAAATATCGAGAGACAAGCCGGCGTCTATAAATGCTCTGAGCGGAAGACCGTCGAGCTCCAACGTTAAATATCGAGAGACGAGCCGGCGTCTATAAACGCTCCGAGCGGAAGACCGTCGAGCTCCGACGTTAAATATCGAGAGACGAGCCGGCGTCTATAAACGCTCCGAGCGGAAAACCGTCGAGCTTCGACGTTAAATATCGAGAGACGAGCCGACGTCTATAAACCCTCCGAGCGGATTGCCATCTACGTGATACATTCCGGCGGTAAGAGCCGATCGATGATAGAGCCTGTTCTTTAAGGCCAACATACTGCCGAGCGGCTCGCTTAGCAAAAATAGATGAAAACCTCCGTTGAGGTAAGGTGCTAGGCAAAAGATGGTTAATAAGAATTAAAGATGGGAGCGCGTGAACGAATGACGTCACTACAACAAAATCGCTCATAGACACGGATGTCTATGAAGCCGATGTTAAAAGTCTGCCATTTTAGACATCGGGTTAAAACCGGTGTAGTATCACTTAACGACACCGGTTTTCGAATCGGTTATTAACCGGTGTAGTATCACTTAACGACATCGTTTCATACACGGTGTAAAACCGATGTAATATTGTATGTTAATAACACCAGTTTTGGCAGCGGTAAATGACCGATGTAATATTACTTTATAACACCGATTTTACATCGGTGGAAAACCGATGTAATATGTATTTTTTCTAACAGCACAGATTTGATTTTATAACCGACAATAACAAAAAAAAAATACACAAATATTCACAAATTGTACAAATATTCTTCATTCAATAATATCCATAAAATACACAAATATTCACAAATTATATAAATAATCTTCTTACAACAATATCCATAAAATACCCAAACATTCTTTTTACATTAAAAGCTAGCTAATAAATATCAAAATCAAGGTAGAACATTCTTTTAACACATCAAGGTAGAACCGCACTTCAAATGTAATCTAGCATGCATTCAGCCCACTCGAACCGCACTTCATCAATTTCAACTCTGGAGTACTTGAGATTTGTAAACTGTAAAAACACATAAATCCACCATATGTCAAATAACTAAAACAAATGTGTACATGTATCAAATAAAATAGAATACTGAGTTTTTAAAGGCTGCTGTGCAAGATAACGAATATAACATAGAATCTAAAACTTTCATATATGACACTTAGTATATGTTGCTTAGAATATAACATAGATAATTTGCTCCTTCTAATTCAAGTGTACAGATTGATAAGAACCTACAACATCATACAACAACTTACTAGGCATGATAATGGTTGAACAAAGAAATATGACTACACAACAAATCTAGTGAAGCATAGAAGAACAAAGCTACCTCTGATGAAGAGATATACTATTTATTGTACTACCTCTGATGCCATCTTGGTATCCTGAATATCCTGCACTAAGCCCCCTATTTTCTGTGATTTCTGCTACCAACCACAGCAGCAAGGAATGCGGCAAGAAGGCAGCTGCCTCCTTAGTTCAACACCCAAAACAGCAAGTTAGAGCTTCCTTTTGGGTCCATTCAATCCTCTAGTAAGTAGAAACTATTTTCCCTTTGGTTTATGATGGATTTGGAGTGTCTTGACCTAAGATATAATCCTCTTGTAGCCCTCTATATTAAAGGCCAGCATACATGGAAAATTCAGCATATTCTTCTGAAGTCATAACAGGGTAGGTAAACTTTACTTGTAGTTTTTATTCATTTGCTTCATGTAGGAGTAGATTCTAGTAAATTCCCACACATTTAATGTTTAATGATCGGCTAGGGATAAGATTAGGGATCAACATGATCATTTCCTCCCTATAGCCATGTGGTAGAGGTCGAGCTTGTAGCCTAAATAATGTAGTTAGGGGTCTCTATCTGATTAATGAAAAACATGAATATAGGTAAAAACAAAAGAGGTGAGTAAAATAATGAAGAGGGGTTAAATCATAAAAACAAAGAGTTCCCTATTCTTGAGGTACCCACAGGCATATTGACACTCACTCTTACTTCTAGTTGAACTTGAAATTCATTGGTATAGCTAAATATGGTAATGGGTACCCTTTAAGTTTGATTACCCATTTATCTTAATAGGTTAGGTTAAATTCGAGTATCAATGTGTTAGATATTTAGAGGAAGTTGAGCAGGTTAAAAATGTAATCAATACTTTAATCCTAAGGTTACCATTTAAGATAGCTTATCCAGCCACTCTACTCATTGCAGCTCCTAATCTCTAATTCCTTTCTTCTTAGGCAATCATTTAGTCTCCAACTAGTATCTGGTTTGTAACAAAAGCATATCATCTGGTTTGTAACTTATTTTAGGCAAATAAAGCAACCATATAAGCTTATGAAATGAGAGAATGCTACACTCATTAATGGTTGCATAAGGATTGCTTAAGTCAACATATAAATTTTCTTTAATGGGATGTAGGTCAATTAATATGGGTTGTTTAATTCATGTGTTTTATGTTGTGTGAATTGCTTAAGGTCATCCCTAAGCTACTGTACATGCTATGTCAGAGCTAAATTCGTCCCAATTTGTGTGGGTTCTTTTCTCCTTTTCACCTAAGCCATATGCATAAACCATGTACATATTAAGTAGAAGCAACTAGTTTTCACTCTTGTGAAACAAAACATCTAATGCTTTTTGTAAACGTTTACATGCTATCAAATTAAGAGTGTCAAGTTTTGATTGGAAGTGTGGATGTTTCCAGCGGTATACAGCTTTCTGAAGAATCAAACATAATCAGATACACCGCTACAATGTGATAGTGTACATAAGCATATCACGCATAACAAGCCACAAGTCCTATCAATCTACCATTAATTATGTACTTACATTCATAGTATTGGTTCAAGTCATATCTAAGTTCATGTCGATCTCTTCACATTTATAAATTTTTCAAATAATTAATATTAGCTTCTGCAAATGATGTTGCCCCTACAGATAAAAACATTCATTGGACAATAAAGGTTGAGAAAAATAACCACCTCAAAGTTTCCTTTCAGTTCTGATTCGAGCTTTTTGGTGAGACTCTCGTTGTACAATTCCTCGTAAGCCAACTGAATCTGCTTTCTTTGGGTGGCATTTCTATGCGCTAAAATGTTGATCAGTGTCTTCTCATTAGTTCCCCATCCTGACACATGTAGATGTCGCGGTAAGGCTATTTAGCTTATACAAATTTTGCTTCACTATTTCTTCATAAATTTATATATGCTATTCAAAACTAGTGTATCTGAGCAAGGTATCGAAATACACTGTAGAAGAACTTGCATCTCTCTTATGCACAATGACATTATATGAGGCCTTGATGAACCCATTGCTAGACATTAGGCTTCAAAGGGACAAGGCTTCAGGGATGGACAAACAGAACACTTTTGCAAACTCTTACAAGGAGATTTCCAAAGAACATAACAATACTAGGAAACATAAATAACACATGGAAATGAAGACTATAATCTCTGTGCTCCTCTTTTATGAGTTTCATTATGGAATATCACATTATCAAAGGTTTGAAAAATCAATCTTCTATCAATTATTAAAAGAAGAAAAAATCTATGTAAATCAATTGGACAAGAAGAAAACAATTTCAGATATCAAAACAATTATTTGCCTGATCCATTAAATAAAAAAAAACTCATTTCTTGAAGATTTCTTCCTTGGTCTATGTTATGATCACAAAAACTATCAGAGATAACAAGTTCATATCACTTAGAAAGATGAAACCTCTCTATTTTCTGGGAAATATGTAGATTTATTTCTGATCGGTGTTAAAAAAAAGTAATCTTGAACTCATAGAGGAATGATCTAAGCATTAGATCTGCATACAACTATGTGCTATTGCTACAGATTGCTGATCGGCATAAAAAAAAAGTCATCTTGAACTCACAGACAAATGATCAAGCATTAGATCTGCAGATACCTCATTAGATCTAATGATCAAGCATTAGATCTACACTCATTAAGATAAGATCCATATAGTTAAGCCCAAATAATTAAGACAAACACATCACGATTAACATGATAAAGGTTAATTATATTAAAATTAACAACCCCGACAATAGAGGCGATGGAAGATTGCAGTGATGCTTATTTCACCAAAAAAAAATGCCTTTAGTGTTGGGCATGAATGGCATCATCACATGGACAGAAGACGAGTGTGGTCCTCTATTGTCTTTAAAGACTCGCTTCAAAAAAATATATGGGAAAATGACTTTCCATAACCTTCATTATAGATAAACAAATACCTTCATAATCCCATATATTGAGGAAGCCATCCTCAGCAGCTCTTCTAAAAATTGATGCTTTGTCAAGAAACCACTGGAATAAAGTTAAAAGGACAGTAAGTTATAGCAGCACTTAACAGAAGTATTCCAATGCTAATAATATAGTAATATAGCATGCCTGAACATAGAGAACAGCAACCTTGTGACCATCAAGTTTGTGTACTGGTGCACCAACACCACCAGAAGTTAGGTTACGTTGATCAAACATATGCACAGACTTATCAACAAACCTGAGAAAAAATATGATCATAGATAAAGAAATGCTAAGGCTGCATATAATCACTGACTCACAAACTCAAGACATCATGTTTATAGGAGAAAGTAACAAAATACTGCCTAAGAACCAGCAGAGGTTATAGAATGGGAACAAATAAACATCAAGAATATACGTAGTCACCAGCTCTCCTCATTGCAGCGATAACTCGTTGATAAAGATCAATTTTTAGCACAGAAAGGTCTTCCACCCACCAGTCCTGACAATGCATCATTAATTTTCCTGATCTGCTATCACATTCTAAGTGAGCTAAACCAGAAACCAAATCAAAAGAAATCCGTAAACGATGCTGCAGGGGAAAATTCATTGAGTGGAAATTACCCAAAGATTTCAAATCAACTTCTCACGAAGACACAAATTCGACTCTAAATCATTCCGAAACCCTCCAATTAGGAACCAAAACTTCAAGGAAAGCTCGAATCACTTCTGACCTCTCTGTGACCCATTCTAACAAACAGGTAACGTGCAACTCTCTACAACTTGTTCATCATGGAAAACACAACACAACTCAACCTCAAATCATCGAACACCAGCCAAAATCTCTAGGAAAACCTACTGTGAACACATCAGAAATCACTGTCAAACAATTTTGGGTAACATACGCAAACCAAGCAGTAACCTTCAACCGAAACCTCCAACAAGAACACATCCCACCGAGAAGAATCCAACCCGAATCGTATACAAAGAAAAACCAATCAAACACATCCACAGAAGAGGAAAACATATCGAAAGCGTCTACAAAAGAAGTAAATCAAAACATCTCCAGGAAGAACAATCAAAGCCTTTACCAGAAGAAAACCAGTCGAAATCCATACCAAATCCTCACTTTCTATAGGTTTTCCACCCCACTATACCTCATGGATTTCGAGTTATCACAGGTAGATACACTTGCCTCTTTCTTCTTCGTCTCGCCTCCACTCGTCCTCGCGTTGTGCCCCGTCAGCTGTGGCGCCGCCTGCGAAGCTCAGCTAGGCAGCGAAATGGCGCGACGAGTGGCTCTGTCGACTCGGGAAAAATGGAAAGAAGAGAAGGGTCGGCGGAATCGGGCAGGGAGATGTGACGAGGAAATGAACCCACTGTTCAAAGGGGACGGCGACGGCGAGAAATCGAGGGAGCGGAAGTTGAGGCGGCGCCAGCAGCTAGGGTCGAGGGAGGCGCGGTACCAGGACTTGCAGACGAAGGGGACGGCGACGGCGAGATCTCCGAGGGCGAGACGGCGGAAGGGGAAGAGGGAGATGAGGCTGAGGTTTAGGTTTAGGTTTAGGTTTATGTTGAGAGAAGGGGGATATTGGTTTAGGTTTGGAGGGAATTTTGTGAAGTCTTGTAAATTTTGGCCGGTGAAAAAATTAAATTATTTAAGAAGGGGTTTATTAACATCGGATTTTAAAAACCGATGTTAAAATCGGTGTCTATTAACCTAAAAAAGGGCGCTCATAGACATCGCCTAAAAAACCGATGTCTATGAGCTAAAATCTGCGCTCATAGACACCGGTTTTTAGAAAAACCGGTGTAAAATACTCAAAGACTTCGGTTTTAGCCTAAAACCGATGTTGTTCCACTGATGTCTATGAGCGATTTTGTTGTAGTGCGTTCGCGCGCCGAGCGGCTATGCAGTCGCATGGCGAAAGGCGTTTTTTGAAAACAATCGGCTTGAGCTCATGTTAGAGTATGAAGCCGAGCGGAGGAGTTCTAAAGAACACTTTAAACATGACGAAAGAAAAATTTCTTGCCAAAACAAAAGTTGCAAGAACAGAAAGATGATGATCTATTTACGCCAAACACTGGGCAAACAAAAGAAGTTACAGCAAAATAAGTTGTGCCGAACAGCAAGAGTACAAAAACATGATCACTCCTCACGCGTCAAAATCAAAAAGAGCATCAGGAATGGCGCCCATCACGGTAGCCAAATCCTCTGGGGGGATGGTCAGCTCGGCGGGAAGGTGGCCTTTAGTCTTCAAGTAATCCACCGCCGCCTTGATCGTCTCTTCGAAAGTGAGGGAAATCTTGTCGGTGAATTTCTCTCCGAAATCGTCTGAGCGGACGAAGGCCTTCCTCACTTCATCTGAACGGGCACATTCTCCGTCCTGATATCCTTTAAGCGCATCTCGGGAAACATCAAGGGCGGTTTGGAGATCCTTTAAATCCCCTTCAGATTTAAGCCGATCGACCGAGCGGCTCTCCTTCTCGGTGGCCAGAAGGGCATCCAGATCCTTGATGCGTTGCTCTAGCCCTCTGATCTCCACCTTCATTAGGTCCATGTCGTCGATGGCCTTGCGCTTCCGAGTGGTCGCCGTCTTGATCTCTTTATCCCATTGTTTGACCACAGCTTCAAGCCGAGCGACCTCGCTAGCCAGATCGGAAGCTCGTTTCCGTTCGGCTTCCAAAAGCTTTTTGCTTTTCTCCAAAGCAGCCGTGGATTGCCCTTGGTTCGCCTCCGAAAGTTTGAGTTTTTTCATTTCTTCCTCCAGCTCAGCCAGTCGATTGCTGACCGCAATCTGCTCTACCCAACTCTGCGAACGAAGGCAGTTAAGTTAAAAGCTAAAACAAAAAGTATCGATAAAGCAGAAAGGCATACCCCAGTCGCCTGCTGCAGGTTACTATCCCCTAGCTGACTGGGGGACATGAGCGCGACGCGTATGCGCGCGTCCTCCCAAACTTTGGTGAGCAGACCGGTGAGGGTGATCTGCTACTCGGGAACAGATGGCCGATCGGCGGCCAGTAGGTATTCCTCCGAGGGAAATCTTAGGACAGTTTTAATCACCCTCGGGTCGCTCGAGTCATCTTGAGAAGCAGCAGCATGGCCAGAGGACTCGCCGATCGGGACCGGATGGTCGCCCAGTCGCGTAAGACGACGTAAAGTCCTAGAGGTGGAAGGTTGCGCCTCAGGGATGGTCGGCGGCAAGTCAAGCTGAGTCGGAGTGTGCTCCGAGGAGACCGCCTCAAAAACCGCATGAGCATCATCGCTCCGCTCAGAAAGCTTCTCTCCTGCTGGAGGCTGTTGAGCGGCTTGCTCTAGCCGACAGCGCTTTCGAGTCACCAATGGTGCCTCGTCAGCCGATCGGCCTTCCTCCTCGGCCTGGGCAGATGTTGTGACATCAACCGCGGCCTTGTCGGTGAAGACGCGGGCGGCCGATGCCTCGGGAGCAACTTGAGCTCCCTCGCTCCCTTCAGTTGCAGGGGCGGTCAGAACCAAACCCCGTTCGGCTACCTCTTTGTCCTTCACCGCCTCAATATTGGCGGCTTTCAGCTTGAGCTTTTCGGTTGCCTTAGCACGCCACATAACTTCAGCTACAGAAACAAAGAATAAATCAGTTAGCACAAAAGAAAAAGGGGGATAAGAATCGCTTACTCATGCTGCAAGGCAGATCGGCTTGGATGTGAGATAAGCCGAATATATACATTACTCCAGGAAGGAGCAACTTGTCGATATCGTAACATTGGCCGACCAGCTGGTTGGCCGCATGAAGATACGCCGGATGACTCTTGAATTTGCCAAGACCCAGTTGATTCGGCACCACCGTCTGCCACTTCGTTCGGAAGGTCGGCCGCTCGGGGAGACGCATAAAAAAGAAATGCTCCTTCCAATGCTTATTGGAGCTCGGCATGTTGGTAAATAGGATGAAACCCGACCTAGATTGAAATATAAAGGTCCCCCACTCGGATTGTTTTGGGTAGAAGAAATAGTGGAAGATTTGGGGGTCCAAGGGGATATCGTTCAACTTGAAAAGGACTATCACCCCGCTCAGCAACCTAATTGAGTTTGGGACTAGTTGGCCGAGCAGGAGGCGAAAGTGGTTGCATATTTTGATGATGAACGGATGTGGAGGAAAGCGCAGCCCGACCAAAAATTGATCACGGAAGAAGCAAATGGTGCGGGGCGGCGGATCATTAGGCCGATCGGAAGGAGTAGCCACAACTATCTCATGGTCAGCCGGAATTTCATACGTCCGAATGAGACGCAATGCGTCTTCTTCATCGAATCGGCTCTCCATAGCCGTATACCAGAGACTAGGAGCGACGACTGTAGGCGTAGAAGTACTCGCCATGGTCGAAACAGAAGAAATATTGACAGAAAAACTAAAAGAAAATGCCGACAGAATGAAAAAGAAAGCAATACAAGAGGCGGGAAGCTGAAAAGGAAGGCTTACGGGTACGAGAAAGATCGAGGAAAGGAAGAAGATGGCGAGCGCACCAAACAGACAGGGAATAAGGATCGCCGGAGCAGAAAGAGCAGCGTGGAGAAGAAGGTCGATGAAACAAGAAGGCGGCGGAGAGAAGTGGCCGCGAGACTTATAACGTTAGCGTCGAACGGCCATATCCGTCTGATTCAGGTTGCGAAGAACGAGGTCATCATCCGGCCGTTCATTTCAAACGGTGGATGTCCCATCGGAGGTGATGCCACCGCCATACGCTGACAAGAGCAGGATCGCCACGTGTCAGCAGGACACAGGTCGCATTTAATGAACACACCTTACCGTGCGTAGTGCACGTGATTGGCAGTAAGGGAAAGGATGTGATAGGGATTTCAAGGGAATACAAGGCATGAGCAAGACATCGCCGACCGGATGAGCACCTCTATGCCTGGCCGAGCGGACTAGTGTAGCGGCCGTTATCCAGTCAGATCGGCAGTCCAGTCAGTCGGACTTCGCCTCCTTCGACTAGACTTGAGAGGGAGGCAAGTGATCCGACGGTTAGAACAGGGGACCCCCATTCTGAGGGGTCAATGCCACGTGGGAGTCAAAGGGCCAGGTGGCCGATCGGAGAAGGATGGGCTGACCTCCCGGCCGGCCGACCGGTGAATAACCGATGGCAAAAGGCGACCCAACAGAAGTCGGGGTTCCGGCACTCAATTGAACAGTAGCGAAGGGCCGAGCGGAAGGCCGAAGACAAGGTGACCTACCGCTAGCAGTCCCCACAGCACCTTACCGAGGATCTACCCAGCATATCGATGCAAATGGATCGCCGGACGTGATGTGAGTACCGTCCGACCGGAGCGTAAGATGAAGGCCGGAAGGACGGACTCCTTGTCCAGCCGGACGGACGGGCGCCCCGGCCTGTGGTGGGTAGAGAAGGACAAGAACATCTTATGACAGCTGTCAGGTCCTATGGCTAGGCCATACTCCAAGTCTGACAATGAGGTGTCCTGTTGTCCCATCAAAGGCGTGCTTGGACTGTAGCGGTAAGGCGTCAGGTAAGCTTTCTGACAGGCGCATACTGCGGTATGGGCTGCGGACACGTATGCGCCTCGGTGGACATGCGTGAGCTCTTTCACCGCTCTATATAAAGAACCTTATACTTCACCGGAGGTACGCGTTCAACACCTTTAGAGCCACTCTTTTTTGCTGCTTGCTTGCCTGACTTGAGCATCGAAGGGTCGCCGCCGGGAACCCCTTCCCGGCCCTACTTTTGTGCAGGTTCGTCGGAGGTTCGTGCAACCAGTCGAAGATCCACGTCAGCAGCCGGGGAGCACCACGTGCCCAGCGTCCGTTGATTCAGCATTCAGACAAGATCACAATTTTTAATATTAAGTTTTCCTTCTCAAGTTTTACAACTTGATTTGGATTAGAATTTTCGATCTGTTCCTTGAGGTGTTGATTTTCCTCAAGAAGCATTTTATTTTGATTTTCATTTTCGGTTAATTTTTTATTTAAGCATTCAATGATTTTGAAAAATATTTTTCTTAAATTAAGGTATTCCTCATCGGAACCTTCGAAAATGAGTACGGACTTGTGGCTCGATTCGGGTTCGGACCCGTCTTTCGATCCGCCTTCTGATTCTGATTCACAGGCCATCAGCGTGAGGTAACTTCGGTGCTTATGTTCTTCGGCGTTCAATTCATTTGAAGATGATTCATCCCATGTCGCCTTGAGTTCTTTCTTCTTAGTTTTGTCATTCTTCAACTTTGGGTACTCGTTTTTGTAGTGCCCCTTCTTGTTGCATCCGAAGTAGGTCACATTTTTGTTGTTAGGATCAGTGGTGGAGTTGATCTTCTGTAGGTCAATTCTGTTGAAGTTCTTTTTTCTCCTGGTGAACATTTTTCTTACCAAGTTCACCAGGTATTCTTCGTCTTCTGGGTCTTGGTCAGACTCACCTTCAGGTTCAGGTTTAGTTCTTGACTTGTCTTTGGAGGAACCTGCAAAAAGGGTAATTCCTTTCTCGACCTGTTTTGAGTTAGTCTGTTCATGGAGTTCGAGTTCATAAAATAGTTCATCTAGCTTTAATTTAGAAAGATTCTTCAAAATCTTGTAAGCATCCATGATGGATGCCCACAGTACATTTCAAGAAAACGCATTAAGGGCATACCTTATCAGGTCACCGTTCTTTATCTGGTGGTCGATGTTGTGAGCCCGTTGAGGATGTCCTTTATCCTCGCATGGAGTTGACTCACAGTTTCTCCTTCCTATTTTTTTTATATTAAATAGTTTCTTCAGATAGAGGTCTCTTTTGGTTACCTTCACATCGCTGGTCCCCTCGTGCAATTCGATGAGCTTATCCCACAGTTCCTTCGTATTTTCATGTGGGCCGACGTGGTTCAGTTCTTCTTTTGTTAGCCCGTAATGGAGGGTGTTGAGAGCCTTGAAATCTATTTGGGTTTTCTTCTTCATCTCAGGATTCCACTGTTTCGGGTCCATCGAAATTCGGTGTTATCGACCGGAGCCTTATAGCCTCTGGTGATGCTGAACCACTAGTCGAAGTCAGTTTTCAGATAGATCTCCATTCACTTCTTCTAGTATGGGAAGTCGCCGCCTTTGAAGAGGGGAGGACAGACAATGCTGTATCCCTCGTTTTAGGGCATTACTCATGCACACAATAAAGAAAAACATAGATGGTCCCAAGACTTTTGGTCTTGGATTAGTAGTGTGAGATACAAATAAAAATATTTAGACTGAATTGGTGTTGCACCAATTCAGATTAGTTTGCTATGAGAAAATGTTTCCAAAGAGGTAATTGTACCAATTTGGATTATGTCGAAAAACTTAAAACTGAAAATAAGAAAACAAAACTTTTCACCCCCTTTGCTTGATTGGTGGTTGCACCAAATCAGAGTGGTACCTACTCTGATACTACTTGTTGGATCAAAAAGAAGGCTAGAGTGGGGGGGGGGAGGTAAATAGCGATCGTTGAAAAATCATTATCGAGTCAAAGTATGCAACATAAAATAATAACGAAAACAACGCTAACACACTAGGTTTTACTTGGTTTAGAGTCTTCCTCAACTCCTACTCCAAGGCTCGCACGTGAGAATGCTTTCATTGGGCAATTCACTAATAGTTCGTAAAAGAGTTATACAATAAGTACAAGAACTATAAAATAAAGTTACTGACAATAAGGAAAATAAAAACTGAGTTGCAAGTTGTCGGAGAAGATTCACAGCCTCGTAGGAGCGTCTTTGGAGCAGCGTGCAAGAAAGTAGTTGTAGAGAAGAGTTGTGTTTTATGCTCCTGGTGGGAGGCTACTTATATAGGCAGTTCCGAGCACCTGGATCCCTTCCGGGCACCTGGACCATGATGTCAGTCATCCAATCAATGTGCTCCAAGCTGGCGACAAGATTGATTTTGGCCATTTCGGGCGCTCGGACCCCTTCCGGGCACCCCGACCAACTTTTCCAACAGTTTTTATTTCTTGCAAAATGAAGTTAGTTCGAGACAATAAAACTTATATTGCCCTGCAAAATAAGTGTTAGTACAATTATAGTCGATAGTAGTAATTAAATTCTGTCTCCTCGAGACTAGAATCTAGTCAAGATCTCAACTTAGATTTTTCAAATGGATCTAAGTTAGATCGCCGACTATTGTTCCCTCATACGGGGAACGCGTCCTCACCAAGTCACTCTCCTCCAGTTACTTATCTTAACTTATCGCTTTGCCCGACATCCGGTTAGCCCGTCGACCTATTTAGAATTCATGCTAGCTATCCAGTCAGCTAGTTGACCAAGCTGAACTTTGTGCTAGATATCCGGTCAGCCCGTCAACCTATTTAGACTTCGTACCAGCTATCCAGTCAGCCCGTCGACTTAGCTGAATTTCTTGTCAGATATCCGGTCAGCCCATCGACTTATATGGACTTCTCTTGCACATTTAGTTAAATCGTTAGATCATATTAAACATAACTTAACTTACTTTGTCATTCATCAAAATCTGAATTAGACCGTTAGTGTAACCTGCACCAACAATTTCTGTTCCGGATAGTCTTGATGTTGTAGGTATTGTTGATGATGATAGAGGTGTAGGGACTTATACTGTAGAGATAAAGCCCAAGAATCACTTCCTGTGACTATTCTACCTTTTGAGCCAGTTGAGCCTATTATTCTACTTGTTGATGATGGAAGTGTAGGGGAGTCCCTAGAATCACTTTCGTTGATTGTACTTAATCCAAAGACAGAACCTTTAATTGACCAAGATGATGAGACATTCAATGTTCTAAAGCCTCCAGATACCTTCCAGGATGGTAAGGTCAATGTTTCTTTAGAATCTTTAGAAAATTCCATAGTGGTAATTAAGTTTTATTTTCTTGGATGTGATATTTCTTTTGATTCATGCTTTATTGATATTGATATTGTTTATAGTCCATCTCACATTACATGCGTGCGGGAATTACATCTTTCTCTTTTTATTGCACAGGATTTCTACAGATATTTCATTTGCTATCAATCACACAAGGATGCATTCTACTAACTGAAGAAGACCCTAACACTTTATGCAATAATGGAGCTTCTGGAGTGGACACTCCAATTGAACCGTCTTCAGTCATTGGAGAAAACTTTTAAGGAGTTGATGGTGGAGGGAGCAGTCTTTGCTTCACCTACAATCATTCCACTTCCAAATTAGCTTTTGGAACTGAATCTGCACCGACCATCAAATTTTAGGGGAGTATGTTTCATCTCACCTTCTCTTTTTCTTTCTACTTATATATATTTCTTTGCTTTGTTGTCTTTATTTGCTTGTGCTTGGAAGTTCATTTTTAGTTTGTCTTGTTGGTTTTCATAATAAATTTCCTATGCATTCTTTTTATCATCTTAGAAATTGTGAAAGTTAGTTAAATTTGATTGTCAAATTTAATGATTTATTATCATGATTGAATTCTTGGATTACATGTGATTACAACTTGATGATAGATTCTATGTAGATAGATTGAGATGATAATTTTTTATATACCCAGTGAGGATATTTTTAAGCATATTGTTCTCATTTATATGTGATGCACTTGTGGTTAATGTTACTCTAGAACTTGCTTAATTCTTTCGAGACCACAGTATCATAGGATTGCATAATTTTTATGAAGGCTATTTCACTTATTTTTATTCATTCCTTTTGTTATCTCATGTTGCTTGAATAATTCCCCTGTCCTTGGACATTTCATTCTTTTCTCTCTTCCATTTATTTCCCTTGTTTCGTCTTTTGGATGTGGATATTGTGGATGTTGCATGATGAGTGTTTTGTCGAGGACGGACAAAAGTCTAAGTGTGGGGGAGAGGAATAGCTTAGTAGAATTTAAAATAAGTATAGGTAAACCATACTTGATCACCATAGGTAAATTATACTATTTATCTTTTTATTTGAGCTATTGATGATGGTGTATAGGGAAAATGCATAATATGTTGAAAAAAAAACAAATCAGGAAATGAGACAGAAAAAGACAAGAAAAAAAAAAACATAAACATAAAGGAAAAAACAACAAAAAAGAAAAGAAAAGAAAAGAAAAGAGCTTTAACATATTGTGCCATTTTATATTTATGTGTGGTAGAAATTTTTGAGAGTATCAATCTTTATTGTAGCAACATTTAGATTTTATTGTCTATCATATGTAGATTTTTATTGAAAATTTATAGTAGAGGTTGTTCATATTTTTTGAATTGTGAAAAGCTAGCTTGAGAGTTTGGATGTATTACTTTTGGGGCATTATTTTCTTATACTCATCTATGTAGCATGCCATTATATCCATGTCTTCCACCATTACCTTGCTTTATCTTCCTTATTTCTTTTCTTACATTACCAATTGTTTTGATTCATGTTTCTCTTACATAATTAATGTTTTCATTATTTTATTATGCATTCTTATGTATATGATAGTGGTGGAGATTAGAAGAAAAGCAAGCATATGGTAGTGCATAAATCATGAGTAGCTTGAGTGAGCTCCACTATTGTATTTATATGAGAGGAGAGCCACCATCACTTATCTTATGAGGTTATTTTGTTATCATCCTCAGTTTATTTAGTATGGATTGAAATTATCATGTTTGCTAATCGATGTAGGAATTGAATTCATGAATGCTTAGGTTATTTGAATTTGATAATTTTTTTTTTTTACTATTTTCTAAGTAAGATTGAGAATTACTAGGGGAATGTATTTTAGTTATTTTCTTATTTTATTTACTTGCTCGAGACGAGCAAGAATAAGTGTGGGAGATTTGATAATCGACATTTGGACACTTTATTTTATTGTTATAACTTGATGTTTCTTTCATTTCGTGTATCCAATTATATATTTTTAATGTGTTTCGTGAGTTTAAATATTTTGTAGTCTTCATTTTAATTCATATACACTTTATGGGTATTTTGAATATTATTTGATTTTATTTAATTTTTTAGGAAGTGAAGAAGACAATAATTGAAAGGAGGAGCGCCGACTTAATCCAATTGTGGTTGGATTCAATTGCCAAAAGTTTAGAGAAGAAGAAGGGGGCCGGATCTCCTGGACCAGAAACTCCTGGTCCCTCCCTGGACCACATACCCCATATAAAATCTTCCCTAATGTGCGAAGCACGTGCACACGCCAACGCATGAAAACAAAGCCCTAGTCTCTTCCAACTCTAGCGTCGCCTCCCTCCCTCCAGCGCCGTCTCCAGCACCGGCCTCCCTCCAGCGCCGTCTCCAGCGCCGCCTCCAGCGTCATCTCCAGCGCCCTTTCCAGTCGCCTCCCTCCCTCCAGCGCCATCTTCAGCAGCGCCGCCTCCCTTTAGCGCTCCCTACAGCGCCGACCTCCAGCGCCATCTCCAGTCGCCTCCCTCCCTCCTCGCAGACATCCAGCACAAGCTCGGCAAGTATGTTGCCGCCGAGCTCGGCCCCGGGGCCACCTTCGCCCCCTGTGATGTCACCCAGGAGCCCCAAGTCGCTGCCGTCGTCGACCTCGCGGTCGTCAAGCACGGCAGATGCTTGCCCCGGGGCCACCTTCGTCCCCTGCGACGTCACCCATGAACACCTAAATTGAGCCAAATTGTAATGACAAATGACCAAACACATTTCAGTATGCTTCTTTCTTAAGCAGAATTGGAAGAGAAAACCGGGCAGATGCTAAACCTTACAGAGGAGGATGCTGATTCGTTTGCTAAACATGCCGAGATGTACTACAAGAAGAGGCCACAGCTCGTGAACATGATCGATTCAGAGGACTCAGAAATTGATGATCCCGAAGAAGAAATTGTAACAGAGACGAAGTTAAGAACGACGCCAGATGAAGGGAGTAACGGTCATTTGGTGAAACTGAAACAAGAACCGGAAATATTCAAAGAGGAGAATGTTAAACTTAAGGTTGAAATAGCAGGGAAAAATGAAGAGAAGAGGGAGGTCATCAGACAGCTTGCTTTGTCTTTGGATATGCTGAAGGAGGAGAACGTTACCTTGAGGAAATGCCTCAAGGACCTAGAGAGAAAGAGTGACTTCTTTGAGCTTAACAAGCTGACCAGGGATATGTTCTCTGGAAAGCTGTTTCGTTGGAAATCAAAGAATCAAACTACAATTGTAAGTTTGGCGAACTAAATCAATCGAATCTTTCATTAAACTAATTTAGAAATATGTTTTTCTTTAAAAAAAAACAAGATAATAATAAACTGTGAGACAAAATGAAATGATCTCTTTTTATTAATGAAAATCAGTTCACAGCCTCAGGATTTATCACTATGGTGAAAGTTTTAAGCATTTAGATGTAGTGAATCCTCCATCCACCACGAGATTATGGTCGCTGATGTACTTAGCTTCATCTGAAGCCAAGGACGTCGCCGCCTTCGCCACCTCTTCCACCTCGCACTTCGTCCCTCTGCCAACTCCGCCGAGGACACTTCGATCATCTCCACCGCCTGCTGCTCTTCCATATACGGGAAGATTTCTCTGATCGCTTTGATCCCGAATGACGTCGGCAACCCGACCGGCGAGATGCAATTCACCCTTATCCCGTGGTTGCTCAGCTCCGCTGCGGATAACCGCACTGCAGTCGCCGCCGCCGCCTTCGACAGTGAATAGGTGAGCGGCGCCAGCCTGCCGACCAACCCGGTGATGCTCGCCGTGCAGAGGATGCTCCCGGCGTGGCCGGTGCTGGAGGGAGGGAGGCGACTGGAGAGGGCGCTGGAGATGGCGTTGGAGGGCAGCGCTGGAGACGGCACTGGAGGGAGGCCGCAGGCGACGGGGGAGGCCGGCGCTGGAGATGGCGCTGGAGGGAGGGAGGCGACGCTAGAGTTGGAAGAGGCTAGGGCTTTGTTTTCATGCGTTGGCGTGTGCACATGCTTCGCACGTGAGGGAAGATTTTATATGGGGTATGCGGTCCAGGGAGGGACCAGGAGTTTCTGGTCCAGGAGATCCGGCCCCTGGGTTCGGATCCTCTGTCCCCAGAATGCGTCTGTCCCCGTGTCCCAGCTAGAAAACGACAAAATTAAAACGTGCAAAACACGTGCTGCTGTGCCAAAACTCACTCACAGCTTCTGTGCCAAAACTCACTCACAGAATACTTTTTCTCCCCGAAAGCTTTTTCTGTGCCCTAACCCAAACTCCAGCCGAACCCCACTGCTTCCGTTGTCGACGGTCGCCGTCGACGCCATCTCCGTCCCCTCCTAAATTCGACGGCAGCCATCTCCTTCCCTGCCCGAACTCGACGACACCCATCAGCTTCATCTCCCGATCTCGACGGCAAGCAAACTTCATCTCCCGATCTCGACGGCAAGCAAACTGCTTCATCTCCCGAACTCGACGGTCGCCGGCAGCTTCATCTTCGTCCAGTTCGGTACCTTTCTTCCTCCCCCTTTACCATTCTTCCTCCCCCTCTCTCCCCTTCTCCAGCCAAGATCTAAATGTCTCTGTTATTTGATTTGGGTGAAAACGAAGCATAAGAAAATGGAACCAAAGGAATTCTGTGTTTTGATTTTGATCTATATATTTGTAGTATGATTTACCGTACTTCTCTTTAGATAGTTTGTTGTGAGGTTTTTGAATCTTGTTGCTGTTGGGTTAGGGCACAGAATTCCTTTGGTTTATCATTCTTCTAGTAGTTTGCTTAATTGTCATTTGGTATTTGATTTTATAAAATAAATATTTGCAGATCAAGTTTTGTGATATTTGCAGATCTAGGTTGCTACCGCATTCCCTATTTTTTTTTAAATTTGCATTTCTTGGTTGTTAGGGCACATAATTCCTTTGTTTACAAAAAAAAAACTATATAAAATAAATATTTGCACATCATTCTTTTAGTTGTTTGCTTGTCATTTGGTATTTAATTTTATAAAATAAATATTTGCAGATCAAGTTTTGTACTATATATTATTTAGCTCTTTTTTTTGTTTAGAAAAGATGGTGTGTCATAAAATTTAGGTATTTTAATGTAAGTTGTAGCTACTTTGAATATTTGCATATCATTTCTTTAGTAGTTTACTTGTCATCTGGTATTTAATTTTATAAAAGAAGCTCATTGTGTGCTTGTTGGTCATTAATATTTCGGATGTGGATGCTACCTTCTTCATCAAATGACATTAGAGTTTTCTCCACTTAAAACATGCAATTTGATTTTTATCTCATTCATAACACTGTTATCTAATTTGGGACTCTGATAGGATTATCCTAATTAGTTTTAATGTAACATATTGTTACACAGTTTATGAATAGATGGTAAATCAAGTTTTTGGCATACAGTACTATACATTATTCATAAAATTATGTGATTTTTTGTTACTTATGCAAACTGCTATTGTTTAGTTTAATTTTATTAAATTTTACTTCTTAGGTGCTATTGAATGGCATCATCAAGTAACAGCAATATCGACCATACCAAATTTGAAGTTGTACGATGCAGGGACTGCGGACTGAGAGCATTGGTGCTAGTCTCTAGATCGATCAAGAATCCAGGACGACTATATTATGGATGTAAGCAGCATGGATGGTTAAAGTGGGTGAGGTCTGATACTGGACCAAATAAAGACACCAGTGATATACATTTTAGGATATTGCCAAGAGTGGAGTCAAGGGTACAAAGTGAATACATTGCTTATCCTGGACATAATATGGGGAATTGGAATGTATCGTCTATGATATCGATATTAGTGATAGTGAACTTAATTCTTTTGGCTGTATACATGTTCTGTTTGTTAGTTGGTTTGTTTAAGTAGTGCTAGTGTTGTAATGTCATAAAAAAATGTAATTATGGATGATGTCGACATTTAATTTTTTTTGTTTATGGATGGACATTAGTCTTGTATCATTAGTATTTTTATCTCATATATACTTTGTCGCTAACTTTTATATTCAATTTTAGATAGATGTATTCATGTCTCATTGGTGCATCATATACAAATTTACAAAACTTTTAAGTTATGAAAAGTTAATCATGTTTCTGGATTATGAACTTTATGCAATGTTTCATGAAACAAAATGTCATGACTTAATATAGCATGTGTTCACATGTTTCTGCCTATAATTCTAATTGTATAGCATGACTTGTATAGCATGTTTCATGACTACAACCACTGACCGTAGTGGGCTCATGTGATGGATTGTAGTGTGCAATGTGGTCTATGTTAGCATCTTGGGATGGCTAGAGAGGGGGTGTGAATAGGATCTTGCAATGTGGTCTAGTTCTCTGAACTCACACCAATACCATCCATGGTCTTCTCTGGTGTCTCTGAGCTCAACTGATCACGGCCAGTGAACGTTGAAGTTCGAATTGCATCACTTGCAGCGAGATACAACATAAAAGGCATTTCAAATTAACCAATGGCACGATACCTGCAACCTGTAACTTAAAGATCTCACAGCAGATAATTCGATCAAGTGAATCAGCAAAATCAGAGAAGCAGCAGAAACAAATGTTGTGGATCGGTCAACAGACCGATCCATAGATCTCTGGACCGATCAGGACTCATTCTGATCGGTCTGGAAGGAGTCTGATCGGTCTGTGGATCGATCAGCCTATGGGTGGATCGGTCCACAGACCGATCCCCCCTCTCGCTTTGAGTCCCAGCGTCCCAGCGTCTTCTGATCACTTCTTGCTGATCTGATCGGTCTGTAGACCGATCAGATAACCCATAGAATGCTTCTGTGTGGTTACTGATCGGTCCCCAGACCGATCAGAAAACCCACAGAGACTTTCTGTGTGGTCACTGATCGGTCACGAGACCGATCAGGTGACTACCGTATCACTGGATCGGTCTGCCGACCGATCCAGATAACCAGAGTATCACTGGATCGGTCAACAGACCGATCCATAGATCTCTAGACCGATCAGGACTCATCCTGATCGGTCTGGAAGGAGTCTGATCGGCCTGTGGACCGATCAGCCTGTGGGTGGATCGGTCCACAGACCGATCCCCCCTCTCGCTTTGAGTCCCAGCGTCTTCTGATCACTTCTTGCTGATCGTAACATAAAATTTTGTAGTTGCTAAGCTTGTGCTGATGAATCATCCTATTTAAATGAGCACATAACAGTTTTCCTTGGCCTTCTATCAATAAAAAAAAGTAATTTTTCTGAGAATTTAGCGACATCATCCAAACTGAATTTAACAAGATTCAAAAATTTGTGTCAATGTATCGTAAGATTGTAAGATCCAATAAATTAGCCACATCATCCATAGTTACAAACAAATAAAATACTCTACACATCTTCTTCACACATTGCACAATGTCCACTCCAACTTCGAACTGCACAACAAGTCTTCATTCTTCCAGTAACCAGTTCCAACTCTGTGCAGCAAAATAAGCCAAATAAGAGAGTAAACTCTTAACAGGAGATCTTGTGTCTATCCCAAAACTACATCCTTCCTGATGCATTAAACTGTTAACAAGAGAGTAAAAGTTAATTAATTTTCGTTATGTCAATAGATAAGGAATATCTGACTACATAAAAACATATGGAGCATATAATTTTGGTAACACCTTACCCATTAAAAACTGTCTTTGTCTTGGAGCGTAGCACCAATTAGACTCTCATCACAGTTTGAAATCTGAGAAGCCAAAACACAAATAGAAGCTTGTGGTAAAGCTACCTGCATCATCAAAGTGTGACACAAATGGTACCAGTTACAACCAATGGAAGAATCCTTGTAAAAAAATGAATTATTTATTAAATCAAGCGCCAAAATGGAATGAGACATGCTTTCCAACATGGATTCCCAATTGTTTCAACACCAGTAGACATGCCGAATTATTACAGAGCACACTACCTCCTCACTATGCCTTTTTATGTCACTCCACGAATGAATCATAAACACCATTAATGTATCCTAATAAAAGCTCTTCTCAAAACTGTAAACCCCTTTCTCTTTGTCATAACACCTTCAATATAGCTATGATTTGTAGGCTAAAACCATAAATTATAGTTTTAGATAGTGATAATATAATTATCTTAATTTATCATACTAAAACAATACTTAACCTGATGGATCATCCGTTGACATTCTACATTGGGCATGTTGGAAATACTTTCATAATGCTCTTCTATAGGCTGTTATACAAAAAAAAAATAGAATGAATTAATTCTATATGCTTTCTCAAAGGTAATGACAAAAAATAAACAGTAATTTAGTAAGAATGAGGATAAAACCTTAAATGTTGAAGTTTGGTTGGTTGTCCTCGCTGCTTTCCTTTTCTTTGAAATCTTATCTAATGCACCTTTTAACCTCTTACCTGAAACTGTTTTCTTCTTTGTTTTAATTCCTTTGACTCCAAGAGAGTTTCCTTCGTCAATTTCGAACTCTCTTTCAATTGAGTGTTGGACAGTTGGTTCATTAACTTGTAACCTCTCATCCACAATTTTAAACATACTCAACAAACCATCTTTAACAACCTTGTAAGTGTCTTCTCTCTCCGCTGCCTTGGTAACCAATTGAACAGACAACCCACTCAATTCTTTATATCGCATATTGCTGCAAGTTTTTGGATCGAAACTACCTTTGTTTGCAATTGAATCAATAACTCCAAAGTATCCACCCTTTGCTTTTCGTGTCCACCTTTTCAATATATACTCACTTGGGATCTTCATGATATTTTTCATCGTAAATATTTTCAAAATGTGAGAACACAAAATCCCAGCAAAATCATATTTTCTACAGCTACACTCAATTTTTTGACCCGATGAATCATGTGTAACTATATGATGGTAACTCTTTTTGTGAGAAGTAATTTTGTATTTGTATGTGATTCAATATCCTCACAAATTTCTACACTAGAATCATGAGATTTGTACCACTCTTGTTCAAAACACTTGTATGCCTCAGGAGTATAAATACAACTTGCATGCTTTAAAATTTCAATTGGATACACTAAACATGGAACACTTGTATTTGATCTAAAATCTGCTTTTAACTCCTCATACCGACGATCATCAAGCAGTCTTTGAAAGTGATTGAAAAAGTCTAAAAACTTGTGTTGATAAGTGAAGTACCTTTTCAAAATATTATTCATGCTCTCACTTCTTTGGGTTGTAGTCATATCCGCACAAAACATTTGTCGTCCATATACTAAAGCTCATTTTTCCTTTATACAAAACAGACGTCTCAACCAATCATTGTCTTCAAGTGCATACTTGGTCAACATCATTTTTCAAGTTGAAATAAAATCTTCCTCTTCATCAAAATCATATATACATGAAGAAAAATCTTTAGTAAACTCTTTGAAATTAGAAAAACCTCCACTCAAATGTATTGCGACATTTTGATAAATGTGTCAAATAAACAAACGATGATGTGTTTTAGGCCATCTGGAAGCGAAAGCCTTTGCCATTGCTACATCTTGATTTGTAAGAATAGTTGTTGGTTTTTTATCATACATAGCTTTGGTAAATGTATCAAACAACCACTCAAACGTCAAAGAGGTTTCATCATATAATAAAGCTGCACCAAAAATTATGGATTGCTTATGATGATTAACACCTACAAACAACGCAATTGGACGACCTTCATTGTTCTTCTTGTATGTTGTGTCAAAGCAAACAACATCTCCAAAATTGACATAATCAGCTCTCATCTTAGCATCACACCAAAAAATATTAGTTATCAAATCATCTTCATCAACTTGAATAGCATAAAAAAAATGAGGATCATCAAATTGCATTTTCTGTAAATATTCCAATACACCTCCTGTATCACCAACTTTCATATATCTTGTTCTTTTGGATCGCAAATAGTTTTTGTAATCTTCAGGAATAAAACCTAAATTCTCCCTCCCACCTGCTTGTCTCGCCATAAGATCATGAGATGCTTTTGGGGGGATTCCCACATCGCTTGCCATCTCAATCTGAATTGCTGCAGAAGAAGATATATTCCTATGACATCTGTAGAGATGAGTTTTGTTTGGACTTGAAAGATAATGATTATGCTCTTTAACAAATTGCTCCACCCTAAAGTTGCCATTTTTTCGACAACTAACCTTCATTTTAGCATCACAACCAAACCTTGTTTCAGGACGACTTGATTTCACATAAACATCTCGTTTGTCCTTTCCCCTTTTACCTTGCGCACTACAACAAAAAATCCTGTCAACTAATTTACCAGATTTATCATTGTGGCTTTTACTCCTTCTAATGCCAAATCCAACTTGTTTAGCATATTTCAGATAAAATTCATAGGCATCCTCTTCTGTCTTAAATTCCATACCTATTTTGGGCATCAATTCTTCTGTGATAGATGGGTCAGAATTCATCAATAACATACTAGAGTTCATACCCTCATCAATAACATCAAACTCATATATTCTACTATCTTCATTTACATCAAAATTCAACCTACGACAACTCGTAGATTCACCCAACGACAATTCCATAATAATTACCTTGATCCTGGAAAAAAAAACAACCAAGAAATGCAAATTTAAAAAAAAATAGGGAATGCGGTAGCAACCTAGATCTGCAAATATCACAAAACTTGATCTGCAAATATTTATTTTATAAAATCAAATACCAAATGACAATTAAGCAAACTACTAGAAGAATGATAAACCAAAGGAATTCTGTGCCCTAACCCAACAGCAACAAGATTCAAAAACCTCACAACAAACTATCTAAAGAGAAGTACGGTAAATCATACTACAAATATATAGATCAAAATCAAAACACAGAATTCCTTTGGTTCCATTTTCTTATGCTTCGTTTTCACCCAAATCAAATAACAGAGACATTTAGATCTTGGCTGGAGAAGGGGAGAGAGGGGGAGGAAGAATGGTAAAGGGGGAGGAAGAAAGGTACCGAACTGGACGAAGATGAAGCTGCCGGCGACCGTCGAGTTCGGGAGATGAAGCAGTTTGCTTGCCGTCGAGATCGGGAGATGAAGTTTGCTTGCCGTCGAGATCGGGAGATGAAGCTGATGGGTGTCGTCGAGTTCGGGCAGGGAAGGAGATGGCTGCCGTCGAATTTAGGAGGGGACGGAGATGGCGTCGACGGCGACCGTCGACAACGGAAGCAGTGGGGTTCGGCTGGAGTTTGGGTTAGGGCACAGAAAAAGCTTTCGGGGAGAAAAAGTATTCTGTGAGTGAGTTTTGGCACAGAAGCTGTGAGTGAGTTTTGGCACAGCAGCACGTGTTTTGCACGTTTTAATTTTGTCGTTTTCTAGCTGGGACACGGGGACAGACGCATTCTGGGGACAGAGGATCCGAAGCAAAGAAGAAGGGGCCTAATTTGAATACTCTTAAACCTTAATTTATGCTTGGGTCCGGTTCATTTGGCTCAGCTTCAGTTCAACAGTGAAACTACGGTTCAATTTGGTTCAGCCCGGTTCAGTCAGTGAAGTGGTCCGGTTCAATTGCAGTGTTAAAAGGTGGGTTCCGGTTTAGTGAAGAGCAGCTCGGGACACTTTCTTTCTTCTTGTTTCTGTGCGTGATTTCCTTCGTCGTCAAATCCCGACGCCCCCATTCTCCTCTCCTCGCGATCTCCTTCAATCCGGCGATGGCAGCATCCCCGACGGCTTTTGTGAAGGAAACGACCTATCTTAGGGTTCTTCAACGGCGGAAGGGTTCTTTTCCGGCGGTGGAGAGCCCTCTCATCTCTCGGGAAGAAGCGGCGACTTCAAGCTAGTGTTCCGGCAGGAGTGGTTAGCTCTGGCAGGGCTCTTCATCGGAGGTGGCAAGGCGTTCCTATCCCATCCCTTCCTCAAAGGAGACTCCTGTGGATGGCGTTCCGAAAGCAGAGGACTCCACAGAGGAAGCCGGCTGTCATTTCTTTCTTCTCCGGCGAGCACTTTCTGAAGTTCCACACTAGTGTTGCTAAGAAGCTTCCCGCAAATGGCGTTGCGAAGGTGGGCATAATTCCAGCAACCTCAGTGGGTGTATCCAATTCTGGCAGAAGCCAGCTGAAGCTCTGTGTTCCACTTCCGGCAGCCTAAAATCAATCCAATTCAGGCAGTGAACTCCAACAGCAAGCTTGATGTTGTCTTTCTTTTCATCTCTCTGCTATTCAACTTCGCGTGGTTCGTGTTGGTGGAAGCAGTAGAGGACAGCACATTCGGTATTTGTCCACCTGCTATGGCGTTCCAGATCCGGGCCTTCGTGTGACGGTGGGGTAGTCGAATTGGTGTTTGATCATGGAAGAGTGGTTTGGATATTGTAGTTTATTTTACTATTGAATTGTTCATGTTTAGTAGTTAGCTTAATTTCGTGTTTAATCTATTTATTTCCTTATGATAATTTCGTGTTTGATCTATTTGTTATTTCCTTATGATGCATACCTGATTGTTTAGTTTGGTACTTTATTTAGTTTCATTTATGTATGATTATTGATCTTGTATCATAGGGTAATAATGTGGTACTAGTTTAGCTTTTATGCATAATTAGGTTGTGTTCTTGGTTGTGTTTAGTTTAATTGTACTTCCTTTATTATTGTAGCTTTCCTTATGCGTGTTGAGATAGTTGCGCTTGTTTTATGTTTGTGTTAATTTCTTTATGCATGTTTCTTCTGTAGAATGGATCCTTATAGCGTAGAGTGACATTGCGCTGTAAGTTCATCTTTGCTGGTAGTTAGGATTTCATTTATTGCATTAAGTTTAGAAAACCCCAAAACAAATTCTCATTGTTCGATTCTGTCTGAAAACAAATGTCTTGTCATTAATTTCACGTGATAGACGATCCAGTCCTCTACTATACTACTTAGTGTAGGATAAGGGGGTTGGTAGATTAGAAAATAATTAATTTGATGTGAGCGAGTGACAGTCGCACATTATTCATGATGTCGCGTCAGCAAAATGGCTAGTTCGACCAATAGGCTATACATAGAACCCTAGTCCTCTTCATTTGATACAACACTTGTTCTTCAATTGTTTACTGCTTTCCAAGTTTCTCTGTATTGAATTGCTGTAAGAGGCTACTCTACCAGAAGGAGACTTTTAGTGAAGCTTTCAAAGTCTGAGACTAGCAATCTGATTGCAAACTAAGTAAATCAATCTTGTCTCTTACTTTTTTTATGTTTATTTTGATTAACTAATATTTATTTATTTTTGCTAAAATTGGAAAGCAAAAGAAAGTGTGTTTTTTTAACAGGGCAATCCCCCCCTCCTTGCCGGCCGCACCGGGACCAATAGTTTGTGCTTCCATTTCAATTTGGGAGTATGGGTGAACTACATATTATCTAGTTCGTTATCCTCTTGAATTAATTTCTTGCATGGCATAAGGTGTCAAAATATCATAATATTTTGAAGCCTCCTCCCTACAGTTAAAGAAGCATTGAGCTACATTTCTTTTAGTATTATCAATTAAACTGCTAATGGGAAGTTCACGTGTATCCTTGAATAAAGTATTTAAACTCTCTAAATAATGAGTTAGGATTGTGTATCTTCTCCTAGTAAAGTGTGCATTAGGTCATCTTTTAAGATCAATATTATGTAGCTAGGCATCTAGGTATCTTTCAAGTAGGAACTGTATTACTCAGTCATATTGGAATGTTGTATTAGCTCTTGTTGCTACCCAAACAAGACTAAAGCAAGTCTCTCCTAGGTATTTGTTATCATGCTACAAGACGAGTGGTGGTAACATAAAGAATGATGGGCAATTAGGTAGACTTTCTTAAATACTGATATAATACCTTGATATCTATCTGATATGATGCTCAATGGCTATGGATAGAAAGCAAGGTTTTTCTTTATATGATCTAAAAACTACTCCTAAATAGACACACATTCAACTTCAGCAATTCCAAAGGAAATTAGGATGATGTTGTCATTACCATTGCCTATTGTTGCCATTAACAACACACCAAGATATTTGTCATAAAGATGTGTAGCATAATTCAAATCAATTTGCATAAGTAGGACCTAAATACTCTTCCACATGCACTGAAAGCCTAAAAATAACGTTGGAACTTATTATCATCATTTTGTGGAGTACGACATAAGTATCAGGGTCCTTCACTCTTAACTCATACAAATACAGTGGAAGATCTCTATAAGTTTGATCATAATCAACATTTTTCTTAACTGTTTTCTCTGGGGCTACATATGCTTTCTTGTATGATATGCAAATGCCAAACCTAGCTTTCATATCTCTTTGAATACACCTAGGTTTGTACTATTTTGAAGAAACAAACTATTCTTCAATTTGAGATTCTACAAATGTGGATGTGCAAGCTTTGTGAGTAGGTGTTTCCCTAAGGGTGTCATATTGTTGTTCTTGTATATATTTTAGAGCAGTGAACTCTAACTTTCTACTGGCAACTACTCTTCATGTACATAGTTAATTGAAGCAAATATCTTTAATTTTATTTAGCTAGGTGTCAACTGGATTGTATGTGAATTTTTTTAACATATCATGTCTTTCAAATGCATCCTTAAACTCTTGTTGGGAGGGGAAACTTATCCAACAAAAACTTCATTTGAATTTATTACCTCTACAACTGGCCTTTGTATTAATCGTGAATTCATAATATATGGATCATCAACAATTAGAAACTCCTTCTCTAAATCACTGTGCAGATCTAAGTTAAAATCAACTCAAATTGGATATCATCAACTAAAAATTCTTCTGAATCTGTATTACATTCTAATTATTGTGCAATCCAAATGTCATGATCTTCTTGCTCACTCCAAGTTGACTCAAAGTATTCTCCAATATAGTACTAGTACTAGGTAACTCATCTTCTAATATACTTCTTCATTTAGATCAAATGTCAAATTACTTGTATTTATGTTTATGTTCACCATATTAGTATACCCAGATGAAGATTGAATATTACATAGGGAGACATTTATGGACTATTGAGTAACTCACTGTCTCTTCACCAAATTTGATTCAATGGATTCAAAAAATGAGAAAACTTCATCAGAAATAGGATCTTCCCTGAAAAAAAAATGCAATCAAAACAATGACTTAGACTATGGTAGAGATGATGTATAATTATAGTTTTGATCCTCATATAAGAAGTTATGGGTCCTAGGATGAATTTTTGAAAACATATTATGTCCGGCTATGAAGAACTTGAATCTGAGACTTCAGGACACGGTTAGAATGAGCACTACATAAACCTAGAGGACTTGGATTTGTTCGCATCTGAGCTGGCAAAGGCTATCATTAGGTTTTGACAGAAATCTATTGATGGATCTAGTGAATTTGGAATTCTAATATATGGCCATGGAATGGAAGAGTTGAGTGTAGAGAAAGTAGATATGATATGCAACCTTAGTTCTGAGCCTCTTCCATGATGTTATGGTGTTGCTTTCTATGGATCAACACCATTGTGGTAATACTTTTGAATGATCAGAACCAATGTTCCAAGAAATCAAAAAATAGTGGTCTTAATTTCCAAGGATTAATATCACACCTTTATGGTGTTGGTTGTAAGGATCAGCAATACTATGATGCTGAATTTTGAAAACCAGCACCATAATTGTTAATTTTTAATAGAATGTTCAACACCACAGTGCTGCTGGAATATAATGTTCAGCACCACTGTGTTATGGTTTAGAACTACTATACATCTTCTAGGTTTAAAAGTTCAATATCAAGTAGTAAGTGTACATTGAAGACACCTCTAAATATATATTTTTTTCATTTGCTCAGCACATAATATCTCATATCAAAAAACAAATCATTAACATTCAGATGATTGTATTCACATCGTCAAATTGTTCTTTTCAAAAACTAGAGCTACACAGCAATGGACAACAAAAAAAAATCCTAAAACAAATACTCGATATTGCAGACTGTATTTTTACATAGTAGAGAAAATCTTGTTACAAATAAACAAATATTGTAGCCTATATAATACATATATGAGAAAATCTTGAAGAGAATAAATGAGAAATTGTCGAATGAGCTGCTATGTTGAAACCTTGATCAATCTTCTTTAGAGAACAACCCATCTTCAAAAAGTTTCTTCACCTTTTTACTCTATTGAAATCCTGCCGAAATATGTTTTGTGAGGAAAACAGGAAGACGTAAGATAAGCACGGGGCTCAACATGACGTTTGGGTGGCTTGGATAATAAGGTTCAGATGCTTTAGAAAAAGTGAAATTTGATCGGCTATTGGCGAGAGGGATAAATTGAAAAATAAGTGTCCTTTAGGAAATTTAAAAGTTACATCCACCCATTGAGAATTCCATAACTTTAAAGGTAACCTTTGATCAATCGACATTACCTTTTTCTAATTGTACTTTTGCAAAAAAGATCAAATAAGTTTAAGAATTACGGCTACACCTTTGAAAGTTATATATAGAGAGAAAGTCTTATTACCCTACTTACTCATCTGTGAGCAACCAATGAGTACCTACTCTTAATTTTATATATATATATATATAAAATTCTCACCTCCTTTTACGTGAGAATTGAAAACCATATTTGGACAATCCTAAATCCTAAAAAAAATACTAAATCAATTTGCCACTCAGCAGGTGCCCATGGATTACCAATAAATGAGTGAGTATATATATATAATCTCATTACCCTACTCCATGTCACTTAAACTATGATCTATCAATGTCTAAAAATCTTTTAATCAACCTTCTATTTAGTTGTCACGTAAAGAGATAAATTAACACTACTAAAATGGAGTAGCTAGTACAATAAAGTGAAAGATTGATAATGAATATACAGAGGCATCCAAAATCAATACAGATAGCAACCACACCAACTTTCTGTTTTACACATTAATTTGGAGATTGGCCACACTACTGAAGAACTCTTGCACACTATGCAAAGAATAAATCAATTGACAAGTGATGCATATAAAATTTGACATCTACAAGTTTTGCACATAACTCAGTATCATCCCAGCATACATTATTTTAAGAAAAGGAATGTCAACTAAAGCACCTGCAGCTTACTAAGATGCTCCAGTAGAGAAGTAGCCTTGCGCTTTGCCCGGTCAGTACCATTCTTTGCTAGTTCAGTCAAAGGTATAAGGGCACCTAACCTCCCTATATATGACAAATTTTCATTATCTTTCTTGCAAAGTGCTAGTAATATAGCTGCTGCATTCTCCTTGTTGCGAGGCAGGCCAGTCCTTATAAGGTCAATGAGAAGAGGAATAATGTTCGCCTTGGCTATAGCCACTTTACATTCTTGATGACTGACAAGAACAGACAATATTGTCAATGCTTCGTCTACCATGCTATTGCTCAATGGATCCTGGAGCATCTTAAGCAAGGGTGACAAGATTCCAGCGCGAACAGCTCGAGCTTTGTTTCCTTGATAAATACACAAGTTAAACAAAGCTGTTGCAGCATCCTTCTTTCCCCTGTTGCTACCACTGTAGAGTAACTCAATCAGTGCATCAAAAGCTCCAGGTATACTTCCAATAGTAATTTTGTTTTCATTAATGAGTGATAAGCTAAAAATGGCTGCTGCGGCATTTTCTCTTGCTTCCATGCTTCCACATTTAAGAACTTGAAAAATTGGAACAATAGCACCAGCCATCACTATTAATTCTTTGTTGTGATCATAAATAGAAAGGTTAAGTAGTGCCGTCACTGAATGCTCTTGGATTTTATGGTCATTAACTGATAAAAGTTTAACAAGCACTGGAATAGCTCCTGCTTCTGCTATTAGAATTCGGTTGTCTGTACTCCTTTTTGCAAGGGATCTTAGTTCAGCAGCAGCTGATTTTTGATCCTCTAATGTCCTACTTGAGAGATTATGCACCAGAAGCCCGATAGCAGCTCTGTCCCCTGTAAATTCATGGAAAGTGCCATCACTCTTCCTTATCCATCCACTCACTGTTTTGCATGGCTGCTCAACCTTGTGTGTTTCACACCACTGCATAATTAGACTTCTCAAAACATAGTTTGGTGTTAATGTAAGGTTTTGAAGCTTTTGCTGAGTCTTTGGACATGTTTTGTGACCACAGTCAATCCATTTTTGGATATAGATCCGTTCATAGGTCTGCAAGTTTGAACAGAAGAAATTAAACATCTAAACAACCCTATATAATCTAGTATAACCTAAAACTTCAAGCTATAATTTTATTTTCTTAATTACCTGTCCTGTGGAAACAATAACAGGATCCTTCATTAATTCCAGGGATATTGGGCATCTGAAATCTTCAGGAATCAGCAAAGACTGAGGTTTCTTAGTTTCCTCTATGTCAAGTGAGGTTAAGCTGATTTGATTATCACCATTAAAAGCATATGATGGAGAGTCAGGTATATTTGGCAGTTCTTTGTCCATCTGATGGTTAGGCATTCCATTAAGTTGTTTGATTAACTCAGCTATATCTTCAAAATTCTGATCACCATTCACCATATTTTCAATATAAAATACTGGCAAGCTGCTAGTCCTCTGCTGTTTGAGTTCCTTGCAATGGGTTTGTGATAACATATCATAAATCTCCAAAAATACTCTTAAATTTGAAGATCCTATTTTCTCAGTTGCTCTCCTTAGCTGGACACAAATTAACTCAACCTACAAAGAAAGATTTCACCATAGAGATAAGGGATTACCTAGTATAACACATTAACACTGAATCTGATTCCCATGTTCCCCAAACAAATATTGACTAGAAAGAAGAATTCATTGCATATTACCTGTTCTTGGACTTCTTCTGAAATTTGAAAGTATTCATACGATAAGTTTCCAATAACTTTCTCAAGCTGCCATGTTACATACTGGAATTGGATAGTGATATTATTTTCTTTCGCATCCTATAGCAATACACCAAAGGTTTCCATTAAATTAATGACTGCAAACAGTTGACAGATTTCACTATGTTAAAAATGGAACAATGTGAAAGAAAAATATAGCACAGAAGTTCATAAGCAGTCAACAAGTCTACCAGAAACTTAAGTTGTTATTCGAACTACAAAGAAAATATTTTAGGTTGAGGAATCTCTATCATTTCTTATTGGTATCAATATTATAAAAAACATTTGGTAGGATCAATCAAAATAAGGTAGAGGTCGGAATTTATTGCCTCAAACCGCCCTTTGTAGATTGGAATTAGTGCTTTTGGAATATGAATCACCCTAAATGTAAAGCCCCATAGTGGAATCTTCATCTTCTATAGTAAGAGCAATTCCAACAGTATCTTGTGTGCGGAATGAAGGACTTCAAAGTCCGAGTCAATAGAAAAATGAATACATACAAGAAAATGACAAGAAATTAACACAATTTTAATGGATTTATAGCTCCTATGACAATAGTCAAAAGATTCTAACACAATATTTTAGTGCCAGTGATTCCATATTTTCATGCACCAATACAAACTGTAATAAAATTTGGTGGTTGACAGATTGGAGTGATAATTTGTTGACTTATAGCAATAAACAATTTTGAAGCATGTAGTAATAAACAATTTGTTGACTTTAAGGCTCAATTCACCCCCAAGAATGGTGTGGAATAGTGGTCTAACAAATTTCCTCTAGGATAAAACGAGAACACTCACTCTTCTATGACTTGCATTGCTAAGAGTCCATGGTCCATCTCACTCAAAGAAAAGGTTGATGGAATCCACCCACTAAATTATGTAAATCTGGTGATTTGAGCTTCTTCTAGAGGGACGAAAAGGGGTGTTTCTTAGAGGGGGAGAGGAGACTTACAGCTTGCTGTGAACTTGCACTTGCATCTAAAGTGATTATCACAAACCCACTCCTAGACCTATGCAAATGAGTTCAACCCTTATTGTGCCTCTTGGGTTACATATATCCAAGCTTGGTTCATGAGGCAGAGTTTGGCTTTCTACGTGGCAATAAAATAAAAACATACCTTCACATGATTTGCAAAGGTCTATATATGTGAAGTGAAAAGTACATTAACAAAGCACCATCATCTCACATGCAACAGGTAAATATTATTTGGCACATATGCTGGTGTGCAACATGTGGGTGCCATGTCATGCTAGACGTGCATGCCCACAAGAATATATGATCACACAGTTGTGCCATACACTTTGGTGCATCACACAACTCATGTGAGTTGTACGTGACCTAGAACTGTCTTATGCTTTGCACTAGATTCTATCAAATGCAAAGCATACGATATCTCCACTAAATCCACCTTTTACTAAACATAAATTTATATAAGAATTCATATTTAAGCGTCGCAATCCCCTCCAAATTCTAAATATAAAGAAAGTTCCCCATGAAAATCTTAAGAGCTCCTGGAGCTCTCTTTCTTTCTTCGTTCTTCTCCATGTTTTGAATACCTTTTCAAAAACATCTTTTATTTCAAATAATTCTAGCAGTGCGCAGGGAGATTAAAAAGTGAAAATTTTGAGCATCTACCTTATACGATCCCAATGGTTGTCTTTTGGTAGGACCAACACTCACTAAGAACACATGATACTAGATAAAGTTTAGAGCAAACGTAATCACATCAAAGATACATATAAAAATAGGTAGATAACATAATTTTTTATCTTTGCTAAAGTTCATCTGTATATTTTAAGTATAGTTCTCTGTGTAACATAAAAGAAATACACAAAGGAAATCTCAAAGTTAATGATCTATGTATGATTCTATAAAATTGTAATAATAGAGGGTGTTAATTACTGACAATATTCAAGAAGGTTGTTTGATGCAAGAATTCCTATTCATGAGAATCCGAAGATCAGTAAATGAAACTTGCTGTCCAATCAGCTGGATGAATAAACCTTGACATTCCATAATAATACTACAGAGAGAATACTGCAATTTGAAATAATTTTCTGAAAAAAATCCAGACAGAAATATTCAAGAAATATAAGAGGAGAATGCCACTCTGAGATGTAAAATATATAGATTCTGTTACAGAATGAAGAGGTGAGTATAATTGCATGGGGACGTGGGGAGAAAGGAACGGAGGCAAGTGCATGGCATGTGATACTTCTTTATAATTGCTTGTTGGAAACACAATGATATGGAAGTGAGAAATGTAGAGAACACGAAGAAGGAAAAAAAAATTAAAGAAAAAAGCAATAAAGATAATAAGAATGAATAAGTGAGGAACACTGATTTTTTTTTTGGTTTGGCAAGCTTTTCTATTGAAATACTTCTTATTATGAACAGAAAATTTACATAACAACATAGCTTTTCTACAATTAATCACAACATGATTTTATCTCTCTTTTTATAGACTAAGGAACCTAGGGTTGACACATATCAGATACTGAAATTAACAAGTCATATGCTATATATGAGATCTGTCTGAAACTTCTATAGAGAACGCCAATTTGATTCCATAGAGAAAATGGGAATTTGAAACAACACCAATTCAGTCAACTGAACATTTGATTTGATGGAAAGTGTCATCATAGCACCATCTCAGTTCAGTTAGCATCAAATAAGGTCAGATAATCATCTCATAGGATGGTAAGCCTGTTAGGTTCAGCACAGCACCAGGACAGTCAGACTAGCATCTTATAGGAATGACTTGGCACCAAATCAGGATGCATGAACACCTGGTAGGTAAACATAGATATGCTTGAGTCAATTAAAGTTGAAGTTGTTTGGGATTCAGGAGCATATCCCACCAATGGTATGATTCCCTTGCACCCCAACAAGCCCATTAAGGAGTTTCATCCCTAAAATACTGTGTTGTGCATCAAACTGCATAGTGCATCAAGCAAGTCTCTCAGCTCCAATATGAATGAGTGTGGGCAATAGACGGACAAAGTATTCAACTAGAAACTTATGGCGCTTTCCAACCAAAAAACATGGGATTTTGGCATATTATTTGAAGTTGTGGTTGTTACATCAATCACCCTAACCTAGAGAAATGTGTGCTTGTGTTTCTAGCATGGTAGGTGGTTGTGTCATCAAATGCTTGAGCGATTAAGAAAAATAAATATGTGGATTTGTCAATTATTTCATATACAACACAATTTGGGTCAACTTTGATATATCTCTTGATATTTGAGAACAATTCATGAAGTAATTTGATCTTTGGAGGACAAAATGCTTCCCTCTAATTCTTTATCAATTGATGCACAGTTTGCCTCATAAGACAAAACTGCATTTTGTTGATGAAAGTGGTCAGAATATTGTAAGATTGGTGGCATCAAGAAGGAAAAATATGAAAGTTTGTGTCATTATGTTGCAATTGATGATAGATAGATATTAGAAGACTGATGCTTACAATAATGTACGTACCCTGTGATGATCAACTTTATAAAAAAAACGTTCTCGTTAAGCAAAGCTATGCATCCTCTAATTCAGTGGGAGTCTATGTAAATTTCCTACTAAATCACAATAACATAGAAAAAAGAGTATGGTTGTAGTGATGATATATCAAGCGGGACACATTAAGTTTATCCATTACTTCACAGAGTACCCTACATGTTAATATTGGCTTACTAAAAGAATCAATAGAGGTAGGAAGGACTAACAAAGGAGGCACTGTCATGCTTCGCTCGCTGGCAGATCAGAAGACACCTTTTAGCCGCCTCGAGGGCCATTAAGAGATCAGCCAAGCACGAAAATGAGTCCAGCTGCCGCAGCGCTGAGGAAGAGGCCTCATAGGAAGCGGGCGGCAGCTGGGCTGCGTCGCCGGATCGGACGGCAAAGTCCCGGATCTCCTCGAAGAAGTGGCAGAGAAGCGAGATCTTCCGGGAGAGTCGGAGGCAATCGGCGCCAAGGGAGGCAGGAGAAGCGGCGGAGGCGAGGTCGGCACCCATGGTGGCTATTTCCCTGACGAGGACCAGCATTGCCTCCGCCGTGGCGCCCAGGCCCAGTGGTGAGGCCATTGAGTCGGCGGCGGCCGGATCCCTCTGCGGCTGTGGGGCGCAAAACGGGGGAAGTGAGGCGCAGATTCCAACGGCATATCGATAAAATAGAGGGGAAGAGGCGGAGAGATTCGCGGGAGAGAGCGGACACAGCGCGAAGACGATTAAACAAAGCGACAAAACTGACGCAAACGTGGAAAAAAACAAATAATCGAAGGTTGTAATTCTTAACCAAACATTTAAAAAGTGGAATGATCAATTTTTAACAGGTTTAAAATTTTATCGAAAATTAAAAGCAAAGCAGCGGTAGTCGTCCAAAACATGGTTGGAGCACAGTTGGAAGGCGAATAAAAATAGGGCAACATGTACGACGGGGACGCCACCTACGACCAGAAGAAACAGAGTCGCGTCTAATCCTGAAATCCCGTAGACAAATTACCCTCCAACATACCCCATTCCCATCGGTTAAAGATGGGGGTGACGGATCATTTATATTTTTCCCGATAGCAAGTTGCTCGAACACTTTGTTTAATTGAGCACCCGCATCGCTTATGTGGGTATATTTGAGGGGGACCAACGTGAGGGAGCGGTTTACTTTTGGAGTATTTATTTATTTTTTATTTTTGTGTTTTCTTGGCTGTTAGGAGAAAGAATCAGTTGGATACAGCTTGCCCACCCACTGGACCGCTTCACCTGGTTGGTTGTGGCTGGCAATACCACAAGTGAATAGAAAAACCAACTAATTAATAATCAATCAGGAAGGCCAAGGGTGAGGAATTAGGGGAATGTTTAGCTTATTTCATTTCGATTTCATTAAAAACAAACTATGATGGTAGAAATTTAAAAGGATTGCTGTTTAATTATCTACATCATTAAAGAATGTTTTTTTTAAAAAAAATATATTAAAATAAGTACTTCATCTAAATTTTTTTTATTAAAATACCTTTATATAAATTATCAATCAATGTTATAGGATTTATCCTATTTACATCAAAGGATAGATTCAGAAATTAAAAATTTCCTCTGTTTCATTCATGTAAGTAGATTAATTTTATTTCCTTTCTGTTATTTATTTTATCTAAAATAATAGACGGATAGATTTATAAATTCATTCATTGATCTATTTGAATAAAATTTTATCCATTCAAAAATGGATAGAACTCCTCTATCCATCCTTGTCATACACTGCCCTTAACCATGCGCATGGGGTCGAAAGTCAGCAACCTTATATAGTAAGAGGGAAGCCGGCCAGGCAGAGGAGGGAGATGAGGCAGGCGAAGAGCTCTGGGTCATGGTCAATGAAAGGGATGGAAGAAGCAATGCTACCTTAGGCCAAGGAGGCAAATGAGGAGAGAGTAACTAAGAGCCATGAGAGGGAGACCGGTTCTATGAAAGCGAAGGAACAATGAAGAATTGCGATAGCTGGGCCCAGCGAGTGGAATGAACGAATCCAACAAGAATCTGATTAGAAGGCAAATTGCCATTGCTTTAGGGCTTGAAGATGAGGAAGGAGAGAGGAGGGATTTGATGACAGCGACGCATGGTGCTGCAAGTGGATTTAACGAAGGGTGTGGTCAATGTCACGCTCCGGAGGAGTCCCTGTCCGAAGAAATTTCGACAGCATCTCCCCTGTACGGCGGACAATCTGAAACTTTAATACATCACCATATACCTCAGCCACAAGCGGCTGGAATAATAACAATAATAAACAAACAATCACCCACGCAGTTAATAATTTACCAAACTGAAATAGTGATAATATGACTCAAAATCAACCCTACTCAACTACACCCATAAAGCTCAAATCCGACGATAAAATCAACTTACCTCTTCTGCCATCTAGGCAGGCATGTAGTAAAAGAAAATCCAAATCAAATCCATCGACATCATAAAATCCATACAATGTCCATACCATCAAACAGAATAAGTTTAGTATAATCTAAGTAAGAAGACCAAAAGACCAACAATATCCTCGTGGTCAGCAGGGGACTAGCGACTGGAACTCCTCCAAACAGCCTCAATTTGAAAATAGTAAATATCCACGGGGTGAGTCAACTCCTCAGCGGGTAACAACTGATATACATAGTAGAGAAATAACATCTAGCACTAATCATGCGTACAGTCTCCTGATACAAGAAGGATAAAATGCAACTGTAGTAAACAGGAGAAAACTGTACTAACCAGGACCTGGTAAAAGGATAAACAGTTCGAGAGGTATAGAAATCCTGTATGCATGTCAAGCATGGCATCCAACCAATATGCAGCAAATAAATGCAGCAAACACAATCACAAGAAATAAATGCATCAATGCGTATGATGCCAATGATGCGTCCTGGTCACCCCTGACACCAGTCAACCATCTCACACACAATAGTGAGACAGAGTGGGTAGGGCTGTGACAATCGTGCACTCTGTCGTCACTGCTCCTGATGAGTGACCGAGTGGACGGGATGCTGTCGGAGTACACCTATCCTCCTACCCCAAATCATAAATGGGGGAGCGCAATGCTCTCATCTCCCGGTACACGATGACGGGGAGGAATCTCTGCCGGCTACCACGCTGCGTCACACTACCCATGAGCAGACCAACGGAGCCAAACAAAGTCCCTACTGCAACACACTCTGCCTGAATCGACCACTAACCCATGAGTGGTGGTGTGTGCAGATCCATGTAACTGACGATGTGTTCAACAATAATGGAGCGGACTATCGCACAGCATGCAATCATGCGAATGGTGCATGGCACTAACCATGTAAATATCCTGAGCTAAACTATATATATATAGAAGGTGCACCTTAGGTCAATGAATCAAATCAAAGGTACACAGATAAGATAAGGTATAAAACCTAGATCCTAAACATGGTGAAGCATGGTATATCACTACCCCCTATAAGCATGTATAAGCAGGTAAGGAATAACATGAGATGCAAAACATGTAACAACCAAGCATGTAACAAGTATCGGGTAGTGACTAACCGAAACAGATAAGAAACATAATTATTGCAATTTGTTAAATTCACTACTATGCATATCAAACGACATAAAGTCAGAAGTGCCTGCCTCCAATAGGAATGTCCAAATCCGACATCGAGATACTCGTCTCGCGTCAAAGTCCTGTATCAAATAGATATACGATTATTTAGCTAAATTCTTATAAATAGATAAATAAACTCTTTAACCCTAAATTAGGGCAAAACCCTAATTCAAAAACACATAAACATAATCAACATACACATGATCGTCTAACCAAATCCTCCAATTCGGAGCATGATCTACAACAAGTATTCAAATACACCTAATCCTTACCCTAATTCACAATCCAAGTGATTGCGGTGAAAGGTTGCTTGCTGCTGAAATTTGAACAAGCAATTGTTTGTTGATCCACAGCACCCAAAAACCCGTTGTAATTCTTCCTTCAATTCACAACCCTCACTTCTGTGGACTAAGGTCTTCTGTTGCTGATCAAATAACGCCACAACCCCACTTCCTCACCAATCCGTGACCTAGATTAGTAGCAAGGAGAAGATCCGATCAAGATTGGAGATTCCTGCCAAGAATTAACCTAATTCCAACTAACTTACCTCCCAAGATCGACTAGGGCACGCGACTGGTGGCTAGAACAGAGGTTATCGGAGGAGAACTAGTGTAGAGAAACGACTACCCTCGGTTGGCTCTCGTCGGCCGGTGAAGATAGCATCGACAGAAGAGAGGAGAAGAGAGTCTTCGGCGTGAACGGCTGTGAACCCAAAACTAGGGCACAGAAATCGGCCGGATAGGTGGCGGTGGTGGAGACGGCTAAGGCAGAGGAGAAATTGACCGGCGCTAGAGCTGAGGAGGAGCGGCAACCGGCACTGCTCTGCGGTGAGATCAGACCTAGGGCACGAGCGGAGGTGAGAAAAGAGGCGTCGGCTGAAGAGGCGTCGGCGATGGTTTGTGGCAGCACAGATGGGAGAATGGATCGGCTGTGGCAGCGGATCGGGAAGCAAGGAGGAGAGGCGAGGGAAATCGGGTTCGGCAATGTCCCGTGAGGCAACGGCGGTGCTGGGAACTCCACGGCAAGGGGCGACAGGAGAGGAGGGCTTCGGGCAGTGGCGAGAAGTGTGGCTGTCGAGGGAGGAAAAAGAAGGGAAGAAGGAGGAGAGTAAACCGCCTCGGCGGTTAGGGCAGGCGTCGGGCGCGCGATATGAGGCTCGTGGAAGAGCTTCGGCAGGGGAAGAAACGAAACGAAGAAAAATAAAGAAAAAGGAAATATAAATATAAACATTCCCTCGCTTAAATAGGGTAGCCTAAACAGGCTTTCCCGGGTCCCGTTTTCATCCCCGTTATCTCGTCCGTACGAGCTCCGAAAAATTCCCGAAAAATTTCCAAAAAGCCCAAAAAATTCCTTTATTAATATTCGCCTATTTTCGGTATTTTACATTCTCCCCCACTAATAAAAATTTGGTTCCCAAATTTAATTATCTACCATCAGCAAGTACTAACAATAGATTGAAAGTACAAAATGTTGAACGATAAATTAAATCACATAACTCAAGTGAAAAGATGGAGGTATCGAGCTCGGATCAAAAAAATAGATTACAACATTGTCAACAAGGACAATGGAAACCGATCCAAACAACCTAGGAATACCGAAATCATCGAATCCACGAAAACATCTAGGACTTTGTAAGCCTAAAGGGTAAGACCTAGAACTCATAATGCCCGTACAACAGATATACTCAACTATAAGATCCCCGACAACAAGTCAAAAATCTAATCACCAACAATATAAATCACCAAAGAATAAATCCTCCAGTGTGAGAGCAACGCTCCATCACAGGAAATACCACATATGTGGGAGCAACACTCTACCATAAGAAATCCTCAATATGTGGGAGCAACGCTCCACCACAACCATCCATAATATGTATCTACAATATATATATGGGAACAATACTCCGCTACAAACAATCCACAATAGGTGGGAGCAACGCTCCACCACCAACAATCCATCAGTGACCAAGACATCTAACTATCCAACTAGAGACTGTACAAGATCACTTTACCACATGTCATTGTGGCTAGCCAAAGGTATAACAACCTAGTAAGCAAATCAAATCCATTGTCAACTCTCTCAATATCGTAGTGGGGCGGTCACCCACCAATAGGAGAATTAGTTGACAGGGTAATACAACAAATGATGTAATGTAGGCACTCCACATCCTACACTCAACATAGGTAGAATCATCATGATGCTACCAACAATACACCTAGCACATGTGCACACACAACATAAGTATGATCGACATAATCCTCCATTTAGTACACACCCAACACACTCATAACACAGGTATAAATCAGTGTGATACCTCCAACAATACATACCGAACTCGTATGCATAAATCAGCGTAGGTATAATCGACAATACACCTCAAATATTACACCGAACACATCTACACATATCATAACTCAGATTAAATCGATAAGATACCTCCAAATAAACAATCAGACACGTATGTCTAACCACAAGTAGACACCCACAATAATCATAACTGGACAAGTATACACCACATAGATATACATAATCAGCATATTCGTGTCTGATACCAAATAAATTATCAAATAACTAAATCAGTTCATGGATCAATTCAACACTAATTACATCAACTCAAACTAGAAAATGTCAACCCACATAATATCATATGTATAAATGTGTACGACCCAAAAGAAAAAGTCAGAATTCAAGAACATCAAGACACTCTCATTTTTATCCTCAAAAATATCAGCCCACATAATTCCACATAATATCCATATTGTTAGGATGTATACTAAAAGCCTAACTTTTGGTATAAACATTTATCTAGAAATAAGAATCACATTGGTCAAATGTCTACATTTATGATAAATGTAATTGTTCAATTAATTTATATTGTAGATAACATGGTGTGTGGTGTCACACACAGAAGATCATGTTATCGGTCCCTTATAAATTATAAACAGTAGCTCACGACCAAGATGGAAAGGAACAAACCATTGGAAGGTCGTAGTGTAATTAGATATTAGTTTATCTTAACTATATAATTATACTAGTACACTTAGAGTGTATTGAGTAGGACCATTTGAGGTCGTTTCTTTTATACTGACTTTATAAAGGAACAAAGACCTCAGTTATTATGGAAGTGTGTGCTCTTAATCCTAATATAATAACAAGCACATATATTTGATATTTATTTCTTTAATTTATCAATGGGTGAGATTTAGTTCGATAAATCAATAAGCCCGATAAGTTGGGAAATGATATCACTTATAGTGTGTGTTGTTGATTATAGAAGGAAACTGTATCCTAGTAATCTAGGTTGAGAATGCCCCCAAGAGGAGCTCATAAGGATTGTCATGTTAAACCCTGCAGGTGGACTTAGTCCGACATGACGATAAAGTTGAGTGGTACTACTCTTGGACTAAGATATTAATTAAATGAATTGTCAGTAACTCACTTAATTAGTGGACATTCGACATCTTAAACACAGGGAGACTAACACACTCATAATAAGAAGGAGCCCAAAATGTAATTTGGGATTGGTGCGGTAGTTCAATAATAGTTCTCTAGTGGAATGAATTATTATTGATAAAATTAAGTTGTGTGTTCGGGGCGAACACGGGATGCTTAATTTTATTGGGCGACCAAAACCAATTCCTCCTCTCGGTCCCTATCGTAGCCTCTTAATTATAGAGTACTATATCCACCTATACCCACCTTCTTACCCATCCCATAGGGGCCGGCCAAGCTAGCTTGGAGACCAAGCTAGGGCCGACCAAAGTTTGGTTCATGGGTGCTTCAAGGTGGCCGGCCCTAGCTTGGGTTCAAGCTTGGTGTGGCTGGCCCAAATTAAAATAAAAGGATTTTTATTTTTTAAAATTTTCTTATGTGGATAACATGATTTAAAAGAAAGTTTAAAAATTTAAATCTTTCCTTTTATAAGATTCTACAAAAGATTAGGAGAAGAGCTAAATCTCTTTCCTTATTTGTAGATTAAAAAGGTTGATTTTAATTTTGGTAAAAACTTTCCTTTTAACCATGTTCATGATTTAAAAGTTTAAAAAATTAATAATTCTCTTTTATTAGTTTCTACAAAAGATTAAGAAAAGATTTGATATCTTTCCTTATTTGTAGATTGAAAGGAGATTTTAATTTTTTAGAGATAACTTTCCGGAAATTATCCACATGTTTAAAGAAAGATTTAATTTATAAAATTTCCTTTTAACCAATCATGAAGGGATAAAAATTATTGGAGAAATTTTTTTATAAAATTTCTGGAAGCAAATAAGGAAGTTTTAATTTGTGTTTAAAATTTTTATTTGCTTGGAGATTTAGTTTGGCCGACCATTATAATAATGAGAAGAAAATTTATTTTTAATTAAATAAAATTTTCCTTTTAATGGAAAAAGAATTAAGGAAGTTTTTATTAAAATTTCCTTATTTGCCAAGACCAAGGATTATAAAAGAGGAGGTGGAGGAGCCTTCATGGGTGAACAACCTCTATTCTTTTCCTCTCTCTCTTCCTTGGTTTTGGTGGCCGGCCCTATTTCTCTCCTCTCCTCTTGTTGGCCGAAACCTATCCTCTTGGTGAAGCTCTTGTTTGTGGCCGGATCAAGGAAGGAGAAGAAGAAGAGAAAGCAAGCCTTGTCTCTAGCATCCCTTGGAGCATTGGTGGTGGCCGAAATTCTTCATCCTTGAAAAAATTTATTGTGGCCGAAATCTAGAAGAAAGAAGGAAGGTGGAAAGGTGGTTCTCATCTCGGAAGATCGTTGCCCACACAACGTCCGAGGTTAGAAGAGGAATACGGTAGAAGATCAAGAGGTCTTTGTTTTCAAAAGAAAGGTATAACTAGTAATGTTTTTCCGCATCATGCTAGTTTTATTTCTTTGTAAAAATACCAAATACAAGAGGCATGCGATTCTAGTATTTCGAATTTATTTTCGATGTTGTGTTCTTTTGTTTTTCTTTTTCCTTGTGATTTGATTATTTTTTTCGGTTGACCTAAAGTTATTTAAGGAAATTAAATATTAGCTTTCCTTAAAAGGCTTTGTCTAGTCGGTGGTGGTTGCTCCCATATCCAAGAATGCCATGTGCCTCGCCACGTCAGTACTGGAAGCCAATTTTGGAAATTAATATTTAATAGAATTAATAACCTAGGTGATTTGGATCGAAAGTGTTAAGTTCCGCAGGAGATCCAAGTCTAAACCTAAAAGAACAAATAAATTAAACTTAGGATCAAACGTGTTAAGTTCCGCAGGTGATCCGAGTTTAATTTTAAAAAACATGGTAGCTAGGAAAAGGTTCAGACCTTTGTATAAAATTTTTGTACAGTGGAACCATTAGGTTTTCCGAGTAGCAACCAACACATATCACAACTCAGATTAAATCGATAAGATACCTCCAAATAAACAATCAGACACGTATGTCTAACCACAAGTAGACACCCACAATAATCATAACTGGACAAGTATACACCACATAGATATACATAATCAGCATATTCGTGTCTGATACCAAATAAATTGTCAAATAACTAAATCAGTTCATGGGTCAATTCAACACTAATTACATCAACTCAAACTAGAAAATGTCAACCCACATAATATCATATGTATAAATGTGTACGACCCAAAAGAAAAAGTCAGAATTCAAGAACATCAAGACACTCTCATTTTTATCCTCAAAAATATCAGTCCACATAATATCAGATGAATAAGTCTCTACTCCCCATAAGAGCAAGTTAGCATTCAAAACATCAAATCATTATTTATCCACATAGTCCAATATCAGAGGAAGTAAATATCAATTTTTATCATCCTGTTAACTAACCACAACTAACCAGATTTATTAAAATCTCATAGACACACTCAACCGTAAACTCTCTAGCACCCGATTTATAATCTGATCACCAACTATAATCATCAAACCTGTGAATATCATACATGACACTCACTAAGTCACCATCAACGACAACCCAAATAATAGATCATCAAAACAAATATCTAGTAATAGAACATCAGACAACCACATAACATTTACTCTCATAAATCACTAGAAATCAATATATCACAATATCTGATCTCACAATATCCCTCAACCTTTAACCATTCTCAACAATGATCAAACATGATAACTCCCCAATGACCAATTTTCATCGTATCGGCTACCCTAATATCCAAAAGATATGAGTATAAAAACTCTACTAGCTAAGTCAACAGGAATATGTAGGTATCATCCACTACCCAGCTAACAATAGCAGAGGCTGGTATGTGCCTCCATCTCCTACTAGTAGTACCAGAAGCTAAAACTACTGATGGTTGGATATGAAAAATCACCAGAGACTATACTCCTTGATCTCTATTAAGGTCAATCATGCTCAATGGCTAACCCATCACATGTAATATGTGCTACAACAACCAGACATGTACTAAATAAAGAATGCTAATACATGTCATAAACTATAAAATTAAACATCATACCTATATGTCGTCTAGAGATGTCCCGTCGCTGTCCAGTCCCCAAATTGACCTCAAAATTCTGAACGAGAAAATCGTCGGAAATCCATATAAATCCGAAACGGAAGTCCAAAACATAACCAAAATGGAAAAATCCGTGCAATCCAAAATAACTACCCAAGTTTACTAGTAAACTCGGGCTAACTCCAAAAATCCAGAACACCATAAGCAGGTATCATAACCCGCTCTGATACCAATAAATTGGTATCAGATAAATCTTGAAAATCCGTAACATAAAAATCAAAACAAGTATCGCCAAACCTTGGCGCTCTGATACCAAATAAATTGGTATCAGACAAATCTCGAAAATCCAGAACACCTAGCAAGTATCGTATACCTGCTCTAATACCACTAAATTGTCACGCCCCGGAGGAGTCCCTGTCCGAAGAAATTTTGACAGTATCTCCCCTGTACGGCGGACAATCTGAAACTTTAATACATCACCATATACCTCAGCCACAAGCGGCTGGAATAATAACAATAATAAACAAACAATCACCCACGCAGTTAATAATTTAACAAACTGAAATAGTGATAATATGACTCAAAATCAACCCTACTCAACTACATCCATAAAGCTCAAATTCGACGATAAAATCAACTTACCTCTTCTGCCATCTAGGCAGGCATGTAGTAAAAGCAAATCCAAACCAAATCCATCGACATCATAAAATCCATACAATGTCCATACCATCAAACAGAACAAGTTTAGTATAATCTAAGTAAGAAGACCAAAAGACCAACAATATCCTCGTGGTCTGCAGGGGACTAGCAACTCGAACTCCTCCAAACAGCCTCAACCTGAAAATAGTAAATATCCACGGGGTGAGTCAACTCCTCAGCGGGTAACAACTGATATGCATAGTAGAGAAATAACATCTAGCACTAATCATGTGTACAGTCTCCTGATACAAGAAGGATAAAATGCAACTGTAGTAAACAGGAGAAAACTGTACTAACCAGGACCTGGTAAAAGGATAAACAGTTCGAGAGGTATAGAAATCCTGTATGCATGTCAAGCATGGCATCCAACCAATATGCAGCAAATAAATGCAGCAAACACAATCACAAGAAATAAATGCATCAATGCGTATGATGCCAATGATGCGTCCTGGTCACCCCTGACACCAGTCAACCATCTCACACACAATAGTGAGACAGAGTGGGTAGGGCTGTGACAATCGTGCACTCTGTCGTCACTGCTCCTGATGAGTGACCGAGTGGACGGGATGCTGTCGGAGTACACCTATCCTCCTACCCCAAATCATAAATGGGGGAGCGCAATGCTCTCATCTCCCGATACACGATGACGGGGAGGAATCTCTGCCGGCTACCACGCTGCGTCACACTACCCATGAGCAGACCAACGGAGTCAAACAAAGTCCCTGCTGTAACACACTCTGCCTGAATCGACAACTAACCCATGAGTGGTGGTGTGTGCAGATCCATGTAACTGGAAATGTGCTCAACAATAATGGAGCGGACTATCGCACAGCATGCAATCATGCGAATGGTGCATGACACTAGCCATGTAAATATCCTGAGCTAAACCATATATATATAGAAGGTGCACCTTAGGTCAATGAATCAAATCAAAGGTACACAGATAAGAGAAGGTATAAAACGTAGGTCCTGAACATGGTGAAGCATGGTATATCACTACCCCCTATAAGCATGAATAAGCAGGTAAGGAATAACATGAGATGCAAAACATGTAACAACCAAGCATGTAACAAGTATCGGGTAGTGACTAACCAAAACAGATAAGAAACATAATTATTGCAATTTGTTAAATTCACTACTATGCATATCAAACAACATAAAGTCAGAAGTGCCCGCCTCCAATAGGAATGTCCAAATCCGACATCGAGATACTCGTCTCGCGTCAAAGTCCTGTATCAAATAGATATACGATTATTTAGCTAAATTCTTATAAATAGCTAAATAAACTCTTTAACCCTAAATTAGGGCAAAACCCCAATTCAAAAACACATAAACATAATCAACATACACATGATCGTCTAACCAAATCCTCCAATTCGGAACATGATCTACAACAAGTATTCAAATACACCTAATCCTTACCCTAATTCACAATCCAAGTGATTGCGGTGAAAGATTGCTTGCTGCTGAAATTTGAACCAGCAATTGTTTGTTGATCCACAGCACCCAAAAACCCGCTGTAATTCTTCCTTCTATTCACAGCCCTCACTTCTGTGGACTAAGGTCTTCTGTTGCTGATCAAATAACGCCACATCCCCACTTCCTCACCAATCCATAACCTAGATTAGTAGCAAGGAGAAGATCACGATCAAGATTGGAGATTCCTGCCAAGAATTAACCTAATTCCAACTAACTTACCTCCCAAGATCGACTAGGGCACGCGACTGGTGGCTAGAACAGAGGTTATCGGAGGAGAACTAGTGTAGAGAAACGACTACCCTCGGTTGGCTCTCGTCGGCCGGTGAAGATAGCATCGACAGAAGAGAGGAGAAGAGAGTCTTCGGCGTGAACGACTGTGAACCCAAAACTAGGGCACAGAAATCGGCCGGATAGGTGGCGGTGGTGGAGATGGCTAAGGCAGAGGAGAAATTGACCGGTGCTAGAGCGCCGAGGTGCATCCGTGCAGCGATGGCCGATGAAGTGAGGAGACAGAGCGGTCAGCAATCGGGCGGCGCCAGGCAAAGATGAAGAGAACTACTGCCGACGCGGCAGAGAAGAATCAGGAGGTTTGTCGGTGACGGCGCGATGAAGAATGGATCGGGTCAGCATCGGGCAGAGGAGAGGAGAGGCGAGGGAAATCGGGTTCGGCAATGTCCCGTGAGGTAGCGGCGGAGCTGGGAACTCCATGGCAAGGGGCGACGACAGAGGAGGGCTTCGGGCAGTGGCGAGAAGTGTGGCTGTCGAGGGAGGAAAGAAGAAGGGAAGAAGGAGGAGAGGAAACCGCCTCGGCGGTTAGGGCAGGCGTCGGGCGCGTGATATGAGGCTCGGGGAAGAGCTTCGGCAGGGGAAGAAACGAAACGAAGAAAAATAAAGAAAATAAAAGAAAAAGGAAATATAAATATAAACATTCTCTCGCTTAAATAGGGTAGCCTAAACAGGCTTTTCCGGGCCCCGTTTTCATCCCCGTTATCTCGTCCGTACGAGCTTCGAAAAATTCCCGAAAAATTTCCAAAAATCTCAAAAAATTTCCTTATTAATATTCGTCTATTTTCGGTATTTTACAGTCAAAATTAGAGATAATAGAGTATAGGATTGTTCAACACGTGAGAGAGGGGGGGGAGGGGAGGGGATAAATCACGTGGTTTTAAAAATTCTATTTTTTCAGTTTTGAAAACAAGTACATAGAAAAAACACTAAGGGTGCGTTTGGTTCGGGGTTATTCTTGATAACCTTAGTTATCCATCCAAGGTTATCAGCAAAAACCTTGTTTGGTTTAGGTATTTGATGATTCCCGAGTAATGTTTCATGCCCGACACGTCAGCAAAAGGGTCATGCAGCCCGGAATCGGAAAACCTCAGAAAACTAGGTTTTTCTTGATTCCGGGGTTAACGAAATTTTTTTTACCAAAAATACCCTCCGATAAGAAAAAACATGAAAAAGAGAGAAAAAATGTAAAAAAAATATTAAAAAAATGTAAAAAAATAAAAAAAATGTTTAAAAAAATTTAAAATTTAAAAATTTATTTTTTTTAAATAAATAATTTAAAAAAATAAAAAAATATAAATTTTAAAAATAAAATTTTTTTAAAAAAATAAAAATTTTAAAAATTTTATTTTTTAAAAAAAAAAAAGTAAAAAAATTTTAAAAATTAAAAATTTTTAAAATAAAAAAATTTAAAAATAAAATAAATAAATAAAAATTAAAATTTAAAAATGTAAAAAAATAAAAAAAATAAATATAAAAATATAAAAACATTAAAAAAATAAAAAAACACATAAAAAAGTAAAAAAATATACAGGAGAAAGGAAAGTAAAAAAATATTAATAAATAAATAATAATAATAATAATAATAATATTATGTATAGTTGGTTTTGTAACTGAGGGTAATACGGTAAAATATTAAACTAGGGTATTCATTAAAACCTTCAAACAAACAAGTTTTTGTTGCATTACCTAGGTTGAACCAAACAACATTGGTTATGTTTTATTCCCCATAACCTTGGTTATGTGATTACCAGGTAATCACATAACCAAGGTTATACATGATGACTTGAACCAAACACACCCTAAGTATGATGGCGAAATAGAAAACTCAATCGGTTACTTAGCTCGGAACCTTCAGCGACTCCTACTCCAAGACTCATGATCCCTCGGACCATATCAATGGACAATCTACTATAATCTTCTTCCAAAACTACTGAAAGAGGGAATCGAGTGCAATAGTAAAGATAGGAGAAGGTAACAAGCTACACTTTCCTTTATCTAGTGATTAAATACACAAAGAAAACTTTGTTACCCAACACTTATAGATTGTCAAATTGAGCTCGGTGTTAGACAGCTTCTCAGCAGTAGTCGAGCATAGAAGCGTCATAGCAGAGCAGTAGGACAAAGTTAGAGCAGTTGGATTGTCGAATGGTCGTGCAAAGGTTTGTAGAAGAGTTGTGAATAAGTTGCATTGAAGCCTTGGTCGAGTAGCCCTTTTAAAGAGGGTTGAAGGCTCCTTAACACTATTGGAGGAGCCTTTAACACCAAGTTTTATCCCAACAAAATTGACTCTTATCATCAGTGAAGCTTTCTGCCTTATCCAACCAAAGGCACCTTCAAACCTCTCCAAGGCGCCTTCCTTTGCATGCAAGGTGCCTTGGGTGTTGTTCACCCGAGACATTTATGTTGAATCGTAGAGATGCTAGAGGGGGTGAATAGTATTCATCAAAAATAGTGATTTAAAATAAGTTACGCAACAGAATAAAGAAAACAAAAATACACTCTAACACAAATAATTTTTTACTTGGTTCGGAGCTTTCAACAATTCCTACTCCAAGGCCCACACTCATTGAGTGCTTTCATTGGGCAATTTCTAATAGTTCGAAAAGGTACAATAATGAAGTACAACAATTATAATGAAAGGTTACTGACAACAGAAAAAATTAAGTAAAGCTTGATGTTCGATTGTCGGTGGAGCGTTACAACATCGTAGGAGCTTTTTCAGAGTAGCGCACAGGAATGAAAGTTGTAGTAGTTGTTGTTCTGAAGCTGCTGATCGAAGGCCTTTATATAGGTCCATTCCAAGCACTTGGAACCCCCTGCGAGCACTTGGACCATTGCTAACATGGCAATCTCTCGTCGATCTATCTCTAGGCACCTAAACCCCCTCCAGACACTTGGATTGTTGATGTGGGTTCAGCCAATCATCGCTGTAAGATACGATAAATTAAATAATAAGTATTATTAGAGAAATAACCTTATTAGATTTTTTTAGAATTTAAATGAAGTCCGTATGACACGTTTAAAGGGATGAATCGGTTGGGATAGGAGAAAGCCTGTTTAGAATATCTCAAAAGTGGGAGTTAATTGAGAAAATAACCTAGGCCTTAATTAAAGAGACTTAAATTATAAACTTCCCTTTATATTCATCCCGTGCCCTAGCTATCACCTTCACCGCCCCTCTTCCGCTCGTTAGTACCCAAGGCCATTGCTACCACCCGAGGTCGCACCACCCTTGTCGATCGTCAGGCATCGCCACCAACCACCGCAGGTCGACGTCAGCTGCCATAAGCTTTGACATTGTAGGCCCTCACGAGGGCCACCCTTTCTCCTCGAGTCGGCGCCACCCCCTTCGGTTGAGGCTAGTGTGGCAACACCAACGACACCAATCGTAGCAAGGGCACTGTGTTAGTTAGAGCCCTAGAGCCAATCATATGATGATTGTTGTATGGACTCGATGTATCATATTTCTATATATTAATAAAGATATTTCTTTATGGTTATTATACTTACTTGTATTGGTACCAAATAACTAAGTATAATAGCGTCCTTGAGTAGAAGGTTCTTATCTATTTCAATCAATTTGTTGAATTGATAGTGAGATGATATAGAGAACACTACTCTTAATCATTTCTAGTCAAGTATTCACATTCAAGGACAATGTTAATGCGATGAGACTAACATGTAGGTCAACTTGATGACTTGATCTCACAAGTCATGGAAATAGAGATATCAAGTTGACACATGGGTATGCATTGGAGAATGTATACTGAATGATCCGCCGTGAGAAAGTATCATGGATTATTATATGAGTGTCATATACTTTCTCATGTGACTATTAGTATGACTATCAGTCCTTGGATAGAGTGACATCATGACTCTTGATAGAGTGAGACCACTAAGTGCATGGTCATGTCCAAATGAGTCAATATGAGATATTGAGCTCATTTGATTAGAGTGAGTCTACTTGGGGTTCAAGACATAGATTGATTAGAGGATGACACGGTCTATGCCTCAATTGATTAATCTAGATGTCAAGGATAAAAGAACATTGTCACATATTGTGAGAGTCACAATGGTGATGTTGGATCTCAACATTCTTATAACTTGGGGAGTAATGATGTGTTGCTAGATACCGCTCATTACTTATGCTTCTTAATGGGTTTAGGAGCATTGCCAACGTTACAAGAACCTATAGGGTCACACACAAAGGGCAATTAGATGGAGATTAGGTTCATATGATGAACCAAGAGGATTAGGTTCATATGATGAACCAAGAGGATTAGGTTCATATGATGAACCAAATTGGATTAAGTGTAATCCAAATTAGATTAATTGAGTAAGACTCGATTAAGTTAGACTTAAGTTAGACTCAAGTGGGCTAGACTTGAGTTAGACTCAAGTGAGGCTTAATGATGATATTCATTGAATTTTGAATTCAATGATAAATGGTGACATTCATTGAATTATGAATTCAATTTGAATATTAGATTCAAATTTTGATTCAAATTATGAAGAGAAGAGGAGTTTCAAAATGGCCATTTAATGAAGAATGAATATTCATTAAATACTCATCAAGACTCATTAATGAGGCTCATTAATGAAGTTAATGAGCATTAAGTATTTTCATTAGATGTAAATACTTAAGCCATTTTACTCTTATTTTTCATTATGAATGAATCATCATTATTCTTCCTCTCTTCTAGCTCTCTCTCCCTCTCCTCCATTGCCGAACCACCCAAGAGTGCTAGCACACTCTAAGTGGTTCTTCTCCACCTATTGTTCGTGTGGATACGTATAGAGGAGTGTATGCTTGACACTCTCGAGATCCGGCAACCTTTTGGACGAGCGGGATAAGCGAAGGGCTTCGCAACAAGGGTAACGTTTCTTATTCATGTAGATCTAAGGTAGATCTAGGTTAGAAACATGTACATGTTTTATTTTTATATATCTTCACACGGATTCATGGCAAGACTTCGAGGTTTCTGCAACGCAAAAAAGTAGTTTTTGCGGCTCGAAAATCCCAACAGTGGTATTAGAGCCACGTGAGAAGCATGAATAAGTTTGTATTTTATTATTATGAAAATATTTCAGATCTGTAAGTTTCTGTAAGTTTACTATTTTTATAGATTTTTTGAGTATTTTTCTCGTAGAAGCGAAGCAACAAGTGCTTGGACACTTGTAGGCTTCGACTACCGAGAAAAACCTTCCGAAATGGCAAGGTCTCGCCCAAATCGTTTTGGGATAGCGGCTTAAGGCGCTGTTAGATCAAGATGGGACACTCGCGATATTTATTTCGCGAGAAGGGGCACTGCCCCTAACCCCGCAAGGGGCATTGTCCCACGATCACGCCCAAAAACCACTAAACGGGACCGCCGGGAAGTTGTGACTCATAAAATCGATAAAATCAGTATTAAAATTATAGAAATTTATATAAAATACATAATTTAGAATTATGTGTGTTGTTGTGATGGTCATGTCCCAAAAACCCCAATATGATTGGTTAAAATGTGTTGTAATTCATAATATGACCTGCGCGCCATTTTTGTGTTGTGCGTGTTGTATTGATATGCGACCTGCGCGTCGTACCTTCTCTTTTATATTCTTGTTGTAAATAGAATTTAGACTCGAATGTAACTCGAGTTTCACATTTGTAATGTATAAAATAAAGCGGTGGAAGGTCCACTCAAGAAGGAGTTACGAGGAGGGTGATTTCAACACATGGCAGTCAAAGGGAGGCGCTTGAAGAAGTCGTTGACCCTAGGTTGACCATCCGATCTTTTCATTGGCTTGAAAAGATCGTAGTAGGGCCATGACCTCATCACAAAATAATTAGTTATCTATCATTGCTTGTGTATGTGATGCATGATAATGTAGGATAATTAGTGTCTTCATGCGTATAAGATACGAATCCACGATTAGATTATATCTTAATCAAGTCAACTCGATATGCCTACCAAGTTTTGATACCCATCACTACCTCGATCATATGTTGTTGTTGAATCTGCCAAAGTAGAGCAATGCATATTATCTTGGTAGGGTGCAGAGGGACAACCTTGGTCTCGCCTATCAAGGCTTGGGTGAGTACAAACTTAATTAGATTGAGCATAACTAGTTAACTCAATTGGATCGGGTAAAACTATAGGCATTTTCCAACGGTTGGACGATAGGATAAAAATCACATTTATACTAAATCTTGGGCGATTTAGCCAAAGCTAACTCAAGTTTTAATATAAATGAGATTTTTGATCCTATAAACAAGAGTTGCATAAAGATGTAATTGATAATTAGTTATCTACTGATCATACTAAGTCTTGGGCGTTTTAGCCAAAGTTAACTCAAGTCATAGTATGATGTGGATCTTGTCCCACGAAAATTATAGCTAATTGGTAAGAATCTAGTAGTGTGGTTTGACCACATCGATGACTTGATTCTACAAAAGCTCTATAATTCAGTGGGAGCATCATTTAGTTAAAGGTCTAATTAAATGATTAAAGGAATATGATATTTACTTTCTGCATTATTTTTGTTGTAGATTGTCATGTCGACAAACACGAACATCTTCTCCCTACATTCTGTCCTTGACAAGGACAAGCTCAATGGAGCTAATTTCTTGGACTGGTACAGGAATCTGAGAATCGTTCTCACACAAGAAATAAAAACTGTACGTCCTGGAGTAACCCATTCTGGAGGTACCTCCTGCCACTGCCACGTGAGCTGACCGAGATGCTTATAAGAAGCATCAAGATGGCGCATTAGATGTGTCATGCCTCATGCTCGCAACCATGAACTCTGAGCTTCAGAAGCAACACGAGTTGATGACTGCTTATGACATGGTTGAACATCTTCGTCAACTATATCAAGGACAAGCAGGGCACTGGAAGAGGAACTGCAAAAGATATCTGGAAGATCTTAAGAAGAAGAGAAATAAGATTTCTACTTCAGGTATACATGTTATAGAAGTCAATCTCTCTATTTCTTCATCGTGGGTATTAGATACCGGATGTACTTCTCACATTTATACTAATGTACAGGTGCTGAGAAATAGTAGGACATTGACGAAGGGCGAAATATACCTACGAGTAAGCAATGGAGCACGGGTTGCTGCTGTTGCTGTAGGAATTTATTTTCTATCTCTGCCCTCTGGGCTTGTACTAGAATTAGATGAATGTTGTTATGTGTCTGCTCTTACAAAGTACATCATTTCAGTCTCTTGTTTGGACAAGAAAGACTTTTCTTTTATAATAAAGAACAAATGTTGTTCTGTTTATTTAAAAGATATGTTCTACTGTAGTGCACCTCTGATGAACGGATTCTACATTCTAAACTTAGAGAACCCCATCTATAACATAAGTACCAAAAGGTTCAAGTTAAATGAAATGAACCAAACCTATCTCTGGCATTGTCGCTTAGGTCATATAAATGAGAATCGCTTATCTCAGCTCCATAAAGATGGCTTGTTGGACTCATGCCTACTGGACAAGATGACCAAGACTCCCTTTAGTGGACACAGTGAAAGAGCGACTGACTTGTTAGGACTTATACATAGTGATGTATGTGGCCCTTTCAATGTCGCTGTCAGAGGTGGTTATAGGTACTTCATCGCATTTCCTGATGATTTCAGTAGATATGATTATGTGTATCTGATGACACATAAATCACAATCCTTTGAAAAGTTCAAAGAATTCAAGAATGAAGTACAAAACCAGCTAGGAAAGTGTATTAAAATACTTCGATCAGATCGAGGTGGTGAATACCTTAGCCATGAGTTTCGCGACTATCTAGCTGAGTGTAGGATCCTATCCCAACTCACTCCTCCTGGAACACCACAGTGGAATGGTGTGTCCGAAAGGAGGAATTGTATCATATTAGATATGGTACGATCTATGATGAGTCACACAGATCTTCCTATATCCTTTTGGGGATATGCTCTAGACACAGCAACCTTCACACTTAACCGTGTTCCATCCAAGGCTGTGATAAAGACACCATATAGGATATAGGCTGGAAGAGATGCCCAGGTGTCTTTTATGAGGATTTGGGGTTGTGAGGCTTACGTTCGACATCAAGTCTCGGACAAACTGGGACCCAAATCCGATAAGTGCTATTTTATAGAATATCCCAAGGAAACGAAGGGATATTACTTCTACATTCCCAGTCAACACAAAGTGTTTATGGCTAAGACTGGGGTATTTCTAGAAATGGACTTTGTTTCTAGAAAAACTAGTGGGAGTATGTTCGATCTTGAAGAAGTTCAAGATATGGACCATAGCACTGAAGCCTTGATGGAAGTTAAACTGGAACCACAAATTGTTATGGATGATGAGATTGTTCTACAAGGAGTTGAGGAACAATAACCAATTCAAGTAGACCTACCTCTTCGCAGGTCTGATAGGGTACGTCGTCAGCCTGAGAGATACTCATTTCTCTTGTCTGACCATGATGACGTTATGCTCGTTGAGAATGAGCCTACCTCCTATCAGGAAGCTGTGATGAGACCAGATTCTGAGTCATGTCTAGAGGCCATGAGATCCGAGATGGAATCCATGTACACCAACCAAGTATGGACTTTAGTTGATCCACCTGAAGGCGTCAAACCCATTGGGTGTAAGTGGGTCTTTAAGAGAAAGACTAACATGGATGGACTTATTACCTATAAGGGTCACTTGGTAGCTAAAGGTTTCAAGAAAATTCATGGTATTGACTATGATGAAATCTTTTCTCCAGTAGCGATGTTTAAGTTCATTCAGATCATGCTTGCTATTGCAGCATACCACGATTATGAGATCTGGCAGATAGATGTCAAAACAGTGTTTCTGAATGGAAACTTGCTCGAGGATGTGTACACGACACAACCTGAGGGTTTTGTAGATCCATAGCATACTGGCAGAGTATGCAAGCTACATAAGTCCATTTATGGACTAAAGAAAGCTTCTCGGAGCTAGAATCTTTGATTCGATGATGCGATCAAACAGTTTAGTTTCATCAAGAATGAAGTGAACCCTATGTCTACAAGAAGGTTGTTGGGAACACAGTTGTCTTCCTTGTCTTGTATGTGGATAACATACTACTCATTGAGAATGACATCCCATTACTGCAGTTGTAAAAACTTGGCTGGGGAATTGTTTCTCAATGAAGGACTTAGGTGAAGCAGCCTGTATTCTAGGCATAAAGATCTATAGAGATAGATCTAAGAGATTGCTTTGCCTAAGTCAAAGTACATATATTGACATGGTATTATTACGGTTTACCATGCAAAATTCCAAGAAAGGATTTCTGCCGATGTCACATGGTGTGAGTCTTTTAAAAACTCAAAGTCCCTTTTCTAGAGAGGAGAGAGACTGCATGGATAAGATCCCTTATGCTTCAGCCATAGGATCTATCATGTACGCCATGCTATGTACTCGTCCTGATGTTTCGTATGCTTTGAGCATGACGAGCAGATACCAGTCAGATCTAGGTGAGCGTCACTGATAGCAGTCAAGAATATTCTTAAGTACTTAAGAAGGCCTAAAGAATATTTCTTGATATTTGGAGGCGGTGACGAGCTAGCTGTAAAGGGTTACAGTGATGCCAGCTTCCAAATTGACCAGGATGATTATAGATCGCAGTCTTGGTTCGTGTTTTTCTTGAATGGTGGTGCTGTGAGTTGGAAGAGTTCGAAGCAGGACACAGTTACCGATTCTACAACAGATGCCGAGTATATTGCTGCATCAGAAGCAGCAAAGGAGGCAGTTTGGATCCGCAAGTTCATTACTGAGCTTGGGGTGGTTCCTAGCATAGCCGATCCTATAGAGCTCTATTGTGACAACAATGGAGCAATTGCACAGGCTAAGGAACCTCGCTCACACCAGCGGACCAAACACATATTACGACGCTTCCATCTCATTCGAGAGATCATCGATAGAGGAGATGTGAAGATTTGCAGAGTACCCACAGAGGCTAACTTCGCTGATCCCTTGACCAAGACTTTGGTACAGAGAAAGCATGATGGTCACACTAGGTCATTGGGCCTTAGAGTCCACACTGATTGGTACTAGTGCTAGTGGGAGATTGTTAGTTAGAGCCTTAGAGTCAATCATATGATGATTGTTGTATGGACTCGATGTATTATATTCCTATATATTAATAAAGGCATTTCTTTATAGTTATTATACTTACTTGTATTAGTGTCAAATAACTAAGTATAATAGCGTCCTTGAGTAGAAGGTTCTTATCTATATCAATCAATTGGTTGAATTGATAGTGAGATGATATAGAGAACACTACTTTTAATCATTCCTAGTAAAGTATTAACATTCAAGGACAATGTTAATGTGATGAGACTAGCATGTAGGTCAACTCGATGACTTGATCTCACAAGTCATGGATATAGAGATATCAAGTTGACACATGAGTATGCATTGGAGAATCTATACTGAATGACCCGCCATGAGAAAGTATCATGGATCGTTATATGAGTGTCATATACTTTCTCATGCGACTATTAGTATGACTATCAGTCCTTGGACCTGAAGTCACCATAGTTCCCTACATAAGGAGTTGCATACTTTGGCTTCGTCAAACGTCACCCGTAACTGGGTGGACTATAAAGGCGATTACTGGGTATGTAACAAATTATGCGGAGGGATGTGAGTGATGTAGATGGGATCTATCCCTCCTATATGACGGGAGTGACATCATGATTCTTGATAGAGTGAGACAACTAAGTGCATGATCATGCCCAAATGAGTCAATATGAGATATTGAACTCATTTGATTAGAGTGAGTCTACTTGGGGTTCAAGACATAGATTGATTAGTGGATGACACGGTCTATGCCTCAATTGATCAATCTAGATGTCAAGGATAGAAGGACATTGTCACATATTGTGAGAGTCACAATTAGTAGTCACAATGGTGATGTTGGATCTCAACATTCTTGTAACTTGGGTAGTAATGATGTGTTGCTAGATACCGCTCATTACTTATGCTTCTAAATGGGTTTAGGAGCATTGCCAACGTTACAAGAACCTATAGGGTCACACACAAAGGGAAATTAGATGGAGATTAGGTTCATATGATGAACCAAGAGGATTAGGTTCATATGATGAACCAAATTGGATTAAGTGTAATCCAAATTAGATTAATTGAGTAAGACTCGATTAAGTTAGACTTGAGTTAGACTTAAGTGAGGCTAGACTTGAGTTAGACTCAAGTGAGGCTTAATGATGATATTCATTGAAATTTGAATTTAATGATAAATGGTGACATTCATTGAATTATGAATTCAATTTAAATATTAGATTCAAATTTCGATTCAAATTATAAAGAGAAGAGGAGTTTCAAAATGGTCATTTAATGAAGAATGAATATTCATTAAATACTCATTAAGACTCATTAATGAGGCTCATTAATGGAGTTAATAAGCATTAAGTATTTTTATTAGATGAAAATACTTAATCCATTTTACTCTTATTTTTCATTATGAATGAATCATCATTATTCTTCCTTTCTTCTAGCTCTCTCTCCCTCTCCTCCATTGCCGAGCCACCCAAGAGTGCTAGCACACTCTAACTGGTTCTTCTCTACCTATTGTCCGTGTGGATACGTATAGAGGTGGATACGTATAGAGGAGTGTACGCTTGACATTCTCGAGATCCAACAACCTTTTGGACGAGCGGGATAAGCGAAGGGCTTCGCAACAAGGGTAACATTTCTTATTCATGTAGATCTAAGGTAGATCTAGGTTAGAAACATGTACATGTTTTATTTTTATATATCTTCGCACGGATCCGTGGCAAGACTTCGAGGTTTCCCCAATGCAAAAAGTGATTTTTGCGGCTCGAAAGTCCCAACACACCGGTTTTCCCATGAGCTACTTCTCTTCTTCACCTCCCTGACTTCTTCCTCCCTGTTCATCACGACTCTGCCTTGACACTTTCCTCGACGTCCGATTGCACCAGTGCCAGTGCCGTTCAAACCATCACCAGTTGAGCCTCCCATCTCTTTCACCGCTGATCGGAGTCTCTCCAGCTGACGTCCTCTATGAGTCGCTGCCTCGGTGCAAGTTGGTCTTTGGCCAAGAGGGGAACTCAAGCCCTAGCGTCGATACCTTGACGCTGCTCCTGTGTGTTTTGACTCTGATCCTCAGACTCCCCCACTCCGGCTAACCCTCTACCTCTAGGGATGGTGTCGGTCCTCTTCCCCTTGTTCAATGTGAAGCTCCCGGCCAGGACCCCTCAAACTGCTGGCCAAGCAAGATTGTCTCGACAAAGGTGAGGATTGATTGGGGGGGGGGGGGGGTAAGTGGTTAGTTTAAAGATTGTGGATTAAGAATTTGGTCTTGTGCCTAGTTGAGGATGTGTTGATTGTGATGTAGGGTGTTTAAACTTGGAAATTAGCAACTCCACTTTGCTCTGGCCATAGGTGCCAATAGCAAACTGCTCTAGCCGTGAGTCAACAGCGGAGCATCCATATTTATGTGAGTAATTGGAGTTGATTGATGATTTGGATGGTCCAATTAGGCTTTCTAATTGGATTTGGATTTATGTTAGCTATTTGGATGCATGATAAGATTTTTAATCTGTACTTTATGTTACAAGACTTTGTTACGAGATGAGCATCTTGACATGGGCATTATTTGGAACGATCTATAATAAAGGCGGACATTTGTCCCTTGGCCTTCATAGTTCTTTGAACTTAGTGCATGGTCTGATGGATTAAGTTACTTTATATTGACTCCACTCGTATTTTATCTGTGTTTGATACTTATATACTTAATGTTTGAGATGATCTTTTTATTGTCTATATAGTCTCACTATTTGATATTCCTATTTTATAGGGTGTACATGTGTATGATGTGTACGATAGAAATTTGTATTTAGATTATTTATATGTAGTAGCATACACACGAGGTTGGTGTGTGTTATAGGAGTTATCATGCTGATTATGTATATATTAGTGTGCACACGTATATAGGTGTTGCTACATCTTGTAGATGTTGTTGGCAGACACATGTTTGATCTTTTCATGCATATAAATATATGTTATTGGTGGATCATGTTCCTGGATCTATTATGCGTTGTGTGTGCATACATGTCGGATGAGTTTTATTGGAAGTATTTGTCAATTTTACCTTTGTTGTTATGTGCACACGTGTCCAGCATATTGAGTTGGAAGTATCTTGATGATAATACCTATGTTATGTGTACACACGTGTCAAGTGTGTACTATTAGAGGTATCATGATTATTATACCTGTGTAGTGTGTGCACATGTGTCAGGTGTGTACTATTGGAGGTATCATGATGATTATACCTGTGTGGTGTGTGCACACATGTCTAGGGTGTACTATTGAAGGATCATATTGATTTTACCTATGTTGTAATATGCATACATGATGGGTATGCTATAGGAGTTGCTACTTATTGTATATGTTGTCTGGTGGATACTTGTTGGATCTCTTCATACATATAGATATGTGTGTGTTAGATCATGTTTTGAATATACCGAGGTTTATCATGCTAGGTATGATTATGTATCATTGCATAGAGTTTATATACTCCTATTGATGTGGTTGGTTACTATGTAAGTAACACTACACTGTGTCATTGTCTATTTATCTTATCAATTAAGTCTCCTACAAGTGGGTGACCGACTATGATATTGAGAGAGTTGGCAGTGACCTGTCAACTAAGTCTCCTACTAGTGAGTGACCCACTATAATGTTGAGAGAGTTGATAGTGATTGTGATATGTATACCTTATTAATTAAGTCTCCTACGAGTGGGTGACCAACTATGATATTGAGAGAGTTAATAGTGACCTATCAACTACGTCTCCTACTAGTGAGTGACCCACTATGATGTTGATAGAGTTGACAGTGGTGGTGATATGCTTACTGAGTTGTTATACCCTAAGCTGCCCACGGGTTATCTATGGTAGAGTGTTCTCACGCAGCCGTAGCTAAATAGCTACATCCTGTCTACCACAAGTTATTTGTGGTAGAGTGTTCTCACTCAGATAGAGACCCTGACATTTCGGACTGCCCATGGGTTATATGTGGTAGAATGTTCTCGCGTAGTCCCTAACTAGATAGCTAGATGTCTTGGTTATTTGTATTGCTTATGGTAGAGTGTTGCTCCCACATATGTTGTTTTGCTTGTAGTGGAGTGTTGCTCCCATATATGATGGTTTACTTATGGTGGAGCATTGCTCCCACATACGATGGATTGCTCATGGTGGAGTGTTGCTCCCACATATGACATATTCTCATGATGGAGTGTTGTTTTCACATTTGATGATCTATTACTATTTTATTATACATTGTTATACAATTATATATATTACCTAGGTGTTATGAGCATATTTGTTGATGATCCCTAGTGATTTACTGATTGTTATACCATACGTGTTAGACCAGCACTGGTATACATGTTTATTATGGCATTTATGATCATATTCTTATTTTCCTACTGAGACTGTATATCTTTGATCACCTTACACATTTATCCATACATTACCATTTATCTATTATCCGCTAAGTTACCTAAACTCACCACCCCTTGTACTAATTTTTCTTTAACCAGGGAGCAAGTAGAGGATTTATGGAGTTGCTTGGAGGATCCTGCCTACTAGTCCCACGTCACATCTAAGATCAGCTTTCCATACTATTTCATATTACGCTATTGGTACTTTGTATTTAGTCTTAGTATTGTGTTATATTGACTTGTTTATGGTTTTGAGCCTTGTGGCCACCTTAATTTGTTTTTAGGTTTTATTATGGTGTAAGTCATGTCGGCATGTAGACAGTCTATTATCCTACATGGTTTTGTATTTGTACCAACTGTGTAGGTTGTGTAGTTTTTGTGACTTTTGTTGTGTTTTGTTTCAGTCGTTTGGGCAGTTTATCAACTGCATGGTTGTGTTTTTTTTCAGTCGTGTGGGCTGCTTATCAACTGCGTGGTTGTGTTTACATCTAACCATGTGGGTTGTTGATAGCTGTGAGTAGCCTTGTGGCATTGTATACATGTTTCATTTGCCACTGTTACATAAACTTGACCACGGTTTAGAACCGACGATTCAACGGTTCAGAACCACCGATTCAAAATCGTCGATTTGATGGTTCCAAGCAAGTCAACTTTTAACATTAACCACCCAAGATGGTTATAGTTCACAGTTCGCCACGGTTCAAGATTATTATGCTAAAAAAATTTAAAATTACAAATTAAAATTTATTGCAAAGAAGGGTTTGCACTTATTTAAGTTTCCTACATATTCCCTTAGGATATAAGGGAATCAAAGCTCACGTAGTTCTTTTACATTTTTATCATTTTACATTGACACTCACTTCCATTTCCCATTCTTATTGTATTCATTCCTTTAGTATCAAAACCTTCAACTCTGTCATCTGAAAGTTGCATTCCTTGGATTATTTTCTCCGCCCTGGTCCAATCGTCTAGTAATGCTTGATCTTCCAATGAGTCGGGAGACAAAGTTGATCGTCGTTCATCTAATATGTTGCTGCCGCACTGAACATCTTCTCCACAGCAATAGTTGACACTGGACAAGCTAAAATTTCTTTTCCAATCACGGAGAGGACGAGAAAGCTTTGAGCCTTCTGTGACCACCACTTTAAGATGTCAAAATTTTCGCTATCTGCTTCATTAAAATCAAAAGAAGTCGTAAAATAATTCTCAAGTTCCTTGAGGATCTTCATGGACGTTTTGTTCTTTCTTTTAATAAAAGTTGTGCTTTTGTAATTTTTAAATTACTACTAGTAGTTGGTTGTATTTCAGAAATATTAATTTGTGTTCCATATTTTGCATAATATTGATTATAAATATCATATAAATAAATTCTAACATTATATATAATATTAATTGGATTAGGAGAAGAAGAATATTTAATTGGAACAAGAGCGTCATAATATAAAGTTAACATTTCTGGTAAAACTTCTAATTTAAATCTATGATTAAAGCAAATGCAATTAAATAAATTTTAGAATAAAATAAAAATATTCCTCCCATTTAGTTTTCATAGCTAATATGTAAGAAGTTAAAGATTCATTATTAATATGTTCATTTAAAACTAATATTATATTAGAAAAATTTTCTAAAACTAATTGAGCAATGAGATAATAAACACCGGAAAGTTGTTCAGTAACATCATTAAATACTTTTTAAATTTCACAAATACTACTACAAATATTCTATTATTGTGAAAATAAATATATATTAGTATTAGTATTTTGTGCAAAAAATGAACATAAAAATTCTTTATATTGAAATGAATCTTGTAATAATGGGTATGTTGAATTCCAATGTGTTGGTACATCACATGGAATTTTTTTTAAGTCTCATTCCATTAGTTTTACAAAATCCCCCCATTGTTTCATTATAGATGGATGGGACCATAAATAAGAAATTACAATTCTAATTGGTTTAATATAACTTTCTAAAATTTTTAATCCATCTTGAACACATAAATTTAAAACATGTCATACACAATAAATATGAAAAAATAAACCGCCAATAATAGGTTGACAAACATATTTTAGATCATCTATACAAGCGATATTGGAACTAGCATTATCTAATGATATTGAAAATATTTTATGAGTTAAGCCATATTCTTCTAAAATTAAACATAATAATTGTGTGATATTATGAGCATTATGTGATTCATCAAAAACTCTATAAGCTAACAATCTTTTTTGGAGGTTCTAAGAGTTATCGATCCAATGACAACTCACACCCATATACAAATGTATTTGCCAATTATCACTCCAAATATCGAAATGTAAAGAAATTTTATTATCTAATTTACTAAATTCATCAATTAAATTCTTTTTTCCCTTGTTTTACTAATTTTTTAATTGTACGAGTAAGTGTAGTCCTAAAAACACGTTTAGCATATGGATTAAGAGATTCTTTACAAAAATCTTCAAATGTGCATTTAGATCCAAAACTAAAAGAAAGATGTTCTATAGAAATAAATTTAGCTAATGATTCCCTTAATTTATTATCCGAATATAAAAATAAATCGAAATTAGTACTACCGCTAATTGAAGAAAATCTTGATAATTATGTTTGAGAATGGTTGAGTCCATATTCTGTCAGGTGCTTCATCTCTACATGTCGTTTCAATGACCCATAGCCGTCGTCGGCTTAGAATTTGTAGGAAGCATTGTAGTGCTTACATTTTGCACGCATTTCTCCCGACGGAAGAGTGACCTTCTCAAAATGTCTAGTGAAAATAGAAGAATTTAGAGGAGGAAGTTCCTAAACCTTAGAAGTAATTACATCGGTACTTTCTTGTGTTTCAGGTGTTGGATTCGGAAGGTGCTCGATCTCATCATCGGTGGATTGAATGTTGGGGTCCTCCTCCCGCGGATTCTTTATTTCTTCCCTTCCAAGCTTGAGATGATGCACCTCTACGGCCTCCTTCTATTGTAATTGGAAATTAGAAACAAAAGAGTATAGAGAATATGAAATTGAGATTAAGAGTAGAGAAGATGTGCGTGAAAATGACAAAATGAGCTCTCTATTTATAGAGTTTGGATAGTAATGGATGCTAAATCATAGTCGTTGATCAAAAAAATGGTCAAATGATCCTAACCGTTGAAAAAAATACCTAAAAAACCCCACCCTCCCCTAATAGCTAGGAACCGCCGGTTAAGCGGCGGTTCCAATGTGAAAAAAAAACTTGCTGAATCAGCAAGCTGAACCGGTGATTAACCAACGGTCCGCCGAGTTTGCACGTAAGGAACCGGAACTGGCTCGTTAACTTGCCGGGCCGGTTCCGGTTCGACTCGGTGAACCGGGTCAACAGGCAACTGGCCCGTTGACCCAATTACAGGCCCGGGCCGGGTCTGAGCCAAACACGGGCCATGTTTGAGATAGACCCGACCCAGGGTCGAGTCTACTGCTATAGAGGAGGTGTTGTCTGATTTTCATCGAACAACCTTACCCTCGGGGTGAGACAATTGTGCTCCAACTCAGCTTCAGGATGAAATTTCTGGTTCGGGTGCCTGGACTAAATTCGAGTGCCCGGACCACCCAGGTACCTAGCCAGACCACTCAGGCGAGGCTGGTATGGGCACCCAGAGCTGGAGTTTGGGCACTCGTATCCCTTCCGCATGCCCGGACACTCTTTTTTCCAACCATCTTCCCTGTAAAAAAGAGTTAGTCCTGGGCAATAAAAATATGTTTATCCTGTAAAACAAAGTTAGTAGGATAGTAGTAGTAATTATATTATGTCTCCCCGAGACCAAGATCTAGTCAGGATCTTAACTAGGTTTCCTAGATAGATCTATGTTAGAACGACACCTATAGTTCCCTCAATGGGAAACCCATCCTCACTAGATCTCTCCTCTAGTTACTTACCTCCACTTACCAATTGTAGTCGCTTAACTTGTCTTTGACCCACTAGGTCTTACCATAAGTTGTCAGGCCCTGCGGACCCAACTGGACTTCGGCGGGTTGTCAGGTCCCGTGGACTCAACCGAACTTCTCAGTAGATATCAGGTCCCGCGGACCTATCTGGACTTCGTACTAGCTATCGGGTCTCACGGACCTAGTTAGATTTCAATCTGGTGTCAGGTCCTTCAGACACGTCAACTTCTGCGCACTTGGTAAAGTAACTAGACCATAAACACTCTAACTTTAAATCACTTGTCATTCATCAAAATCTGAGTTAGATCATTAGTGTTAATTACACCAATAGTCTCCCCCTTTTTGATGCAATAACAAATTGGGTTAAAGTTAGAAAAAAATAATATTAACGGACAATATGCAAAAAGCAAACAACTGATCTAAGTTAGTTATGAATTTGTATTAGTTGATCAAGTTTGTTTGTTCTTTTTCTACATTAATCCTTACTCTTCCCCTTTGGCATTCATAAAAACAAAAATATTAGGGTAAAAGAAGGATAGGCATAAAAATATGATCAAGTAATGCCAGATAGGCATGTAGAATATAATTGAAAATAAACACTTTTTATATCTCAGACATAGAGAGAGGTTTGAACAAAAACTTGCAAACATTTTTAAGAGCATTTATTAAGTAAAACTCTGACAAAGTTGTTTTCCAAGACTTTTTAAAAACTTTCAAGCAAATTTCTTTACAATTGTTGAGGAATCTTTTTCCAAAAGAAATTTCTAAGTCAAGTTTTCCAAAGGACAGAAACAAAAATTCTTAAGTAAACTTCTAAGTAAATATTTGTAAAGAAAATTTTCTAATAAAGATTTTCAAAGTAAGTTAAAGAAATAATTTTCTAAGAGAAGATTTTCAAAGTAATTTTAATGAAAAATGTATCCAATAAATATTTTTAAAGTAATTTTTAAGAAATTTTTTTTAAAGTAAGTCTAAGGAAAATTTTAAAAAATATTTTCACAAATTTTTAGGTAAAAGTTTCCTAAAAATAATTTGTAAATGATTTCAAAAAGATCTGATTTTTTAAAAACTTTAAAAATTATCTCACTAATCTTTTTCAAAAAAATGCCTAGTAAATTTTTTGAGTAATCTTTTTTTAAAATTTTTATATAAATTTTCCAATATTATTCTGAGTAATCCTTTTCAAAAATTTCTAAGTAAATTTTTCAAAATGTTCAAAATAAGTTTGTAGACTTTTTTTTTCAGAAAGATTGTCAAAATAATTTTAAAGAAAAAATTTTCTAATTAAGAGTTTCAAAGTAATTTTAAATAAATTTTTTCCAAAAAAAATTTAAAAATATGTTTTCAAAAATAATTTTTAGCCAAACATTTTCCAACAAAAGTTTAGTAAATGTTAAAAATGATTTTAGATAAGAAATATTTTTAAAATACTTTTAAGAGTTCAAATTTAAAATAATTTTTCAGGTTTTAAAGGTATATTGTTCAAAATAAACTAATTTTCAAAACAAAGTGAAAATATTTTTAAAAGTAATTGAATTCTTTCTCCTCCTTAAATTAACACTTCCCTTTAATTTAATACTCCACCTTAATTAGTACTCTGCTTTAGGTATGTTAAATTTCAAGGCCTTAGCCTAGCATATTCCGATTATCTTTGTTATCTATAAGAAGTTCAACCTGAATATTTAGTGTTGATAGTTCTAACTATGAAAAATAGTAAACACTTACAGCGATCTCCCATAGATCTGCAATCGGCGTCGGCAAGACTTGCTGACGGAAGAACGATCACAAAATTAGAAATCTCTTCATGGTTTACAAACCAAATTCCTCTTGCGAGATTGGACAAACCAATCTTGAATGTTCTTCTTTGCCCACCGTCGCCTCCGCTATGCACACTGATCACCTTCTTCCTCTCTTCTGGATTGCCCTTGGATGCTTCATTATATAAGAAGCAAGCATCGGTTTGTAACCAATGCTTTGATGGCATATAATGGAGGAAGATGAAGGTGAATGAGCACCCCTTCATCTTCCGAACGTTGCAACTAATGCAATATCCAATATCTTCCACTCATTCAAGCCAATCCATAAAGGTTATCTAGTCACATAAACTATGTCAGTCACATAGACTAGAAGATGATCATCTCACAAGGCCAAAGCCAAATATTAATTGGTCATAAAGATCAAATAAGTCACATAAACTATATGATGATCAAGTCACAAAGACCAGAGCATAACACTAATTAGTCAAAAAGACTAAATAAGAACTAGTTAGTCACAAAGACCAAATAAGAACATCTAATTCATACTTTAGGGAAAGTGGTTCGTGCGACAATAAGTACATTGAGCGATAGTGTTGGTGTTACTCGAAATTCCATTCTGTTTCCCCTGTACAAAAATTTGTACAAGCACAGAACTTTTCCTAGCAACCCATGTGCTTTACAGAAGTTAAACTTGGATTACAAACGAAACTTAACATTATTAATCCAAGCTCAACCCATGTGTTCAGCAGAAGTTAAACCATATTACAGAAGTTGATTTAATATCTATTTCAAGGATTGACTTCCAGGTCGTTGGCGAGACACTCGGCCTTCTTTGGTATGGGATCATCCACCACTTCCTAGACAAAGCCTTTCAAAGAAATTAAATATTTAAACTCCTTACAGTAACCTTAGGTTTAACTACAGAGACCACAATTGAAGCACAAGATCATTGGCCTCTTGTGTTGGTATTTCAGGATCCATACAAAGAAAATAAACTAACTTATACACAGCGGAATAATTAACTAGTTGTACCTTTCCTTTGTTTCAATAGACCTCTTGATCTTCTGTTGTATTCCTCTCCTCCTCTTGGACGTCGTGTGGGTGATGATCTTCCAAGACAACACCATCCGAACCACTTCTTTGCCTCCAAGACTTTCGGCCACCAAGGGATGCTAGAATAGGGAGCTTCCTTCTCTTCTTCTTCTCCTCCAAGTAACCGACCACAAGAAGATGGAGCCTCTTGATGCCGCCGACCCTTGGTAAAGGAAACAAGGGGAGAATAGAAAGGGAAGAGGGCCAGCCAAAACAAAGATTAAAAGAAGAGACTTAGGTTGTATTATACCATAAGGCACCATCTACCTCTTTTTTATAATCCTTGGTAAATGTAAAAAAGGAAAGATATAAAATTAAAACCTTCATTTTAATTCCTATTATGTGTGGCCGACCCTTATTTGGGTAACAATTAAGAAAAAATTTTAAATTAAAATCTCTCTTTTAAACCATTGTGGATGACTATAAAAAGAAAATATTTTAAAATTAAAATATCTCTTTTAAATCCCTTTGTGGATGACTATAAAAGGAAAGTTTTTAAAATTAAAATCTCTCTTTTAAATCCCTTAGAGGATGGCTATAAAAGGAAAGATTTTAAAACTAAAATCTCTCTTTTAAATCCCTTGGAGGATGGATGTAAAAGGAAAGATTTTAAAAAAAATTAAAACTCTCTTTTAATTCCTTGTGGCCGGCCCCTTGCTTGGGCACCAAGCAAGGCTTGGTCGGCCACCTCTTAGGCTCCAAGTAAAGCTTGGCCGACCCTTGCTTGGCCACCAAGCAAGGATGTGGCCGGCCCATTACTTGGGGTAAGAAGTGGACTTGGTTGGATACATGATTTTTTTATAAAGATGCTACAACAGGGACCTAGAGGAGGAATTGGTTTTGGCCTCCTGATGGACTTGGGCTTCCCGTGCTCAGCCCACACACCATGTTATCTACAATATAAATTAAATGGACAACTACATTTAACTAAATGCAGATATTTGACTAATGTGATTCTCATTTCAAAATAAATGTTTATACAAAAAGCTAGACTTTTAGTATACATTCTAACAATCTCCCACTTATACTAAAAGACTATGCTACCATACATTTGATCCCCATCCCCTCAACATGCCTATCATAAGCTCTCGTCAGAAGGGGCTTAGTGAAAGGATCTGCCAAGTTATCTTCTAATGCAATCTTGGCGACAACAACTTCTCCTCGCTTTATGATGTCTCATATCAGGTGATACTTGCGCTCAATGTGTTTACTTGCCTTATGGACTCGTGGTTCCTTCGAGTTTACTACTGCACCACTATTATCACAATAAATTGTGATAATTTTGGGCAAAGCAAGAATCACATCTAAGTCCATTAAGAAGTTTCTGAGTCATACAACTTCTTTGGCTGCCTCAGAGGCTGCCACATACTCAGTTTCCATGGTGGAGTCTGAAACACATTTTTGCTTAACACTCCTCCATGCTATGGCTCCACCTCCCAAAGTAAACACATACCCTGAGGTCGACTTACTATTGTTCCTATCTGATTGGAAGTTTGAATCCGTGTAACCCATAGAGAGCAAATCATCTACCTGGTAAACTAGCATATAATCTCTGGTACTTTTCAGGTATATGCTTTACGGCAGTCCAATGTCCTTGTCCTGGGTTACTTTAATATCTGCTAACCATGCCCAGGCAAAACAGATATCCGATCTCATACATAGCATCGCATACATTAGGCTTTCTACAGCCGAAGCATAAGGAACTGCCTTCACGTCCTCTATTTTCTTTGATGTTTTAGGAGACATCTCTTTAGATAAAGGTACTCCATGCCGAAAAGGTAGAAAACCTTTCTTGGAGTTTTGCATGCTAAAACGAGCTAGAATAGTATCGATGTATGAAGCTTGGGATAAGCACAACATTCTTTTCTTGCGATCTCTTATTACTTTGATCCCAAGAATATGTCCACATTCTCCCAAATCCTTCATATCAAACTGCTTAGATAACAATACCCTTACGTCTGACAATACTTTGACGTTGTAGCCAATGAGCAAAATGTCATCTATGTATAGTACAAAAAATACCACCACGTTTCCATCAATCTTCTTGTATACACAAGACTCATCCGAACACTGAATAAATCCATAAGACTGGGTCACTTCATTAAACTGGATGTTCCAAGATCTCGAAGCTTGTTTCAGTCCATAGATAGACCGATTGAGCTTACATACAAGATGCTCTTTGCCCTTCGCAATGAATCCCTCTGATTCCCTCATATGAATATTTTCTTCAAGACTTCCATTAAGGAAAGCTGTCTTGACATCCATTTGCCAAATCTCATAATCCATATAAGTGACAATAGATAAAAGAATCCGGATAGACTTAAGCATGGCTACCGGCGAAAAAGTTTCCTCATAATCGATTCCCTCTTTCTGAGTATACCCTTTTGCAAGAAGTCTTGCTTTGAATGTTTCCACCTTCTCGTCTGTCCCTCTTTTTCTTTTGTAAACCCATTTACATCTAATGGCTTTTACACCATTTGATGGTTCTACAAGCTCCCAGACCTAATTAGAGTACATAGATTCTATTTCAGAGTTCATTGCACTTTGCCAAGATGCTGCATCTTTATCTTGGAGCTCTTCATCATATATCCAAGGATCATGTTCATGTTCACCAGGGATCAAGTTCGAAGATTCTCCCAAAAACATGAATCTATCAGGTTACTTAACAACCCTCCCACTATGACGAGGCAGTACTTGTAATTGTGCATCATTTGTGACACGTGTTGTAGTTTCTTGTGGTATCTCATCTTGTACTGTTGGTACTAAAGTAGACGTGTCTTCTCTTATTTCCTCAAGAATAATTTTACTCATGGGCTTGTGGTTCATTACATAGTCCTCTTCTAAAAATCAGGCATTGGTGCTAACAATGACCTTCTGATCTTTAGGATTATAAAATAAACCACCTTTCGTTCCTTTAGGATAACCCACAAACAAGCGAACTTCTGTATGTGATTCCAACTTATCAGCGTCTCCCTTCAGCACATGTACTAGACTACCCCAAATCCGAATATGTTTCAGACTAGGCTTACGCCCATTTCATAATTCTGTGGGAGTAGAGGTTACTGACTTGGAAGGTACCAAGTTCAGAATGTACACTGTCGTTTCCAGAGCATATCCCCAAAATGAATTTGGTAATTATGAATAACTCATCATTGATCTAACCATTTCCATAAGAGTCCTATTTCTTTGTCCTGCCACACAATTCTATTAGGGTGTACCAGGTGCAGACAGTTGGGATTGAATCCCGGTCTCTGATAAGTAACTCTTAAACTCTCCTAAGAGGTACTCGCCACCACGATCAGACCGTAGTGTCTTGATTCCTTTACCATGACATTTCTCCACATCAGCCTTGTATTCTTTGAACTTATCAAAGCACTCAGACTTGTGACACATCAAGTAAATGTACCCGTATCTCGAATAGTCATCTATAAAAGAGACAAAATATTCGAAACCACCTCTTGCCTAGATAGTCATAGGTCAACACAAATCAGAATAAACCAATTCTAACACATCTTTGGCTCTATACCCCTTGGCCTTAAAAGGTCTCTTGGTCATTTTTCCTTCCAAGCAAGATTTGCATGTTGGAAAATTTTCCACCACTAATGAACCCAAAGGTCCATCGACTATTAGCCTTTGAATCCTACTCAAGTTAATATGGCCAAGCCTTAGATGCCAAAGATATGTTTGGTTTATTTCCAAAGGTTGCTTTCTCTTATTAGAATTAGAAGATGTGTTATTAATTTCCATTTGTTGTATCGTGGGAGTTATTGGATTTAGAGTATACAAATTGCCAACCAACGTACCAGAATAGATAACTACCCTATTTTTCTTGACAACTACTTTGTCATCAAAAGAAATAGAATATTCATCCATAAATAGTTTAGAAACTGAAATCAAGTTCTTTCTAAAACATGGTACGTAAAGATAATTTCTCAAAATAAATGTTTTATTTCTATCAAAAGATAAATAAACATCTCCCACTACAATAGCCGTCACTTTTGTAGCATTGCCCTTGTAGACGGTAATCCCCCCTTCATGTAGTCATCGAGTTTCCTAGAACCCCTGCAATGAATTGCAGATATGATCAGTGGCTCCCGTATCTACACACCAGGTATCGGTAGATAACACTACTAAACATGTTTCAGCCACCAGAGAATAAGATATACCTTTATTGTTCTCCTTTCTGTGAGGACAATCCACTTTCCAATGTCTAGACTGCTTGCATGTGAAGCACTTGCCCTTCGATTTCTTCACACCTGCATACAACCCAATCCCTAGAGATCGATTCACTTTCTTTGCTGAACCAAGTTGTTTCTTTTTCTTCTTTCTGCCTTTCGGCTTAGAAGCATAAACATTTTCAGCAATGTGAATTTGAAAGCTTTGACGAAATAGCCCTTCTGCTGCTTGAAGTTCTGTCAGAAGTTCCACCAACGAATAAACCCTTTTGTTCATGTTGTAGTTCAGGCGGAAGTGCTCAAAACTTTTAGGCAGCATTTGGAGAATGATATCGACCTGGGTTTCCCCATCGATTTCTGCTCCAAGGACTTCCATCTCATTCAAAAGAGCCATCATTTTGAGGATATGATCCCTTACGGGTGTCCCCTCAGTCATGGTGGTCGCCATCAAGTTTCTCATAGCCTCATGCCTAGCAGCCCGATTCTAGTGTCCGAAGAGTTCCTTGAGATTTTGCATCATGTCATAAGCGGTAGGCATGGCCTGATGTTGATGTTGCAGCACATTTGACATAGAAGCCAAAATGTAACACCGCGTCATCTCATCTGCCCTGACCCATTTCTTATGATACTCAATCTCCTCTTCACTAGAATCGCTATTAGGCAGGCTTGGACAAATCTCAAAAAGTATGAATTTGTAACCTTCAGCAGTTAAGACAATGCCCAAGTTTCGTTTCCAATCAATGTAATTGGGACAGTAAGTTTGTTTTCTTTCAATATAATAGCAAGAGGATTGAAATCCATTTGAAATCCTAAGAATCACTAAATATTTCGTCAAAACTTTAGAATTTAAAATAATATTGATTACTCAAACAATATCATTTAAATTCATCAACACCTCAAAACACCGTGAATTTTGTATGCCAAGATAGTGTGGACGTATACAAATTCAAACATTGTAAGAGGAGGTTTTACCTATTAATTTTATTATCTTGTCAACCAAACTTTATGACAAATAAAATTAATAGTTGATTTTTCTTCAGTCACACAAATGATAGTAGTGACTCCGATGGGGAGGATAATATTAAATACACCTAAGTGTATACCATTAGTTGATACTTAGTCTATTAAATAGAATTGTGCCCTTTCAGATGGAGAATATCACACAAACCTAAATAATTTCCTATAATCATCCATAAAGGGCGTTTGATCTAGTGATCTACAAACAAACTCATTTGATGTGGATGAATGCATTCAAAGCCAACGCGCAAGTTTGAATGCATCACTTATAAACCAGTAATGGAGACCGTGTAATTTAAATAATTCCTCTCCCACTTAGTTAATTAAAACGAGAAATTTTAACATGCACACACACACATCCCATATAAACAGCATAAAAGGCAATAAATATGAAAAATAATTTTTCAACTATTATGACCTCATTCATAGCTGTCCTCCGTGTGCCACCAACTCTAGCCGCCGCACACGGGTCATGTCGTCGCATCTAGCTTGCTTCCTTTTCCGCTGCGCCTCTGGTCCTCGAATAGCACCACGCCTCGCAAGGATACGATCCACGACAATTTTTTTTTTTTTACATTTATCGATCCTATATTCCACAAGGGAATGCACATGTAATCTACATCGAATAGAATGTAAAATCCAAAAACTAATACAAGTCCTGTTGTATTTAATAATTATAATCATGCACACACATAAAATGCCCTCGACATGCCCGTGGGTCCAAATCACACACAAACACAATAGGGCCATAATAGTTGGAAATAGGATGCCTACAACCACAGAGTTAATCTATTTGCACATCATACTATTATCCTGCCTAAATTTATATATGAAAAGTGCATAATTTAACTGAAAACCAAACACACAAAGGCAAAAAATTAGCTCTGATACCAATTGTTGGCGCTACTTGGAATTCCATTATGTTTCCCCTGTACAAAAATTTGTACAAGCACAGAACTTTTCCTAGCAACCCATGTGCTTTTCAAAAATTAAACTTGGATTGCAAACGAAACTTAACATTATTAATCCAAGTTCAACCCATGTGTTCATCAGAAGTTAAACCATATTACAGAAGTTGATTAAATATCTATTTCAAGGATTGGCTTCCAGGTCGTTGGCGAGACACTAGGCCTTCTTTGGTATGGGATCAGCCACCACTTCTAGACAAAGTCTTTCAAAGAAATTAAATATTTAAACTTCTTACAGTAACCTTAGGTTTAACTACAGAGACCACAATCGAAGCACAAGATCATTGGCCTCTTGTGTTGGTATTTTAGGATCCATACAAAGAAAATAAACTAACTAATACGCAGCGGAATAATTAACTAGTTGTACCTTTCCTTTATTTCAATAGACCTCTTGATCTTCTGTTGTATTCCTCTCCTCCTCTTGGACGTCGTGTGGACGACGATCTTCCAAGACAACACCACCCGAACCACTTCTTTGCCTCCAAGACTTTTGGCCACCAAGGGATGCTAAAATAGGGAGCCTCCTTCTCTTCTTCTTCTCCTCCAAGTAGTCGGCCACAAGAAGATGGAGCCTCTTGATGCTGCCGACCTTGTTGGAATGTATACTAAAATTCTAACTTTTTGTATAAACATTTAATTAGAAATAAGAATCATATTGGTCAAATATCTACATTTATAAGTTAAGTGTAGTTGTTCGATTAATTTATATTATAGATAACATGGTGTGTGGTGTCACACACAGAAGATCATGTTATCAATTCCTTATAAATTATAAACAGTAGCTCATGACTGAGATGGAAAGGAACAAACCATTGGAATAGTCGTAATGTAATTAGGTATTAGTTTATCTTGACTGATAAATTACACTAGTACACTCTGAGTGTATTGAGCAGGACCATTTAAGGTAAGTTCTTTTTATACTGACTTAATAAAAGAACAAGACCTTAGTTATTATGGAAGTGTGTGCTCTTAATCCTAAAATAATAACAAGCACATATATTTAGTATTTATTTCTTTAACTTATCAAAGGGTGAGATTTAGCTCGATAAATCAATAGGCCCGATAAGTTGGGAAATGATATTACTTATAGTGTGTGTTGTTGATTATAGAAGGAAATTGTGTCCTAGTTATCTAGGTTGATAATGTCCCCAAGAGGAGCTCATAAGGATTGTCATATTAAACCCTGCAGGTGGACTTAGTCTGACATGACAATAAGGTTGAGTGGTACTACTCTTGGACTAAGATATTATTTAAAGTGAGTTGTCAGTAACTCAATTAATTAGTGGGCATCCGACATCTTAAACATAGGGAGATTAACACACTCATAATAAGAAGGAGCCCAAAATATAATTTGGGATTGGTGCGGTAGTTCAATAATAATTCTTTAGTGGTATGAATTATTATTGATGAAATTAAGTTGAGTGTTCGGGGAGAACATGGGAAGCTTAATTTCATCGGGAGACTAAAATCAATTCCTCCTCTCGGTCCCTATTGTAGCCTCTTGTATATAGAGAAGTATACCCACCTATACCCACCTTCCTATCTATCCAAATAGGGCCGACCAAGCTAGCTTGGAGCCCAAGCTAGGGCCGGCCAAGACCAATAGGATGAGCCAAGTAGGTGGTCGGCCAATGCTTGGAGCCCAAGCATAAGTGACCGGCCCTAATCAAATTAAAAGGGTTTTAATTTTTAAAATTTTTCTTATATGGATTCCATGGTTTTAAAAGAGAGTTTAAAATTTAAATCTTTCCTTTTTATAACTTTCTACAAAAGATTAAGAAAAGATATGATATCTTTTCTTATTTGTAGATTGAAAGGTAGATTTTAATTTTGAGAAAACTTTCCTTTTTTGTAACCATGTTCATGATTTAAAAGAGAGTTTTAAAATTATAATTTTTCCTTTTATAAGTTTCTACAAAGGATTAAGAAAAGATTTGATATCTTTCCTTATTTGTAGATTGAAAGGAGATTTTAATTTTAAAGATAACTTTCCTTTTTGGAAATCATCCACATGTTTAAAAGAAATATTTTAATTTATAAAATTTCCTTTTATAACCAACCATGAAGGGAAAAATTAATAGAGAAATTTTTATTTAAAATTTTTGGAAACAAATTAGGAAGTTTTAATTCTTGTGTTATTAAAACTTTCCTTATTTGGAGCTATGAGGTGGTCGACCATTATAATTAAGAAAAGGAAATTGGCTTTAATCAATTAAATTTTCCTTTTCATGGCAAATAAAATAAGGAAGGTTTTATTTAAATTTTCCTTATTTGCGAAGACCAAAGATTATAAAAGAGGGAGTAGGGGTGCCTTCATGGGGACAACTCTATTCTATTTTCCTCCCTCTCTTCCTTGGTGGTGGCCGGCCCTAGAGCTTCTTCTTCTCCTCTTCTCTTTTTCTTTAGTGACCGGTTTCATCCCTCTCTTGGAGCTCTTGTTGGTGGACGGTTCTAGCTAGGAGAAGAAGGAGAGAAAGGAGACTTTGTTTCTTGTATCCCTTGGAGCTTGGTGGTGGTGGCCGAACCTTCACATCCTTGGAGGAGTCTTGGTGGCCGAAACTTGGTGAGGAAGAAGAAAGGCTTGGGTGGTACTCATCTCGGTAGATCGTTGCCCACACAACATCCGAGATAAGAAGAGAAATACGGTAGAAGATCAAGAGGTCGTTGTATACAAAGAAAGGTATAACTAGTAATTATTTTTCGCATCATGCTAGTTTTTCTTTGTATGAATTCCAAACACAATAGGTATATGATTCTAGTTTTTCGGATTAGATATTCGAAGTTATGTTTCTTTTGTTTTGTTTTTTGAATTTATGATTCGATTGTTCCTTTTGGTTAAACCTAGAGTTATATAAGGAAATTAAATATTAGATTTTTTTTAAAAGGCTTTGTCTAGGTGTTGGTGGATGATCCCATACCCAAGAAGGCCTAGTGCCTCGCCATGCAGTCCTGGAAGCTAATTTTAGAAATTAATATTTAATTGAATTTATAACATAGGTGGATTTGGATCAATAATGTTAAGTATCGTTTGCAATCCAAGTCTAAACCATTAAGAACAGATAAGTTAAATTTAGAATCAATAATGTTAAGTTCCGTTTGTGATTCTAAATTTAATTTCTAAAGAACACAATAGGTTGTTAGAAAAGGTTCGACACTTGTACAAAATTTTTATACAGTGGAACTGGTACGATCTTCCTAGGACCAACCAATAGGCCCTTGGTAAAGGAAACAAGGGGAGAATAGAAAGGGAAGAGGGCCGACCAAAACAAGGATTAAAAGAAGAGACTTATGTTGTGTTATACCATAAGACACCATCTACCTCTTTTTTATAATCCTTGGTGAATGCAAAAAAGGAAAGATTTAAAATTAAAACCTTCATTTTAATTCCTATTATGTGTGGCCGACCCTTATTTGGGCAACAATTAAGAAAAAATTTTAAATTAAAATCTCTCTTTTAAACCATTGTGGATGACTACAAAAAAGGAAAAATTTTAAAATTAAAATATCTCTTTTAAATCCCTTTGTGGATGACTATAAAAGGAAAGTTTTTAAAAATTAAAATCTCTCTTTTAAATCCCTTAGAGGATGGTTGTAAAAGGAAAGATTTTAAAATTAAAATATCTCTTTTAAATCCCTTGGAGGATGGTTGTAAAAGGAAAGATTTTAAAAAATTAAAACTCTCTTTTAATTCCTTGTGGCCGGCCCCTTGCTAGGTCACCAAGCAAGGCTTGGCCAACCACCTCTTGGGCTCCAAGCAAAGCTTGGCCGACCCTTGCTTGGGCACCAAGCAAGGATGTGGCCGACCCATTACTTGGGGTAAGAAGTGGACTTGGTTGGATACAAGGTTTTTTTTATAAAGATGCTACAACAGGGACCTAGAGGAGGAATTGGTTTCGGCCTTCTGATGGACTTGGGCTTCCCGTGCTCAGCCCAAACACCTAACTCAAGTCCATCAATAATAACCCATACCACTAAAGGGTTATTATTGAATTACCGCTCCAATCCCATATTACAATATGGGCTCCTTCTTATTATGAGTGCGTTAATCTCCCTGTGTTTAAGATATCGTATGTCCATTAATTAAATGAGTTACTAACAACTCATTTAATTAACATCTAACTCCAAGAGTAGTACTACTCAACTTCATTGTCATGTCGGAACTAAGTCCACCTGCAGGGTTTACATGACAATCCTTATGAGCTCCTCAAGGGGGCATCATCATCCTAATAAATAGGACACAGTTTCCTTCTATAATCAACAACACACCATATAAATAATATTATTTCCCAACTTATCGGGCCTATTGATTTAACGAATAAATCTCACCCTTTGATAAATTAAAGAAATAAATACTAAGTAGATGTGTTTGTTATTATATCGGGATTAAGAGTACGCACATCCATAATAACAGAGGTTCTATTTTTTTATGCAGTCAGGATAAAAGGAACAACCTCAAATGATTCTGCTCAATACACACATAGTGTACTAGTGTAATTTTATAGTCAAGATAAACTAATACCAAATTACACTACAACCATTCCAATGGTTTGTCCCAATCCATCTTGGTTATGAGCTACTATTTATAATTTATAAGGAACTGATAACATGATTTTCTGTGTGACACCGCACACCATGTTATCTACAATATAAATTAAATGGACAACTACATTTAACTAAATGCAGACATTTGACCAATGTGATTCTCATTTCAAAATAAATGTTTATACAAAATCTAGGCTTTTAGTATACATTCTAACAGATAGATGTTAAGAAGATTATTATACCTTACATAGCTGCTCTTTCAGCAATGAATTAGAGACATCCTCATAATGACACATAGTCTCTCTCTCCTAGTGGCATATAGCCTTTATCCAGGTAACATCCAATTTCCCAGTGACTCTTACTCCAAGGCCCACACTCGCTGAGCATTTACTTCAGGCAATCACTATCAATTCGGAAAATACAACTTTGAAGTACAATTTAGAGCAGTAACAAAAATTATACCGACAGCAAAAATTGAGAATTTGAAGCTTCTAGTCGTCGGAGTCGAGTTACAACTTTGTCGGATCATTCTTTGAGCAACACATGGAAGACGGATTGCGATTTGAAGTTATATCCAAACTGCTGCTTGAACCAGGCTTAAGTATCCTGTTGAGGGCGCCTCCAACTGCTTGGAGGGCGCCTCCAACCCAGCCAAAATCACAGCGTTGATAAGCTCCTGCATCTTCACTACTTATCTGCCTGAGGACACCTCCAAACTCCATGAAGGGCGCCCTCCAAGCAGCATCCAGGGCACCTCCAAGCTCCATAGAGGGTGCCCTCACGCCTTGCTGCGGGATTGTTGACCAAGTCACCCGAGGCCACTCCAAACTCCATGGAGGGCGCCTCAGGACTATTCATCCGAGGCTTTTCTTGTACAATTTCTATCCTGCAAGGCATGTTAGTCTACAAACAAGGTATACCCTGTAAAACACAGTTAGTACAACAAAATAAGATAAATAGAAACTTATTTTGATAGTCTCCAGACTGTCCGGTTCTGACTTTTAATTTCACATCTGGAAATCCTAGGTCGAACGGATGCCTACTGTTCACTCACAGGGGAACGCATAATCACCTACTCCACTCAGGAGAGTTTACCTGTTTGCCAAATTGATCCTCCAAACCAACTGGATTTTCTGCCTAAGATTACCACCCCCTAGGACCTAGGGTTACCACCCCCTAGGGTTTTCCTCAGCCTAGGGTTACCGCCCCCTAGGACCTCGGGTTACCACAACCTAGGGTTAGCACCCCCTAGGACTCAAGGTTACCGCCCCTTAGGTTTTCACCACCTAGGGTTACCACCCCCTAGGACCTAAGGTTAAGGTTTCCACCACCTAGGGTTACCACCCCCTAGGACCTAAGGTTACCACCCCCTAGGGTTTTCCACCTGCCTAACCGCAGCTAGGACTTTTACCTAAGATAACTTAGGACTTTCCTGAAAACTCAATAAACCTTGTTAGATAACAAGACAACTTAACTTTGAACCCTTTAACATAATCAAAATATAGGTTCGATTGTAAGATGCTTCCCGTGTTGGGTCTTTCGGGCCGTGAAAATCGCTTTTTTGCATCGCGGAAACCCCGAAACTCCCGTCACCGGATCCGTGCGAAGAATAAAATTTCGAAAAACCAACGAGTACGAGTTTACAAACTCTAGATCTACATTAGAGTACGAGTTTTACACTTGATGCGCGCCTTTCACAAATCCCGCTCGTCCAAGGTGTCGGATCTCAAGATTGTCAAAGTAGACAACCCTCTAGAAGTATCCACATGAACAAATCGATGGAGGGAGAACCCTAGAGTGTGCTAGCACTCCAAGAAGGTCTCGGTAATGGAGAGGAGAGGGAGAGAAGAATTGGAGCAAGGAAGAAGATGAGAGTTACCAAATGCTTGAATGAAATTCACCTCATCAAAACCCCATAAGTGGTCGACCACATTAAGGAGTGTAACTCCTATTCATTAAATGTGGAGGTCATTAAAGAGAGGACTTGTAACCTCCATGAGGTGGCACACACATGTACCAACTATAATGATGTGGCACATCATCATTAGTCCTCCTAATGCTAACTCACAAATGAGGTGGCAAATAGTCAAGTCAAACTTGACTCTTCCTCTTCCTCTTCCTCTCAAGTCAGGTCAAACTTGACTTAATCTCTCTCATGGTTGATCTAATCCAACCATTTAATTCAAGCTAATTTAATATAATGAATCTAATTCATTTAATTAAATTAATTCAATGAGTCATAATCTAAATTAGACTCATTGAACACATGAATCATCTTGAGTCCAACTCAATTAGCCCAATTAGGATTACTCTTAATCCAATTTGATTCATCAAATGAATCTAATCCTCTTGGTTCATCATATGAACCTAATCTCCATCTAATTGTCCTTTGTGTATGACCCTATAGGTTCTTGTAACATTGGCAATGCCCCTAAACCCATTTAGGAGCACAAGTAATGAGCGGTATCTAGCAACACATCATTACTACCCAAGTTACAAGAATGTTGAGATCCAACATCACCTTGTGACTACTAATTGTGACTCCTCACAATATATGACAAGTGTCCTTCTATCCTAGACATCTAGATTGATCAATGTGAGGCATAGACCGTGTCATCCTCTAATCAATCTAAATCTTGAACTCCAAGTAGACTCACTAAATCAAATGAGCTCAATATCTCATATTGAATCATTTGGGCATGATCATGCACTTCGTGGTCTCACTCTATCAAGAATATCGATGTCACTCCCATCATATAGGAGGGATAGATCCCATCTACATCACTCACATCCCTCCGCATAATTTGTTACATACCCAGTAATCGCCTTTATAGTCCACCTAGTTACGGGTGACGTTTGACGAAACCAAAGTACATAACTCCTTATGTAGGGATCCATGGTGACTTCAGGTCTAAGGATTAGTAGTCATACTAATAGCCACATAAGAAAGTATATGACACTCATATAACGATTCATGATACTTTCTCATGGCGGGTCATTCAGTATACATTCTCCAATGCATACCCATGTGTCAACTTGATATCTCTATATCCATGACTTGTGAGATCAAGTCATCGAGTTGACCTACATGCTAGTCTCGCCGCATTAACATTGTCCCTGAATGTTAATACTCGACTAGGAATGATTAAGAGTAGTGTTCCCTATATCATCTCATTATCGATTCAACCAATCGATTGATATAGGTAAGAACCTTCTACTCAAGAACTCTATTATACTTAGTTTATTTAGCACCAATACAAGTAAGTATAATAACCAAAACAAATGCCTTTATTTATATAAGAATATGATACAACATGTCCATAATATAATCATCAAATGATTGGCTCTAGGGCTCTAACTAACAATCTCCCACTAGCACTAGTGCCAATCAGTGTAGGCTCTAAGCCCCAATGACCTAGTGTGACCATCATGCTTCCTCTGTGCCAAAGCCTTGGTCAAGGGATCTGTGATGTTAGCCTTTGTAGGTACTCTACAAATCTTCACATCTCCTCTCTCGATAATCTCTCGAATGAGATGGAAGCGCCGTAGTATGTGTTTAGTCCGCTGGTGTGAGCGAGGTTCCTTAGCCTGTGCTATAGCTCCATTGTTGTCACAATAGAGCTCAATAGGGTCAATGATACTAGGAACCACCCCAAGTTCAGTGATGAACTTGCGGATCCAAACTGCCTCCTTTGCTGCCTCTGATGCAGCAATGTACTCGGCCTCTGTCGTAGAATCAGCTATTGTTTCCTGCTTCGAACTCTTCCAGCTCACAACACCACCATTTATGCAAAACACAAACTCTGACTGCGATCGATAATAATCCTGATCAGTCTAGAAGCTAGCATCACTGTAACCCTTTACAGCTAGCTCGTCATTGCCTCCATATATCAAGAAATATTCTTTAGTTCTTCTTAAGTACTTAAGAATATTCTTGACCGCTATCTAGTGACTTTCACTTGGATTTGACTGGTATCTGCTCATCATGCTCAAAGCATACGAGACATCAGGTCGAGTACATAGCATGACATACATGATAGATCCTATGGCTGAGGCATAAGGGATCTGATCCATGTGGTCTCTCTCCTCTCTAGAAGAGGGACCTTGAGTCTTCGAAAGACTCACGCCATGTGACATTGGCAGAAATCCCTTCTTGATGTTCTGCATGGCAAACCGAAGGAGTACCTTGTTAATATATGTACTCTGTCTTAGGCCAAGCAATCTATTAGATCTATCTCTATAGATCTGTATGCCTAGAATGCGAGATGCTTCAACTAAGTCCTTCATTGAGAAGCAACTCCCTAGCCAGGTCTTGACAGACTGAAGCAAAGAGATGTCCTTCACAATGAGTAGTATGTCATCCACATACAATATGAGGAAGACAACTATGTTCCCTACAACCTTCTTGTAGACACAAGGTTCATCTTCATTCTTGATGAAACCAAACTATTTGATCGCATCATCGAATCGAAGATTCCAGCTCTGAGAAGCTTGCTTTAGTCCATAAATGGACCTATGCAGCTTGCATACTCTGCTAGTATGTTGTGGATCTACAAAACCCTCAGGTTGTGTCATGTACACATCCTCGAGCAGGTTTCCATTCAGAAACGCGGTTTTGACATCCATCTGCCATATCTCATAGTCATGGTATGCTGCAATAGCAAGCATGATCCAAATGGACTTAAACATCGCTACTGGCGAAAAGATTTCATCATAATCAATACCATGTATCTGCTTAAAACCTTTAGCTACCAAGCAACCCTTGTAGATAAGTCCATCCATGTCAGTCTTTCTCTTAAAGACCCACTTACACTCTATGGGTTTTACCCCTTCAGGTGGATCAACCAAAGTCCATACTTGGTTGGTGTACATGGATTCCATTTCGGATCTCATGGCCTCTAGCAATTTCTCGGAATCTGGTCTCATCACAGCTTCCTGATAGGAGGTGGGCTCATCCTCTATGAGCACAACATCATCATGGTCAGACAAGAGAAATGAGTATCTCTCAGGCTGATGACGTACCCTATCAGACCTGTGAAGAGGTATGTCTACTTGAACTAGTTGTTGTTCCTCAACTCCTTGTGGAACAACATCTTCCATAACACTTTGTGGTTCCAGTTCAACTTCCAGCGAGGCTTCAGTGCTATGGTCCGCATCATGAACTTCTTCAAGATCGAACGTACTCCCACTAGTCTTTCTAGAAACAAAGTCCCTTTCTAGAAAGACCCCAGTCTTTGCCACAACTACCTTGTGCTGACTGGGAATGTAGAAGTAATATCCCTTAGTTTCCTTGGGATATCCAATAAAGTATCACTTGTCGGATTTAGGTCCTAATTTGTCTGAGACTTGATGTCGAACGTAAGCCTCACAACCCCAAATCCTCATAAAAGACACCTGGGCATCTCTCCCAGTCCATATCCTATATGGTGTCTTTATCACGGCTTTAGATGGAACTCGGTTGAGTATAAAAGCTGTCGTATCTAGAGCATAGCCCCAAAGGAATGTCGGAAGATCTGTTTGACTCATCATAGATCATACCATATCTAATAGGGTATGATTCCTCCATTCGGATACATCATTCCACTGTGGTGTTCCAGGAGGAGTGAGTTGGGATAGAATCCCACACTTAGCTAGATAGTCACGAAACTCATAGCTAAGGTATCCCACACTTACAGCCGACGGAGGAAGGGACCTAGGGTTCGAAGGCTTGGGATTCTCGGCCTCTTCTCCTGCCCGTGCGTTCGCCTTGCCGAGGGGAGCTTGGGTTTGTGTAGAACCCTTGAAGAAGAACGCTCACCGGCCGTCGGAATGAAACCCTAAATTCGGCTTCGCCTTCGTCCAAGCAACGCCGCCGCTGTCGCACACGAGAGAGGTGAGGAGAGAAAGAATTTCGAGAGGAATTATTTTGGGTTTTGGAAAATCAAAACCTAATTCCCTTTCTTATACTCGAGTTATAATTAATTACTATCTATGCTTTAACTTTATTTCTCCTCATACTTAGTTAACAAAGCGTGCGCAGCCCAGTTGGTTGGCTGTGTCCGGTTAGGTCGGGTCCAACCCGAGGTCATGGGTTCGAGCCTCGCCTTCAACTCTTTCTGTCAAAATTTCTTTTATTTTGTAAAAATACTAAACGACCTCCAAAAATTGCGTAAAAATACTCTAAAAATTTCTAAAAATCTCTAGAATATTTTAAAAGCATTTCCAAATATTTTTATGGACATTTGGAACTCGAAATAGGGAAAATCGGGTCGTTACAATCCCCCATACCTTATAAAAAGTTCGTCCTCGAACTTAGAATAGCTCTGGATATTTCTGTCTAATACTGTCCTCACGCTCCCAAGTGACTTCCTCGTGCTTCTGGTTCTGCCAGATGACCTTCACTAGTGGCACTTATTTATTTCTTAGTCTCTTCTCTGTCCACCATCTGTGTAGGTCTGCTCTCATAACTAAGATCCTCTTGGATCTGCACTGACTGAGGCTGAATCACTTGGCTCGGGTCGTGGAGACACTTCTTTAGCATGGAGACATGAAATACATTGTGTATTGCTGACATGTCTTGTGGTAAGTCTAGCCTGTAAGCTACTTTCCCAATCCTCTCTATGATCAGGTAGGGTCCTACATAGCGAGGACTTAATTTGCCCTTTTTGCCAAATCTCATCACTCCCTTCATAGGAGCGACCTTGAATCCCCTACTTGGAATTCAAGTGGCCTACGGCGTGTCTCAGCATAACTCTTCTGTCTAATCTAGGCAGTCTCAATTCTCTGTCTAATCTTCTGAATAGCCTGAGTTGTCACATCTATCAGCTCTGTCTGAATGCCCAGCTCTACTTCCATCTCTTTTCTCTCTCCTGCTTCTTGCCAGCATATGGGTGATCTGCATTTCCTGCCATATAGTGCCTCATAAGGTGCCATCTTGATGGTGGCCTGATAGCTATTGTTGTAGGCGAATTCAGCTAAGCACAAACACTTGCACCAACTTCCCTTGAAATCCAGCGCACAAGCTCTGAGCATATCATCTAAAATCTGATTTACTCGTTCTGTCTACCCATCAGTCTGTGGATGGAAAGCTGTGCTGAACTTGAGTTTGGTGCCTAGTGCATTCTGAACGCACTCCCAAAAGTGTGAAGTGAAGCGCCCATCTCTATCAGAAATGATAGATTTAGGAACTCCATGAAGTCTGACTACCTCTTTAACATATAGCTGGGTCAACTGCTCTATAGAGTGGGACACCTTGATGGCTAGGAAGTGAGCAGACTTGGTTAATCGATCTACTATTACCCATATCGCATCATATCCATTGGTGGTTCTTGGAAGTCCTGTTATGAAGTCCATGGATATGTCTTCCCATTTCCATTCTGGTATTGGAAGAGGCTGAAGAACTCCTCCTGGTCTCTGGTGTTCTGCTTTGACTCTCTGGCATGTCAAGCAGGTACTGACATACTTAGCTACATCTCTTTTGAGTCCTGACCATCAAAACCTCTGTTTCACATCTTGGTACATCTTGGAAGAACCAGGATGCATGGAGTATGGTGTGCTGTGAGCTTCTTCTAAGATCTTCTTCCTCAGTTCTTCGTCATGGGGCACGCAAATGCGACTCCCTTGATAAAGAATCCCGCTATCTGTTACTCGAAACTCTGATTTGTCTTCTTTCTGTAACCCTTGCTTGATTTTCTGGATATCTGGATCTTCGCTTTGCTTTCTCTGTATCTCCTCAAGCAATGTGGACTCTAAGGTCAATGCAGAGAGTTGCCCTTCAATAATTTCAAGTCCAAAATCCGACAACTCCTTCTGCAGTGGCGGGGCTAATGATGACAAAGACATCAGGGATGCACTGGATTTTCTGCTGAGTGCATCTGCCACTTTGTTAGCTTTGCCTGGCTGGTAGAGAATTTCACAGTCGTAATCTTTGACCAACTCCAGCCACCTGCGCTGTCTCATGTTTAAGTCCTTATGAGTGAAGAAGTACTTAAGACTGATGATCTGTGAAAATTCTACACTGGACTCCATACAAATAATGTCGCCAGAGTTTAAGTGCAAAAACTACAGCTGCCAGCTCGAGATCATGAGTAGGGTAGTTCTTCTCATAGTCTTTGAGTTGTCTGGAAGCATAAGCTATGACTTTTCCTTCTTGCATGAGTACAGCTCCTAAACCCATCTTGGAAGCATCACTGTAGATGTCGAAACTCTTGTCACTCTGTGGGACTGTCAGAATGGGAGCACTGATCAATCTCTTCTTTAGCTCTTGGAAGCTCTGCTCACATTTATCAGACCATTCGTATTTTTTTATTCTTTCTGGTGAGGGCTGTTAGTGGAGAAGCTATCCTGGAAAAATCTTCCACAAACTTCCTGTAGTACCCTGCTAAACCAAGGAAGCTTCTGATCTCTCTGACGTTCTTGGGTCTACTCCAGTTGTTGACCGCTTCCACTTTGGCTGGATCCACTTGAATGCCCTCTTTAGAAATTATGTGACCTAAAAATGCCACCTGATTTAACCAGAACTCGTACTTTGAGAATTTAGCATAAAGCTGCTTTTGCTGTAGAGTCTGCAATACTATTCTCAAGTGCGTGTCATGCTCATCTGGGGTCTTGAATAGGCCAGAATGTCGTCGATGAATACAATGACAAATTTGTCAAGATATTCTCTGAACACTCTGTTCATTAAGTCCATGAAGATCGCAGGTGCATTAGTCACTCCCAATGGCATAACTACAAACTCGTAGTGTCCATATCTGGTTCTGAATGTCGTTCTGGGTATATCTCTTTCTTTCACCTTCAGCTGATGGTCCTCAGAGCGCAGGTCTATCTTTGAGAACACTGTTGCTCCTCTTTACTGATCAATTAAGTCATCGATCCTGGGAAGGGGGTACTTGTTCTTAATTGCTACTTTGCTCAGCGTTCTGAAATCTATGCACATTAGCACGGATCCGTCTTTCTTCTTAACGAACAACTCTGGAGCTCCCCGGGGTGAATGACTAGGGTGAATAAAGCCTTTGTCAAGTAACTCTTGTAGTTGTTCTTGTAACTCCTTCAGCTCTGCTGGAGACATGCGATACGGAGCTTTTGAAATTGGACCGGTTCCAGGAACCAATTCAATCTCAAATCCACTCATTTATTAGGAGGTAGTCCAGGTAGATCTGCTGGGAATACCCCGGGATATTCACAGACCACCCGAACCCCCTTTTTCTTACCTTCTTTCTGTTCTTCTGCACTTACATGACTGGGGCTCCGGGCTCCCTACTGTCTCGTCTTCTATCTTGGCTGGCTTGAACTCTATAACTCTTCATAGTGCTTGTTGGTGATAGAACTCTTCATAGAACTCTAACTGAAAATCTGCCCAGCTCATCTAATCGGCTGCTCTCTTGGTCTTTATCCTCTCCCACTACATACGAGCATCTCCAGACAGGCAGAAAGAGACGCACTTGACCTTCTCGACTTCTGTCCAGTTAAGAAGCTCCATTGTGCTCTCAAGTGTCTTGAACCAAGCCTGGGCATCCCAGGGCTCAGTCGTGCCTGAGAAGCTTTCTGGTTTCAGCTTCAGCCACTGGATGAGGTATGCTTCTTGTCTTCTAGGTGTTGTGGCGACTTCCAGGGCAACTGATAGGACTTCAGTCACTACTGGGGTCTCCACATTAATGGTTGGGGGAGTGGGAGGAGCTGGTTTCTGATTGGCCATTAGATTGGCAATCACTTGCTGCTGCTCGCTACTTGTCTCTGAAGTTGAGTAACAATTTCAGAGAGAATAGGCCCAGGGGTTCTGGGCTCTTCGTTCTCCTGATCTTGGTTCTCAGTACGAACGGTACGGGAACATCCTTTTTCTTAACATCTAATCATGCAAGGTAAAGGCTTGATATCTTACTTTAACCCTTCTAATCATACATAAATACGAATAGAGACAAGGGAAACTAAATCTTCTATCTTACTTTAGTACTAAAAAAAAAGTACTCTATACTGCAGTTAATAATAAGGAAAGCAGAATAAAGAAAGGATTTAAATACTTTCTTACTTGGAAACGGCAAGGATGATGCTGATGTGTGTGTGATGCTGGAGAATGAAAAACTGCTCTGATACCAACTGTAACAACCACCCTTCTTACTACTACTCTCTAAGGGCGACCGTTACCTAACTCCTACTCTACTTACTAGTGTCACTTATGCTATTATTAGCGACACTTAGATTTATCACGGTTCAGAGAAATTCCTACCGAAAAATTTTGGCAGAGTCTCCCCTGTACCGGTGACCAAATCTATAATACAAACATAGTATACGCAGCCACAGACGGCTAGAACATATTTTCCACAACCACGCAGTAATAGAAATAACAATAAGACAAAGAACTACTCTAGCAATAGCCATGACTACAACACTCCACAAATAATAAAAGAGACTAGCTAGACATGCGGAAATAAACTCAACTACAATCCCAAGTTTAATATAACATTAACAGAGAACTAAAAAAAAGTCTCGACAATTTTGCCAGCTACTTCTAGATCTCTCCACAGTCCAGACATCACACACCTTCATCACCACCACCATCCTGTCGCCTTCCTTTCATATCTTAGTTTTTCCTTTATCTGCGGTAGGAGGAAAAAAAAACAAAAGGTCTATAAGCGAAAACGCTTAGTAAGTACTAATCTATCTCACAAAAACATCGAAGTGCATAAAAAAGAATGCAACAATACTAAAACTGAAATGCTAAAAGCAAAGCTGCATGTACTCATGGTATACAGAAATAAAACTGGATACTAAACATGCTCACTAACTGACAGGAAAGTAATGAAACAACTACTGTAAGCTTAGAATTAAAGAACTAAACTTTTATTGATTCTAAGCATAAAACTTGTTTCATTTTCTTATATCTTTATACCAGAAATTAATCTTTTAATTTCTCTTTTACTTTCTTCTTCTTTTCTTTTTCTTTTCTTATGCTAGAAATTAATCTTTTAATTTCTCTTTCACTTTCTTCTTGTTGTTCTTCTTTTCTTCTTTGGGCCCAGGCTTAGTACCAACTCATGCGCGTTCCCTAATAGGTTGGGGTTGCGAGCCACCAATCCTAAAAGAGCAGACCTCGGTCTACCAGGGCCAAGACCTCGGAAATGGTCACCTGGATTTGTTTAACGACAAGCTCTTGGATGTCGGGCACTAGCCTCTTACTTTAATTTACTTGTTATCTCTTTTTAATTAGACCTTGGTCTTTTTCTTTACTCATACTTCTCATAATCCTTTATTAGAGCTTATTAGAATTCTTTAGATATATATCTAACAAGTATAGGATTACAACTAACCAAGCATGCTATATAAAAAAATAACATAAAGGAAAGCAAATCTAAACTCTCTCTAAGCATGTTATAAAACAAAGCAACAGAAAAGCAAATCTGAACTTTCTAAACATGCTGTAAAACAAAGGAAAAGAAAGCACATCTGAACTTAATAATCATGCTGTAAAATAGAGCAAAAGAAAGCTAACTTGGACTTTCTAAACATGCTGTAAAATAGAGCAAAAGAAAGCTAACTTGGACTTTCTAAACATGCTGTGATAAGAGCAAAAGTAAGCTAATCTGATCTTACTAATCATGCTACAAAATAGAGCAAAAGGAAGCAACTTTGAGCTTACTAATCAGGCTATAAAATAAAGCACAAAGAAAACTATTTGATCTTGCTAATCATGCTACAAAATGGAGCAAAAGAGAACTACTTTAAGCTTACTAAACATGCTGTAAAATAGGGCAAAAGAATGCAACTTTGAGCTTTCTAAACATGTTGTAAAATAGAGCTGTGAAATTCTGAATTTCAGGTTGAAATGCTAAGGAACTAAGCAACTGAAATGCCAAACAACCAAATACTAGAGTGCTAGAAAAGTAGCACAACAAGCAAACTCCAAATCATAAAAACAAGGCTAATCTCTTTAATCATGCTTCATCAGAAAAAAAATACCAAACGGTAATGAAAAGTACTCGAACTAAATTCTGCATTTGCTAAGAACATGCTTATTCATAACCAGCAAATTAACACAAACAAGACTAATACTTGCTGAACTTCAAACCCTAATACTTGCTGAAATTAAAACCCTTATAACGCTTGTTTCAATGATATAAACGAAATATCAATCTGCACATGTACAGGACTAAATTCAGGACATGCATGCTATAACAGAACACAACCAGCTAGCCAATAAATCCCTTAAGCATGCTATAACCGAACTTAAGCAGGCAACTTCTCTTTTCTACACAGCTTAATCCAAAACAGAAACAAGAAAGCTGATTCCCTAGCTACCCTATTCTGTAAAGCATGATCCGGAAACCATAGGAAGAAAATCCGAACAGAATAAACAACCTACAATTCATACCGAAATCAACAGGTCTTAGCAAGCACCCTGTACAACTCAAACCAACCTTAGCAATTCGGCTAGATAAATCGAGCATAGAATAAAAACCCTAGCTTATAAATCCACTCGGCACAGCAAAATCCGCAACAAAGGGAATCGGAAACCCTAAATTCGGAGCAAGGAAGAAAATCGAAACTCGGAGCAACTCCTACCACAGGTGAGTAGTACTTACCCTTGCTTGTATGACTTACAGCCGACGGAGGAAGGGACCTAGGGTTCGAAGGCTTGGGATTCTCGGCCTCTTCTCCTGCCCGTGCGTTCGCCTTGCCGAGGGGAGCTTGGGTTTGTGTAGAACCCTTGAAGAAGAACGCTCGCCGGCCGTCGGAATGAAACCCTAAATTCGGCTTCGCCTTCGTCCAAGCAACGCCGCCGCTGTCGCACACGAGAGAGGTGAGGAGAGAAAGAATTTCGAGAGGAATTGTTTTGGGTTTTGGAAAATCAAAACCTAATTCCCTTTCTTATACTCGAGTTATAATTAATTACTATCTATGCTTTAACTTTATTTCTCCTCATACTTAGTTAACAAAGCGTGCGCAGCCCAGTTGGTTGGCTGTGTCCGGTTAGGTCGGGTCCAACCCGAGGTCATGGGTTCGAGCCTTGCCTTCAACTCTTTCTGTCAAAATTTATTTTATTTTGTAAAAATACTAAACGACCTCCAAAAATTGCGTAAAAATACTCTAAAAATTTCTAAAAATCTCTAGAATATTTTAAAAGCATTTCCAAATATTTTTATGGACATTTGGAACTCGAAATAGGGAAAATCGGGTCGTTACAAACAACACATGTGATCGAGGTAGTGATAGGTATCATGGCATGGTAGGCATTAGAGTTGATGTGATTGAGATCTAATCTAATCGAGAGGGTGCATCTTGTACACGATTTAGATCTAATCTAATCGTTAGTCACTAATTAATTACTAATCATGCATCACATACACACAAGAAATTAATTAAATTATTTGTGATTAGTCATGGCCCTACTACGATCTTCTCAACCCAATGAGAAGATCGGATGGTCAACCTAAGGTCAACAACTTCTCAAGCTCCTCCCTTTGACCACCTTGTGTTGCTCGCGCCCTCCTCGTAACTCCGTCTCGAGTGGACCTTCCACCGCTCCAATTTTGTACATTACAATTTTGAAACTCGAGTTACATTCGAGTCTAAACTAATTTACAACAAGAATAAATGGAGAAAGGCACGACGCGCAGGTCACGTATCAAGTATACAGCACACACAACACAAATGGCCGTAATATGAATTACAACACATTTCCAATCAGATTGGGTCTTTTTGGGCCATGACTATCACAAAATAATACAAATAATACATAATTATAAATTATGTATTTTCTATAATTTTCTGTAATTTTTTCTATAATTTTTACAATTTTTTTACGAGTAAAAATTCCCGTCGGTCCCGTTTAGTGGTTTTCGGACGCAATCACGGAACGAATCCCCTTGCGGGGCCAAGGGCAGCGCCCCTACCCGCGATCTAACCATCGCGAGTGTCCCTAAGTGATCCTACAGTGCCTTAGCCCGCTGTCCCAAAAAGTTTTGGGGCGAAACCTTGCCGTTTTGGAAAAATCTTCTCGGTAGTCGAAGCCTACAAGTGTAGAAACCCTTGTGCTTCGCTTCTACGAGAAAAATACCCATAAAAATCATAAAATTATAGAAAGTTTCAGAACCTATATTTTTCATAAAAAATTAAATTAAATTCGTTCTCGCTTCGCATGTGGCTCTGATACCACTGTTGGGTCTTTCGGGCCGCGAAAACCGCTTTTTCGCGTCGCGGAAACCCCGAAACCCCCGCCACCGGATCCGTGCGAAGAATAAAATTTCGAAAAACCTACGAGTACGAGTTTACAAAATCTAGATCTACATTAGAGTACGAGTTTTACCCTTGATGCGCGCCTTTCGTAAATCCCGCTCATCCAAGGTGTCAGATCTCAAGATTGTCAAAGTAGGCAACCCTCTAGAAGTATCCACACGAACAAATCGATGGAGGGATAACCTTAGAGTGTGCTAGCACTCCAAGAAGGTCTCAGCAATGGAGAGGAGAGGGAGAGAAGAATTGGAGCAAGGAAGAAGATGAGAGTTACCAAATGCTTGAATGAAATTCACCTCATCAAAACCTTATAAGTGGTCGGCCACATTAAGGAGTGTAACTCCTTTTCATTAAATGTGGAGGCCATTAAAGAGAGGACTTGTAACCTCCATGAGGTGGCACACACATGTACCAACTATGATGATGTGGCACATCATCATTAGTCCTCCTAATGCCAACTCACAAATGAGGTGGCAAATAGTCAAGTCAAACTTGACTCTTCCTCTTCCTCTTCCTCTCAAGTCAAGTCAAACTTGACTTAATCTCTCTCATGGTTGATCTAATCCAACCATTTAATTCAAGCCAATTTAATATAATGAATCTAATTCATTTAATTAAATTGATTCAATGAGTCATAATCTAAATTAGACTCATTGAACACATGAATCAACTTGAGTCCAACTCAATTAGCCCAATTAGGATTACTCTTAATCCAATTTGATTCATCAAATGAATCTAATCCTCTTGGTTCATCATATGAACCTAATCTCCATCTATTTGTCCTTTGTGTGTGACCCTATAGGTTCTTGTAACGTTGGCAATGCCCCTAAACCCATTTAGGAGCATAAGTAATGAGCGGTATCTAGCAACACATCATTACTACCCAAGTTACAAGAATGTTGAGATCCAACATCACCTTGTGACTACTAATTGTGACTCCTTACAATATATAACAAGTGTCCTTCTATCCTAGACATCTAGATTGATCAATGTGAGGCATAGACCATGTCATCCTCTAATCAATCTAAATCTTGAACTCCAAGTAGACTCACTAAATCAAATGAGCTCAATATCTCATATTGACTCATTTGGGCATGGTCATGCACTTTGTGGTCTCACTCTATCAAGAATATCGATGTCACTCCCGTCATATAGGAGGGATAGATCTCATCTACATCACTCACATCCCTCCGCATAATTTGTTACATACTCAGTAATCACCTTTATAGTCCACCCCGTTACGGGTGACGTTTGACGAAACCAAAGTACATAACTCCTTATGTAGGGATCCATGGTGACTTCAGGTCTAAGGACTAGTAGTCATACTAATAGCCACATGAGAAAGTATATGACACTCATATAACGATCCATGATACTTTCTCATGGCGGGTCATTCAGTATACATTCTCCAATGCATACCCATGTGTCAACTTGATATCTCTATATCCATGACTTGTGAGATCAAGTCATCGAGTTGACCTACATGCTAGTCTCGTCGCATTAACATTGTCCCTGAATGTTAATACTCGACTAGGAATGATTAAGAGTAGTGTTCCCTATATCATCTCACTATCGATTCAACCAATCGATTGATATAGGTAAGAACCTTTTACTCAAGGACGCTATTATACTTAGTTTATTTGGCACCAATACAAGTAAGTATAATAACCAAAACAAATGTCTTTATTTATATAAGAATATGATACAACATGTCCATAATACAATCATCAAATGATTGGCTCTAGGGCTCTAACTAACATCCCGTACCAACATATTCATTCCAATCAGTCGCTTTCCTAGTTATACTCCGTAGACTGAATCATCCATAGCTATAGGATACATGCTAAAGTAGCAGACACTGATTAAAATTTTAAGTAAATAGATAAATAGTCACTAAGGGTAAAAACTGAGATTAACTTATAATCCCAAAGGTCTCACATAGTAGAGAAACATGGATCCATTCTCCTACTACTCTTATTGTCGCCATAGAACATGTGGTATGCATCATATGCTACGATGTTATTCTCTTCACTAAAAAAAGAGCGTATGTTTTTCTTAAATTTTAACTTCGTACAGATTTTGATCTGGACATACCTAATGTCTAATCCTGAATTCAACATATGAATTCCAATATGGCTTTTAACATGTTTAGTAAATGATGGGTTCATTTACTTCGATCATTATTCAACATAAATGATCTCATCTTGACACAATTATCAAAGTGACCTTAACTTATGGATCTGTCTCTGTTCATAGCTATATAATCTATCCTATAAGTAACAGTCTTACCTCTATTTATCCTTAACAAATAGAGATGATTGTCCATGTGAGTGGACCAATCTCAACCTACCAACCTGCTCATCGAGACTTTAATCCAAAATGTAACAACTTATACACTGAATAGATCATGACATTTTACAATGTGTTACATTTTACGAAGTCACAAAGACTTCCCATTCTTTGAAATGACTCTTTAGTCAATAAATTAGTAAAAGGATCTGCAAGTATAGTACGTGTAGGGATATACTCAAGAATTATCATTTTCTTGTCCACAATATCCCTTACAAAATTATACTTAATTCTATATGCTTGCCTTTGCTGTGATATTTAGGATCCTCAACTTGATTATCACGATACATTATAACAGGACTCCCACTATCTTTAGCAATCTTCAAATGCTTCAGGAACTTTTTCAACCAGACAAATTATTGCACAACTAATGCGCAAGCCACACAGCTTCCATTGTCGATAAGGCTACATAAGCCTGCCTCTTGCTAGGAGATGTCGCCACCATTTAGCAAGAAGGTATAGCTAGATGTGGATTTTCTGTCATCAAGGTTTCCTGCCCAATCTACATCTATACAACCCTTCAGGTTCATCATAGATCCTTAGAAATAGATACAATAATCTGTTATCCTTTTAGAGGTATTTTAATATCCTCTTCATCGCTTCCCAGTGTCTTAATCTTGGGTTTAATTGGAAACAACTAACTAAGCCAACACCATAGCTTATATCATGATGAGTACACAATATAGTGTACATTAAACTATCAATAGCACTGGCATATGATTTTTTCTACATTTCGACTATTTCCTCAAGAGCTTGGGATACATACTTTTGCTCAAGACAGTACCTCTCACTATAGGCGTCTGTTCAATGTTGCAATCTGACATATTGAAGTGTTGTAGCATCTTAGTGATATAAGCTTCTTGAGACAAACTTAAAAGCCTTTTTGATCGATCTCTAATGATCTTCACTCCAAAGATGCACTCTGCTTCTCCCATATCTATTATATCAAATTGTGATGAAAGTCAATATTTGACTTCTATCACGCTTGTTAACGTTCCGTAAGTATACGGATACGTCGTCATTAATAAAGAAAGATATCGTATCCACATGGACTGGTATAAGCACTAAAGATATCTCAACAAAAATTAGCTGAATTACTAATCAATTGATTTATGAAAACTAGTGCAACTATGAAAAGTAAAGAATAGAGATAAAAGAATAGAAACAAGAATAAGGGCTATGATAAAAGGGTTGTTCTAGGTGTTTCGGTTTATTTGTAATGTTATTTAATGTAGGCGATCTACCAAATCATATCCCTCAATTGTCCGTCATTTATAGAATGTTGTCAGTTCTCTCTTACAATAGACAAACGACCTAGGACTGAAATCTATACCTAAATGTGATCAATTAGGAATGATTCCTATGTTGTCCTTACACGGGCTTGCCTGACATGTGCGCCCTCGGAAAATCAACATAGAAATTCATCACTTCTCAACCTCATCAAGATATGAAAGATTAATGCATCCAATATATCCTACCTCCTTGAATGTCCTTATTTCACCCTAAAGATCATCCCTCAATCGCCCTTACATGGGCTTGTCTATCATGAATGCCCCTCGGATAATCGAGTGAGGAATCACCTCTATAAGATCCACAACATACCCAAACATTCAATCAAGTATGGTAATTAAGCCCAATCACAACAATCCTCACAAGATCAAATAGATACAAACAGGGCAAAATCATAGAAATAGGAAATTGACAAATCCACAAGAGTTTACATCAAATTCACATTACAAATACTCCCTCTATCCTAGAACATAGAGATCTAATCCATAGAACAAGAGAAGAAATCCAAAGACAAGAAGTTTTCAAGCATCTTGATCCCAAACCCCAAGAAGATAAGGGGAGAAAAGCTTATCTATGATGAAGAACTGTCTTCGGATCCAATCCTCATTCCCAGAGTCGATTCATTGAAGATCCACCCTTAGATCGCCGGAAAATCCCTTCAAGAAGGTGGAGGAACGCCCAAATCTTGATTTCTCCCAAAAGGGAGAACTCCCTCTTTCAAATGAGAAAGAAACCCTTATATAGAGCTGGGGGTTGAGTGCCACACGACCTCGAGACACGACCGTGTGAAGCTCACATGACCTGGTCCATTCCCTTCACTGCCCAGGTGACACGATCATGTGATGCTCACACAGTCGTGGCATGCTTTGCCACTGCCTCCTTGCACAGCCGTGTAGATCTACACGGCCTGCTCTGCCTCTGGCTCTGGAACTCCTGCACGATCGTGTCTGGGACACGACCAGGACTTCCTTAGCTTCTGGAAATGTTGCATGGCCGTGTGACACACACGACCATGCACTGCTTTGGCTCTGGAAGGCTTGCACGGCCGTGTGATTCTCACACGGCCTAGACACTCCTTCATTTTTCCAGGGCTGCAGGGGTGAGGATCACCACACAGCCTGGGAAACTCCCCATGACAGGGTTGTGTGGCACACAGGAATGGTGCCTTCCTCCTTCATTCAATTGTAGATTACACCTTGAACACCAATTCTTCTCCAAAATCGACTTCTGCTTACAGAAAATGCACAAAAGTAGATATCCAAACAAAAAGAGTAAATATGCTAAAAGCAAAGCTGGAAGTACAAAAATTCATAGATAAAGCATGCACAAAATATGTGAATGCAAAAAGAGTAAATATGCTAAAAGCAAAGCTGGAAGTACAAAAATTCATAGATAAAGCATGCACAAAATATGTGAATGTGCATCAAAACATGCTAAACAAGTGTATACAATCTACGCACATCACACCCCCAGACTTAAACTTTTGCTTGTCCTCAAGAAAAAATGCTGCAATCTTAATTCATATGCACTACAATGCATTCATAATCCCTAATGTATTTTCCTAACTCTATCAAAAAGTTTCATTAACAAGCATGATCATGAAAATAAGTCAAGTATGGCTCAAGCATAAGTCTCTTGTGCACAGTGTAAAAAGTGACCCAAACTTTTCAAGTTTCAATTTATGTCCTAGTCAAGTCATCATCCAGATGAGTTCCTAATGTTTCCAGTGATAGGAACATAATCGGTGATAGGCACTTACCTGCCACACACTTGGTTCATATCTCTCAATCAACCCAAGGTCTCAAAGGCGTGCTCAATCTTAAGAGAAGCTAAGTAGTCATTCCCTAGTAACCTAACTCGGTCTCAAAGGGGTGACTTACTAGATTCTACTCACGACAACTATTTTTTATATCCCTTATTCATTTTTTTATATATATATAAGTATTTGTATTGTGCAAAACTTATTTACAAATGTACTTTTAGCACAAATGTTGGGATATTTTGATTTTTCCAAATGAGATTACATGATTTGAGCATCATCCAATAACCAAAATGAAGTTTGAGAAATCACCATGGAAACCAAGTACTAAACAAACAAGATGAATCATGACTATTTCAATGATATCAACTATCCAAGCTTAAGTATGGTGAAAGTAAGATCCTTAAGGTCAAGCCAAATCTCAAACTTATCTCCATATGATACTTAGCTTATTTCATTCTACCCAAGATAGAGAAAAGAAATACACTAAGCATACTACTAGCATCATTTACAACATCATGAATCAAGATAATAAACGTACTAACATCTTTACTAAAAGGATAAGAAAGCATAAAAGTGAAGTTTGATGTTTTCAAGATATATGCCACAGGATTTTTCAAAAGACAGTCAAGTGACTATCAAAACAATCCAAACAAATGCAAAACAAAATAAACTGTAAAATAAAAACAGAAAATGTAAAAAAAAAAATTTAGGTTTTCAAACCCCCCCCAGACTTAAACTTTTCATCATCCCGATGAAATCAATATGGTGGAGGAGGTCGACGAGGGAAAGGAGGTCTACGTCATTCCACAATAGGAAAACTAGGAAAACCAGGGGTTTCACTAAGGAATCTTTGATATTCATAAAGGGCATCTATTTGTTGGCTAGTAATACTCATGCCCTACATAAAATCCCTCATTCTAGCTTGATCAATATCATAGTCCTGAACAAATTCAGCCATTTAACCTTGAAAGTTCCTTGTAAACTGAAAGTGATTTTATACTTCTCTGAACTGGTCATCGGATAAAGAAAAGCGACTTTCCAGCATTCTTCATTGGGTATTTTACTTCTCATGAAGAGAGTCCAGAGATGCACGGAAATCTGAAAAATCGAATATGGAGGAATCCGTACCATAGGCAAAAGAATACCTAGCGGGCTCCGGATGTCCGGAGGGTTGCGGGTATCCAGATGACGAGGGCTCAAGGTGTGACTCTGTGTCTTTGGATATAGAAGGGGCATTCTCAGGGTCCAGATCAGTAATTACCCAATTAGCAGGGTTGCGAATAGAAGTTCGTTCGGGACAAGGAAGAGGTAAAGGAAAACCATTGGTCCTCGGAAATGCAAAACCATTCTCATCCTGACAAATTATTTTCATTGAAAGACATGCATCAATGTCTATCATGTCATTGCCATGGATGACTTCCAACCCATCTAAATCAAGCTCCAAATTAATAGCTATTTGAGTAATCAAACCACCAAAAATAATTGACCCCGAGGATGCCCTCCCGGCTCTCACTAAGGTTTGTAAAAAATGAAAACCGGAATCGAAATCAACTTTATGTAACATAGCCCACAAAGCGTAAAGCTCTACTTTCTTGATGACTCCATCACTTTCCCCTCTACCAAAAATAGTTTTACTCATAACACGATGTAGGTATCTAAAGACGGGGTTTTGCATGTGAGAAGCCTTAGCTCTAGAGGGCTCATAAGGTTGTTCCAATCCAGTGATCGAATTCCAAAATTGATTCCAATTAAACCTAGAATCAAACCTGCGAGAGTTACCAGTAGACAATCCAAAATAAGTGTTAAAGTCACTAAATGTCCACTGAAACTCTTGGTTCAAAAGCCTAAAAGTTATCTTGCCCACATAGTCATCCTCATTCACAAAGTGAACATATAATGAACTTAAAAATTCCAAAATAATACGAGGATATGTAGGTAGGTGCATGTACATGATGTCATTCCAATCTAGAAACCCAATCATCCAGTCTACATCTCTAATTCCTAACATGTTTGAAACGGCTGGGTCCATATAACGTGTACACATAATTTTTCTATTGACAAGAATTTCAAATCTAGATTTATGATCTGCATTTCTAAAAACGATATTGAATTCATTGTTATTACCTTCATCGTGTGCAATCCTCTTTCCTTTGCCCTTTGCTGGTTGTTTCCCTTTTTCCCTTGTTGGCTCCTTACCTCCGCTCGATCCACCACTTCCCTTGTGAAGTTTCTTCGGAATATTAGACATGTTGTCAAGATTAATTGGGGAAAGGTGTTGTTTTTGGTTGGAGAAGACATAACTTGAAGAAATAGATCTTGAAGAACAAGATCTTTGGTTAAGGAGTTATAGATCTCGGATATAGGAGAAGAGAAAAGTCTAGATCTTGATGAAGTTTACGGATAAAGAAGAGTTTCATATCCAGATCTGAGAAGACTTAGGAGAAAGGTTGAAGAAGAAGGGAGTTTGGGAGAAAAGGATGCTTTGAGAAGGTGGGGGTGTGTGGCCGACACGGCCTAGGCATGGCCATGTATAACAAACATGGCTAAGGCAATTGCTCTGCACAGGCCGTATGGATCTACACGGCCCCATCCTTCCTCTCCTCGGGAGACCTTGCACGACCGTGCTAATCAGCATAGCCACAACCATCTCCTCCTCGGATGAATTTGCATACCCATGCAAGGGACACGATCACATCCTTTTCTTTGTCGGGTTGGTTCACACGACCGTGCAAATATGCATGGCCTCAGCCTTCTTCTTTTCGGTTCAGCTCACACGGCCATGTATGGGACATGGCCAAGATCCTTTACCTCCTCTGGAATCACCACACGGTCGTGTCTGGAACACAGTCGAGCCCTTTTTCTTCTCGGGATGCCTTACACGGTCGTGTTATGTAGACACGGCCCTAGCATCCTTCTCTTCTACAAGATGTCCCTGGCCGTGTATGGCACACGGCCAAGCTCTGTTTTGCTCCAAAGGATTGTTCTACTCCTTCCTTGTCTCTCCAATACTTCCATGCCCATGAAGAAGTCATGGCCAGCTCACGGAAGCAAAATTTAAACCTGAAAATTGTTGGATCGAGAAGCTCTAGAGGGGGGGGGGGTGAATAGCGCTCATGGCTATTTCGTTTTTCAATTATCGAAATCATATCGAATAAGTCGTTCGAGTATAAGCGCAGCGGAGAGAAACAGAAACAAGTGCAAACAAAGACACGAAAGATTTACTTCGTTCGGAGCCTAAGGCGACTCCTACTCGAAGACCCGCGATCCTTGATTACTTCCGGTGGGCAACAACTATAAGCTCGATGAGAATTACAAATTACAATGAAAGTAGTAAAACTGTTAGCTAGAGCCCTAGAGCCAATCATTTGATGATTGTATATTGGACTTATTGTATCATATTCTATATAAATAAAGGCATTTGGATTTTTGGTTATTATACTTACTTGTATTGGTGCCAAATAAACTAAGTATAATAATGTCCTTGAGTAGACGGTTCTCACCTATATCAATCGGTTAGTTGAACCGATAGTGAGATGATATAGGGAACACTACTCTTAATCATTCCTAGTCGAGTATTAGCATTCAGGGATAATGTTAATGCAATAAGACTAGCATGTAGGTCAACTCGATGACTTGATCTCACAAGTCATGGATATAGAGATATCAAGTTGACACATGGGTATGCATTAGAGAATGTATACTGAATGACCCGCCATGAGAAAGTATCATGGATCGTTATATGAGTGTCATATACTTTCTCATGTGGCTATTAGTATGACTACTAGTCCTTAGACCTGAAGTCACCATAGATCCCTACATAAGGAGTTATGTACTTTGGTTTCGTCAAACGTCACCCGTAACTGGGTGGTCTATAAAGGCGATTACTGGGTATATAACAAATTATGCAAAGGGATGTGAGTGATGTAGATGAGATCTATCCCTCCTATATGACGGGAGAGACATCGGTATTCTTGATAGAGTGAGACCACGAAGTGCATGACCATGCCCAAATGAGTCAATATGGGATATTGAGCTCATTTGATTTAGTGAGTCTACTTGGATTTCAAGATTTAGATTGATTAGAGGATGACACGGTCTATGCCTCATATTGATCAATCTAGATGTCTAGGATAGAAGGACACTTGTCATATATTGTGAGGAGTCACAATTAGTGGTCACAAGGTGATGTTGGATCTCAACATTCTTGTAACTTGGGTAGTAATGATGTGTTACTAGATACCGCTCATTACTTATGCTCCTAAATGGGTTTAGGGCATTGCCAACGTTAGAAGAACCTATAGGGTCACACACTAAGGATAATTAGATGGAGATTAGGTTCATATGATGAACCAAGAGGATTAGATTCATTTGATGAATCAAATTGGATTAAGAGTAATCCTAATTGGGCTAACTTGAGTTGGACTCAAGTGGATTCATGTATTCAATGAGTCTAATTTAGATTATAACTCATTGAATCAACTTAATTTAATGAATTAGATTCATTATATTAAGTTGGCTTGAATCAAATGGTTAGATTAGATCAACCATGGAAGATATTTAGTCAAGTTTGACTTGACTTGAGAGGAAGATTAAAAGTCAAGTTTGACTTGACTTTATGCCACCTCATTGGTGAGTTGGCATTGATGTGGACCAATGATGTTACTCCACATCATCATGGGTGCCACCTCATGGAAGTTACAAAGCCATTCTCTTTAATGGCTTCACATTAATTGCAATTAATGCAATTAATTTAGGGTTACACATGGAGAAGTGGCCGGCCACATTTTTGAATGAAATGGATTCATTTTTCATTCAAGTGGTATTATTCCATCTTCTTCCTCAAGAGCTCTCAATCTCCCCTCTCCTCCTCCTTGGCCGAATACCACATAGGTGCTAGCACACCTTGGTTTTGGTCTTCTCCATCTAGAGTTGTTTGTGTGGATACTTCTAGAGGAGTATCTATTTTGATACTCTAGAGATCCGGCATTTTGGACGAGCGGGATTCACGTCGGGCACGCATCAAGGGTATAAACATCTTAACTTTTGTAGATTTAGTGTAAATCGAAGTTTTCTAACTCGTACTCGAAATTTTCTGAATTTTTCCTTTGTACGGATCCGGTGGCATGGGTGATTTGGGGTTTTCGCGACGCGAAAAGCGATTTTCGCGGCCCGAAAAACCCAACAGTGGTATCAGAGCCACGTGCAAAGCGAGTACGAGTTTCTTTTCATATTTTTATGAAAAATATAAATCTGTAAACTTTCTGTAAATTGATGTTTTTATAGTTTTAATGGGTTATTTTCTCGTAGTAACGAAGCACAAGTGTTTAGACACTTGTAGGCTTCGACTACCGAGAAGTTTTTCACGAAAAGGTGAAGTTTCGACCCCAAAACGTTTTGGGACAGCGGGCTTAGGCGCTATTGGATCGCTTAGGAGCAACTCACGATGGTTAGATCGCGGGTAGGGGTACTTCCCCTAACCCCGCAAGGGGATTTGCTCCGCGATTCCGCCCGAAATCGCTAATCGGGACCGCCGGGAAAAATTTACCCATAAAATTGTAAAATTATGAAAAATTGCAGAAAATTATGAAAAAATATATAATTTAGAATTATATATTGATTTTGTGATAGTCATGGCCCAATAGACCCAATTGGATTGGAAATTTGTGTTGTAATTTATAATACGGCCTGCGCGCCGTCATTTGTGTTTGTGTGTGCTGTATATCATTCGCGACCTGCGCGTCGTGCCTCTCTTTTATATATTCTTGTTGTAAATTAGATTTAGACTCGAATGTAACTCGAGTTTCAAAATTGTAATGTACAAAATTGGAGCAGTGGAAGGTCGACTCGAGATGGAGTTATGAGGAGGGCGCGAGCAACACAAGGTGGTCAAAAGGAAAGCGCTTAAGAAGCTGTTGACCCTAGGTTGACCATCCGATCTTCTCATTGGCTTGAGAAGATCGTAATAGGGCCATGACTAAATCACAAAAATTATTTAATTAATTGATTTTGTGTATGTGATGCATAATTTAGTAATTAATTAGTGTCTTACGATTAGATTAGATCTAAATCGTGCACAAGATGCACCCTTACGATTAGATTAGATCTACATCGTGTACAAGATGCACTCTATTGAATAGATTAGATCTATCGTGTATTTGATACACATCGATGTTTAGATTAGATTTAAATTATGTCAACTCTAATGGCTACTATGCCGTGATACCTACCACTACCTCGATCGCATGCTGTTGTTGAATCTGCCAAAGTAGAGCAACACATACTATCTTGGTAGGGTATGGAGGGACAATCTTGGTCCCGCATATCAACGCATGGGTGAATACAAACTCAATTAGATTGAGTATTCCTAGTTTACTCGGTTGGATCGAGTACAACTATAGGCATTCTTCCAATGGTTGGAAAGGTAGGACAAAATCACGTTTATATTAATTCTCGGGCGTATTAGCCAAAGCTAACTCGAGTTTTAATATAAATACGGATTTTATCCTATAAACAAGAGTTGCATAGAGATGTAATTGGTAATCGTTACCTACCGATCATACTAAGTCTTGGGCGTATTAGCCAAAGCTAACTCAAGGGTTAGTATGATGTAGATCTTGTCCCACATGAATTATAGAATTTAGTGGGAGCATCATTTAGTTAAAGGCCTAATTAAATGATTTAGAATATGGTATTTATTTCTGCTTTTATTTCTGTTGTAGATTACCATGACGTCGAATACGAACACCTTCTCTCTGCGATCTGTCCTTGAGAAGGACAAGCTCAACGGAGCAAACTTCCTGGACTGGTACAAGAACCTGAGAATAGTTCTCACTCAGGAACGTAAACTGTACGTTCTGGAGCAGTCCATTTCGGAGGCTCCTCCTGCCAATGCCCCGCGAGCTGACAAAGATGCTTACAAGAAGCATCAAAATGACGCATTAGATGTGTCATGTCTAATGCTCTCGACCATGAACTCTGAGCTTCAGAAGCAACACGAGTTAATGGGCGCTTACGATATGGTTGAACATCTTCATCAACTGTATCAAGGTCAAGCGGGGCATGAGAGATTTGAGATCTCAAGGGCACTGTTTCAGTGCAAGATGTCAGACGGGGCTCCCGTAGGCCCATATGTACTCAAAATGATTGGGTACATAGAGAACCTACAAAGGTTGGGGTTCCCTCTTGGCCAAGACCTGGCCACTGACCTGATCTTGCAATCCTTGTCGGATAGCTACAGTCAATTCGTTCTAAACTACAATATGAACGAGATTGACAAGCCACTGCCCGAGCTGCTTAGCATGTTAAGAACTGCTGAGCTAAACCTTAAGAAGGCGAAGCCCAACACTATTCTGATGGTTCAGAAACATAAGGGCAAGGGCAAGCCCAAAGGCAAGGGAAAGTCCCAAGCCAAGGGCAAAGGCAAGGCACTGAAGCCTAAAGGAGGGGTCGCCAAGGATGCTACCTGCTTCCACTGCGGTCACTGGAAGAGGAACTGCATGGTATACTTGGAGGATCTTAAGAAGAAGCGAAGTGAGACTTCCACTTCAGGTATATATGTTATAGAAGTCAATCTATCTATTTCTACATCATGGGTATTAGATACTGGATGTGCTTCTCACATTTGTACTGATGTGCAGGCGCTGAGAAATAGGGCGAGGTGGACCTACAAGTAGGCAATGGAGCACGGGTTGCTGCTGTTGCTGTAGGAACTTACTTTCTATCTCTGCCCTCTGGGCTTGTACTAAAGTTAGTCGATTGTTGTTATGTGCTTGCATTAACTAAGAACATTATATCAGTTTCTTGTTTGGACAAGAAAGGTTTCTCGTTTACAATAAAGAACAAATGTTGTTCCGTCTTTTTAAACGATATGTTCTATTGTAGTGCACCTCTGATAAACGGACTCTATATTCTAGACCTTGAGAGCCCTATCTATAACATAAATACCAAGATGTTCAAGTCAAATGACATGAACCAAACCTACCTCTGGCACTGTCGCTTAGGTCATATAAATGACAAGCGCTTATCCCAGCTCCATAAGGATGGTATGCTGGACTCATTTGATTTTGAATCATATGAGGTATGTGAGTCATGCTTACGAGGCAAGATGACCAAGACTCCCTTTAGTGGGCACAGCGAGAGAGCAACTGATTTGTTAGGACTCATACATAGTGATGTATGTAGCCCTTTCAATGTTGCTGCTAGAGGCGATTATAGGTACTTCATCACATTTACTGATGATTTCAGTAGATATGGTTATGTGTACTTGATGACACATAAGTCTGAATCCTTTGAAAAGTTCAAAGAATTCAAGAATGAAGTACAGAACCAGCTTGACAAGAGTATTAAGATACTTCGATCCAATCGAGGTGGAGAATACCTTAGCCATGAGTTCCGTGACTATCTAGCTGAGTGTGGGATTCTATCCCAACTCACTCCTCCTGGAACACCACAGTGGAATGATGTATCCGAAAGGAGGAATCGTACACTATTAGATATGGTACGATCGATGATGAGTCACACAGATCTTCCGACATACCTATGGGGCTATGCTCTAGACACGGCAGCTTTTATACTCAACCGAGTTCCATCCAAGGCCGTGATAAAGACACCATATAGGATATGGACTGGGAGAGATGTCCAGGTGTCTTTCATGAGGATTTGGGGTTGTGAGGCTTACGTTCGACGTCAAGTCTCAGACAAGTTAGGACCCAAATCCGACAAGTGCTACTTTATTGGATATCCCAAGGAAACTAAGGGATATTACTTCTACATTCCCAAGGTAGTTGTGGCAAAGACTGGGGTCTTTCTAGAAAGGGACTTTATTTCTAGAAAGACTAGTGGGAGCGCGTTCGATCTTGAAGAAGTTCAAGATGTGAACAATAGCACTGATGCCTCGATGGAAATTGAACTGGAACCACAAAGTGTTGTGGATGATGTTCCACAAGGAGTTGAGGAACAACAACCAGTTCAAGTAGACATACCTCTTCGCAGGTCTGATAGGGTACGTCGTCAGCCTAAGAGATACTCATTTCTCTTGTCTGACCATGATGACATTGTGCTCATAGAGGATGAGCCTACCACCTATCAGGAAGCTGTGATGAGACCAGATTCCGAGAAATGGCTAGAAGCCAAGAGATCCGAAATGGAATCCATGTACACCAACCAAGTATGAACTTTGGTTGATCCACCTGAAGGGGTAAAACCCATTGGGTGTAAGTGGGTCTTTAAGAGAAAGATTGACATGGATGGACTTATTTATAAGGGTCGCTTGGTAGCTAAAGGTTTCAAGCAGATTCATGGTATTGACTATGATGAAACCTTTTCTCCAGTAGCGATGTTTAAGTTCATTCGGATCATGCTTGCTATTGCATCCTACCATGACTATGAGATATGGCAGATGGATGTCAAAACCGCATTTCTGAATGGAAACCTACTCGAGGATGTGTACAAGACACAACTTGAGGGTTTTGTAGATCCACAGCATACTAGCAGAGTATACAAGCTGCATAGGTCCATTTATGGACTAAAGCAAGCTTCTCGGAGATGGAATCTTCATTTCGATGATGCAATCAAACAGTTTGGTTTCATCAAGAATGAAGATGAACCTTGTGTCTGCAAGAAGGTTGTAGGGGACATAGTTGTCTTCCTCATATTGTATGTGGATGACATACTACTCATTGGGAAGGACATCCCTATGCTTCAATCTCTCAAGACCTGGCTAGGGAGTTGCTTCTCAATGAAGGACTTAGGTGAGGCATCCCGCATTCTAGGGATACAGATCTATAGAGATAGATCTAAGAGATTGCTTGGCCTAAGTCAGAGTACATATATTGACAAGGTACTCCTTCGGTTTTCCATGCAGAACTCCAAGAAGGGATTTCTGCCGATGTCACATGGTGTGAGTCTTTCAAAGACTCAAGGTCCCTCTTCTAGAGAGGAGAGAGACCGCATGGATCAGATCCTTTATGCCTCAGCCATAGGATCGATCATGTACGCCATGCTATGTACTCGACCTGATGTCTCGTATGCTTTGAGCATGACGAGCAGATACCAGTCAGATCCAGGTGAAAGTCACTGGATAGCGGTCAAGAATATTCTTAACTACTTGAGAAGGACTAAAGAATATTTCTTGATATATGGAGGCGATGATGAGCTAGCTGTAAAGGGTTACAGTGATGCTAGCTTCCAGATCGACCAGGATGACTATAGATTGCAGTTGGGGTTCGTATTTTGCATTAATGGTGGTGCTGTTAGCTGGAAGAGTTCGAAGCAGGATACAGTAGCTGATTCTACAACGAGTATGAGTCGCATTAGGCTCCGAACGAAGTAAATCCCTTTGGATCCTTGAGTTCATTCGATTGCGCTGGTTTTAATTACTCCCATAGTTTTGCGACAATGGAACTAAATAGCACGAGCGAACCCCGCCTCACCGGACCAAACACATACTACGGCGCTTCCATCTCATTCGAGATTATCGAGAGAGGAGATGTGAAGATTTGCGTACCTACAGAGGCTAACATCGCAGATCCCTTGACCAAGGCTTTGGCACAGAGGAAGCATGATGGTCACACTAGGTCATTTGGGCTTAGAGCCTACACTGATTGGCACTAGTGCTAGTGGGAGATTGTTAGCTAGAGCCCTAGAGCCAATCATTTGATGATTGTATATTGGACTTATTGTATCATATTCTATATAAATAAAGGCATTTGGATTTTTGGTTATTATACTTACTTGTATTGGTGCCAAATAAACTAAGTATAATAATGTCCTTGAGTAGATGGTTCTCACCTATATCAATCGGTTAGTTGAACCGATAGTGAGATGATATAGGGAACACTACTCTTAATCATTCCTAGTCGAGTATTAGCATTCAGGGACAATGTTAATGCAATAAGACTAGCATGTAGGTCAACTCGATGACTTGATCTCACAAGTCATGGATATAGAGATATCAAGTTGACACATGGGTATGCATTAGAGAATGTATACTGAATGACCCGCCATGAGAAAGTATCATGGATCATTATATGAGTGTCATATACTTTCTCATATGGCTATTAGTATGACTACTAGTCCTTAGACCTGAAGTCACCATAGATCCCTACATAAGGAGTTATGTACTTTGGTTTCGTCAAACGTCACCCGTAACTGGGTGGACTATAAAGGCGATTACTGGGTATATAACAAATTATGCAGAGGGATGTGAGTGATGTAGATGGGATCTATCCCTCCTATATGATGGGAGAGACATCAGTATTCTTGATAGAGTGAGACCACGAAGTGCATGGTCATGCCCAAATGAGTCAATATGGGATATTGAGCTCATTTGATTTAGTGAGTCTACTTGGATTTCAAGATTTAGATTGATTAGAGGATGACACGGTCTACGCCTCATATTGATCAATCTAGATGTCTAGGATAGAAGGACACTTGTCATATATTGTGAGGAGTCATAATTAGTGGTCACAAGGTGATGTTGGATCTCAACATTCTTGTAACTTGGGTAGTAATGATGTGTTGCTAGATACCGCTCATTACTTATGCTCCTAAATGGGTTTAGGACATTGCCAACGTTACAAGAACCTATAGGGTCACACACTAAGGACAATTAGATGGAGATTAGGTTCATATGATGAACCAAGAGGATTAGATTCATTTGATGAATGAAATTGGATTAAGAGTAATCCTAATTGGGCTAACTTGAGTTGGACTCAAGTGGATTCATGTATTCAATGAGTCTAATTTAGATTATGACTCATTGAATCAACTTAATTTAATGAATTAGATTCATTATATTAAGTTGGCTTGAATCAAATGGTTAGATTAGATCAACCATGGAAGAGATTTGGTCAAGTTTGACTTGACTTGAGAGGAAGATTAAAAGTCAAGTTTGACTTGACTTTATTTCACCTCATTGGTGAGTTGTGGACCAATGATGTTACTCCACATCATCATGGGTGCCACCTCATGGAAGTTACAAAGCCATTCTCTTTAATGGCTTCACATTAATTGCAATTAATGCAATTAATTTGGGGTTACACATGGAGAAGTGGCCGGCCACATTTTTAAATGAAATGGATTCATTTTTCATTCAAGTGGTATTATTCCATCTTTTTCCTCAAGAGCTCTCAATCTCCCCTCTCCTCCTCCTTGGCCGAATACCACATAGGTGCTAGCACACCTTGGTTTTGGTCTTCTCCATCTAGAGTTGTTTGTGTGGATACTTCTAGAGGAGTATCTATTTTGATACTCTAGAGATCCGGCATTTTGGACGAGCGGGATTCATGTCGGGCACGCATCAAGGGTATAAACATCTTAACCTTTGTAGATTTAGTGTAAATCGAAGTTTTCTAACTCGTACTCAAAATTTTCTGAATTTTTCCTTTGCACAGATCCGGTGGCATGGGTGATTCGGGGTTTCCGCGACGTGAAAAGCGGTTTTCGCGGCCCGAAAAACCCAACAAAAACAACTTTGTACCGACAACTTAAAGGAGAAAGCAGAGCTCCGGTTCGTCGGAATTTCGCAGCAGCACTTCAGAATGATTTTGTTAGTAGCACGTTGAAGACAGAAAGCCTAGAACTTGATTGTTTGAAGTGCTTGTCGAAACCCCCTTATAAAGATTGTTTAAGGTGCCTTGAAGGCTGTTCAAGGTGCCTCCATGCTGCCGAGTCCTCCGCATGGATCAAGCTTGATCTGGTCGAACTTCATCTGCTTAAGGCGCCTAAAACCCTACTCAAGGCACCTTCCGAGGTGCCTTATACTCCCTTCAAGGCACCTCCATTGATGCTTCGCAGCCAGGTCAGCTTTTGCACCCGAGGCGCCTCCAAGCTCTATGGAAGCGCCTCGGACACTGTTCATCCGAGGGAAAACTTCATTATTTTGCACCTGCAAGACATGTTAGTCCAAACAACTATCCTGCAACACAAAGTTAGCATAAACAGCAGCATGAATATGAAAATGAATATTATGACAGTCTCCGAACTGTCCGGGTCTGACTTCGAATTTCCAACCGGAAACCCTAGGTCGATCCGACGCCTACTGTTCCCTCTACGAGGAACGCGTCCTCACCTACTCCCCTTAGGAGATTTACCTGTTGCCAGTGCGATCCTCCAGATCGACTTGACTTTTGCTCAGCACTCGACGCTTTCGGACTTTCTGCTGGACATCCGCTTCCCGGCTAGTCCAGTCTTTCACCTGGTTCGCGACACCAGGACTTTCCACCTAGGGTTACCACCCCCTAAGACTTTTGCCTGAAGCCATCGACCTGCCAAGACTTTCCGCATAGGGTTACCACCCCCTATGACCTAGGGTTACCACCCCCTAGGGGTTTCCCTTTGCCTAACCGCAGCTAGGACTTTCCTGAAATACCCAAACAGACTTGTTAGATTACAAAACACCTTAATTTTGAATCATTTGCCATTATCAAAACACGAGTTCGATCGTCGGATGCTTCCCGCACCAACAAAAACAAGAGTAAAAAAAAGTTTAAAAGAACTAACTAATGAAATGAAAACTGAAACTGAAAATACTAAAAGAACCCTTGGGTTGCCTCCCAAGAAGCGCTTGTTTAAAGTCTTTAGCTCGACCAATATGATCATTCTTCTCTTTTTCTCGCCCATGGTGGGCAGACATATTTCTCATTTTTGTTGGGAGGCCTTCTCCCAACTTCTTCCACCAAAGTATACTCCTCATTTGGTGGCCTCCCATGAGGATGGAAATTCTATTCCTCAAGTTTGTAAACGCTTGCCTTGCTACAAGCATTTAAAAGAGAAGAGACATGGTTAGAGGCATTAGATAAATCATATTCCAACCTTTCCTTACCAATTACCAAAGATAGTTAATGATTTTTAACATCAATAATAGCTCCAGTTGTAGCAAGGAATGGTCTTCCCAATATGATGGGTATTTTTGGATCCTCCTCCATATCAAGTACTACAAAATCCGTGGGAATTATACTCCCACCTACCTCTAACGGCACATCTTCAACTATACCCATAGGGTACCTACAGGAATGATCAGCTAGTTGTAGTGCCATGGTAGTAAGTTTCATGTCTTTGAGACCTAATTTATTACAAATTGAATACGGAATGAGGCTAACACTTACCCCCAAATCACAAAAAGTTTTTTCTATGAATTCAGATCCTATATTGCAAGGAGTGTAAAAGCTTCCTGGATCTTTAAGTTTTAGGGAAATGTTCTTTTCAAACAGAGCGCTGCATTTCTCAGTAAGTGCAATGCTCTCAATGTCTCCCCTTCTTCTTTTATTTGACATGATGTCCTTCAGAAATTTAGAAAATTTTGGCATTTGCAGAATTGCATCAATCAAAGGAACTTCCACACAGATTTCTTTAACTTTGTCCAAAAATCTACCAAACTCTTCATCCTTCTTTAGCATCATTAATCTTTGAGGAAAAGGGATTACTTGACTCTATGGATTAAGTGGAGGAGTCTCTTTAACCTTAATGGTACTCTCCTCATTTTCTTGAATCTGATTTGGTTCAAGTGTTGGAGGAGAGAGCTCTTCTTCAACTTTCATCCCTTTTTGAGCAGTTACTTGAGGGCCCCCCAAGGTCCGTCCACTCCTGAGTTCAATTCGATTGCAATGCTCTATTGGATTTACAGCAGGTTTTCCAGGAAATTGCCCTGGTGCTCTTGAAGATGATGAGGCTAGCTGGGCAATTTGGCTATCTTGGATCTTTTAATGCTTTTTCAGAATTATCCATTCTCTGAGTCAACTTTAAAATGTCTTGCTTCATTTCGTTTTGATTAAAGATAACTTTCTCAAGCATCTTTTCAATTTTAGAAAACTGATAGCCTTGAGAAGACTGTTGTTGTTGCTGAAAATTTTGTTGCCCGGATTGAAAATTTTGTTTGCCTCCCATGGATGGTCCCTGTTCTTGATTATTTCTGTAGGAAAAATTTGGATGATTCTTCCACCCAGGATTATATGTGTTGGAATATGGATTGTTCTGCCTTTGATTAAAACTCATGATAGCGTCACATTGCTCTAATTGATTTATCTGTGCAGATATATCTCCCAAAGGACATGAGTCTTATGAATGATCAGAACTACCACACGTTTCACAACAACATACTATGTCATTGACTATATTAGTGCTAATCCCCATACTTTCTAGCTTCTTTGTAAGAGCATCCAACTTTGCAGTCATTAGAGTAACTGCATCTACATCAAATTTTCCTGATGCTTTAGTTGGGTTTAAATAAGAATAGCCACTACTTCTCTCATTTGCCTATTGATGATGATTTTGTGCTACACTTTCAATTATTTCCTCATCTCATCTAGACTTTTATTCATGAGTGTCCCTCCAGCAGCTGAATCTAGGGATACCTTAGTATGATAATTAATGCTATTATAGAATGTGTGCAACACTAACCACTTCTCTAAGCCATGATGTGGGCATTGTCTGAGCATATTATTATATCTATCCCAAGCTTTAAATAAAGATTCTGAGTCAGCTTGTTTGAAACTTGCAATGAGATTCCTTATATGAGCCGTTTTACCAAGTGGATAGAATTTATCCAGAAATTATTGCTCGCATTGTTCCCATGTGGTGATGCTATTCGGAGCTAAAGAATTCAACCATTACTTAGCTCTGTCTCTTAAAGAAAACCCAAATAATAATAGACGCACTGCTTTAGAAGGAACACCATTCATTTCATTGTATCGCATATCTCATAGAAGACCTCCAAGTGTTGATTTGGGTCTTCATGCGGTCCTCCACCAAACTGATTTTTCTGGACCATAAAAAGAATAACCGATTTGATCTCAAAATTATTTGCTTCAATAGAAGGTCTTGAGATGCTAGATCGAAACCCTCTAGTGTAAGGTGTTGCATAATCCTTTAATGGTATATTTGCCATGCTAGAATGTTCTTGTTCTTCTTGATATCTTTGTGAAGTTCTTCTTCTATGAAATATTCTATCTATTTCGAGGTCTAGAGGAAGAAGTTCTCCTGCAAAGTTAGATCTTCGCATACACAAGAACAAGATTGCAAGATATATTTGTTCTAAAGAAAAGTAAAGAAAGAAATTTAAATCAAAAGAAAAACAAAGAAAAGTTAGACTAGAATGCTAGAAATCAAGAATAAAGAATTAGAATCAGAATTAGAATTAGAATTGCAACAAAATGAATTGTAGAAAGATATGCAAAAACTATGAAAACAGAATTCTAAAGATTAGTTACAATTATGCTAACAAAAAGAAAAGTTATGTTTAGTCTAACCCAATTGATAATCTCTAATGTTATAGCGCAGTCCCCGGCAACGACGCCAAAAAACTTGTTAACGTTCCACAATTGTACGGATACATCATCAGTAATAAAGAAAGATATCGTATCTACAGGGACTAGTATAAGCACTAAAGATATCTCAATATGAATTAGCTAAATAACTAATCAATTGATTTATAAAAACTAGTGCAACTATGAAAAGTAAAGAATAGAGATAAAAGAATAGAAACAAGAATAAGGGCTATGATAAAAGGGTTGTTCTAGGAGTTTCGGTTTCTTTGTAATGTTATTCAATGTAGGTGATCTACCAAATCATATCCCTCAATTGTCCATCATTTGTAGAAAGTTGTCAGTTCTCTCTTGAAATAGAGAAACGACCTAGGACTGAAATCTATACCTAAATGTGATCAATTAGGAATGATTCCTATGTTGTCCTTACACGGGTTTGCCTGTCACATGCATCTCTCAGAAAATCAACATAGAAATTCATTACTTCTCAACCTCATCAAGATATGAAAGATTAATGCATCCAATCTATCCTACCCCCTTGAATGCCTTTATTTCACCCTTAAGATCATCCCTCAATCGTTCTTACATGGGCTTGTTTGTCACGAACGCCCCTCGGATAATCGAGTGAGGAATCACCTCTATAAGATCCACAAGATACCCAAACATTCAATCAAGTATGGTAATTAATCCCAATCACAACAATCCACACAAGATCAAATAGATACAAACAGGGTAAAATCATAGAAATAGGAAATTGACAAATCCATAAGAGTTTACATCAAATTCACATTACAAATACTCCCTCCATCCTAGAACATAGAGATCTAATCCATAGAAAAATAAAAGAAATCCAAAGACAAGAAGTTTTCAAGCATCTTGATCCCAAAATCCAAGAAGATAAGGGAAAAAAAGCTTATCTACGATGAAGAACCATCTTCGGATCTAATCCTCGTTCCCCGGAGTCAATTAGTTGAAGATCCGCCCTTAGATCACCGGAAAATCCCTCCAAGAAGGTGGAGGAATGCCCAAATCTTGATTTCTCCTAAAAGGGATAACTCCCCCTTTCAAATGAGGAAGAAACTCTTATATAGAGTTGGGGTTTGGGCGCCACACGACCCCGAGAAACAGCCGTGTGATGCTAACACGACCTGGTCCATTCCCTTCACTACCCAGGTGACATGGCCATGTGATGCTCACACGGCCGTGGCATGCTCTGTCAATGCCCGCTTGCGTGACCGTATAGATCTACACGGCCTGCTCTGCCTCTGGCTCCGGAACTCCTGCATGGCCATGTTGGGACACGACCAGGACTTCCTTGGCTTCTAGAAATGTTGCATGGCCGTGTGACACACACGGCCATGCACTGCTTTGGCTCTGGAAGGCTTGCACGGCTATGTGATTCTCACACGGCCTGGACACTCCTTCATTCTGCCAGGGTTGTAGGGGTGAGGATCACCACACGACCTGGGCAACTCCCCATGACAGGGTCGTGTGGCACACAGGAATGGTGCCTTCCTCCTTTGTTCAATTGTAGATTACACCTTGAACATCAATTCTTCTCCAAAATCGACTCCTGCGTACAGAAAATACACAAAAGCATATCTTCGAACAAAAAGAGTAAATACGCTAAAAGCAAAGCTGGAAGTACAAAAATGCATAGATAAAGCATGCGCAAAATATGTGAATATGCGTCAAAACATGCTAAACAAGTGTATACAATCTACGCACATCAACGCACTTTATGTCACTTCTAGATATTAGCATTGTAACGACCCAATTTTTCCTATTTCAAGTTCTAAAAGTTCATAAAAATATTTGGAAATACTTTTAAAATATTCTAGAGATTTTTAAGAATTTTTAGAGTATTTTTACGTGATTTTTGGAGGTCGTTTAGTAGGGTTACAAAAAGAAGGAAGATTTGACCAAAAATGTTGAAGTTGAGATTCGAACCCGCGATTCCAAGTATGAGCCAAGCAGCAGCCAACCAACTGAGCTGTAATTGTTTCGTTAATCATATATGGGGCGGAATTTATTTAAGTAATAGATGGAACCGAAATAATCCAGGTTATTAAAGGAGATAATTTTCTTTTCCCGAAACCTAAAACCTAATCTCTCCTTTTCTCCCCACGCACGTGACGCCGTTTTCTTCCCTCGGGCGAAACCGCAGCCAAGGCTAGGGTTCCTCCCTCCGGCGTCGGCGACGTGCTTTTCCGGCCGGTTTTCACCCGTGGGTGACCATTCCGACAAGGAGAACTCGGGAGATACAAGGAACCGGTAGAATCGAAGCTCCACCGAAACCCTAAAGCATTTCCCTTTGGTTGTAAGTCCAAGAACCCGATGTAAGTGCTTCTCACTTGCGGTAGGAGTAGCTCTCGGGGTTTTTTTTTGCATTTTTGTTGTGAAATGAACAATAGCAGCGTTCATTCTAGTTTTGGTTTATGAAGAGTGCTTTAATATTGAAAACTTGGAATTTTCTTTGATCCGTATCAACCTTAATGAGCAATGATCAGTTTGTTTTGTTTACTGAGGTGGATACTTCCTTGTTTAACATTTAAGTCATTAATTCCAAGCACGTGTGTGATTTGTATACGGAATAAGTCCAAGGGGTCATGCAAAGTCAATCAATATTTGCCTATATTATGAACAAGAGAAGAAGAACATGACTTTCATTTTTGCTTAATTTTGAAACATGTTTTGTTTTACTTCACCAGTAGCTTCCATTGCTATTAGACAAGCATATTTTCTTATTGCAGTTAGACAAGCAGATTTTCTTATTGCTTTACTTAGTTTTCTGTATATATATGCAATGAACTTGAACAGCATGTGTTTAATATATAGTTTTAGTTTTTATAGATATGCAATGAACATGGATAGCATGTATTTATAGTATTTTAGAATTTTGTTAACAAAGCATGCAGAATTTGTTTAGGATAGTATGCAGTTTAGATTTAAGTTTCTTTACTACCTCATTTAGCATGAACATATCTACTTTTGGATTTAGTTATGATCCTCTACTAAATTACCAAAAGATAAGTAAAAGAAAGATAAAGAAAAGAAAGAAAAAGGCTAAAGCCTTAAGTAAGATTCCGAAGTCAAGACTTTAGGGATTTTGGCACACAAGGTGCTTATTAAAATGCCAAGACATTTTATTATAAGAAGTATTTAAAGATAAAAAGTATTTTACTTTTAAAGGGCATGTACCGGACACAAGGTCCAAGGGATGGGCTCCAAGATGCCCCTAGGCACAAGGCCTAGAAGTACCTTAGTAGTTTCGGGATTAGCTACCTCGACTCTTATTAAGGATGCGCGCAAAGTGGTACAATGCCGGGCCCAAGAAGAAGTTTATTATCTATTTTGAAGTATATATATATATATATATATATATATATATATAAGCTTTTGGAACAAAAGAAATAAACTTAATTTAAGTTCAGAAATCAGCAAGATAGTTCTTTTTGTTTCAATTTCAGCAAGTTAACTGTCTTAGTTTTATTTCAGCAAGATAGTCATTTCTATCTCTTTAAATTCAGCAAGTTAGTTCTTTTATATTAGCATGCCATTGAGACTTTCTACTGCTATTTATGAGCATGACTAGCTTCACATGTTTAGTATTTCAGTTAGTTATACTTTACTTGCTGTTTTTAGTAAGCATGAGTAGTTCTTATCATGTTTCGAATTTATTTCGTACACATGCTTTTCATATCGAGATTTTGTGAGTTAGATAGCGCTTACTAAGCTTTATGCTTATAGATACTACTTTCCTCCTACTGCAGATAAAGGTAAAGATAAAGGAAAAGCTAAAGTATGAAAGGAAGGCGACAAGGAGCTGATGGAGGTGTAATGTGTGGACTATGGAAGCCTTGGGACTAAGTTTTAGAAATCTATAAAGACTTGTATTTAGACTATTGGAGTTTTTGCCACCATGTGATGATTTGGTTTAGCTTCTTAGATGTTTTATGTTTTATATTTATTAGAACTGCGTGGTTGTTTGTTTAATATGATTGTTATATATGTATCTATGATTATTGTCACCGGTACAGGGGAGGTGCTGTCGAAATTTTTTTGTCTAGCAGAAATCTCTCTCGAGGCCTGACAATAGTTTTAAAAAAAAAAGTTAGTAGTCAAGTAAGTAGCGTTAACCACGTTAGGGAGTTAGTAGTTAAGTTAGTAACGGTCACCCTTACAGACTAGTAGTAAGAAGGGTGGTCTTTACAAGCATATCATCAATATATAATGATAAAATAAGAAACTTTCCCTTTTTTCCTTTCTAAGGTAAACACAATGATCCTCATTGATCATTTTGAAACCATAAGATAAAATGACTTCATTAAATCTTATGTTTTATTGTCTTGATGCTTGCTTTATGCTATATGTAGGCTTCTTAAGTCTACATACTCTATTCTCTTGGCCTTCAGCAACGTAACCTTTTGGTTGTGCCATATAGATTTCTTCGTCAATATTACCATTAAAGAAAGTCATTTCACATCCATTTGATGTAATTCTTGTTAGTATTAGCCCTAGTACCAATTATGAGATGATTGTAAAGGGCTCATTTTGTATCATATTTCATTACTAATAAAAGATAAAGTTGATTATTATATTTATTTTAATTTAATGCCGAATGAATAAGTATAATAATGTCCTTGGGTAGTAGGTTCTTATCTACAGCATATCAATTGGTTGAATTGATAGTGAGATATTGTAGATATACATAGAGCACTACTCTTAACTATTCTTAGTCAAGCATTAATATACAAGGACAATATTAATGCGTTGAGACTAGCATGTAGGTCAACGGATGACTTAATCTTACAAATCATGGATATGAGATATCAGGTTGACTCATGGGTATATATTAGAGAATATATACTGAATGACCCGTCATGAGAAATTTCATGAATCGTTATATGAGTGTTATAAACATTCTCATGTGACTATTGGTATGAATAGTCCTTAGACCGGACGGAAGCCACTACAGTTCCCTACATAAGGAGTTGTATACTTTGGTATCGGCAAACGTCATCTGTAATAAGGTGGACAATAAAGTCGATCATTGGGTATATAATGAATTATGCGGAGGGATGTGAATGATGTAGATAGGATCTATCCCTTCCATATGACGGAAGCGATATCTATGGGCCCCTTGATTAGTAGAACATAAAAAAGTATGCCCATGTGTAAATGAGTCAATATGAGATATTGAGCTTATTTGATTGAGTGTGTCTACTTAGAGATTAAGAAACACAAAGGTTGATAAGAGGATGACACGATCTATACCTCATTGATCAATATAGATATCAAGGATAGAGGGACCAAGTCATACAAGATAATAGCCATGGACAGGTTAGGTCGGATCTCGACTTTCTCGTCACTTGGGTAGCAATGATGCCTTGCTAGATGTCACTCATTGGTTATGTATTTAAATGTTGACTTGGGTACACTACCAGCGTTACGAGAATCTATTGGGTCACACATAAAGAAAAAATAGATATGGAGATGGGTTCATTGGATTAAGTCTAATCCAAATTGGACTTATTGAGTAAGACTCAATTGGATCTAATTATTGAATTAGGTCCAATTCAAATTAGACTCATTGAATCAATTCGAATGATTGGAATGGTGATTCATTGAATTCGAAATTGCATGAGAATCAATGAGTTAGATCATTGGGTGAACTTGAGTTCACCAAGGAAGTTGAATGGTCAAAATTGAACCATTAGATTGAATGGTTAATTTTGAGACATTAGATTGGAAGATGAAAGGGGAAAATCCTTTGGTATTCATGAGATGGATATATATATCATTTTGGATGATATTTTCATTATGTGAAAACCTTTAGTCTTCTTCTTCTTCCTCCTTCCCTGTCTTGGCCGAAACCCCTTTTGTGGTTGCAAGCACAACCTTAGGTGGTTTCCATCTCTTTCTTGTGAGTTTGTGAGACAAACGAAGGTAAGGCTTATTCGTGTGGATACCGTAGAGGCGCGAACGTGTGATCGTGCTGAGATCCAAGTCATAGAGTTTTCTAAAATAATTATAGAACTATCATGCAAACTTAGTATAGATTATTTTAAGCAATGTTTCTTCCCTTCGCATGGATCTGCTGGATAAAGGAACTTGAAGTTTTCTGCTACGCTTTCGCGTGTTTAGCGCCCTAGTTCCTTACAATTTTATGTCAAATTGTGTTACTATAGCTAGGATGACACGTATTGACACAAACTTCATAACTGGAGAGAATGTCTTTTCAAAATCAATACTCTCCATTTGGGCATATCCTTTTGCAACAAATTGAGCTTTGTATTGATTAATCGATCAATTTACTTTCCTCTTTTGAAAATCCACTTATTCCCAATAGCCCTTCGGCCCAGAGGAAGATCAACTAAATCCCAAACTTGATTCTTTTTTATTGACTCCATTTCTTTATTCATTGTAACTTTCCATTCTTTTCTAACTGAGCATCTTAAAGCTTCCTCAACTGTTTGAGATTCATCATCATCAACTGGGAGAATCATCAATGCCTCATTCTCAATATTAAACCTTCTCCGAGGAATAATCTAACGACTACTTCATCATAGGTTAGTCTTTTAAGAAACTCACTCATTCAGTGACAAATTACTCCCACTAGGTTGACTAGATTCAGACATCTCCTTATTTGTTGATAAAAGAATATTATCCTCCTCTATCTCATATAGAGGAATTGTCATATCAACTTCAACTTATGTTGGGAACTCAATTTCAAGAAAAGTAGCATCTCTTGAATCTATTTCGGAGATGGTTCCATCTAGTTGCTCACCATTGAAAACATAACCTTTGAAGGTCTCATTATATCTAATAAAGATACATTTCTTACCCTTAGGTCCCAGTTTTTCATACTTGTGAGAACTATCATGAATATACCCCCAGGGTCTCAAATTACTCAAATCTAATTTTTTGCCTGACTAACATTCATATAGAATAGATGGAACAGACTTTGAAGGTACCTTGTTAAGTATATGGGCTACAACTAATAATACATCTCCCCAATTAGAGATCGGCAAATTATCCTGCGCCATCATAGACCTAACCATATGTAGAAGAGTTATATTTCTTCTTTCAGCAACCTCATTTTGCTATGGAGTTCTTGGGATTGTCAGCTGTCTAATAATCCTTCTATCATTACATATTGTCTTGAACATATCAGACAAATATTTCCCTCCACGGTCAGTGCGTAAGGTCTTAACTTTATGTTTTGTTTGATTTTCAACTTCATTCATATAACGAATGAAGCAGTCCAATACTTCAGATTATGATAAATTAAATACACATGACCGAAACAAGAGAAATCATCAATAAATGTAATGAAATAGAAAGCTCCATGTGTAGCCTTCACATTTATTGGACCACAGATATCCGAATAAATTAATTGCAATGGTGATTCAACCCTAATAGCCTTACCAAATGGTTTCCTAGTTATCTTTTTAGCGAGACAATGCTCACATATAGATAAGTTAATCTTAGCATGAGTGCCTAAAAGGCCCTCCTTAGCTAATCTATTCATTCATTCTGTCCTATATGTCTTAGTTTAGCATGCCAAATTTCATCATTAACATCAGCATTACTAGTAAGAGCAATGTTTGAAAAACCGCCATCATTATTATTTGATTTTACATCAAGAACCATAAAACCATTTGCTACATAACCATGCCCAATTAATATAGAGTTAATTCAAAGTTCCACACAACGACTATAAAAATTTACACAATAACCTAAATCAAGAAGACAAATGACTGAAACCAGATTCTGTCGAATCTCAGGAGCATACAGGACATCATATAGAAACAAGATACGCCCACCACGTAGGCTGAGCTTGCAAGTGCCAATTCCTTTGACTTCATTATTTCCTACATATATCCATTTATTGCCAACTAGTACCTAACGATACTCTACATATGTAGCTCAATCACGAGCTACATGGTTCGTTGCTCTTGAATCTACAATCCACAAATGATAAGAATCAGCTAACAACACTGTACTTGCAACATAATGCTCATGGAAAGAAGTTAAAGATGGATCTACCTTTTTAGGCTTAGAATAATCCCGAGCAAAATGACCCTTCTTGCCACAGTTAAAGCAAGGCAACTTGCACTTAGGTTTTTGTCCATATTTCTTTCCTTTCTTCTTGATTTGGTTTTTAACAACAACGACACTAGCCTTCTTTCCTTTTCCCTTTCCTTTCTTAAACCATCTTTTCTTATTCTTAGAACCAAAACCTTCAGCTAAAAAAGCTTGACCAGAAATCCTTGTGGATTCAATCCTCTCCACCTCAAGTTTAACATGGCATGAGACATCAGTGAAAGTCTTAATACTCTCACTGTGGGTAAGATTTTGTTTCATTGTTTCCCAAGAATCAGGAAGGGAACGGATTACTGTTTGAATCTATTGTTCATCAGTCAACACATGACCAGCAGCTGTAAGCTCTCGAATCATATTACCCATCTCCCTAAGATGTTGGGCCATGGTAACATTCAACCATTTTATATAGCTATCAAACTTAATTGTTAGCTGACGGAGCTTACTGAGATTTACTCCACTATATTTCTCCTTAAGGGCTACCCAGACTGCATGAGTCGTAAGATACGACACATATTCAAAAACTAGGTCATCCACCATTGAACTAATCAATATTCGCTTAGAAGTGGAGTCCTTCTTCTTCCATGCCTTATAGGCATTAAGATCTTGTCTATAGTGGGATCTACAGGTTCTTCCATAACTTGTTTTATAGCCTCAAGAACTTCTTTTTCCTCAAGAACATATTGTATCTTGAGTTGCTAGATTTTGTAATTATCCTCATATAATTTTTCTCTATTATTGAGTTTAGCTATGATGTTCTTATTTGTCATGATCTAACATAAATAAATATATTATTTAATATTTAGTGTGATTCATATGTATATAATTTATGATTGACTTAATATTAATTTGAGTTGGTTTACAAAATCAAGTGATAATTAAGTTTCCACTCATCATTTGTATAGTCCAATCAAATCAACATTGATCAATACTATTACATACATCCCAATAAATGAACCAATCATTGTTCTATCATGATTTCTTTAATTAAATGAACTAATCATTTAATAAAATGAACTAATCATTTAATAAAATGAACTAATCATTTTTCATGTATCATGTAGAGTAATCATCATATGAATGAACATATCATTCATATAAACATGTCACATATTGTTAACATATAACAAACAATCATGAACTAAATGGACTAATACTATTCATACATAATGACAGTAATAATAACAGAACTCTTACAAACTAGATAGGCTGATACCACTCCCACTAGAACAGATACTAGTGCAGTGGCCAACATAATCCCCTTCAACTTGGACTTATTTGAGGCAATCTTAGTTAAACCAACTTCAAGATTTTCAATTTGATTTATCATCGAAACTTCTTCAGAATCCTCTTTAGATTCTATAGGATCCTCCTCTGGATCCTTCTCAAATTCTTCAGGATCTTCCTCTAGGAACTCATGGTGAAGTATCTCCACACACAACTATGCATATAAGGTTCTCCCTTCGAAGAGCCTCCATATCTATTGTGCTACCACCTTAGGATTCTACGACAGTGAACGAATCAACGCCCAGATCCTGTAATTATCCAGGATTGGAAACTCTTCTTATTCAAGTTTCTAGAATTGGTAATCATCTGTGTCATTTTTAAATTGAAATTAAATAAGTTAGTACAAAACCGACTTAATTTAATTTATATAGGCATAGAACCAACATTATTAATCAAGAAAAATAAATCTTCTTGATTTTAGGAGTCTAAATCGACTGATTCATTTGATCGGTTGATTGTGAATCTAGATCCTGAGCTCTATCCAATGTCATCATTAGAACTAATCTAACTAGACTGAGATTTCTTACTATGTTTTGTTAATCTAAACTCATTTAAGTCAATATGATCTTTTAGAACAAATCTAAAAAGATCTAGCCCAACACATGTAATCAAAACTACCCCAATTAATAATAAACCAATCTGGTTAAACCAACTAATGGTTTGAACCAGATCTTGGTATTATTGAATTTAATTGGTCTGGTTAAACCAACTAATGGTTTGAACCAGATTGGGATCTGGTTGGACTAAGCCAGTCTAGTTAATTAATTAATTGAACCATAAATTAATTAAATATACATTTATTAATTAACAAAACATTTCAAAATGCATATAATTAATTAATAAATACATTTAATTAAAATTTAATCAAACATTTTCATGTAAACGTGCAAACACATTGTTTGATTTTTTTTTTTCATTCTTTTGAATCGATTAAAACAATTGATTACACAAGAAAGTTTGCCTTGAATTGATTAAAAAACATTTGACGAGGAAGAGTAACATAACTATTTTCTTCGTCATTTTAATCGATTACAAATGAATTTTAATCTATTATTCAGATCGATTAAAAATCTATTTGAATCGATTACACAGATTTATAGATTTACTGTGCTTCGTCAATTTAATCGATTACACATATTTTGAATCAATTAAGATCCAATTAAATCAATTAGTTTAATTAATCGATTAAACTTCTTATTTTCTTCTCTACTGTGATCACGACACTCTCTTCTTCTGTCGTGATGAACACGACTACTGTGACTGTCGATCGTCAGCCTTCTGACGTGGTCACCGGTACTCTCCAACCACAGAAGCTGATAGCCAGCAACCTCTCGAGGCTTAACAATGATAGCAAATCGCAACCCAGTCGCGATCTTGCAGTGATAGTAGCAATGACAGTAGAGACATTTTTCAGATGAATAGACAAGTTTCATGCATTAGGCATTGTTCTAATACATTCTTGATAGTTCTAAGCATGAAAAATAGTAAACACTTACAACGATCTCCTGCAGATCTGCAATCGGCGCTGGTAAGACTTGCTGACGAAAGAACGATCACAAAATCGAAAAGCTCTTTATGGTTCATAAACCAAATCCCTCTTGCGAGATTAGACAAACCAATCTTGAATGTTCTTCTTTGCCCACCGTCGCCTCCGCTGTGCGCACTGATCACCTTCTTCCTCTCTTCCAAATTGCCCTTGGACACTTCATTATATAAGAAGGAAACATCAGTTTGTAACTGATGCTTTGATGGCATATAATGGAGGAAGATGAAGGTGAATGGGCGCCCCTTAATCTTTCTAAAGTTGCAACTAATGCAACGTCTAACATTCAGGGGAATGAGTGTGGGTAACACTTATGTTCAATAAATACATTATTTCCATAAGTATATTGTATATATCTATTATAATTGTTCATTTAAGTTTGATTAAAATAATATTATTTAAATTAATCAATTATTAACACAAAATTAATCTCAAATTAAATTATTTAAGTTAAAATTAAGTTTCTGGTTAAATGAAATAATTTATTACTAACTCAATAATAGTTAATTATTATCAATAGTTTATTAATTAAATTTTACTTAACTCAATTCAGTAATTTAATACTTATTTGATTAAAATAAATTAAATTTTAAATTAATTGATTGAGTTGACTAATGAAAGTATTAGTTTTAATTTTATTTCAATTTACTTAGGTTAACTGATTGACTTAATTTTTGGCATTGATTAGATTTATCTTAAGACAAATTAAGTTTTAGTTAAGTGTTAAAATATTTTTTTTCAAATACTTTTTTATAATGATTATTTTTTAAAAAAGTTTTTAAAAATAATTTTTTAAATGATTTTAAAAATATTTTTAAAATAATTTTGAAAATGATTTATAAAATATTTTCAAAATAAATTTTGAAATGATTTTTTAAATAATTTGTAAATAATTTTTTTTAAAAATTAATGTATACATTAATTAACTTTACATTTAATTATGTTTTAGTTTAATTTAAATTAATTTATTTTTATTTTTATTTTTATTTTTATTTAATTTAGTTTATTTTAGTTTTAATTTAATTTAGTTTTTTTTTTATTTTAATTTAATTTAATTTAATTTTAAATTTATCGTTATTCATCTCATCCCGTTTAAGTTTTCAGATAAAAGGATCTAATGGTTTATTGAGATGATTTAAGTTAAATTTCAAGGTTTGACTTAACTTGTGTTAGATTTAAGTTTACTTTGGGTTTAACAAGTAGACATTTTTTGGATAAAGTTCTAAGTTATGGTGAGTCACCTGAATATCATTAAAGTAATTACACCTTCAAAATTTTCTAAATAGTCCTATTCACTAAACTTAGTATAAAACTTTGGTCTAACTAGGTAGGACTAGCAAGAGATAGCTTTAGTTAGTTCCATTAAACTAAATACACCAGGTCAAAGTCATATCTTCCTAGACATGCATAGATAGAGTTTTTCTAACCTGCTATCATCCAAAACTTCTCCAGTACTATTTATCAAATTAAATTGTGTCTCTATTTAATCTAGTCCTAATTACCCAACTAGGTAAACTATTTTGGAGGTGCCAACTAATTTGATGTCTTTCTCTAAATCATAGAACTTTTATTTTGTTTAATTAATCTTAATTAAGTTTTAGTTAAGGTTTAATTAATATTTAATTAATTATATTTTAAGTTCAATTTAAGTTTTTAATTTTTAATTAATTAACTAGGTTAAATTATTCTTCTTTAAGGAAGTGTACTTCATATTTAAATTTTCTTTGAATTTTAGATTTATTAAATTATTTAAAAGATTAATTTTTAATTTTTAATTAGTTAAATTAGTTAAATTTTCTTTCTTTAAATATTTATCTATAATATTTAACTTTTGATTAATTGTTAATTTTGAATTTGTTAGATTTGGTTTTGATTTTATGAAAGTTTTTGATTTTGTCCTCATATTTTCTTTATCTTTTATTATATTGTTAGTTAAATTTATTAGATTAGTGTTATCTATATTATTATTTTTTAATTTTAAAATTTTTAAATGATCCTTGTCTTGGATAAAATTTCTTAGCTCGATATTATCTAGATTATCAAATACATTATTAAGACTTTTATTAATTTTATCTATATTGAGTTTGTCAATGTTATCATTTGAATTTTTAGATCTATTTGAGTTTAAAGTATTATTTAAATTTATAGATGTATTTAAATTCAAAATTTCTAAATTAATTACTACTAAAGTTTTATTAATTATTTTATTTAATTTCTAATTTTTGATTTAATTAAATCAAAATTTTTAGATTTTCTAAATTAATTAAATCTAAATTGTGGGGTATTTTTATAAATATCTAAATCATCATCTAGGCTTATAGAAGAATTTTCTAAACTATCATGTATAATATTTAAATTGCTATTGGTAGAGGTAATTTGGTAAAAATTTCTAACCTTAAGTGTGACCCCTAATTTTATAGGATTCTCCGTTGGATTAAGCTCAAGCTTGAATTCATTTTTGTCTTGTTCCTCTAGCTTCAATGGCTCCTCACGAAGCTTGGTCAGGCAGGTCCAAAACTCACGGACATCTTTGGCCTTTCTTATCCTGCATGTAACATTGTTAGGTAATAAGTATGAAATTAACTTTATTTCCTTTTGATTTGCTTCAAAGTTTTGAGAAGATCACTTCAGTACCATGCCACCATCAAAGTCATTCATCAAGATGAAGCTTTCCATTTACATCCTCCATAAGTTGAATTCCTCCTTGTATATCTCGTATGGAGGTGGTTGGTTGACGTTCTGCCCAAGCGTCTCTTTATGCTGTATTTCACTTACACAACATAATTTTACATAGAAATTCCAAGACTGGATTTTGGGGTAAATAGTGTGAGATGAAATAAAGGTATTAAAACTCAATTGGTGTTGCACCAATTCAAAGTATTTTACAATGGAAAAACAACCCAAAGAGGTAAATGCACCAATTTGAACTATATCGAAAAGCTCAAAATCGAAAAGAAATATTAAAGGAAAAATTTGAAAATCACTCCCTTGCCTAATTGGTAGTTGCACAAATTCAAAGCCAATTGGGCTCTGATACCACTTGTTGGATCATAGAGATGCTAGAGAAGGGGCTGAATAGCGTTTGTCAAAAATAGCGATTTAAAATAAGTTACGCAATGGAATAAAGTAAACAAAAATACACGCTAACATAAGTAATTTTTTACTTGGTTCGAAGCCTTCAACGACTTCTACTCCAAGGCTCACACTTGTTGAGTGCTTTTGTTGAGAAATCACTAATAGTTCAAAAAGTTACAAGAATGAAGTGCAAGAACTATAATTAAAGGTTACCAACAATAGAGAAAACTGAGTAAAGTTTGATGTTTGGTTGTCGGTGGAGAATTACAGCATTGTAGGAGCTTTTTCAGAGTAGCATGCAGGAACAAAAGTTGTAGTAGTTATTGTTCTAAAGTTGTTGGTCAAAGGCATTTTTATAGGCCCATTCCATGTGTCTGGAACCCCTCTGAGCGCCTAGACCGTTGTTGACGTGACAATCTCTCGTCAATCCACGTCTAAATGCCCAGGCCCCCATTGGGCGCGTAAACCATTGACGTGATTTCAACTAGTCGTCCCACTCCAAGTCAGTTTTGGGATGAAATTTCTGGCCCGGACTGCCCGGGTACCTAGCTAGGCTGCCTGGGCAAGGTTGGTTCGGGCGCCCAGACTAGCTCCCGGCACCCAGACTAGCTCTGGGTGCCCAGACTAGCTCCGAGCGCCCAGAGTCTAGGTACATGGAGTTCGGGCCCTCGGATCCCTTTTGGGTGCATGGACACTCTTTTTTCCAGCTATTTTCCCTACAAAAAAGAGTTAGTCCTGAGCAACAAAAATCCTTGATATCTAGGTTGATCAATGAGGCATAGACCGTGTCATCCTCTTATCAACCTTTGTGTTTCTTAATTTCTAAGTAGGCACACTCAATCAAATAAGCACAATATCTCATATTGACTCATTTGTGCATGGCCATGCTTTCTTGTGTCTTACTAATCAAGGGGCCGACGGATATCGCTTTCGTCATATGGAAGGGATACATCTCATCTACATCACTCACATCCCTCTGCACAATTCACTGCATACCCAGTGATTGACTTTATTGTCCACCTTGTTACAGGTGACGTTTGCCGATACCAAAGTACACAACTCTTTATGTAGGGAACCGTAGTGACTCCAGGTCTAAGGACCATTTATACCAATAGTCACGTGAGAATGTTTATGACACTCATATAACGATCCATGAAATATTCTCATGGTGGGTCATTCAGTATATATTCTCTAATATATACCCATGTGTCAACCTGATATCTCATATCTATGACTTGTGAGATCAAGTCATCCGCTGACCTACTTGCTAGTCTCAACGCATTAATATTGTCCTTGTATATTAATTCTTGACTAGGAATAGTTAAGAGTAGTGTTCTCTACAATATCTCATATCAATTCAACCAATTGATATATTGTAGATAAGAACCTACTACCCAAGGACATTATTATACTTATTCAATAGGCACTGAATTGAAATAAATATAATAACTAACTTTACCTTTTATTAATAATGATATATGATACAATAATGTGTCCTTTACAATTATCTCATAATTGGTTCTAGGGCTAATACTAACAAATATATTGTCTGTCTTCTAGTCCAATATATTTAAGCAAAGGGCTAGAGAAAGCCCTCTTATAAAGGTGATCACCCACCAACGTATACCGAGCAACCCTTTTCTTGAAAACTCTCGCTTGCTCTTCTTCAGCTGGTAGAATGCCTTGTTGTAAGAATAGTATAATGGGTGTCCTCTAGTCACTCTGTATCTCTATATCAGCTTGTCTCTCGACACAAGATACCTGCACTATTTGTTTCACAAGTCGATCCCGGTTCCAAGGTATTATTGTTGAAGCTAGTTTAGCTAACTCATCAGCCACTTGGTTTTCTGATCGAGGTATCTTTTGTATACTCACTTCTTGAAATCCAACCTTCAATTTGTCGAATGCTTCTACATATAGCTTGAGTCAGTCATTGCTAATCTCAAAGTTTCCTGTTAACTATTGTGCTGCCAACTAAGAGTCAGAATAAATCCATACTCGAGCGGCCCCCATATGCCAAGCAGCTTGCAAACCAGCTATTAGTGCTTCATATTTTGCTTCGTTATTAGTGGCCCTGTAATTCAATCAAATAGAAAGCTAAACCCGATCCTCTCTTAGAGATATAAGGAGGATTCCAATTTCGCTGCCCTGTCTAGTTAAAGACCCATCTACATAGATTTTCCAAGTTCCTTCTTCTTCTGGACCTTGTACTTCTACTATGAAGTCTGCCAGAGCTTGTGCTTTGATGGCAGAACGGGGTTGGTACTGTATATTATATTCACTAAGTTCGGTTGTCCATTTGATTAATCATCCAGATGCTTCTGGATTGAGAAGTACTCGACCGAGAGTGATATTAGTTAGTACTATAATCGCATGTGACAAAAAGTAAGGACGTAACCTCCTTGCTGTTAACACTAATACATAAGCCAATTTCTCGAGCGTAGTATATCTACAGTCAACTCCCTTTAATAAATGGCTTGAGAAATATACTGGTTGTTGCTTTTTACCCTCCTGCCTCACCAACACCGAGCCTACAGCATGCTCATTTTCTGAAAGATAGATTCATAAAGTCTCTCCTACTACAAGTTTAGCTAAGACAGGGAGGGTTGACAAATAATCTTTTAATTCTTGAAATGTCTTGTCACATTCTTCATCCCATTGAAATTTTGTAGTTTTCCGGAGTATCTTGAAGAAATGAAAACTTCTGTCGACTGATCGAGAAATGAAGAGGGATAAAGTCGTAATTTGACCGGTCAACCTTTAGGCCTCTTTCATGTTGCGTGGGGGGCTCCATGTCTTAGATTGCTCGAACTTTATTGGGATTCACTTCTATACCTCGTTCTCTAACCATATAGCCAAGGAACTTACCACCTTTAGCTCCAAATAAACATTTACAAGAGTTAAGCTTGAGTCCATACTGCTGCATGGTCTTGCATGTTTCTTCTACATCCTTGCATAAGTCTTCTGCCTAAAGACATTTAATTAATATGTCGTCTACATAGACTTCCATGTTTCTTCCCATCTGTTCTAGAAAGACTTTATTCATAAGTCTCTGGTAGGTTGCCCTTGCATTCTTTAATCCAAGAGGCATAACATTAAAATAATAAGTACCTTCAGCTATTATAAAACTAACCTTTTCTTGATTATCCTTGGCTAAAGGAACCTGATGATAGCCTTGATAGGCATCCAGCATATAAATATATTCACAACCGATGGTAGAATCCACCACTTGATCAATGCTAGGCAGGGGATAGTAATCTTTCGAGCAAGTTTTGTTGATATCCCTGAAATCGGTTCATACTCGCCATTTGTTTCCTTTTTTAAAGACCAAGACAACGTTCCCTAGCCAACTAGGGAATTGCACCTCCCGAATATAACCTGCCTCTATTAATTTGTCCACCTCCTCCTTGATGATCTAGTTTTGCTCAGCTCCAAAATGTCTCTTCTTTTGTTTGACAGGTCGAGCATCTGGGTATATGTGTAATGAGTGCTCAATAACCAGGGGGAAATACCTGTGACTTCCTTGGGTGTCCATGCAAACACATCATGATTTTGTATCAGGCATTGCACCAGCTCGGCTATAAGTGGAGGATCTAGATTAGCCACTACATAAGTCATGACTTTTGGTCACTCGGCCTGTATTTGTACTTCTTCTTTTTCTTTATATGTTAGAACGGGCGGCTTCTCCCGAATAGCATTAACCCCTCTATTCTTTGAGTTTTGCGAGCAGTGTTGGCTTCTGTTATGATGATCTCCACATAACATTTCCTTGCCAATAACTGATCTCTGCGAACTTCTCCCACTTGGTCATCAACAGGGAACTTCACCTTCTAACAAAAAGTAGAAACGACCGCCCGAAATTCATTCAAGGTTGGCTGACCCAGTATGACATTATACGCAGAAGGTGCTTCCACCACCATAAAATAGGATATCTTGGTTTTCATTAGGGGCTCCTCCCCTAAGGATATGACCAACTTTATTTGCCCAAGAGGCTGCACTTCATTACCTGTGAAACCATAGAAAGGAGTCACTATGGGTTGAAGCTCACTTGGATCTATCTATAATTGATCGAAGGCTTTTTTGAAGATAATGTTAACAGAACTACTAGTGTCAATGAAGGTACGGGAAATATTATAATTAGCTATAACAACTTTGATTATTAATGCATCATCATGGGATACTTCTACCCCCTCCAAATCTTTGGGACCAAAACTAATCTCCGGTCCTGCTGCCCTTTCCTTACTGCATCCTACTGCATGGATCTGTAATCGTCGAGCATGCGATTTCCTCGCCCGATTTGAATCACCATCAATAGGTCTGCCCGTTATCATATTGATATTACCCCGGGCAGTATTGCTGTGATTTTCCTCTTGTTGAGCAGTTGTTAACTCGAGCGATGTTTGCTTGGACGCTTGTGCGGGTCCGACTGGTGATTGTAATGCTCCTTGTTGTGGTTCGGTCGCCCGATACTCTAGTTTGAGTGGACTATTTGGCCTTGGGTATGGTTGTCGATTGGGAGATCGTCGACGATACCGAGTATTATTCGCCCGCTGGTTGTTCAGAGCGAAATAATTTTCTGTATAATGAGTACCTGACATATGATACGTGCACCATCTTCTTGGAACTTCCTGTGGCCTTTTCACATGTTGCACTGCTTGGGGTCTAGGCTCAGGTTGATGGTGTGTAGGAGGAATCACCCATGGTCCCCTTGGTGGTTGAATAGGGGTTGTGGATCGTTCATCAACAGATACTGGAGCAGGTACAACGTTGTCCTTCTTGCGAGCAGCTTGAGCTTCTTTAATATTAATAAATTCAGTAGCTCGCTCAATTAACAAATCAAAATTGGTTGAAGGATTTCGCACTAGATCCTTGAAGAAATTATTATCATTGAGTCCTTGAGAGAAAGTCCTCACCAAAATTTCAGTGGTAGTATTGGGAATATCAATAGCTACTTGATTAAATCTTTTAATGTATGCTCTGATACTTTCCTTAGCCCCCTGTTTAATAGAGAAAAGGCTCTGAGGAGTCTTATGATACCTTCTAATGCTGGAAAAATGATGAAGGAATACTTTGCGAAAAATCCTTAAAGCGTCTGATAGAATTATCTGGTAGTCTCTTAAACCATCTTTGGGCCACACCTCCAAACGTAGTGAGTCAAGAATATTCTTAAGTACTTGAGAAAGACTAAAGAATATTTCTTGATATATGGAGGTGATGATGAGCTAGCTGTAAAAGGTTACAGTGATGCTAGCTTCCAAACTGATCAGGCTGATTATTGATCGCAGTCTGGGTTTGTGTTTTGCATTAATGGTGGTGATGTGCGCTGGAAGAGTTCACAGAAGCAAACGTCACTAATCCCTTGACCAAGGCTTTGGCACAGAGAAAGCATGATGGTCACACTAGGTCATTAGGCCTTAGAGCCTACACTGATTGGCACTAGTGCTAGTGGGAGATTGTTAGTTAGAGCCCTAGAGCCAATCATTTGATGATTGTTGTATGGACTCGTTGTATCATATTCTTATATATAAATAAAGGCATTTATTTTTTGGTTATTATACTTACTTGTATTGGTGTCAAATAACTAAGTTTAATAGCGTCCTTGAGTAAAAGGTTCTTACCTATATCAATCGATTGGTTGAATCGATAGTGAGATGATATAGGGAACACTACTTTTAATCATTCCTAGTCAAGTATTAATATTCAGGGACAATGTTAATACGACGAGACTAGCATGTAGGTCAACTCGATGACTTGATCTCACAAGTCATCGATATAGAGATATCAAGTTGACACATGGGTATGCATTGGAGAATGTATACTGAATGACCCGCCATGAGAAAGTATCATGGATCGTTATATGAGTGTCATATACTTTCTCATGTGGCTATTAGTATGACTATTAGTTCTTGAACCTGAAGTCACCATGGTTCCCTACATAAGGAGTTACATATTTGGCTTCGTCAAACGTCACCCGTAACTGGGTGGACTATAAAGGTGATTACTGGGTATGTAACAAATTATGTGGAGGGATGTGAGTGATGTAGATGGGATCTATCCCTCCTATATGACGAGAGTGACATCGATATTCTTGATAGAGTGAGACCACTAAGTGCATGGTCATGCCCAAATGAGTCAATATGAGATGTTGAGCTCATTTTATTGAGTGGTCTACTTAGGATTCAAGATTTAGATTGATTAGAGGATGACACGGTCTATGCCTCACGTCGATCAATCTAGATGTCTAGGATAGAAGGACACTTGTCATATATTGTGAAGAGTCACAATTAGTAGTCACAAGGTGATGTTGGATCTCAACATTCTTGTAACTTGGGTAGTAATGATGTGTTGCTAGATACCGCTCATTACTTATGCTTCTAAATGGGTTTAGGAGCATTGCCAACGTTACAAGAACCTATAGGGTCACACACAAAAGGCAATTAGATGGAGATTAGGTTCATTTGATGAACCTAAAGGATTAGGTTCATGTGATGAACCAAATTAGATTAAGAGTAATCCAAATTGAGCTAATTGAGTTGGACTCAAGTTGGTTCATGTGTTAAGTGAGTCTAATTTGGACTTAGACTCATTTAATTAATTTAATTCAATGAATAGAGATTCATTAAATTAAAATTGACTTGAACCAATGGTTAAATTAGATCAACCAAGGGAGAGAAGTGGTCAAGTTTGATTTGACTTAAGTACGAAGATGAAGAGTCAAGTTTTGACTTGACTTTAACTTGACCAATGCCACATCATCAAGGTTTCTTCATTTGGTCAAGTTTGACTTGACCAAATGCCACCTCATGGAGGAGATCAAGAGACTTGACTCTTGATATTCCATGGGAGTTTATAAGCCTAAAGTGGCCGGCCACTTGGGAATTCATTCTCATTCATCTCGAACCTTGGACGAGCGGGATTAAGCGAAGGGCTTCGCATCAAGGGTAAATTCTTATCTTGTAGATCTAAAGTAGATCTAGGAGTAGAGAAACTCGTACATGAATTTTGAATTTCGCACGGATCCGGTGGCATGGGATTCGGGGTTTCCGCAACGCAAAGAGGCGGTTTTTGCGGCCCGAAAATCCCAACAGTGGTATCAAAGCCATGTGTGAAGCGCGTACGAGTTTTATTTTGAATTTTATGAAATTCTATAGATCTGTAAGTTTCTGTGTTTTTATGATTTTTATAGATTTTATATGTAATTTTCTCGTAGAAGCGAAGCACAAGTGGTTAGACACTTGTAGGCTTCGACTACCGAGAAAATATATCCGAAACGGCAAGGTTTCGCCCCAAATCATTTTGGGACAACGAGCTAAGGTGTTGTAGGATCGCTTAGGAACACTCGCGATGGTTATATCGCAGGTAGGGGTGCTGCCCCTAACCCCGCAAGGGGTTTCGTTTCACGATTGCGCCCGAAAATCGCTAAGCGAGACCGCCGGGAATTTTTACTCATAAAAATTGTAAAAATTGTAAGAAAAATTACAGAAATTTATAGAAATTACATAATTTAGAATTATGTATTATTTTGTGATGGTTATGGCCCAAAAGACCCAATTTGATTGGATATTGTGTGTTGTAATTCATAATACGGCCTGCGTGCTGTCATGTGATTGTGCGTGTTGTATATTTGATACGCGACCTGCGCGTCATGCCTTTCTATTTATTTATTCCTGTTGTAAATAGTTTAGACTCGAATGTAACTCGAATTTCACTTTTGTAATGTACAAAATGGAGCGGTGGAAGGTCCACTTGAGACGGAGTTACGAGGAGGGCGCGAGCAACGCAAGGTGGTCAAAGGAAGGAGCTTGAGAAGTTGTTGACCTTAGGTTGACCATCCGATCTTCTCATTGGCTTGAGAAGATCATAGTAGAGTCATGACTAATCACAAAATATTTAATTAATTGCTTGTGTGTGTATATGTGATGCATGCTAGAATAGTAATTAATTAGCGCCTTAACGATTAGATTAGATCTAAATCGCGTATATGATACACCTCGACGATTAGATTAGATCTAAATCGCGTACATGATGCGCCCTAACGATTAGATTAGATCTAAATGGAGTATATGATACACATCGACGATTAGATTATATCTCAATCGCGTCAACTCGAAATGCCTACCATGTCATGATACCCATCACTACCTCGATCTCATGTTGTTGTTGAATCTGCGAAAGCAGAGCAACGCATACTATCTTGGTAGGGTGCGGAGGGACAATCTTGGTCCCGCCTATCAATGCATGGGTGAGTATAACTCAATTAGATTGAGTAACTAGTTAACTCAATTAGATTGAGTAACTAGTTAACTCAATTGGATCGAGTTTAACTATAGGCATTTTCCAATGGTTGGTAGATAGGTCAAAATCACGTTTATATTAACTCTTGGGTGTATTAGCCAAAGCTAACTCGAGTTTTAATATAAATGCGGATGTTGATCCTATAAACAAGAGTTGCATAGAGATGTAACTGGTAATTAGTTACCTACCGATCATACTAAGTCTTGGGCGTTTTAGCCAAAGCTAACTCAGGGCATAGTATGATGAGGATCTTGTCCCACATGAATTATAGAATTCAGTGGGAGCATCATTTAATTAAAGGCCTAATTAGATTATTAATTGGAATATGATATTTATTTTCCTGCATTTTTCTATTGTAGATTACCATGATGTCAAATACGAACTCTTTCTCCCTACGTTCCGTCCTTGAGAAGGACAAGCTCAACGGAGCTAATTTCCTAGACTGGTACAGAAATCTGAGAATAGTTCTCACTCAAGAAAGAAAACTGTACGTCCTGGAGCAGCCCATTCCCGAGGCACCTCCTGCCACTGCCACGCGAGCTGATCGAGATGCTTACAAGAAGCATCAAGATGGCGCATTAGATGTGCATGTCTTATGCTCGCGACCATGAACTATGAGCTTCAGAAGCAACACGAGTTGATGGGCGCTTATGATATAGTTGAACATCTTCGTTAACTATATCAAGGACAAGCGAGGCACGAGAGATTCGAGATCTCTAAAGCACTATTTCAGTGCAAGATGCAAGACAGGACTCCCGTAGGTCCATATGTACTCAAGATGATTGGGTACATAGAAAACCTATAGAGGTTGGGATTCCCCCTTGACCAAGAGCTGCCCACTGATTTGGTCTTGCAATCCTTGCCAGAGAGCTACAGTCAATTCGTCATGAACTACAACATGAATGAAATTGACAAGCCACTGCCTGAGCTTCTGAGTATGTTGAGAACTGCTGAGATTAACCTTAAGAAGGTTAAACCCAACTCCATTTTGATGGTGCAAAAGGGCAAAGGCAAGGGCAAGCCTAAAGGTAAGGGAAAGTCCCAAGCTAAGGGCAAAGACAAGGCATTGAAACCCAAAGGAGGGGTCGCCAAGGATGCTACCTGCTTCCACTGCGGTCAAACCGGGCACTGGAAGAGGAACTGCAAAATCTACCTGGAAGATCTTAAGAAGAAGAGAAGTGAGACTTCCACTTCACGTATATATGTTATAGAAGTCAATCTATCTATTTCTTCGTCATGAGTATTAGATATCCGATGTGCTTCTCACATTTGTACTAATGTGCAGGCGCTGAGAAATAGCAGGGCATTGACGAAGGGCGAGATGGACCTACGAGTAGGCAATGGAGCACGGGTTGCTGTTGTTGTTGTAGGAACTTATTCTCTATCTCTGCCCTCTGGGCTTGTACTAGAAATGGATGATTGTTGTTATGTGTCTGCTTTGACTAAGAACATTATATCAGTTTCTTGTTTAGACAAGAAAGGCTTCTCATTCATAATAAAGAACAAATGTTGTTCATTTTATTTAAATGATATGTTCTATTGTAGTGCACCTCTGATGAATGGACTCTATATTCTAAACCTTGAGAACCCTATCTATAACATAAGTACCAAGAGGTTCAAGTCAAATGACATGAACCAAACTTATCTCTGGCACTGTCGCTTAGGTCATATAAATGACAAACGCTCATCCCAGCTCCATAAAGATGGTTTGCTAGACTCATTTGATTTTGAATCATATGAGACATGCGAGTCATGCCTACTGGGCAAGATGACCAAGACTCCCTTTAGTTGACACAGTGAGAGAGCGACCGACTTGTTAGGTCTTATACATAGTGATGTATGCGGCCCTTTCAATGTCACTGCTAGAGGTGGTTATAGGTACTTCATTACATTTACTGATGACTTCAGTAGATATGGTTATGTGTACCCGATGACACATAAATCAGAATCCTTTGAAAAGTTCAAAGAATTCAAGAATGAAGTACAAAACCAGCTTGGCAAGAGTATTAAGATAATTCCAATCAGATCGAGGTGGTGAATACCTTAGATATGAGTTTCGTGACTATCTAGATGAGTGTGGGATTCTATATCAACTCACTCCTCCTGGAACACCACAGTGGAATGGTGTATCCGAAAGGAGGAATCGTACCTTATTAGATATGGTACGATCTATGATGAGTCACACAGATCTTCCTATGTATCTTTGGGGCTATGCTCTAGACACAACAGCCTTCATTCTCAACTATGTTCCATCTAAGGCTGTAATAAAGACACCATATAGGATATGGACTGGGAGAGATGCCCAGGTGTCTTTTATGAGGATTTGGGGTTGTGAGGCTTACGTTCGACGTCAAGTCTTGGACAAATTGGGACCCAAATCCGATAAGTGTTATTTTATTGGATATCCCAAGGAAACGAAGGGATATTACTTCTACATTCCCAATCAACACAAGATAGTTGTGGCTAAGACTGGGGTTTTTCTAGAAAGGGATTTTGTTTCTAGAAAAACTAGTGGGAGTACGTTCGATCTTGAAGAAGTTCAAGATATGAACCATAGCACTGAAGCCTCGATGGAAGTTGAACTGGAACCACAAAGTGTTGTGGATGATGTTATTCCACAAGGAGTTGAGGAACCATAATCAGTTCAAGTAGACATACCTCTTCGCAGGTCTGATAGGGTACGTCATCAGCCTGAGAGATACTCATTTCTCTTGTCTGACCATGATGACATTGTGCTCATAGAGGATGAGCCCACCTCCTATCAGGAAGCTGTGATGAGCCCAGATTCTGAAAAATGGCTAGAAGCCATGAGATCCGAGATGGAATCCATGTACACCAACCAAGTATGGACTTTGGTTGATCCACCTAAGGGCGTAAAACTCATAGGGTGTAAGTGGGTGTTTAAGAGAAAGACTGACATGGATGGACTTATCTATAAGGGTTGCTTGGTAGCTAAAGGTTTCAAGCAGATTCATGGTATTAACTATGATGAAACCTTTTCTCCAGTAGCGATGTTTAAAATCATTCGAATCATGCTTGCTATTGCAGCGTACAACGATTATGAGATCTGGCAGATGAATGTCAAAACCGCATTTCTGAATGGAAACCTACTCGAGGATGCGTACATTACATAACCTGAGGGTTTTGTAGATCCACAGTATACTGGCAAAGTATGCAAGCTGCATAGGTCCATTTATGGACCAAAGCAAGCTTCTCAGAGCTGGAATCTTCGATTCGATGATGCAATCAAACAGTTTGGTTTCATCAAGAATGAAGATGAACCTTGTGTCTACAAGAATGTTGTAGGGAACACAGTTGTCTTCCTTATATTGTATGTGGATGACATACTACTCATTGGGAAAGACATCCCTTTACTGTAGTCTGTCAAGACTTGGTTAGGGACTTGTTTCTCAATGAAGGACTTAAGTGAAGCATCCCGCATTCTAGGCATACAGATCTATAGAGATAGATCTATGAGATTGCATGGCCTAAGTCAGAGTACATACATTGACAAGGTATTAATTCGGTTTGCCATGCAGAACTCCAGGAAGGGATTTCTGCCGATGTAACATGGTGTGAGTCTTTCGAAGACTCAAGGTCCCACTTCTAGAGAGGAGAGAGACCGCATGGATCAGATCCCTTATGCTTCAGCCATAGGATCTATCATGTACGTCATGCTATGTACTCGTCCTGATGTCTAGTATGCTTTAAGCATGACGAGCAGATACCAGTCAGATCCAGGTGAAAGTCACTGGATAGCAGTCAAGAATATTCTTAAGTACTTAAGAAAGACTAAAGAATATTTCTTGATATATGGAGGCGATGACGAGCTAGCTGCAAAGGATTACAGTGATGCTAGCTTCCAAACTGATCAGGATGATTATCGATCGTAGTCTGGGTTCGTGTTTTGCATTAATGGTGGTGATGTGAGCTGGAAGAGTTCACAGAGGCTAATGTCACTGATCCCTTGATCAAGGCTTTGGCACATAGAAAGCATGATGGTCACACTAGGTCATTAGGCCTTAGAGCCTACACTGATTGGCACTAGTGCTAGTGGGATATTGTTAGTTAGAGCCCTAGAGCCAATCATTTGATGATTATTGTATGGACTCGTTGTATCATATTCTTGTATATTAATAAAGGCATTTATTTTTTGGATGGATCTACGCTTTGGGTGACTCGGGGTTTCCGCGACGCGAAAAAGCGGTTTTCGCGGCCCGACGAACCCAACAGTGGTATCAGAGCCACGTGCAAAGACTTGTACGAGTTAGTTTTTGGTTTTTGGAAAACAAAACTTCTGTGATTTTCTGTAAAAAATTCAATTTTTATGTTTTTATGGGTAATTTTTCCTTATAGGCGAAGCACAAGTGTCTCGGCACTTGTAGGCTTCGGCTATCGGGACGAATTTTCCCAAACGGCTTCGTTTCGACCCAAAATCTTTTGGGACAGCGGACTCGGGTGCCTTTAGATCGCAACGGAGCAACTCACGATGGTTAGATCGTGGGTAGGGGCGCTGCCCCTAACTCCGCAAGGGGATTTGCTCCGCGATCGCACCCGAAATCGCTAAAAACGAACCCGTCGGGAAGATTTTTCCGAAACGGTAATGTCTCGCCCAAATTGTTTTGGGACAGCGGGTTTAGGCGCTGTTAGATCGCAAAGGAACCCTCGCGATGGTTAGATCGCGGGTAGGGGCGCTGCCCCTGGGCCCGCAAGGGGATCCGTTCCGCGATTGCGCCCGAAACCGCTAAACGGGACCGCCGGGAAATTTTACTTGTAAAATTGTAAAAAATTATTTTTAAAATTACAGAAAATAAGAAAATATATAATTTTGAATTATATATTAATTTTGTGATAGTCATGGCCCAAAACCCAATATGATTGGTTGTGTTGTAATTCATAATACCGCCTGCGTGCCGTGATGTGTTTTCGCGTGTTGTATTTATTTTATTATTCGCGACCTGCGCGTCGTGCCTCGTCTTTTATTCTTGTTGAAAATTAGATTTAGACTCAAATGTAACTCGAGTTTCAAATTGTAATGTACAAATTGGAGCGGTGGAGGGTCCACACGAGACGGAGTTCCGAGGCGGGCACAAGCAACACAAGGTGGTCAAAGGGAGGAGCTTGGAGAAGCTGTTGACCCTAGGTTGACCGTTCGATCTTCTCATTGGCTTGAGAAGATCGTAGTAGGGCCATGACTAAATCACAAATAGATTAATTAATTAATTATTATGTATCTGATGCATGTTTAATAGTTAATTAATTAATTAGTGCCTTAACGATTAGATTAGATCTAAGTCGTGCACATGATGCACCCTTGCGATTAGATTAGATCTAAGTCGTGCACAAGATGCATCCTTCTCGATTAGATTAGATCTAGATCGAACCAACTCTAAATGCCTAACCGTGCCGTGATACCTATCACTACCTCGATCACATGTATTGTTGAATCGCAGAGTAATACATATTATCTTGGTAGGGTACGGAGGGACAATCTTGGTCCCGCCTATCAACGCATGGGTGAATACAAACTCAATTAGATTGAGTATTCCTAGTTACTCGGTTGGATCGAGTCAACTATAGGCATTATTCCAACGGTTGGAAAAGATAGGTCAAAATCACATCTATATTAACTCTCGGGCGTATTAGCCAAAGCTAACTCGAGTTTTAATATAAATGCAGATATTGATTCTATAAACAAGAGTTGCATAGAGATGTAATTGGTAATCGTTATCTACCGATCATACTAAGCCTTGGGCGTATTAGCCAAAGCTAACTCAATGGTTAGTATGATGTGGATCTTGTCCCACAAGAATTATAGAATTCAGTGGGAGCATCGTTTAATTAAAGGCCCAATTAAATGATTTTAAAGAATATGATATTTATTTCTGCAAATTTTCTGTTGTAGATAACCATGACGTCGAACACGAATTCCTTCTCCCTGCGATCTGTCCTTGAGAAGGACAAGCTCAACGGAGCGAATTTCCTGGACTGGTACAGGAACTTGAGAATAGTTCTCACCCAGGAGCGTAAACTGTACATTCCGGAGGCTCCTCCGCCAATGCCCCGCGAGCCGACAAAGATGCTTATAAGAAGCATCAAGACGACGCATTAGATGTGTCCTGTCTAATGCTCGTGACCATGAACTCAGAGCTTCAGAAGCAACATGAGTTGATGGGCGCTTACGATATGGTTGAGCATCTTCGCCAACTATATCAGGGACAAGTGAGGCATGAGAGATTTGAGATCTCGAAGGCACTGTTTCAGTGCAAGATGTCAGACGGGGCTCCTGTAGGTCCTTATGTACTCAAGATGATTGGGTACATAGAGAACCTACAAAGACTGGGGTTCCCACTTGGCCAAGAGCTGGCCACTGACTTGATCTTGCAGTCCTTGCCAGATAGCTATAGTCAATTCGTTCTGAACTATAACATGAACGAGATTGACAAGCCACTGCCCGAGCTACTTAGTATGTTACGAACTGCTGAGATTAACCTTAAGAAGGTTAAGCCCATTCTGATGGTTCAGAAGCACAAGGGCAAGGGCAAGCCCAAAGGTAAGGGAAAGTCCCAAACCAAGGGCAAAGGCAAGGCACTGAAGCCTAAAGGAGGGGTCGCCAAGGATGCTACCTGCTTCCACTGCGGTCAGACCGGGCACTGGAAGAGGAACTGCAAGGTATACTTGGAGGATCTAAAGAAGAAGCGAAGTGAGACTTCCACTTCAGGTATATATGTTATAGAAGTCAATCTATCTATTTCTACATCATGGGTATTAGATCTTGGATGTGCTTCTCACATTTGTCTTGATGTGCAGGCACTGAGAGCAGAGCATTGGCAAAGGCGAGGTGGACCTACTAGTAGGCAATGGAGCACGGGTTGCTGCTGTTGCTGTAGGAACTTATCAGCTATCTCTTCCCTCAGGGCTTGTACTAGATTTAGATGATTGTTGTTATGTGCCTGCTCTTACTAAGAACATAGTTTCAGTTTCTTGTTTAGACAAGAAAGGATACTCTTTTATAATAAAAGACAAATGTTGTTCTGTTTATTTAAAAGATATGTTCTATTGTAGTGCACCACTAATAAACGGACTCTATATTCTAGACCTTGAGAGCCCTATCTATAACATTAGTACCAAGAGGTTCAAGTCAAATGACATGAACCAAACCTACCTCTGGCACTGTCGCTTAGGTCATATAAATGACAAGCGCTTATCCCAGCTCCATAAGGATGGTTTGCTGCACTCATTTGATTTAGAATCATATGAGATATGCGAGTCATGCCTACGAGGCAAGATGACCAAGACGCCCTTTAGTGGGCATAGCGAGAGAGCAACTGATTTGTTAGGACTCATACATAGTGATGTATGTGGCCCTTTCAATGTTGCTGCTAGAGGCGGTTATAGGTACTTCATCACATTTACTGATGATTTCAGTAGATACGGTTATGTGTACTTGATGACACATAAGTCTGAATCCTTTGAAAAGTTCAAAGAATTCAAGAATGAAGTACAGAACCAGCTTGGCAAGAGTATTAAGGTACTTCGATCAGATCGAGGTGGTGAATACTTAAGCCATGAGTTTCGTGACTACTTAGCTGAGTGTGGGATTTTATCTCAACTCACTCCTCCTGGAACACCACAATGGAATGGTGTGTCCGAAAGGAGGAATCGTACCTTATTAGATATGGTACGATCTATGATGAGTCACACAGATCTTCCAACATATCTATGGGGATATGCTCTAGACACGGCAGCTTTCATACTCAACCGAGTTCCATCAAAGGCCGTGATAAAGACACCATATAGGATATGGACTGGGAGAGATGCCCAGGTGTCTTTCATGAGGATTTGGGGTTGTGAGGCTTACGTACGACGTCAAGTCTCAGACAAATTAGGACCCAAATCCGACAAGTGCTATTTCATCGGATATCCCAAGGAAACTAAGGGATATTACTTCTACATTCCCAGTCAGCACAAGGTAGTTGTGGCAAAGACTGGGGTCTTTCTAGAAAGGGACTTTGTTTCTAGAAAGACTAGTAGGAGCGAGTTCGATCTTGAACAGTTCAAGATGCGAACAATAGCACTAATGCCACGATTGAAATTGAACTGGAACCACAAAGTGTTGTGGATGATGTTGTTCCACAAGGAGTTGAGGAACAACAACCGGTTCATGTAGACATACCTCTTCGCAGGTCTGATAGGGTACGTCGTCAGCCTGAGAGATACTCATTTCTCTTGTCTGACCATGATGACATTGTGCTCATAGAGGATGAGCCTACCACCTATCAAGAAGCTGTGATGAGACCAGATTTTGAGAAATGGCTAGAAGCCATGAGATCCGAGATAGAATCCATGTACACCAACCAAGTATGGACTTTGGTTGATCCACCTGAAGGGGTAAAACCCATTGGGTGCAAGTGGGTCTTTAAGAGAAAGACCGACATGGATGGACTTATCTATAAGGATCGCTTGGTAGCTAAAGGTTTCAAGCGATTCATGGTATTGACTATGATGAAACCTTTTCTCCGATGGCGATGTTTAAGTCCATTCGGATCATGCTTGCTATTGCGACCTACCATGACTATGAGATATGGCGGATGGATGTCAAACCGCGTTTCTGAATGAAACCTACTCGAGGATGTGTACATGACACAACCCGAGGGTTTTGTAGATCCACAACATACTGATGCAAGCCGCATAGGTCCATTTATGGACTACAGCAAGCTTCTCGGAGCTGGAATCTTCGATTTGATGATGCGATCAAACAGTTTGGTTTCATCAAGAACGAAGATGAGCCTTGTGTCTACAAGAAGGTTGTAGGGGACATAGTTGTCTTTCTCATATTATATGTGGATGACATACTACTCATTGGGAAGGACATCCCTATGCTTCAGTCTGTCAAGACCTGGCTAGGGAGTTGCTTCTCAATGAAGGACTTAGGTGAGGCATCCCGCATTCTAGGGATACAGATCTATAGAGATAGATCTAAGAGATTGCTTGGCCTAAGTCAGAGTACATATATTGACAAGGTACTCCTTCGGTTTGCCATGCAGAACTCCAAGAAGGGATTTCTGTCGATGTCACATGGCGTGAGTCTTTCGAAGACTCAAGGTCCCTCTTCTAGAGAGGAGAGAGACCGCATGGATCAGATCCCTTATGCCTCAGCCATAGGATCGATCATGTACGTCATGCTGTGTACTCGACCTGATGTATCGTATGCTTTGAGCATGACGAGCAGATACCAATCAGATCCAGGTGAAAGTCACTGGATAGCGGTCAAGAATATTCTTAAGTACTTACGAAGGACTAAAGAATATTTCTTGATATATGGAGGCAATGATGAGCTAACTGTAAAGGGTTACAGTGATGCCAGCTTTCAGACCGATCAGGATGATTACCGATCGCCATCGGGATTCGCATTTGCATTAATGGTGGTCTTGTCGGTGGAAGAGTTCGAGCGGGATCGATGGCGATTCTACAAGCCAAGTATATTCCGCATCGAGGCGAAAGGAGAGCGATTTGGATCCGCAAGTTCATCGAACTTGGGGTGGTTCCTAACATCGTGACCAGTTGAGCTCTATTGTGACAACAATGGAGCTATAGCACATGCGAAGGAACCTCGCTCACACCAGCGGACCAAGCACATACTACGGCGCTTCCATCTCATTCGAGAGATTATCGATAGAGGAGATGTGAAGATTTGCAGAGTACCTACAGAGGCTAACATCGCAGATCCCTTGACCAAGGCTTTGGCACAGAGGAAGCATGATGGTCACACTAGGTCATTAGGCCTTAGAGCCTATACTGATTGGCACTAGTGCTAGTGGGAGATTGTTAGTTAGAGCCCTAGAGCCAATCATTTGATGATTGTATGGACTCATGTATATCATATTCTTGTATATTAATAAAGGCATTTGTTTGGTTATTATACTTATTTGTATTAGTGCCAAATAGACTAAGTATAATAGCGTCCTTGAGTAGAGGGTTCATACCTATATCAATCGATTAGTTGAATCGATAGTGAGATGATATAGGGAACACTACTCTAAATCATTCCTAGTCGAGTATTAACATTCAGGGACAATGTTAATGCAATAAGACTAACATGTAGGTCAGTTCGAAGACTTGATCTCACAAGTCATCGATATAGAGATATCAAGTTGACACATGGGTATGCATTGGAGAATGTATACTGAATGACCCGCCATGAGAAAGTATCATGGATCATTATATAAGTGTCATATACTTTCTCATGTGGCTATTAGTATGACTATTAGTCCTTGAACCTAAAGTCACTATGGTTCCCTACATAAGGAGTTACATATTCGGCTTCGTCAAATGTCACCCGTAACTGGGTGGACTATAAAGGCGATTACTGGGTATGTAACAAATTATGCGGAGGGATGTGAGTGATGTAGATGGGATCTATCCCTCCTATATGACGAGAGTGACATCGATATTCTTGATAGAGTGAGACCACTAAGTGCATGGTCATGCCCAAATGAGTCAATATGAGATGTTGAGCTCATTTGATTGAGTGATTCTACTTGGGATTCAAGATTTAGATTGATTAGAGGATGACACGGTCTATGCCTCACATTGATCAATCTAGATGTCTAGCATAGAAGGATAATGTCACATTATTTGTGAGGAGTCACAATTAGTAGTCACAAGGTGATGTCGGATCTCGACATTCTTGTAACTTGGGTAGTAATGATGTGTTGCTAGATACCGCTCATTACTTATGCTCCTAAATGGGTTTAGGGCATTGCCAATGTTACAAGAACCTATAGGGTCACACACTTAGGACAATTAGATGGAGATTAGGTTCATATGATGAACCAAGAGGATTAGATTCATTTGATGAATCAAATTGGATTAAGAGTAATCCTAATTGGGCTAACTTGAGTTCGACTCAAGTTGATTCATGTATTTAATGAGTCTAATTTAGATTATGACTTATTAAATCAATTTAATTTAATGAATTAGATTCATTATATTAAGTTGGCTCGAATCAAATGGTTGGATTAGATCAACCATGGTAGAGATTGGGTCAAGTTTGATTTGACTAGAGATGGAAGACCAAAGGTCAATTTTGACTTGACCTTTTGCCACCTCATTGGTGAGTTGACATTAGGTGGACCAATGATGATATTCCACATCATCATGGATGCCACCTCATGGAAGTTACAAAGTCATTTTCTTATTAACTTCACATTAATTGCAATTAATGGGGAGTTACTCTAGATGAAAGTGGCCGGCCACTTTGTGAAGGTGTGTGAATTCATTTTCATTCAAGTGTGGTGATTCTTCCTCCTTCTCCCTCTCAAGCTCTCCCTCTCCCTCTCCTCCCTTGGCCGAACCACATAGGTGCTAGCACACCTTGGTTTTTGGTCATTTCCATCTAGTGTGTCCATGTGGATACTTCTAGAGGACCGGCGCTTGACGGTCTTGAGATCCGGCATCATTTGGACGAGCGGGAACGCGAAGGGCATCGCTACAAGGGTAAACATTTTTCTCGTAGATCTAAGTAGTAGATCAGTTTTTGAACTCGTACAAGAAATAGTTTTTCGAATTTTGTATACGAATCTTTGCACGGATCTACGGCTTTGGGTCCTTCAGGGTTTCCGCGACGCGAAAAAGCGGTTTTCGTGGCCCGAAGAACCTAACAATACTTACTTGTATTGGTGTCAAATAACTAAGTATAATACCGTCTTTGAGTAGAAGGTTCTTACCTATATCAATCGATTGGTTGAATCGATAGTGAGATGATATAGGGAACACTACTCTTAATCATTTCTAGTCAAGTATTAACATTCAGGGACAATGTTAATGCGACGAGACTAGCATGTAGGTCAACTCGATGACTTGATCTCACAAGTCATCGATATAGAGATATCAAGTTGACACATGGGTATGCATTGGAGAATGTATACTGAATGACCCGCCATGAGAAAGTATCATGGATCATTATATGAGTGTCATATACTTTCTCATGTGGCTATTAGTATGACTATTAGTCCTTGAACCTAAAGTCACTATGGTTCCCTACATAAGGAGTTACATATTTGGCTTCGTCAAATGTCACCCGTAACTGGGTGGACTATAAAGGCGATTACTGGGTATGTAACAAATTATGCGGAGGGATGTGAGTGATGTAGATGGGATCTATCCCTCCTATATGACGAGAGTGACATCGATATTCTTGATAGAGTGAGACCACTAAGTGCATGGTCATGCCCAAATGAGTCAATATGAGATGTTGAGCTCATTTGATTGAGTGAGTCTACTTGGGATTCAAGATTTAGATTGATTAGAGGATGACACGGTCTATGCCTCACGTCGATCAATCTAGATGTCTAGGATAGAAGGACACTTGTCATATATTGTGAAGAGTCACAATTAGTAGTCACAAGGTGATGTTGGATCTCAACATTCTTGTAACTTGGGTAGTAATGATGTGTTGCTAGATACCTCTCATTACTTATGCTTCTAAATAGGTTTAGGAGCATTGCCAACGTTACAAGAACCTATAGGGTCACACACAAAAGGCAATTAGATGGAGATTAGGTTCATTTGATGAACCTAAAGGATTAGGTTCATGTGATGAACCAAATTAGATTAAGAGTAATCCAAATTGAGCTAATTGAGTTGGACTCAAGTTGGTTCATGTGTTAAGTGAGTCTAATTTGGACTTAGACTCATTTAATTAATTTAATTCAATGAATAGAGATTCATTAAATTAAAATTGACTTGAACCAATGGTTAAATTAGATCAACCAAGGGAGAGAAGTGGTCAAGTTTGACTTGACTTAAGTAGGAAGATGAAGAGTCAAGTTTTGACTTGACTTTGACTTGACCAATGCCACATCATCAAGGTTTCTTCATTTGGTCAACTTTGACTTGACCAAATGCCACCTCATGGAGGAGATCAAGAGACTTGACTCTTGATATTCCATGGGAGTTTATAAGCCTAAAGTGGCCGGCCACTTGGGAGATACAAAAGGTGAGAATTCATTCTCATTCATCTCTTCTTCTTCCTCAAGCTCTCAACCTCTCTCCCTCTCCTCCTCTTTGGCCGAACCTTTCAAAGGTGCTAGCACACCTTTTGTTTAGTTTCTCCATCTCTTGCTTGTGTGGATACACATAGAGGAGTATCTACTTTGATACTCTCGAGATCTGGCGAACCTTGGACGAGCAGGATTAAGCGAAGGGCTTCGCATCAAGGGTAAATTCTTATCTTGTAGATCTAAAGTAGATCTAGGCTTAGAAAACTCGTACATGAAAGTTTTACGAAATTTTTAATCTTCGCACGGATCCAATGGCGGGGTTTCGGGGTTTCTGCATCGCAAAAAGCGGTTTTTGCGGTCCGAAAAACCCAACACAAGCACCCTCTTAGAGAAAGGGGTAATGATTCTCTCGAGGGAGCTATCACTAGCAGCCATCTTTCCCTTACGTTTTTCCTTTACCGGCGCCTCCCCAGAAGATTCCTAGGGCATTGGTATTCGTCCTCCTTGCTCTATTGGAATACGAAAAAAGGCTCGCGGATGTCAAGTAGGGGAAATAGGAGCTGGAGTTATATAATCATGATTATCTTCTTCCATACCTTTATCTTTCCGGTGATTAGTGGTCGAGAGCGCTGGGTTTGCGGCTACTGGCAAAGTACCTCTAGTATTTGCTTGTTGTTGCTGTTGTAATGCTTTCTGCACTCTTGCATTGATGAGCATCTCTATATCTTCTTGAGTTATGGTGATGGTGCTAAGTTTTCCAGCGTCCTCCATCACGTAATCTCATATTTAGGTAAGAGTTCCCACAGACGGTGCCAAATTTGATCCTGTCTGAGAGCGTAATGAGATGAAGAGCTGGGGACGACAGGCGATGACTCTAGAGGAAGGATAGGCGACGACTCCGAAGAAGGCGAATAATAATGGATCTGAGAAAACCAGAGTAGATCCCAAAGAAATCCAGTTAAAAAATACCTTCCAGTGACAAGAATAGTAGATTGAAGCTAGATCGGAGAAACCCAAAGCCGATCCAGGGAAGACTCCGACGAATTAGAGCACCGTGTCGAAGAAAACCACAACTCGATGTTCCAACGGACGTTGTCGACTCCTGCACACTACAGAACCAACCAACAAAATATCAGTGACCTAATACCGGGGTGGGAATCTCTGGCTAGGCCCTCCGACGCTCAAGTCAGTCTCCTCTGCTCTAAGTGGAAGGAAGAAGAAGAAGTATAGTAAACTAGAATGGAACTAGAGTTTCAGTGGTGGTGTTGCGTGTACCTTGCCAACGGAGAGGATTCCCCTTTTTATACCACCTCATATAACCTCCACGGACATGAGGTGAACCCCGGTTTGTTAGAGTTTGCTATGAGATGACGTAAGTACCTGCAATAATAGTTTAAGGAATCTTTTTTTGTACCCCAAATGTACCTTCTTTGTCATCTAGCGCACTTACAAAAGTTTGTAGAAGTTGTTTCCCGCTAAATTAACCAAATTATCATATGATCATATATTATTCTCATGCATCACATATATTTAGTTATAATACTCTTTACTGGCTATAATTACGAGATTCTAATAAGCAGGAGTGTCTTCCTGCCCAGTCAGATTTTGCCAAGTCGTTTTTGTATTAATAGTCTTATAAAAGTGCAGGTTCATATGTCCGTCCGATTTTACCTTATCGAACGAGTTATGTTTATGCTTGACCGGACATTTTCCAACCAAGCGTCTTCTATCAACCTTAGCTTGTATATCTACTCGCTCGCCCAGGATTATATTACTGAGCGAGTTATGTTCATGCTCGACCGGATATTTTCCAACCAAGCACCTTCTACCAACCTTAGCTTGTATATCTACTCGCTCACCCGGGATTATATTACCGAGCGAGTTATGTTCATGCTCGACCGGATATTTTCCAGCCGAGTGCCTTCTACCAACCTTAGCTTGTATATCTACTCGCTCGTCCGGGATTATATTACCGAGCGAGTTATGTTCATGCTCGACCGGATATTTTCCAACCGAGCGCCTTCTACCAACCTTAGCTTGTATATCTACTCGCACGCCCAGGATTATATTACCGAATGAGTTATGTTCATGCTTGACCGGATATTTTCCAGCCGAGCTCCTTCTACCAACCTTAGCTTGTATATCTACTCGTTCGCCCGGGATTATATTACCAAGCGAGTTATCTTCATGCTCGACCCGATATTTCTCAGCTGAGCGCCTTCTACCAACCTTAGCTTGTATATCTACTCGCTCGCCCGGGATTATATTACCGAACGAGTTATGTTCATGCTTGACCGGATATTTTTCAGCCGAGCGCCTTTTACCAACCTTAGCTTGTATATCTACTCGCTCGACCGGGATTATATTATCGAGCGAGTTATGTGTATGCCCGACCGAGATTCTATTACCGAGCGCAATATGCTTATATTGTGTTGATGCCCACTCGGGCTTTGCCTACAGAGTCATGTTGGGCTTTGTGATATGTATTTAGTCTTCGCTCGACCGACTACAAAGATTGCTTAGGGATGTACGCCTTTTAGCTCAGCGGAGCTTTGCTGGCTAAGCGTTCCTAGGTTCATTGATCCTCAATTATATTAACTTGGCTGGTACTTTACACTCTGTCGAACCTCTACTACTAGGCGTATCTGACCGCGTCAATCCTTTGTCCGTTTTAGTTCAGTCGGGGTTATACTCTCAACCGGACTTATATTCTCGGTCGGTATATCATGATCGATCAAGGCTTCCCTACTGGGTGTAGGTGTGTTTGCTAATACTTCACCCGTCTGGGTTTGTCCGACACTATATGCTCGGCCGAGCTTTGCCTGCCGAATATACTTACTTGCATTGTGTGTTCCATTAGTTTCATCTCGGCCAGTCCTATGTTTTCGACCGGGGTTTACTTACTGAGTGCATTCATCTTATTCAGGTCTCCCTACTTCTTTACTCTTTTTATATGCTTTTCATATTATTATACGAGATCCACTCCTTATGACCTATATCGATTTGTATTGAGGATTAGTTCGACTAATATATCTTATGCAAGAGTCAAGTATTACTTCCAACTAATGTATTTTGTGCTCCTTGGATAATTGGATTGTCATTTTATTTGTAATAAAGATAAGTTTTCAATAAAGTATCTTGTGCTCCTTACGATAAAAATATTTTTGCATGATATTTTCGAGTGAGAAATACTATGGCTAAAACTTTTACTTTTTGATGACTTAAAATAATTTATTTTGATAAAAAGTTATATTATAGATGTAGATAGCTTGACGCGAATAATTTTATTCAAAGTTATTTATAATAAAAATGGTTGGATTGTTGAATGAGATTTAGTTGAAGGTATAGATATAAATTTTATTATTGATAAATTTTATAATTTAAAATATCTTAGGACACAATTTGATTGCATAATATAATATAATAATTTTTTAAATATATATAATTTATTTTTTTATAATAATATATAATTTATTAATTCCAATTCTAATTCCTAGATTGATTGATTCACATGTAACTGTTTTAAAATTCTATTTTTGCCTAAGTTGTTTTTTAGAAAATGTATGGAATAAAGGTATTTATTTAGTGGATATTTTTTGCTTTAGAATAAAATGAGTGAAAATAAAATTGATAATTTTGGACAGAAAATAATTAAATAGTCTTACATTATTTACTCGGAGATTAAGTTGAGAGTGATTAAAAAAAAGTCTAGTATTTAATTTTGTGCATCGATTAATTTTAAAGATAGACCGTTTTGATTTTATAAAAAGTTTCTATTAGGATAAATTAAAAAATATTATGACTTATTTAAATGATCAATATTTCTAAGCCTGATTTTTATGGGAGACTGAGTTTTTTTTATTCAACGTAGTACGTAACATATCTCTCATTAGCTTGATTCATAAAATTAGAGGATGAGGTGCTACTAGTTTTACTGGTGTCTACTAATTCAAGGACATTCTCATTATCTTAATTCTCATTACTTTGTATTTTATTGTCACATCCCGTCTAGACCTGATCATGGTTCAAAATTGACAGTTCGATGGTTCGAAACTGCCAGTTCAACGGTTTCAGACAGGTCGACCTTTAACCTTAACCGCCCAAGACGGTTACGATTCACGATTCGAAACTGCAGGTTCACGGTTCGATTCACGGTTCGTCACGGTTCACCATGGTTCAAGATTATTATGTTAAAAAAAATATAAATTAAATATTAAAAATTATAAATTAAAATTTATTTGAAAAAAGGGCTTGCACTTATTTAAGTTGCCTACGTATCCCCTTAGGGAAATCAAAGTCTACATAGTTCTTTTTATATTTTTATTCTTTTACATTGACACTCACTTCCATTTCCCATTCTTGTCTTATTCGTTCCTTCAGTATCAAAATCTTCAATTTCGTCATCTAAAAGTTGCATTCATTGGATTCTTTTCTCTGCTCTAGTCCCATCGTCCAGTAATATTTGGGCTTCCAATGAGTCGGGAGATAAAGTTAATCGTCGTTCATCTAATATGTTGCTGTCGGCACTGAACGTCTGCTCCACAGCAACAGTTGACACTGGACAAACTAAAATTTCTTTGGCAATCACGGAGAGGACGGGAAAACTTTGAGTGTTCTGTGACCACCACTTTAAGATATCGAAATTTTCACTATCTGCTTCATTAAAATCAAAAGAAGTCATAAAATAATTCTCAAGTTCCTGTGTGGAACTTGAGGATTCTCATGGACATTTTGTCCGTTCTTTTAATAAAAGTTGTGCTTTTGTAAGTTTCAAATTACTATTAGTAGTTTGTTGTATTTCAGAAATATTAATTTACATTTCATATTTTGCACAATATTGATTATAAATATCATATAAATAAATTCTAACATTATATATAATATTAACTAGATCATGAGAAGAATAATCTTTAATTAGAATTAAAGCGTCTAATATAAAGTTAACATTTCTTGTAAAACTTCTAATTTAAATCTATGATATAAAGCAAATGCAATTAAATAAATTTCAGAAATAAAATAAAAATATTTTTCTATTTAGTTTTCATAGCTAAGATGCAAGGAGATAAAGATTCATTATTAATATGTTCATTTAAAACTAATACTATATTAGAAAATTTTTCTAAAACTAATTAAGCAGTGGGATAATAAACACCGAAAAATTGTTCGGTTGTATCATTAAATACTTTTAAAATTTCATAAATACTATTACAAATATTCCATTGTTGTGAAAATAAATATATATTAGTATTAGTATTTTATGCAAAAAATGAACATAATAATTCTTTATATTGAAATGAATATTGTAATAATTGGTTTGTTGAATTGTAACGAGTTGGTACATCACGTGGAATTTTTTTAGGTCTCATTCCATTAGTTTTACAAAGCCTGTAACGACCACCCTCCTTACTACTACTATGAGGGTGACCGCTACTGATTCTACTAACTACTATAATGTAGCCTCTAAATAGCAGCATAAAATTCCTTGATACTTTTTTTTTTTTTGTTTACCTTTTCACAGGACCAAACATGCAATTAAATGAGACAACAAGCATAGCATATAGACACATGTAACTTAAACACTCTCACTGCTTGCTACAACTTTCCTAACTTGCATCTATTAAAGAAAAATAGTTTTCCTTCTACAATTTAAACTTACTGTTCGCATGTTTCAAACAACTGAACATTATACTCAATGCTTCCATAGGACAAAACTCATATAATAATACTAACATGCTAAGCAATTACCAAAATCTGCAGTACCTTTACCATGTTGTATTTATCAACAAATGAAGCTCACGCATGTTATAGTATTCATAATTCCATCATTTACTCATATTAAGAATTTAAAGCAACTTACACATGTTATATCTGTAAATTCCTACTAATATTTAGCAGCAACAGATAACACAAGATCAGTTAAGTATTACGGCAGAATAAAACTCCAGCAGTAGCACATGAATACGGAATAAAACTTCATGAATGCAGGAAATTCCTAGCTATTCATATATATCAACTCACTGCAATTGAAATAATTTCACTGCGGCAGAAGTGAATCATGTGACAGTTTCCATTTAAGAAAAATTCATATAGAATACTAACATTCACATACGACTACTAAGCATTTAAAAACCAAAACCGAACTTCAATTGCAACTCCTTTCCATAAAACAAACCTATAGGATACTAGCATACATGTGAGGCTACTGTGCAATCAAATTCGAACTTCCAACAGATTTATCTTTCCAGAAATTAAACATTCCAGCAGAGTATAAAGAAGTAATGAACTTAGCATTTAACTATTATTTGATTCTAACACATAAATGAAGTAATTTAAAACACAACTTAGCATTTTAGAAAAATTCTCTTTTTGCAGAAAATAAAAGAACACTAGCAGGTATAACAATTCAGCAAGACTCCCAAGCTTCCATAACAGCCACCACACACACCATCATCGTCTCCTTGTCACCTTCTTCTATGCCATTTTAGCCTTTCCTTTATTTTTATCCATATCTGCAGTAGGAGGAAAAGTAGCATCTATAAGCTAAAAGCTTAGTGAGTGCTTTCTACTCACAAAATCCGATAAGAAATGCGTATACGTAAAAGAAAACAGGAGGTACATGCTCAACATGAAATAGAAGTGAAACTACATCATGCATCTCTAAAGGAAACAACAATTTATCTTGTTAGAATCTTTCAATTTAGATAAAAGAAACTTGTTCTATTTGTTTCCAAATTTAATACTTTTATACTTTAAAATAATACTCAACTTTACTTGGGCCCGGCATTGTACCACTTTGCGCGCCTTTCTTAATGAGGATTGAGGTAGCTAATCCCAAAACCATTAAGACACTTCTAGACTTTATGTCTAGGGGCAACTTGGAGCCCATCCCTTGGACCTTGTGTCCGGTACATGCCCTTTTTAAAAGTAAAATACTTTTCTTAATATCTTTCTTTAAATACTCCTTCTAATAAAATGCTTTGGCATTTCCTTTAGCACTAATATGCTACTGATCCCAATTCTTAAAAAGATTAGGGATCCTGTTAAGACTTTGGTCTCTTTTTCTATAATTTTCTAACAGCAATAAAGAAAACTAATTACATGCTCAGAATTTAATCAAACTATCTTATATTCATTACTTGTTAAAACCAAGCTAAAACTAATTAAACTTATAAAGGGAATACAAGCATTCTGAGTACGGCATCACTATTCAACAGCCTCTTTAAATTCTGTTTAAAGCTTTAAGGTTGTTATCAACTAAAAATATGTTTCTGCTACCATACATTTATGCATGAACATTAGGCATATAAGAAACCGAAACCTAGCTCATTGCAAGATAATTCCTTTACTACTCTTTTAGCTTCAACTAATCTGCTGTTGTTCTAAACCTAAGGAAGGAGTTAAGCCCTTAAAAGAAACAACAGGACTCTCAAATAAGGTTGATCTACAACCCATTGCATGGCACAAACTCAATTCTGACTTACTCAACCATACAATGATCCCATAATCCACCTAGCATATTCGGATTTAACAATTATGGCAGCAACCATTATAAACCAACCCGAAACCACAGAAACTATAGTTGGTTCTTCATAGATTAGAGATCAAAAATCTTGTATTAAGCCTTTGTTAAGTCTAATCGAAGAATTCTTTACAGATCAAACTTCACAAAAGGATTTTGTCTAACTTCTTAGAGTACACGGCAGTAAAACAGCAACCCTAGCATGCTTCACAGGAACTCAAACAACCAGAAACAAAAACAAATCGGAACTACTCCTACTGCAGGTGAGAAGCAACTCACCTTGGGTTCTTGAACTTACAACCGAAGAGATAGGGCTGCTAGGGTTCGGAGAAGTTGTTTTCCTCAACGATCTCTTGGTATCTACTTGTTCTTCTCGACGAGGGGATCACGAAG